>NC_091459.1:67497871-68697871 GCF_027789765.1 Dendropsophus ebraccatus
GCCAATTAGTAACCCCAAACTACAATAATGTGCAAACGCCAGTCATTGCACTAAGGGGAGGAAAGGCTGCTAAATGAAGTCCGTTATTTTAGACTCAAAATAACGGATGTCATTTTAAACGGAGCTGAAAAAACGTTGTGTGAACATAGCCACCCTGTGCTCCCTGCCCTGATAGAATCAATCAGCAAGTTAGGATTGCCCAATTCACTGCCAGATTTCCTATATAACAAAAATATGAATAAGGTTAAGTAATAAACATTAACATATATCTTGGCTTGGGTTCACACCTTGTATTTTTAGTTGTTTTTTTTTGTCTTTTTAGGATTTACCCGTGGTTTTAGCTAAAATACTGATAACCCCTTAGTGCTGCAGCTAGTTTGGGCTTTAATAACCAAGCTAGAATTTCAAATTCTGACCGGTCTTACTTTATATGGTTATAGCGCTGTAAGGCAATAACATATGCTAATGATTCTGAGATTGCTTTTTCGTGACATATTGTGTGGTGAGCCCCCGAATGATGTTGTGGCGGTGGGACGGCCTGTCCTTGTGGTGGATGGAAGTGTGACGCCACTCCTTGTGGTGGATGGCCGAGATACAGCCGGACCGTAGGGGTTTTGTCACGTGATGCCAGTGCCTGGTGGGCAACCAGGTGTGATGGCACGCCTGCTTTTTGAGCATAAGGCCGGTTGTACCCTTCTCCCCTGTGGTTGGTGTCTTTTCGGGTTGCTGCAGGGTCCCTTGGGATTATGTCACAGGTGGTCAGAGTGGTATAGTAACCCTCCCGAATATTGGTAGTACCCGCCACCCACAGATTGGGGAAATGTCCCAAAGTTACGGTGTAGTGCTGTGCAGGTGGTAGTTAGTAATCACAGACTCAGTAATAACGTTGACTTGGTTTACTACTCGCAGGGAATACAATGAATCTTCAGGTACACTTGATACAGTTTCAATAAATACACATACATAGAACCACCAAATCTGTAGAATAAGTCCTGAGTAGGATGAAGTAGAGTTGATAACGTTGTACTGAGGTAGTAGAGAGGAGGGTGCCGTGAGAGTCTAAACCCAATTAGTAATTTGCTCTGCCGGGAGGTTGGAGTGCTTAGAAGAATACTTGTAGAAGAAGAAGACGAAACAACTTGTGCCTAGGGCTTGACCTTTCCTATAGTCTTCACACAGCCTTCTGCCCACTAGCTTTGGCTGAACCGTACTGATGGGTGACACAGGCCCCAGACCCTGTTACCTGGGATGAGCGGAATGGTTAGGGTTTCCTAAGTACATCCACGTTGCCAGATGGAGTTCATAGACTTTATGTAACTTTGGCTTAGCAACGCATCATACAGCGGGTTTGGTGCTTCAAGTAAGAGAGTTGTGAGAGCTTGCTGTTCTGCGTCCTACCCATGCCAGGTACTGACTAGAAACTAAATTGTAGAGGGGATCTGGCAGAGGGCCAGGGTCCAGGTAGAACCACTGAGAAGAGCTATCTGAGCTGCGTCCTTTCTCCTCCAAAGCTCAGCTAAGACTCCTCCTTCACCCAAGGGACTAACTTCCTAACAAGTGAGTGTGCTGTGCAGTGATTGGGTGGAAAGAGTTTAATTGAGAAACAGAATAGAAAAGAGAGAATTGGGCAATAAAAAGGAGAACTGGACAACAGAATCTGGTACATACACAAACAATAACCCTACAGTATACTTCAGCTGTGCAGCTTCTATGTCAGGATCGGGCGATACAAACAGGACAAGACAGTGGGCCCTAGGTCTGAACCCCCCCACTGTCACCTGCCTACTTGCCTCAAGCGGCCCTAGGCGGCTGTGGACAACCACGAAGACGTTCCCTATGCTGCGTAAGTGAAACACAGAACAAGACGGACAGACAAACACAATATAGAATAGTCAAACAATCCGGGTAAAACCACACGGGCAACTCAGTACACAATCAGTAACACAAGGGATAGTCAAAAGTCAAGCGGAGGTCAGAACACAAGTGAGTCAGGCAGAAGGAAATAGGATGGGGTGCGCAGGAATAGGATAAGGGGAGCTGGGATCAGAATGAACTAATAGCCAGCGATTAGAGGCTGGCTCTGACTTACATTTATACTGGATCAGGAGCCCGGACCAAAGGCTGATTGGTCCGGCCTCCAGAATCCAGACACAATTCAGCTGCAGCACTGCAGGCTGAGTGGCAGAGCGATCCAACACTCAGCCTGCATTGAAGCTGTCAGGGACGCCGTCGGGTCTCCGTGACGTCACTCGGCTCCGGCGCGCGGAGCGACGGCACGCTACTGAGCCGGCCGCCGGAGCCAAGCTGAAGACAGACGCCGCTGGAGCCCGGGAAGGTAAGTTCCTGATATTACCCCCCCTCTTATGAGGGGCCTCAGGACCCTTATCGACTGGACCGGGCCTAGACGGATTCTGGGCATGATATCGTGGGATCAACTGGGGAGCATGTATGTCCCTAACCGCCACCCAAGTACGTTCCTCTGGTCCAAAACCCCTCCAGTGGACCAGGTACTGTAACGAGCCCTGTACCCAACGAGAGTTCAGAATTCTTTCCACCTCGTATTATAACTCACCTTGAATGACCAGCGGAGCAGGGGGAGGCGAAGGGGACACAGGTGGCGCATATTTTTTTAGCAAAGCTTTGTGAAATACGTAATGAATTCTAAGAGAGGTTGGTAGTTTGAGTCTGAAAGTAACAGGGTTGATGACTTCCATGACGGTATATGGCCCAATGTATTTTGGCGCCAACTTCCCTGATTGTACCCTCAGTTTAAGATTCCTAGTAGAGAGCCAGACTTTATCACCATGTACATATTGATGGCCAGATATGCGTCTTTTGTTAGCATATTTTTGGTAGGACTCTTGGGCTTTAACCAAGCCCTGATGAGCCTGGGCCCAAACTGTGCACAGTTTAGACAATATAGCTTCGGCTGAAGGGTAAACTGATTCGGTGGAGTAAACAGAAGAGTACCTAGGATTAAATCCATACTTACAAAAGAATGGCAACATTTTAGTAGAATGTTGGTCATGGTTATTGAGTGCAAACTCAGCGAGAGAGATAAAATCGCGCCATTTGTCCTGGGTATCAGACACAAAACACCCAAGAAATTGTTCCAACGACTGGTTGACCCTCTCAGTCTGCCCATTCGTTTGGGGGTGAAAAGCAGAAGAGAAGGACAATGAAGTACCTAATTTAGCACAAAACTCTCTCCAGAATCTGGCTACAAACTGGACACCCCTATCAGAAACAATGTTTTCCAAGACCCCATGCAGGCGCAAAATATGGTTAACAAAAAGCGTGGCTAATAAGCGAGCACTGGGGAGTTTAAGCAGTGGAATAAGGTGACACATCTTTGAGAATCGGTCTACCACCACCCAA
Source organism: Dendropsophus ebraccatus (assembly GCF_027789765.1). Lineage (NCBI taxonomy): Eukaryota > Metazoa > Chordata > Amphibia > Anura > Hylidae > Dendropsophus > Dendropsophus ebraccatus. The sequence goes on from NC_091459.1 coordinate 67,501,250, forward strand.
ATCACAGTTTTACCCTTAGATACTGGCAAATCCATAATAAAATCCATCGATAAGTGCATCCAAGGTTTCGTAGGGACCGGCAGAGTGTGTAACAGCCCCTCCCGTGGCCTAAGGGGAACCTTGGACCTAGCACAGACTTCACAGGCTTCAACAAATGACCTAACATCTCGGGCCCAGGTTGGCCACCAGAAATGACGCGAGAGCAAGTATTTGGTACCTGCAATACCAGGATGTCCCGCCAAGACGGAACTATGGATCTCCTCCAGAACTCGGAGGCGAAGATTCGGCGGTACAAATAGGAGAGCTTCAGGAGTGTTATGGGGGGCCAGATCTTGTGACTGCGCGACTAGAGTCACCAGGTCGGGTTGCAGGACAGATACTACAATGCCGGGTTTTAAGATCGTATCGACCGGGTTCTCGGAGGTGTCTTTGGACTTAAAGCTGCGGGAGAGGGCATCAGCCCGGATATTACGAGAACCAGGTCGATAGGTGATTTTGAAGTCGAATCGAGTGAAGAATAAGGCCCACCGGGCCTGACGCGGAGAAAGACGCTTGGCAGTATCAAGATAAACTAAATTTTTGTGGTCTGTCAGCACAGTAATTTTATGTTTGGCATCTTCTAGAAAATGTCTCCACTCATCAAATGCCATCTTGATGGCTAGCAGCTCTCGATTACCAATATCATAGTTGCGCTCTGCTTGAGAGAACTTTCTCGAGAAGAATGTAACTGGCCGAAGATGGGTAAGGGTGTCCGATCCCTGTGACAAGACTGCTCCCACCCCCACCTCAGACGCGTCTACTTCAACAATAAACGGGCACTCGAAATCTGGCTGAGTCAATACTGGAGCTTCTGAGAAACAGTGCCAGAGGGTATCGAATGCCTGGAGAGCCTCTGTGGACCAGTGTACCAGATCCGCCCCCTTTTTGGTTAAATCCGTAAGAAGTTTGGATATGATGGAAAACCCCTTAATGAACTTCCTATAATAATTTGCAAAGCCTAAGAACCTTTGTAGAGCTTTCAGGTTGTTAGGTCCCAATTTTCAATGGCCGCCACCTTGATAGGATCCATACTAAATGAATTAGGGGTAATATTATAGCCCAAAAACGAAACCTCTTGTATACCGAATTGGCACTTCGATAATTTGGCACAAAGACTGTTTTTTTTCTGAGAAGCTCCATCACCGTACGAACATGCATCACATGAGAAGACCAAACGGAGGAAAAAATTTAAATATTGTCGAGATACACAACAGGAAAACGTCCCAGGTGTTCACTAAAAATGTCATTAACAAAATGTTGGAAGACTGCCAGAGCATTACATAATCCAAAGGGCATGACTAGATATTCGAAGTGACCCTCTGGGGTATTGAATGCGGTCTTCCACTCGTCACCCTCCCTGATGCGGATTAAATTGTACGCCCCCCCCCCCCCCCGCAGGTCCACCTTGGAAAACCAATTGGCGCCCACAATTTGGTTGAACAGATCGGGGATTAGTGGCAGCGGGTGTTGATTCTTTACAGTAATTTTATTTAGTTCCCGATAATCAATACAAGGTCGGAGACCCCCGTCTTTTTTACCGACAAAAAAGAATCCTTCTCCCATGGGAGAAGAGGACGGGCGTATGTGGCCTTTACGCTAACTGTCCTTAATGTATTCCCGCATGGCTTCTCTCTCAGGGCAGGACAGGTTAAATATGCGACCTCAAGGGGATTTGACACCGGGAACTAAATCGATGGCGCAGTCACATGGTCTATGAGGTGGCAACCCTTCCACCGTCTTCTCATCAAAGACATCAGCATAGTCAAATAAAACTCAGGAATCTCCCCCTCTCCCGGGTAGCATTGCACGAGAGACACAGCAACACAGTGGGAAACACAACCAGGCCCCCACCATACCAGTTCCCTACTGGACCAGTCAAAGACTGGATTGTGTGTTTCCAGCCAGGGCAACCCCAGTATCACATCCGACGACAAATTATGCATAAGCAGAAACTCAAGTTTTTCAACATGGATAGAGCCCACTTTGACCTCCAGACAGGGGGTCACATATCGCACGTCCCCTTGAGCAAAATAGGCAGAATCTGCTCCAGTGACATTTACAGGACAATGGAGCAGCAGAGGACATACCTCCAAACCAGAGAAAAACATGGGATTTACAAAATTACCTGAAGAACCAGAATCAATCTGTGCATACCCATTAATACTTTTACCGCCCACAGTCAAGGAAATCGGCAACAATAACTTATTCTTGAAGGTTACCTCAATAATCTCGATAATCTCTCAGGCGCTGGAGTTTTCCGGCGATGGACCCGGTCTGGAGGGGCATTGCCAAACTTGGTGTCCTGTCCTTCCGCAGTAGAAACATAAGTTATTTTGCAGGCGATGGGCACGTCGGGCTTTAGCATCAGTGACATCCACCTGCATAGGCTCTTCAGATGATGGTAGGACAGGGAGGGAAGGCTTGGGGTGTGAGAGTGGTGACCAGGAGGTTCTAGGGTGGTCAGAAGTACCCTTCCCTCTCTGTCAGTCCCTGAGTCGCCGGTCAACTCTGATAGCTAGAGTCATACTGTCTTCGAGCGAGTCAGGAGTAGGGTATGCCACCAACATGTCCTTCAATCTGTCACAAAGCCCCAACCGAAACTAAAATCGGAGGGCCGAATCATTCCATGTGTAGAGACCGCTCCACTGCCGGAACTCCCAGCAGTACTCCTCCACTGGACGTCGGCCCTGTCTCAACCCGGTCAGCTGACGTTCAGCGTTAGCTGCACAGTCTGGGTCATCGTACAGTAGACCTAAAGCTGAAAAGAACTGGTTGGGGTTCTGTAGGTCAGGGGAGTCAGGTTACAGGGAAAATGCCCACTCCTGTGGTGGCCCTTGAAGGAGACACATGATGATGCCTACCTTCTGAGCCTTATCCCCGGAGGAGCGAGGACGCAACCTAAAATACAATTTGCATCCCTCCCTGAAGGCACAAAATTTCCTCCTGTCCCCTGCAAACTTATCAGGAAGTTGAACAGGTGGCTCAGGAGGTGTGGGGGAGGTCATCGTGAGCTGTCGGGGTGTCGTCTCTTGTTCCTGGACCCTTACAGCGAGCTTGTGTTGAGTCGCTGCATTTGGTCCACAATATTAGTCATAGCTGTCCGATTGCCCATGAGGCAAATGGCGGTATTATTAATGGCTGGCTATTCTGTCAGGATCGGGCGATACAAACAGGACAAGACAGTGGGCCCTAGGTCTGAACCCCTCACTGTCACCTGCCTACCGGCCGTGGACAACCGCAAAGACGTTCCCTATGCTGCGTAAGTGAAACACAGAACAAGACGGACAGACAAACACAATATAGAATAGTCAAACAATCCGGGTCAAACCACATGGACAATGCAGTACACAATCAGTAACACAAGGGATAGTCAAAAGTCAAGCGGAGGTCAGAACACGAGTGAGTCAGGCAGAAGGAATTAGGACGGGGTTCGCAGGAATAGGATAAGGGGAGCTGGGATCAGAATGAACTAATAGCCAGCGATTAGAGGCTGGCTCTGACTTACATTTATACTGGATCAGGAGCCCGGACCAAAGGCTGATTGGTCCGGCCTCCTGAATCCAGACACAATTCAGCTGCAGCACTGCAGGCTGAGTGGCAGAGCGATCCGTCACTCTTCCTGCATTGAAGCTGCTCAGCTGAGTGCCAGCCGGTGGTCACGTGACCACAGCATCCCTGGTTGTCAGGGACGCCGTCGGGTCTCCGTGACGTCACTCGGCTCCGGCGGGCGAAGCGGCGGCACGCTCCTGAGCCGAGCTGGAGACAGATGCCGCTGGAGCCCGGGAAGGTAAGTTCCTGACATTCTAAACCTTAGTTACAGACTATAGCGACATCTAGCGGTCATCTTTAGTAAAAACAGCTATAGTGAAATCACAGATAAGTACAGACTTACGAGGGGTGTAAAGGGGGACTTTTACGAGGGGTGTAAAGAATAGCAACACTTACAGTGGAAAACCACAATTGTAGTACATAATGGCATCATCCTTTTCCTGTAAGTTTGGGCGCAATTTCTCAGTCAATCAACATGCATGTCGATAGCAGCGATTGGTTGGCAGATCAGATGACCCTGGCATGTAAAAATCTGGGCCTGCTGTGCTCGCCTCACATGCATGCTGGAAGAGAATAGGGGCAGAGCTGCTGATTGTCAGGGAGAGCGTTAGGGAGGGAATTAGCATTCCTGTAGGCAGGGATACAAGATAAAGAACCCAACAGCCCTTGTAAGGGCTTAAAATCTTTTTCTTTTCTTTTTTTTTGAATACTCCAGACTGCTGGCTGTGACTTGCAGTGCAGCTACCACGATTTTAGCAGCACAATGTGGTGATCGACTGCTGGCAGAAAGGGGACAGCAGGTGTTGCATACAGACCCCCAAAGAAGTCCGCAGTACTATTATATTTTTTTGTGGCTGGTTCTGCTGCTGTTGTACATTGTATTGCTGTGATTTGTAGTACAGCTGCATGGAACCTCACTGCTCATTTTCCTTTGTAACAGGTGGCATACACCATAAACCACCACTTACACACAGACTATACAACAACCTCCAAAATCTAGTGAGACCAGTATATTTTCTCATCTGCAGCCAGTCATCAGGGTTGCATTATTATTATTTTAAAGCAGCCATATCCAAGCTCACTGCTGATTGTCCTGTGTAAGAGGGTGGCATACACCGTATAGCAGCACTTACCCACAGATTCTATACGACAACCTCCATAAACTAGTGTGACCAGTATATTTTCTCATCTGCAGCCAGTCATCAGCGTTGCTTTATTATTTCTTAGTGCAGCCATACCCAAGGTCACTGCTAATTGTCCTGTGTAAGAGGGTGGCATACACCATATAGCAGCACTTACCCACAGATTCTATACGACAACCTCCAAAAACTATTGTGACCAGTATATTTTCTCATCTGCAGACAGTCATCAGGGTTGCGTTATTTCTTAGTGCAGCCATATCCAAGCTCACTGCTGATTGTCCTGTGTAAGAGGGTGGCATACACCATATAGCAGCACTTACCCACAGACTCTATACGACAACCTCTAAAAACTAGTGTTACCAGTTTATTTTCTCAACTGCAGCCAGTCATCAGGGTTGCTTTATTATTTCTTAGTGCAGCCATATCCAAGCTCACTGCTGATTGTCCTGTGTAAGAGGGTGGCATACACCATATAGCAGCACTTACACACAGACTCTATATGACTACCTCCAAAAGTAGTAATATATTTTCTTGGCTTGCTGTGATCTGTAGTGCAGCTATCTCAGTCTTGAGATAGCTGCAGTGATACAGCAGTGTCCATAAAATGGTGAACCCCAGGGGTAAGGGTCGAGGACGAGGGCGTGGGGTTCCAAGTGATGCAGTGGGCAGAGGCTGTGGTTCTGGGCAGGGTGACACAGCACCCTTTGAGAAGGGAGCAGTGGCACAACGCAGACATTCATTCCCTAGCTTACTCCCACAAATTACGGGGTCTCAGGGTACACCGCTATTGAAACCGCAGCAGTGTGAACAGGTGATCACGTGGATAGCGGATAATGTGTCCAGTAACTTATCCACCACCCAGTCTTCCACGCAGTCCACCCACGCTAGCCAAGGAAGTGGAACCCTTGCTCCAGCAGCTCAGCCTCCTTTCCCACAGCCTGGCCCCACCTGGGAAAGGAGGGATTCAGATCCACCACCATGCTCCCTTTTCTGGACCCCTCCCTGAGTCTGAGCAACCGGAGAAGTCGCTCTGTCCCGATGGCCAAACTATGCAGCTCATGCAGTCAGTAGGTGATGAGAGTGGGGACTTAAAGAGGTGTCTGATGATGACGATAAGACCCGGTTGGCAGACAGTGACCTTGTTGTGATGGATGTAACTCTAAGTGGGGAGCAGAGTGAGGAATTGGAGAAAGAGTTGGTGGATGAGGACGAGGTGACTGACCCGAGCTGGGTGGATAAGCCTAGTGAAGACAGTGCTTCTGAGGGGAGGAAAGTTCAGCCACAGGACCAGTAGGAAGAAGAAGAGTAGTGGGCAGAGAGAAAAGCAGGGCCAGAGCAAGTAGATCAGCAACTGTTTCACGGAGTCAAACTCCCGTGGCCGGGCTTAGATGTTCGCAAATCTGGAGGTTCTTTAAAGAAACTGCAGATGACTGACAGACTGTAGTGTGCAACCTGTGCCACGCCAGGATCAGCAGGGGAGCCACCACTACCAGCCTAAGCACTACCAGCATGCGCAGGCATATGAGTGTTAAACACCCAACTCAGTAGAACCAAGGCAGTTCAGTGGCTGCAAGTCACACCCCTGCTCCTTCCCCTGTGTCACGTACTGGCTCTGTCAGTCCTCCTGCCCAGGCACGAGCGCCTCCCGCCCTACACCCACCCCTTCACCTCCACTATGCTCCACACCCTCCAGCAAGGTGTCCAAGCGCAGGTGTTCAACTGGCCCTACAACAGACCTTTGAACGGAAGCGCAAATACACTGCCACTCACCCACATGCACACACCCTAAATGTGCACATAGGCAAACTGCTGAGCCTGGAGATGCTGCCCTATCGGCTAGTAGAGACAGAGGCACAGTGACCTTCAAGCCTTTGACCTTGGTCACATGTGACTTGCCCATCTTGGTCTGGGTCAGCACTATTGTCTTGAGGTTGACCACCAGGCTGTTGCCCAGAATTTGGCATAATGGTGTGATTAGGCAGCCTCAGAGGCATCCATTCATGCTGCCCCTGCTGTTTGTTTCCTGTCCATTTCCGTGGTGTCAGGCTAAGTTTTTGAGTGGTTCATATGTTACCTCTGTTTTAATGGTTCCCTGTGTTCTCACTGCCATGCTGTGTCAGGCATAATTTTAGGGAGGCTCACCTGCTACCGCTTCTACCTTGGTCACTCTGTCCTCACTGCCATAATTTTTGGAAGGCTCACTTGCTACCTCAGTTTTAATGGTTCTCACTGCCATGCTGTGTCAGGCTAAATTTTGGGCTGGTTCATATGCTACCTCTGTTTTAATGGTTTACTGTGCTCTCACTGCCATGCTGTGTCAGGCTAAATTTTGGGGTGATTCATATGCTACCTCTGTTTTAATGGTTCCAGGGGTTCTCACTGCCATGCTGTGTCAGGCTAAATGTTGGGGTGTTTTATATGCTACCTCTGTTTTAATGGTTCCTTGTGTTCTCACTGCCATGCTGTGTAAGGCTAAATTTTGGTGTGGCTCATATGCTACCTCTGTTTTAATGGTTCCAGGGGTTCTCACTGCCATGCTGTTGCCCAGAATTTGGCGTAATGGCAGCCTCAATGCATGCTGCCCGTGCTGTTTCCTGTCCATTTCCGTGGTGTTTCCATCATTTTCTGAGGTTTCCAGGTTTTCAGGCAACCTTCCCTGGGCTCCCCTGTAAAAATGCTCTAGTTTCCCATTGACTTCAATGGGGTTCATTACTCAAAGCGAGCACCCGAGTATCTGGAATTATTTGTCTCGAGTAACGAGCACCCAAGCATTTTAGAACTCACTATTCATATTAGGAACAAAATTTGGTTACTATGTTATGTGGGGTTTTTTTTGTGAAAAACATCAAAATATCATAAAAAATTGGAAAAATTATCATTTATTTGCCCTGTTTTTTTAAATATCAAACATACGTTATTCAGCATGCGGTAAAAATAACATAATTATTATATTCTCTGGGTCACTACAGTTATGTTAATAACAATTTTTTTTTTTTTTTACTAATACCACTTTGGCACAATAGAAACTATCTTCCTGAAAAAAAAAAGATAAAAACTGTCACCACATTGCACCACTGTCACTTACCTTTTGCGAGACAGAGCTGGTTCTGGCCTCATTTTTTTGCAGGAAGATGTGTAGTTTTTATTGATACAAAGTTTAACATATATATGACTTTTTGATCACTTTTATGACATATTTTGGGAAGCGGATTGATAAAATACAGCAATTCTGGTGCTGATTTTTTTTTTTTTTTTACAGTGTGTGATATAATCACATTATATAGTTTATAGACTGGGCTGTTACAGACGTGACAATACAAAACATGTATAGGTTTTATGTTTTTTAGGTGGTTTTATGTAACGTTTTATTATATATGGGGAATGTAACGCATTTTTATTATTGGGAAGGGCAGGGGTGATTTTTTAAAAATGTTTTGATGCAAACTTTTTCTTACTTTTACACTAGTGTACATTATTGTACACTAGTGAAAACTAAGCGGTGATTTTTTGATCACTGTTACAACACACTGCACTATTACTGTAGTGCAGTGTATTGTATATGTCAACTGACAGGCAATCTACACAGCTATGCCTCTGGCATGGCTGTGTAGAGTCCTCACACTGGCAACCCTTCAGAAGGCCCCCAGGATTGCCATGACAGCGATTAGAAGCCCAGACTTCGGCTCAGAACTTCCGCCATCAAAACCATTACATGCCGCTGTCATGACTTGATGTCTGGGTGGTTGCAGCAGGAGGTCAGCTGTATAGCTGACAGCTGGTTTCCTGCAGTATTGCGCAGGAAGCATTTATTCTGTTTCCATTGTAAAAGGCCAATGGGGATAGAATAAAGCCCAGTAGTGACCGCTGATCATTAAGGGGTTAAATACTAAGCAAAATATTATGTGTGAACCCAGCCTTAGGCTAATGAAGACACATATTGGGGGACATGTATGAAGTCCGGCACTTTTTACGCCGGGCTTACAAATGTCCCCTCCACTCCGGAGCTCAGGGGATTTATGTAGAGGCGCATTGCCTCTACATAAATCCCGATCGCACGGAGCCCGTCCAAGCGAAAATTTTGAAACCTTCGCCAGCTCAGAGCTGGTGTAGGTTTCAGTATAATTTTTCCTTGGAAAAAAATGCTAATTGCGGGGCACACAATGGCTGCGCCTCCTCTGCGTGCTGCCACACCCCCGTAACGCCCCCTCTTCGCCCCACTGGCTAAGGTGGCGCAGATGGGGTAGCTGCGAAAAAAATATTCACAAAAATACTCTTTGCGAATAATTTTACGCCAAACCGCCCCATCTGCGCCTAAAAAAGGCATTTTCGCCTTTTCATACATGTCCCCCATTGTGCTGAAGTAGCCATTTCAATGTTAAATTAGGATCAGAGGTGAGTGAATGTTTGCCAGAATCATGTTACTTATTTGTAAACCATTTTGCAAGTTGATTCTGATATCAATACTCAGAATTAGAAACCAACTATATGGCGTATTCCCATTCAACTAACATGCTTGTTGAACTCGTCAAGTTAAATATTATTGCCTCATTCTCCTGATATGCTGCTCCTTCCCTCCCATTGTTGACAGCTCACTGTCAAACACTTTTCTCTAAAAGCACTGTTCAGGCATGTACATATATCCAGCCACCAGGGGGAGCTCACCACAGCACACTCACACAGCTCAGCAGAGACAGCCAAAAGTATTGTGGCAAGCAACGGGATAATGGCAGATTGTGTACAGCTCTCCATCTGGTGGCAGGTACTCAACAGTAAACAGTATCAAAGAATCACCATAACGGTGTGAGTTAACTCACTTTACCATGGGGGAGAGGCCAATCATCCGAGCCAAACCCCCTCCAGGACGCTTATCAGTATTTTTGGTCAGATGGATTTCACCACAAGGAATTGCTGGGTTTTTTCTTTACTTATTTCCAGGCTATCTGTACTGACATTGTCTCTCTTAATGTTTTCAGGTGGTGTTTGGGTGGAACTATGACATCAAATTTCTTATAAGGCAAACAAATTGCTCAAAATTTATTTTCAAAAGCAAAAATGATGACAATTGCAAATCAGACAATGAAGGAGTAAGTGCTTATATGTCTCTGTCACTGATCAATTTACAGACAATGGTCTTGATTTACTTCTGCTATCCTGACAGTTTAGTGTCAGCTTTTGAGACACAATTTTGGCAGACATTTTTGTGCACCAGAATTTTAGAAAATGTCAACATTTTACAAAAGTAAAAAGAAAAATCCAAAAAAAAAAAAAAAAAAAAAAAAAAAAAAAAATGGTATCATTACCAGCGCTGTCACTGCCAGAAAATCCAATTCACCAGGCGAATGAAGAAAAACTTGTTTATTTGGTTGCACAACGTTAACATGTTTCGGGAGAGTATCCTCCCTTCCTCAGAACCAAAGTGCATAGTGAACTCATGGAAACAGTGTGGTTTAAAAGACATGGTAAAACCCACCACACCCGCCCAGGGGGCGGGGGGAGGAAAGAAAGCAAAACATAGGTTAATACATATTCAAATATAAAAGATATAAAACTACTATATAAAGCACAGCACTAGCGTATATACACATATATACACATATATATATATATATATATATATATATACATATATATATATACATATACATACACACATACATACATACATACACATACATACATGTGAATGGACCCAAGCACCTTCGGATTAAAAGGTGCACTTTATTCAGACACAAGTATTTCTAGTCTGTCTGTATGAGTGAATGTGCCAAGCAACTAACAGAGGAGTGTCTCCACAGCTAGCGCTTTAGTGGAGACAGGTGTTCTGAACAAGCATTGGAATATCTTGATGTCTGACCCTTTCCTGAAGGATATAATACCCAGCCATCCCGGGGTCACTTTTAGAAGGGCTCGTTCACTTAAAAATGTCCTAGCACCCAGTAGACTGAAGGACACTAATACTACTACCAATAGTAATAAACCCGCCCATCATTCATTTTTCACAAAACCATTGGGAAGCTTTAGATGTGGTGTGAACAAATGCAAATGTTGTAATAACATCACACATAGAGCCACGAGTTTCACATCCACTACTACAGGCACTACATTTGCCATCAAATCCTTTCTAACGTGCAGTACTACTTACGTAATATATTTACTTACCTGCTCATGTGGCGTTCAATATATCGGTCGGACCACTCAAGCTCTTCGCACTAGGATGAACCAGCATAGGTCCAACGTGGAAAGAGGGTTCCTTCTCCATAGTGTATCCCGCCATGCCATTTCTTGTAATAATTGTAATTTTTCTTCCTTTAACATCACTCCCATAGAGCACATTCCAATGGGGGGCCAGAGATTTCAGAAATTACGACGAGAAAATTTCTGGATATTCAAATTGAAGACATTAGTACCACAGGGCCTCAACGAGTACATTGAGAATGTCCACAAATGAAATAGAATATAGGATTTATTTTATTTTATTTTCTTTGCATATATTTTTCTATATATATTTATTTTTTAACATATCTATTTTTTAACATATATCTATAACACCTATGGGTCTAATCATACATTTACTCCTTTTTCCTTTTTTTTTTTTTTTTTTTTTTGCCATAAATTTATACATACATTTTCTATTTTTTATTATCTATTAATATTTGATACTTAGTGACATATTTATGTCCTTTTATCTTACACACACTAACAGCATGTATCTATTGCTATATGCTTTTTTCATCCTCACATCATGGTTATTGAGATATGAGGTTGTTTTTATTATCTTGACTCCATTCATTTTATTTTATTTTATTTTATTTCACTTTAGATCGTCATAACCATTATAACTCATACTGAAATCATAATTCATACCAGCTTGGAAACTTTGGTGTTCTGAGAGCCCGCCCCTTTTGTACTGCATGATGGCTGTATGGGGATTTCCCTGTCAGCCAGTCTACTATCTCAGCTGGACCTTATTCATTATGCTAATTCTGTTCAGAAGCCTGTCTCCACTAAAGCGCTAGCTGTGGAGACACTCCTCTGTTAGTTGCTTGGCACATTCACTCATACAGACAGACTAGAAATACTTGTGTCTGAATAAAGTGCACCTTTTAATCCGAAGGTGCTTGGGTCCATTCACATGTATGTATGTGTATGTATGTATGTGTGTATGTATATGTATATATATATATATATATATGTGTGTGTATATATGTGTATATACGCTAGTGCTGTGCTTTATATAGTAGTTTTATATCTTTTATATTTGAATATGTATTAACCTATGTTTTGCTTTCTTTCCTCCCCCCGCCCCCTGGGCGGGTGTGGTGGGTTTTACCATGTCTTTTAAACCACACTGTTTCCATGAGTTCACTATGCACTTTGGTTCTGAGGAAGGGAGGATACTCTCCCGAAACATGTTAACGTTGTGCAACCAAATAAACAAGTTTTTCTTCATTCGCCTGGTGAATTGGATTTTCTGGCAGTGACAGCGCTGGTAATGATACCATTTTTTTGGGGGGGGGGGATTTTTCTTTTTACTCTTGTTTACACACGGCCCCCCCCCTGGGAGCATCCCGTTTAGAGGTACCACCAGCTTTTGCAGTCCTGTGAATCCAGCTAGCAAGCGAGAGACCCCGGCTTGGATATATACCCTAATTAGGGTGATACGCTACTAGCCCAAGTGGCTTTAAGGTGAGCACAATACCACCCCTACACTCTCCACGTTTACCTCTGGTATCACACGAGGCGCCTGTGCCTCTTTTTGTCTTTATTTTCAACATTTTACAAAAAGCATGTATTTTTAACACGATAAAGTTGGAACTTCTGCAGGTATTTGTTCTTAAAAGCCCATAATTTAAATCTATACAAAAAAAGTAGTCAGAAAAATCCAACAGAATTGTGTAGGTAGGGAAAATTTGTGTTTTTTCTGGATTGTATATTTTTTGTTGATAGTTTGTTTAAAGGGGAACTATCAGCAGGTTTGACGAATCTAACCTGCTAATAGCCCATGGGACGCTGAGGAGGAAGATATGTGTGTATTACCTTCCCCCTAAGCACCGACCCACGCTGTTAGTCGGATTAATCTTTGCTCCGGTGCACTGTTAGGAGCACTACTGCATCATCCGGCCCATCCGCTCCGTTGATTATCATTAGATGGAGCAGGCCAATGACGCTGCAGTGCTCCTAACAGTGTACTGGAGCGAAGATTACTCCAACTAACAGCATTGGACCGGCGCTGAGGAGGAAGGTAGGAAACATACTGTCCTCCTTAGCATCCTGGGTGCTATAAGGGGCTATCAGCAGGCTTAATTCCGACAGGAATGCAATTTGCCACTTATCCATTAGCATCTATCTGCCACAATTGTCTGAAGATTGGTGCAAAATAATAAATCTAGTGAAGAAAAAACGTAGTTAGATAAAATCCATATAGGGAAAAACCTGCAACAACAGTAAATCAGAGCCAAAAAAATAAACACATTGTAGGAGATTTATAAACTAGTTGTGCTTTATAAACTAGTCTTAAAGGGGTTATCCGGCGCTACAAAAACAAGGCCACGTTCTTCCAGAAACAGCCCCACTTTTGTCTCCAGCTTGGGTGGGGTTTTGCTGCTCAGTTCCATTGAAGTAAATGGAGCTTAAATGGGTTATCCAGCGCTACAAAAACATGGCCACTTTTCCCCCTGAGTTTCAAAACCCCACCCAAACTGGAAACAACAGTAGGGGAAAGTGGCCATGTTTTTGTAGCGCTGGATAACCCCTTTAATTGCAAACTGCACCTGAACTGGAGACAAGAGTCGTGTTGTCTCTGAAAGAAAGTGGCTATGTTTTTGTAGCACTGGATAACCCCTTTAAACTGAATTACACTGGAGGAAAATGAACCAAATGTATTAATATAGCAACAGAAGCTTTTGGAGACCACTCCTTGGAAAGCCGGTAGGAAGATGGTGCTATCCCGCTGCCAGCCGCTGTTTACTCTTGAAAGCAGAAAGACCAGGGCCAGACTAAGGGTGCGTTCACGCGTAACAGATCTGCAGCGGATTTCTCAATTCGAATTTGCAGCGAGATCCTCTGCGGATCCCTGCCCTGTACACTCTATGGGCAGACGAACTCACAGCGGGATGCACACAGTATGTCAGCGGCCCGCACCAATAACCCCCCAGCCGCCGGAGTATATACATCACCTGCTCCCCGCTCTGGCTTGCTTCGGGGCTCCCGACACCTTCACGAGCGCTGCAGCGGGGGCGTGACGGGAACCCCCGAAGCATGGAAAAGGTGATGTATACTCTCCGTCAGTGGGGGAGTTAACGGGGCGGGCTGCTGACATACTAACAACGGGATGTGTATCCCGCTGTGAGTTTGTCTGCCTATAGAGTGTACAGGGCAGGGATCCGCAGCAAATTCGCAGCGAGAAATCCGCTGTGCATCCGTTACGTGTGAATGCACCCTTAGGCTATGTTCACACTACATAAAACTACGGCCGTAGTTCTCTTCGCAGAACTACGGCCGTAGTTTTGAGGGGTGGAACATAGCCTTATTTTCAATGGGATCCCTGCCGGAGTGTACACACATCGTATGCGCTCCGGCCGGGATCCCATGCGGCGCCGGAAAAAACTGACATGTCAGTTTTCTGCTGCCGGAATTCAGTGAATTCCGTTCACAGAAAGACCTGTCAGTTCACAGCCTCTTGCTTCACTGTGGGCTATTGGAAGCTCTGATGCGGGCGCGCGCTAATGCATCCTCATTAGAGCTCCGCGGCCGTGAGGATCACCCGGCCGGGATGATCCGGGCTGAGACCGGCCGTTCACGTTGTGTAAACATAGCCTTAAAGTATATCTGTCACCAAGTGCGGGAGAAGTGCTGCATGCAATCCATTTGCCGCCACGGAGACGACCATCCCAGTTGATAATGCGAGCAACCAAATTAGATCAGAATGTGCGTCACGTGGACTATCTTCAAGGATTCCCAAACTTCCGGCTGCAAACGGATTGCACACTGCGCCGGGTCCAGACTTCAGGACAGGTGAATTTTAAAATAATAAAGGGTTTTTGCTATTAACATTAAATGTATTAATATGCAGACTCCTCTCTTGTCATGTCATGGACAACTCCCTGAGATCTTGATGTGTTTTGAGTGCAAGCACAATCTTTGTCATCTTGAAATGCACCTAGTCACAGGAGGATTGTGCACATTGGTGTGCTGTCTACATTTTAAATGGACTGAATAAAGAATTGGATGTAAAGCAGTGCTGGCAGGGGCGTAGCTGATGTCTCTTGGGCCCTGGTGCAAGAGATCAGGAGGAAAGAGGCTTGATGGGGGAGCGGGTTGTCAGGTGAGTTGTGTTTTTTTTATTACCTGCTGTCCACAGAGGGAAGAGGGGGCCATCTATAAGGGGGGGAGAGGGGCCATCTATAAGGGGGGGGAGAGGGGTCATCTATAACGGGGGGGAGAGGGGGCCATCTATAAGGGGGGAGGGGCCATCTATAAGGGGGGAGGGGCCATCTATAAGAGGGAGAAGAGGGGGCCATCTATAAGAGGGAGAAGAGGGGGCCATTTATAAGAGAGGGGGGAAGAGGGGGCCATCTTTAAGGGAGGGGGGAAGAGGGGGCCATCTTTAAGGGAGGGGGGGAAGAGGGGGCCATCTATAAGGGTGGGGGAGAAGTAGGGACCATGTATAAGGGGGGAGAAGAGGGGGCCATCTATAAGGGTGGGGGAGAAGGGGCCATCTATAAGGGAGGGTCAGAAGAGGAGACCATGTATAAGGGGGGAGAAGAGGGGGCCATCTATAAGGGGGGAAAGGGGGACATCTATAAGGGGGGGAGAGGGGCCATCTATAAGTGGAGGAGGGGGCCATCTATAAGGGGGGAGGGGGCCATCTATAAGGGGGAGAAGAGGGGGCCATCTATAAGGGAGGGGGGAAGAGGGGGCCATCTTTAAGGGAGGGGGAAGAGGGGGCCATCTTTAAGGGAGGGGGGAAGAGGGGCCATCTATAAGGGGGGAAAGGGGGCCATCTATAAGGGGGGGAGAAGGGGCCATCTATAATGGGGGTTGGAGAAGGGGCCATCTATAAGGGGAGGGGGAGAGGGGGCCATCTATAAGGGGGTATAAGTAAAGGAGGGGGAGAAAGGGCCATCTATAAGGGAATGGGGAGGGGGGGGGCATCTATAAGGCTGGGGGAGAGGGGGCCATCTATAAGGGGGTATAAGTAAGGGGGGAGAGGGGCCATCTATAAGGGGGGCAACATAGGGGAGAGGGGGCCATCTATAAGGGGACAACATATATATATGTACTATATATATTTTTTTATTATTATTATTATTATTATTATTATTATTATTATTATTATTATTATTATTATTTTTATACTTTTATTATTTATTTTATTTTTGGGGGGGGCAATGCAGGGGACATTATTCTAAGTTTATGGGACAATGCAGGGGACATTATAATACGTATATGGGACAATGCAGGGGACATTATTATACGTATATGGGGACAATGCAGGGGACATTATTATACTCATATGTGGAGCAATGCAGGGGGACATTATTATAAGTATATGGGGGACAATGCAGGGGACATTATTATATGTATATGGGACAGTGCAGGGGACATTATTATACTCATATGTGGAGCAATGCAGGGGGACATTATTATAAGTATATGGGGGACAATGCAGGGGACATTATTATATGTATATGGGACAATGCAGGGGACATTATTATAAGTATTTAGGGGATAATGCAGGGGAACATTATTATTACTATATGGAGGCAATGAGGGGAACATTATTAGTATATGTGGGGGCAATGCAGGGGAACATTATTCTTATATGGGAGGGACAGCAGGGGGCACTCAACATACCTACTGACTTTAGTGCACCAAGCAGCAGAATTACTACAGTTTGGGAGCTTATAGGAGAGGAAAAGGCAAGGAAGTTGCTGGAAATGTGCAGAGCCTAAGATGTTTGTCTGGCAGGTTCTGAAAAGATGAATTGTAGCTGCAAGAAATTTTCCTGGTGGCCTGGGCCAGATGGAGAGGAAAAAGAAAGCGACGCCTCACATCAAAGAAGACGTCACCTGTGAGTCAATGAATGATGTTTTTGTACTCAGGGGAACATTATTTGTCAAGGGTGCAACACCACTCTATTCCGAGATTCGCCCTGTTGCCAAAATGCCTTAGAAAATGCCCTGACCACAACCACTACCATCATCACCATATTGTTACTGACCAAATCCTGTATACTAAATCCATTAAAACACAGTACCAGATTACAAACAACAAATATTATCACCACATACTGCCTGACACTACCACATACTGCCTAACACCGCCATATACTGCCTAACCCCACCACTGCTACTGAATAATCTACTGTACACATATCACTATCCCCTCATACAGTCATCTAGAGGTAGCCCCAGCTCTACACAGGGTTTGTACACCATATACATTACACCCAGGGGCGTAACTAGGAATCATAGGGCCCCATAGCAAAAGAAACTGTATGGGCCCCCCCAACATACTCAACTGGCTAAGTGCAGTCCCCCAACGTGTCAATCATGTGCTAGGGAGCTGGGAGAGGTTAGTATGTGTATGGGGGGGCTCTTGTGACTGGAGGTACACAGCTGCCTCCGGCCACAAGAGAGACCCACAGTGCTGTGTGACGTGTTGTGAGACCATGAAGGCCGACCACACTTCACTGGAGCCACTGCCTCTAATATGTATATAATATCCTCATGTATACCCCTCTATATACATATCTATCTATCTATCTATATATGTTAGAGGTATATATAAAAGGTATTAAATACATATTAGAGGGATTTGAAATACTTGTGCAAGCTGGTGCCTTTACGTGCAGATCCTCGATGTGTAGCTCCTCCGCTGTGAGACAATGACCCCGGGATGGGGGGTGGGGTTGTAGGTTGCTCTGAGACGCTATGGTGCTGGCCTGGGGGAATGGCGCAGTGGTGCTGTTCCCCTGCAGATGCGGGCAGCTCCAAAACGCTATGACAGGTCGCTATGACACAATGTTCCCTTCACACGTGTTTACAATACATGTGCTTTCAATATGGTCTAGTACGCCAGCATACATTCTGTTTACATTCCAAGTACCCACATGGCCGCTAGGGTACCACGCTACAGTCTCCCCTTCATGTACTGTGTCAACGTATTGTGTTGCAGAACTACATTTCCCTTTGCGATGTGATGTAGTCCTGTATATTACCACACACCATGCTGGGAGATGTAGTCCTGTATATTACCCCACACACACCATGCTGGGAGATGTAGTCCTGTATATTGCCACACACAGTGGCGGATTAAATGTACCCTGGGCCCCGGGCTGTCCACCCAACCTGGGCCCCCCCCCCAGTCAATTCGCCCACATTATAATCTGCTACTGCGCCTCCCCCCCCCCCCCCCCCACTGTCCCCAATAAACACTGCCTGCCTGCCTCCCCTCCCTGCTGGCCCCAATAAACATAATGTTTGGTCCCTTGCTGCTACCCCCAGTAAGCATTGCCCACCCCACCTCCACTGCCCCCAATAAACATATCGCCACCTCACCTGGTCCCCTGATGTTGCCGCCCCCCAAGGTCACAGCAGTACAGAGGATGTCAGGAGAGGAGGGTGCTGATCTTATAGGAGAGGTCCAAGCAGCACAGAGGATGTCAGGAGAAGAGGGTGCTGATCTTATAGGAGAGGTCCCAGCAGCACAGAGGATGTCAGGAGAGGAGGGTGCTGATCTATAGGGGAGGTCCCAGCAGCACAGAGGATGTCAGGAGAGGAGGGTGCTAATCCTATAGGAGATAGTCCCCCTTTATAGATGGTCTCCCTCTTTCCCCCCCTATAGATGGTCCCCCTCTTTCCCCCTTATAGATGGTCCCCCTCTTTCCCCCTTATAGATGGTCCCCCTCTTTCCCCCTTTATAGATGGTCCCCCTCTTCCCCCCTTATAGATGGTCCCCCTCTTTCCCCCCTTATAGATGGTCCCCCTCTTTCCCCCCTTATAGCTGGTCCCCCTCCCCCTCCCTTATAGATGGTCCCCCTCTTTCCCCCTTATAGCTGGTCCCCCTCTTTCCCCCCTTATAGATGGTCCCCCTCTTCCCTCTCCCCCCTTATAGCTGGTCCTCCTTTCCCCCCTTATAGCTGGTCCCCCTCTTTCCCCCTTATAGATGGTCCCCCTCTTTCCCCCCTTATAGATGGTCCCCCTCTTTCCCCCCTTATAGATGGTCCCCCTCTTTCCCCCCTTATAGCTGGTCCCCCTCCCCCTCCCTTATAGCTGGTCCCCCTCCCCCTCCCTTATAGATGGTCCCCCTCTTTCCCCCTCTATAGATTGTCCCCCTCTTTCCCCTCGTATAGATGGTCCCCCTCTTTCCCCCCTTATAGATGGTCCCCCTCTTCCCCCCTTTATAGATGGTCCCCCTCTTTCCCCCTCTATACATGGTCCCCCTCTTTCACCCTCTATAGATGGTCCCCCTTTCCCCCTTATAGATGGTTCCCCTCTTTTCCCCTTTATAGATGGTCCCCCTCTTTCCCCCCTTATAGATGGTCCCCCTCTTTCCCCCCTTATAGATGGTCCCCCTCTTTCCCCCCTTATAGATGGTCCCCCTCTTCCCCCCCTTATAGATGGTCCCCCTTTTCCCCCCCTTATAGATGGTCCCCCTCTTTCCTCTCCCCCCTTATAGCTGGTCCTCCTTTCCCCCCTTATAGCTGGTCCTCCTTTCCCCCCTTATAGCTGGTCCCCCTCTTCCCCCCCCCCCCCTTATAGCTGGTCCCCCTCTTCCCCCCCCCCCCCTTATAGCTGGTCCCCCTCTTCTCCCCTTTATAGAAGCCCCCCCAGTCAGTAAATAACACACAAATAACAAAATACAACTCACCTATCCTGCGTTCCCCCGTCAATCCTCTCTCCGTCTGCAGTCTCCGGCTGATGCGCGGCTGCCGGGGGTGTCCCGTCCTCTCCCCGGCAGCGCGCGCATCACACAGCTCCTAGTGCCGCCTGGGCCCTGACTTCCGGTACGTGCGCTCCCAGTACCGGAAGTCAGGGCCCCAGGCGGCACTAGGAGCTGTGAGATGCGCGCGCTGCCGGGGAGAGGACGGGACACCCCCGGCAGCCGCGCATCAGCCGGAGGCTCTTGTGACCGCAAGCGAAACAATGCTTGCGGTCACAAGAGTGCAGTGGCGAGGGGGCCTCCCGGGCGGCATTATAATGTGGGCGGCAAGGCATGGGCCCCCCCGGAGCCTCGGGCCCCGGGCGGCCGCCCAAACCGCATACATTATAATCCGCCATTGGCCACACACAGCATACTGGGATATGTAGTCCTGTATATTACCCCACACACCATGCTGGAAGATGTAGTCCTGTATATTACCCCACACACCATGCTGGGAGATGTAGTCCTGTATATTACCACACACACCATGCTGGGAGATGTAGTCCTGTATATTACCCCACACACCATGCTGGGAGATGTAGTCCTGTATATTACCACACACACCATGCTCAGAGATGTAGTCCTGTATATTACCACACACACCATGCTGGGAGATGTAGTCCTGTATATTACCACACACCATGCTCAGAGATGTAGTCCTGTATATTACCACACACACCATGCTGGGATATGTAGTCCTGTATATTACCCCACACACCATGCTGAAAGATGTAGTCCTGTATATTACTACACACCATGCTGGGAGATATAGTCCTGTATATTACCCCACACCATGCTGGGATATGTAGTCCTGTATATTACCCAACACACCATGCTGGGAGATGTAGTCCTGTATATTACCCCACACACATGCTGGGAGATGTAGTCCTGTATATTATCCCACACACCATGCTGGGATATGTAGTCCTGTATATTACCCCACACACCATGCTGGGAGATGTAGTCCTGTATATTACCCCACACACCATGCTGGGAGATGTAGTTCAGCATATTACCACACAGCCTACTGGGAGATGTAGTCCTGTATATTACCACACACCATGCTGGGAGATGTAGTCCTGTATATTACCACACACACCATGCTGGGAGATGTAGTCCTGTATATTACCACACACACCATGCTGGGAGATGTAGTCCTGTATATTACCCCACACACCATGCTGGGAGATGTAGTCCTGTATATTACCACACACACCATGCTCAGAGATGTAGTCCTGTATATTACCACACACACCATGCTGGGAGATGTAGTCCTGTATATTACCACACACCATGCTCAGAGATGTAGTCCTGTATATTACCACACACACCATGCTGGGATATGTAGTCCTGTATATTACCCCACACACCATGCTGAAAGATGTAGTCCTGTATATTACTACACACCATGCTGGGAGATATAGTCCTGTATATTACCCCACACCATGCTGGGATATGTAGTCCTGTATATTACCCTACACACCATGCTGGGAGATGTAGTCCTGTATATTACCCCACACACATGCTGGGAGATGTAGTCCTGTATATTATCCCACACACCATGCTGGGATATGTAGTCCTGTATATTACCCCACACACCATGCTGGGAGATGTAGTCCTGTATATTACCCCACACACCATGCTGGGAGATGTAGTTCAGCATATTACCACACAGCCTACTGGGAGATGTAGTCCTGTATATTACCACACACCATGCTGGGAGATGTAGTCCTGTATATTACCACACACACCATGCTGGGAGATGTAGTCCTGTATATTACCACACACACCATGCTGGGAGATGTAGTCCTGTATATTACCACACACACAGCATGCTGGGAGATGTAGTCCTGTATACTACTACACACACAGCATGCTGGGAGATGTGGTTCTACTGTGCCACTGCTTTCCCCCCCTCCTATACTGTGTTATCCTATTGCAGAACTACAAATCCCATTATGAACTGCCAATAGGGCTTGATGGGGGTTGTAGTTCTGCAGCCTGGAGGTCCACAGGCTGCAGAACTACAACTCCCACCATGGACTGTTAGTAGGACATGGTGGGGGTTGTAGTACTCTGTGGGTAATCTTACTTGCCCTGGTTCCTGATCTGGCTGCTTTCCATTCATCTTCTCTGTGCTCCAGGAGGGAAGTGAAGATGATGAGATGGGTGCAGGCATCGCCACTGGGGGGTGAATGGTGGCCCTGGAACACTTTGCTGGGTGGGAGGGGAGGGCAGCCTGGAACACCGCGCGGGGGATGGGGGAGGGGCACCTGCTCTGACACAGTGTTCCGGGGGTGAGAGGAGTGTGCGGGCGGCCTGAAACATTGTGCGGGGGATGGGGGATGGGGGATGGGGGATGGGAATGGGGGATGGGGATGGGGGATGGGGGATGGGGATGGGGGATGGGGATGGGGGATGGGGATGGGGGAGGGGCACCTGCTCTAACACAGTGTGCGGGGATGAGAGGAGTGTGAGGGCAGCCTGAGGCTGAGGTGGGGAAGCAGGGTTGCGATCGGGCTGCTCTCACACTGTGGGGGGCGGGCAGCCAAGGGCTACTGTTTGGGGGGAGGTTTGGCAGGGGGTTGCTGGGCCCACTCTGACATAGTGCGGGTGGGCAAAGGGGGTGGATAGCGGGCAGCTCTGGGACACTCTGACACGCTCTCTGGGGGCACCCTGAGAGCACGAACAGGGGATGTGGCACAGCTGCTCCAACATCCTCCTCCATTAGTGCGTCTGCCTGTGACTATGACTCCGCCCCCCTGCAAGTGTACGGCAGAGCAAAGGGGACCTGCATTTGGACGTACACTGAGGTTGGGGGAGGAGACAGTACGGCAGCGGCAAGGCGTACAGTGTCTTTTGCAGCAGCAACAGGTGCCGAGAGGCCGGGCAGGGCCGGGACAGAACACACATTCAGTTTCTCCCCTGACCTGCTGACCGGGCCCCTTGATGTGGCGGGCCCCGTAGCAGCGGCTATGGCTGCTATGGCAGTAGTTCCGCCACTGATTACATCATATACATTACTTCTCTGATCGGAGTTCTTCCCTTTTCAGCTTCTTCTTCTTCTGCCCTAGGCTGTTATGAGAACTTCTCGGAGCCACAAATTCACAGAATCTGCCAAACATTAGGCTCCTCACTCTGGCACCGTCATCTCTCTACAAACTGCACATCTGTATTGGCCCCTTTATGCCCCCATTTGGTTGGTAGACTGACTCTGTTATCCCCCTTATAGTATATGCCCCCCTCTGTGTAGACCACTATAGTACATGCATCCCTCTGTGCATGCTCTATTGTATACGCCCCTGTGTAGTCCCCCTTATAGATGGCCCCTCAATGTTATCCTTATTATAGACAGCCCCCTTATGTTGTCCCCCTTATACATGCCCCCCCATTTATCCCCCTTATAGGTGCCCCCCCCTGTTATCCCCCTTATAGATGCCCCCCTGTTATCCCCCTTTTAGATGGCCCCCATGTTATCCCCCTTATGTTGCCTCCGGTTATCTCCCTCATGTTGCCCCTATGTTATCCCCCTTATGTTGCCCCCCATGTTATCCCCCTTATGTTGCTCCCCGTGTTTTCCCCATATGTTGCCCCCCATGTTAGCCCCCTATGTTATCCCCCTTATGTTGCCCCATGTTATCCCCCTTATGTTGCCCCCATGTTAGCCCCCCATGTTATCCTCCTTATGTTGCCCCCCCGTGTTAGCCCCCCTAATGTTATCCCCCTTATGTTGCTCCCTATGCTATCTCCCTTATGTCGCCCCCCCCATGTTATCCCCCCGTCTGTGCAAAGCAGATAAGAAAAAAAAAAAAAAAAAAACGACTGATCTGACAAATTGCTCCCCCATCGTGGCTCTTCTCTTCTGCAGGCTCGGTCTGGCCCCCGGCTGATGCACGGCTCCCCAGCTCTGTCCTGTCCCTGGCAGCACACTCACCAGTGAGCTCAGTGTGTGCTGGGGATGTTACTTCCGGCACAGGGGGCACTTGTTATAGATGCTCCCTGTACCGGAGTACTTCCCCAGCGCACACTAAGCTCAGTGGTGTATGTGCTGCTGAGGACGGGACAGAGTCGGGGAGCCGCATGTCAGCTGGGGGGCCAGCCTCTTGTGATCGCAGGCAAACCACTGCTTGCGGTTACAAAAGGGAGTGGGAGAGGGGCAGTGCGGTGGCAAGGGGGGCCTTGCGGGCCCCTCCTTGGTAGCGGCCCAGTCGCGGCGGCACTGAGTGCTGGATTGTTTCTTCACATCACTGCTGCCCTGGGCACTGGACTTTTTGTGCCTTATCATAAGAACAGCCCTGGATACATGAGCCCAGATTTATCAAACTGCCCACAGCAACTAATCACACTTCAGTTTTTATTTTACCAGAGCTGAAAACTGAGCTGTGGATGGTTGCTTTAGGCAGTTTACACCCATTTATTTTTTACACACTTTGATAAATCTGATCAATGGTATTTATGTGTGACAAAAAAAAAGCTGTGCAGGCAATTGTTTGGTGTGGAAGGAAATCAATGTGCAGCAGATCAGCCTTAGGCTGGGTTCACACTACATATATTTCAGTCAGTATTGTGGTCCTCATATTGCAACCAAAACCAGGAGTGGATTAAAAACACAGAAAGGCTCTGTTCACACAATGTTGAAATTGAGTGGACGGCCGCCATTTATTGGCAAATATTTGCTGTTATTTTAAAACAACGGCTGTTATATTGAAATAATGGCAGTTATTTACTGTTATATGGTGGCCATCCACTCAATTTCAACATTGCGTGAACAGATCCTTTCTGTGTTTTTAACCCCTTAAGGACCGGGCCTGAAATGGCCTTAAGGACCGGAGTAAATTTTATGAATATGACCAGTGTCACTTTATTCATTAATAACTTCGGGATGCTTTTACCTATCCGGCTGATTCTGAGATTGTTTTCTCGTGACATATTGTACTTCACATTTCTAGTAAATTGGAGTCGATACTTATAACGAATCTTTATGAAAAAAACCAAAATAGCGTGAAAAATTGTGAAAAAATGCATTTTTCCAACTTTAAAACTTTACTGCTTATACAGAAAATGGTTATATCACATAAATTATATATTAAATAGCATTAGCAACATGTCTACTTTATGTTGGCGGCATTTATTAAACTATCTTTCATTTTTTTTAAACAATAGAAAGCGTAAAACATTAGCAGCAAATTTCCAAATTTTCGGTAAAATTTCAAAATCAGATATTTTTAGGGACCTGTTCAGGTTTAAAGTGTATTTGAGGGGACTGTGTGTTAGAAAGCCCCACGAAGCACCCCATTTCAGAAACTGCACCCCCCAAACTCTGCAAAAGCACATCCAGAAAGTTTTTTAACCCTTTAGGGGAGTCACAGAAATAAAAGCTAAGTGTGTAAGAAATTTGAAAATTTTTATTTTCTGTGCAGAGATTTTATTGTAATCCAATATTTTTCATAATTATGACCCTATTACCAGAGAAATGCACCCCAATAATTATTGCCCCGTTTCTGCAGTTTATAGAAATACCCCATATGTGGCCCTATTGCGCTATTTGACGCAACCACAAGCCTCAGATACAAAGGAGCGCCTAGTAAATTTCAATGGCTCCGTTATATTTGGTCATTTCTGACTGTACCACTTCAGGTTGGCAGAGGCTCTGGGGTGCCAAAACCTAAAAAACACCCCTAAAGGGACACCATTTAGAAAACTACACCCCTCAAGGAATGTAACAAGGGGTGCGGTGAGCATTTGGACCCCACAGGTGCTTCACAGATTTTCCGAACAATGTGGCGTGAAAAAAGACAAAAGTATTTTTTACACTAAAACGTTGTTCTAGCCTTCAATTTTTCATTTTCACAAAAGGATAAAAGGAAAAAAAAGACACAAAAAGTGTAGCGCAGTTTCTCCCGAGTACAGAAATACCCCACATGTGGACATAAAGTGCCAAGGGGGCGCAGGACGAGCCTCCAAAGGGAAGGAGCGTTTGGAAGCTGGATTTCACTGGAATGGATTTCAAGGGCCACATCGCATTTACAGAGCCCTCGTGCTGCCAAAACACTGGAAACCCCCCACAAGTGACCCCATTCTGGAAACTACACCCCTCAAGGAATCTAACAAGGGGGGCAGTGAGCATATGGACCCCACTGGTGACGGGCACAAATGTGGAACAATGTGACGTGAAAGTGAAAAATTTCATTTTTTCACTTTCACGGCACAAATGTGCCGATCATCAAGGGGTCCATTTGCTCACTACACCCCTTGTTAGATTCCTTGAGGGGTGTAATTTCCAGAATGGGGTCACTTGTGGGGGGTTTTCACTGTCTTGGCAGCACAAGGGCTCTGTAAATGCGACATGGCGTTCATAATCCATTCTAGCCAAATCCAACCTCCAAAATCCAAATGGCTCTCCTTCCATTGGGAGGCTTGCCCTGCGCCCACATGGCGCTTTATGTCCACATGTGGGGTATTTACGGACTCGGGGGAAATTGCTCTACACATTTTGTGTTTTTTTTTCTCTTTTAACCCCTTGTGAAAATGATAAATTCAAGGCTAGACCAACATTATAGTGTAAAAAATGTAATATTTCAATTTCACGCCACATTGTTCCACATTTGTGCCCGTCACCAGTGGGGTCCATATGCTCACTACACCCCTTGTTACATTCCTTGAGGGGTGTAGTTTCCATAATGGGGTCACTTGTGGGGGGTTTCAACTGTCTTGGCAACACAATGGCCTTTTAAATGCAACATGGCCCCTCGAAATCCAATCCAGCCAAATCCAGCCTCAAAAAACCAAATGGCGCTCCTTCCCTTTGGAGGCTTACCCTGCACCCGCATGGCGCTTTATGTCCACATGTGGGGTATTTCCGTACTCAGGAGAAATAGCGCTACACATTTAGTGTTTTTTTTACCTTTTAGCCCCTTGTGAAAATGAAAAAATCATGACAAGATTAATGATTTAGAGTAAAAAATTTAAAAAAAATTACACTAAATGTTGGTCTAGCCTTGATTTTTTTCCATTTCCACAAGGGGTTAAAAAAGAAAATGAACACAAAACGTGTAGGGTAATTTCCCCTGAGTACGAAAATACCCCACATGTGGACATAATGTGCCATATGAGCACAGGGCAAGCCACCAAAGGGACAGAGCGCCATTTAGAGGCTTGAATGGAGGATGGAGGCCACGTCGCAATTACAAAGCTCCTGTGCTGCCAGGACAGTAGAAACCCCCGACAAGTGACCCCATTCTGGAAATTACACCCCATAAGGAATCTAACGAGGGGTGCAGTGAGCATATGGACCCCACTGGTGACGGGCACATGTGTAGAACATGTGCCGTGAAAATAAAAAATACAATTTTTTTCATTTTTACGTCCCAAATGTGGCCGTCACCAGGGGGCCATATACCCGCTGCCCCCCTTGTTAGATTCCTTATGGGGTGTAGTTTCCAGAATGGGGTCACTTGTGGGGGGTTTCTACTGTCCTGGCCGCACAGAGGCTTTGTAATTGCATCATGGCATCCTCTAATGGGAATGGCGGCCATACCTACTTAGCTGGGGAAAAGGGACAATTCTAATTTATTTGGGGGTATTAGGCCAATTATTAGTTTATAAGGTTGGAAATGACAGGTGTCCATCAAATTCAACCTGTGTTGATCCAGAGGAAGGCAAAAACCCCTCGTGAGGCAGACGACAGTAGCCTCATCACTGGGAAAAAATTCCTTCCTGACTCCATAATGGCGATCAGAATAACCCTGGATCAACGTGACCCCTGAAATAGGAATAAGGGACAGAATTTAGATAATGTAGAACTCCAGTGACGTGTGGTGCGCCTTGAAGCGATCCAGTATGCAGAGGCCGGGGGGATCAGGATAGGCGTCACACTGAAAAATGGTGTCCTTCCTGATCCCCCTGTTACACCACATTCTGCACTTCTTCTGGGGTCTCCTGTTCTCCAGTGTGGGGGACGTCACCTGGAAAATATTGTCCTGGTGCGATCCGGGGTCCTTCATATCCAGAAACGCTGGGTCCGCTCCATGGCTGCTAAATATTAGGGCCCTATTACTACTTCTGATATGTTCGGATCGTGCCGCAAGCTACAGTAGCTCAGGCAGCGAGGGACCAGAAGAGGGGGTGCTGGTATAAAAGTTATCCCCGTACAGGTGGTAACCTTTATCCAGCAGTGGGAAGATCAGTTCCCGGACGATCTTTCCACTTGTTCCGAGGATGTGGGGGGGGAGGAGGCATCTGGGGGCTGCATTCGGGTGTCCCTTCCTTCATACACTCTAAGGGTACGTGCACACTGCGGAATGGCGAAGGATAACCCTTCGTGCATTTCCGCAGTTGGCACCCGCCGGCTGACTGATGCGGGCGCGCGTCTCCGTCCGTGTCATAGACTCCATTCTATGCACGGGCGGATTCCGCTCTCCGTCCAACGTGTTCATTCTTTGGACGGACGATGGAATCCGCCTGTGCATAACATGGAGTCTATGACACGGGTAGAGACATGCGCCTGCATCAGTCCGCCGGTGGGTGCCAGCTGCGGAATGCACAAAGGTTTATCTTCGCCATTGCGCAGTGTGCACGTACCCTAAATCTGTAAGTGTACCCTGAGGTACGCTCACAGAGTTAGTAGAATTTTACGCCATACCGTGATCTCTTATTGGGATGGTACTGGCGGAAAAGACGTGTCTGGGAGGCAGCATACACTACGCT
Organism: Dendropsophus ebraccatus; assembly: GCF_027789765.1. NCBI lineage: Eukaryota > Metazoa > Chordata > Amphibia > Anura > Hylidae > Dendropsophus > Dendropsophus ebraccatus. The sequence goes on from NC_091459.1 coordinate 67,529,614, forward strand.
ATCCCCCAGACACGTCACTGGAGGATGAGGATGAATGGAGGAACAAAGGATCCCCCCCATTTATCCTCACTGGCTGTTTCGGTGTTGGAGGCAATAATAACGTATCCCTCTGACGCCGAAAACACCCTGGGGGTCATCTTTATACGGGGACTAGTATATGGGGTATGTAGTGGTGTAGTGTCAAACTTTATTCAATGTAGTGTAGTGTGGTGTAATGTAGTGTTTTTTACGTGTTTTTTTACTGTAAGTATAAAAAAAAAAAAAAACTACGCCAAAAATGGTGTTGCTGATAAATGCCGCACTTATGTGCGGCACTTATCAGCAGACCGTGGCAGTAGGATAGAGAAAAAAAACACCCTACGCCAAAAAGGAGGAGTTGCTGATTAGCAGCGCACTTTCGTTCGATGCTGATCAACACTCAGCGGCGATAGGGTGCGGAAAATAGAAAAAAAAAATACAAAACTTTATTACATACTGAACATCCCTGTAGCTGCTGATAAGTGTATTACACATATCAGCCGCTAGAGGGCAGCAGAGCAGAAAATCCCGAAAACCCGACGCTGGAGCCGAAAATAGCCGAACGTGACGTCACGGAAGAAGCCGAAGACCCGAACGAGACCACGAGGACGCCGCGAACCCGGAAGACGCCGATCAGGACCCCGGGACAGGTGAGTAATGTACGAATACCTGCTCTGGACCCCTCAGCTACCTAGCTGAGGGGTCCGGAGCAGGTATTTATAACTTTTGGGGACTTTGATCGGGCCGGTGGCACCTGGCCACCATTACTTTTTACAGTAATGGCGGTCGGTGCCGTCCTCGGACAGCACCGACCGCCATTTTTTCCGGGTCATCGGGTCACCGATGACCCAGAAAGGTTCCGATCGCCGCTATTGGCTGATCTGAACTGATAAGCCAATAGCGGCGATCGTCGGCATGGGGAGGGTTAACAACCCCCCATGCCGACAGGGAGAGATGGCCTGCAGTGTATTTCTGCAGGCCATCTCTCCCGATCGCATGCGGCCGGTCCGCGGCGCCCTCTTAAAAGACCCGCGTACCGGTACGTCATGGGTCCTTAAGTGACAGTGATCCATGACGTGCCGGTACGTCATGGGTCCTTTAAGAGGTTAATCCACTCCTGGTTTTGGTTGCAATATGAGGACCACAATACTGACTAAAATATACTTAGTGTGAACCCAGCCTAACACATTATTCACACATGCGCCTAACAATAAATTACAATACAAAACAATACAATACAAAAATGCACAGATTCTAAATTCTCCCCTAAGTGCTCTCAAAGGCATTAAAGCAATGAATAACTGCCACATCAATTCCAGGTCCCAGGCTTGGCTGCTTTCTAATGCAGGTTCAGGGTCAGAGGTTTCAGAGGTGGTATCTGGAACAATACTTAAGGAATACTCTACAATCCTAGACTTAATAATGTAGGATTAGGATTCTACAATCCTAAATTTGATAATACTTGAAATGTAGTTAAAAAAAAAAGGCCAGGGGATTTTTTTCTTTCACAAATACTTATTATTTTTATGTAATAAAGACCAGCATCCAGTATTTATCCATGACACCTACTGTACATTGGGTAACTAGTGTCACATTTGCCAAAAAATATATGTCATTGTTTTCTGTGAAAAGACTATAACAGCAAAATAACTTTCTTTTTTCCAGAAATCCATTGCATGTACTGCCCAAGTGCATGTAAATCCAGATGGAAAATTTGATCATGAATTCTTGGAGTGCATATCAGAAACTGGTAAGAGTCAATGCAGGGGCAGCAATGATTGCTCTGTTGTCATCTTTTGGGTACAGCAACAGTAGAAGATGGCAAGTAAACATTCATATTTGTTACAGATATTGACAGTTGTATGTTCAGTATAGCTTTTTCAGTAATTCAGTAACACTATTTGCATGCCTTCTAAAATTAAGGCAGATATTGGAATATGCAGTATATCGCTATATCTTTTTAATTCTTATTTAAATTTTTAAACATTTTTATTTTGAACCCAGATAGAAGCAATCACCTAAAAGTACAGTATATTACTTATATATATTGAAGTAGTACCTTGAAATTTCAGTTTTTGGTGGAATTTACATGGTGATTATAGTGTTTTTATCCCTAGGTGTCTGTATTAATTGCCCAGTGGTGTTGGATACTGAGGACCCTGAGATACGGACATTATTAGTACAAGTTATGGATGAATACAATTTTAACAGCAACAACTCTGAACTTTATAATGTTGTCTATATAAACACAGCTACAAAAAAGGTCAGTGCAGATTTACAAAATTTAAAGAAGAATGTTAAAAAAAAATCATGTGGGAGCATAACAATCAAGGGTTACTTACCTGTGCCACACAGCCACAGCGCCACCACCCACTATCAGCCTCCAGTCTCCTAGAATTATCCACTTAACCAGTCATCGACTTCAGAGATGTCCTGTCGCAGTCACTGACTGTCTGAGCTGGCATCTCTAAGCTGAGTTGCAATGTCACAGGACCGGGAAGTCTGGGAGACCAGCAGGGGACCATTAGCAATGGTGCTGTGGCTGCAGGGAGCATGGAGATGGGTAAGTATTATTTGGTCCTTATGTTTCCACCACCCCCTGCCCTCTGTAAAATATTTTTACATTTGCCCAATGAATAAGCAAGCATTCTACTATGAAGATAAATTTAGTTGGATTAGTCATGGCAAGTGATAAAAACAAAGTAAGAATGGGGGGGAGTATAACAGTTTTTAAGTCAGATACAAGTGGTGAGTGGCAGTTGAAGGCTTAAGTTAATTTCATAGGAATACTGCTAAAACCCAGAAGCTCAGAAAATCCTGTAGATACCTGACACCCGGTGATCATATGATCACGACAGAAATCAGGAAGCCTGATTACAGCCTATGGCTATGTTAAGACCTCGTATGAAACCGTCTGGGTCACGGAGCAGCTGGTCTCTGAAAAGATCATCCGGCCGGTACTGCAGTACCAGCCGGATGATTTTTGCAGGCGCAGAGTTCTGATGCAGGCGCATCCGTGCGCGCCCGCATCAGAACTCCCCACTGCAAACTATGGAGTGAGCGGCCAGAGCCGCTAGCTCTATAGTGTGCACTGACAGGGTTTTCTGTGGCATGTCAGTTTCTCGCAGCGCCGCAAGAGATCCCGGCCGGAGTGTATACTATGTGTATACACTCTCGCCAAGATCCCATAGGTGGCAATGTTACGTGTATTTTCATAATAACCACGGCCGTTGCTACACCGCCGTAGTTTTAGGAAAATATACATAGTGTGAACATAGCCTATGGCTGTAAATATTAGCCTTTCATTCTAGAAGAATGGTCAATAGTCTTCCATTTGAAGACTGCAAAACAGATGTCCCCCAGGTCAGGGAAAAGCTGCTACACAGGGTGCCTTTGTAAATTCCTCACAAGAAGCAGGCTTAGTCTTGTGTGTCCCTGAGTAGGCTTTGGCAACTCTCTTGTGACTCTTGTTCTCTTTCTACACTAAATACTCAATACTCAGTTGTTCCTTACTTCACACTTAGTTAACAGGTCAGTCAGAGACTGTGCATTCAGACCCAGACCCAGGAGAATGAAAAGGGAGAGATGCTGTATGTTTATGTAAGGCAAGGTTCACACTGCATCTGTGTGCATCCATTTTTGATCCGTTTTTCCATTGACTTCCATTATAAAAAAAAAACGGATCAAAACGGATGCATTTTTTTAACGCACAATAATGTACTGTTGACACTACTTTTTTGACCGTTCAAAAAAATGGATCCGTTAAACGGATTGTAAAAACGCAGTGTGAACCCACCCTAAGCAAGGAAGCCGCATAACCTTACAGTATGCGGCTGTCTCAGGCTTGCAACGCAGACCAGGGAGAAAATGTGCTAAGTGCACTCTTCTCATGGCTTGTTCTCCTGTCTCTATGACATATCAAATGGTTATTCTGGTGACAGTGACGATTTTAATCTATATCCTAGATAAAGCAAAAAAATAACATAAAGGATATAACGTTGATATCGCTGTAATCATACTGCCCTGCAGAATAAAGTTAAAATTAACCTTTTGTTTCAAAGTTCTTTAAAGAGAGCTCTTGCAAGCGGGGTTCATGGCAGATGTGTGCTGCTGAGCTCTTCAATCCCGCCTTCTGCAGCTATTAGAAGCTCTGGCTTGCTCCAGATCGGCTTCTCTTCCTCCCTGAGGACCAGAGAGCAGCAGGGAGAGTTTCATGACCATGAAATCGGACAAAAAGAGTGAAGTGCAGACCCGATCGGTGGTGCCGCCCTCATTAAATGCAGCAGCAGTTGGCACGGCAACCAGGCCCGACAGGCGACATTATGGTACCTGTCATTATAACTTACATAGTTATTAAGGTTGAAAAAAGACAAGAGTCCATCATATTCAACCAACAGAAACTCTACTGTGCTGACCCAAAGAAAGGCAAAAAAAACTTATGAGGCAAAACCTAAATCAACAGTAGATGTTAAATAAAGCAATTTACATTTGGTATTTTTTTTTTCTTAGTTATCGTTGAAAACACAGCACTTCCTGTGTCCTGATTCTAAACACCAGGAAGTCCTGTTCCCCAGGTCACCTGCACGCTAACAGAGAAGACAGTCCTGTTATTGATGGACGCATTGAGCCATGACACTCTAAACAAGCCGGAATTTCATGTGATTAGTTTCCTTTTTTTAACCAGCCTAAAACTAAAAAGCTGCCTTCAGAAGACTACATGGATTTCAGCAGTGCCGGACTGGGGTACCTTGGGCCCACCAGGGAATTTAATTCTAGGGGCCCACCCTACATATACCAGATACAACCAAACCTTTGCACAGCGCTGTGTATGTGACCAGCATTGCTGGCTCACTGCTGGTAACTTGTCAGTCACTCTATGCAAACAGTATAGGATGCCACATAAGTATCTTGAAAGGAGAAGTCCCACTAAAGGGGAACTCCAGGTAGAGGTTAAAGAAAATGAAACTTCTGCAGAAGCATAAAGCATTACTTACCTATGTATTCCATTTTTGAAACTACTAAAAATCCATTTGTTTTGGGGGGTTTTGTTCTGTTTTGTGTTTCTACACTTCCTGGTTTATCAGTTGTACACAGTACTACAGGTTCCAGAGTGCAATGCTTTCCCTCAGCTGTTCATCACAATCACAGTCCTCCACCATGCACATTCCCCGCCCAAAGCTGCTGCAGAACATCTAGGCTGTGTTCACACATTGCAGTTTCATTGTGTTACTGAATTATTTGCAGTAATTTATGAGTTCATTGTTGTCCCACACAGCATGCTGTATTCTCTATCTGTAACCCCACACAGCACACTGTATTCTCTACCTGTAACACCACACAGCACACTGTATTCTCTATCTGTAACACCACACAGCACACTGTATTCTCTATCTGTAACCCCACACAGCACCCTGTATTCTCTACCTGTAACAACATACAGCACGCCGTATTCTCTACCTGTAACACCACACAGCACGCTGTATTCTCTACCTGTAATACCACACAGCACACTGTATTCTCTACCTGAAACGCCACACAGCAGGCTGTATTCTCTACCTGTAACACCACACAGCAGGCTGTATTCTCTACCTGTAACAACATACAGCACACTGTATTCTCTACCTGTAACACCACACAGCACTGTATTCTCTACCTGTAACACCACACAGCACTGTATTCTCTACCTGTAACACCACAAAGCACACTGTATTCTCTACCTGTAACACCACACAGCACTGTATTTTCTACCTGTAACACCACAAAGCATGCTGTATTCTCTACCTGTAACACCACACAGCACGCTGTATTCTCTACCTGTAACACCACACAGCACACTGTATTTTCTACCTGTAACACCACAAAGCACACTTTATTCTCTACCTGTAACACCACACAGCACATTGTATTCTCTACCTGTAACACCACACAGCACTCTGTATTCTCTACCTGTAACACCACACAGCACGCTGTATTCTCTACTTATAACACCACACAGCACACTGTATTCTCTACCTGTAACACCACACAGCACACTGTATTCTCTACCTGTAACACCACACAGTACGCTGTATTCTCTACCTGTAACACCACACTGTATTCTCTACCTGTAAGACCACACAGCACACTGTATTCTCTACCTGTAATACCACACAGCACACTGTATTTTCTACCTGTAACGCCACACAGCACACTGTATTCTCTACCTGTAATACCACACAGCACGCTGTATTCTCTACCTGTAACACCACACAGTACGCTGTATTCTCTACCTGTAATACCACACAGCACACTGTATTCTCTACCTGTAACACCACACAGCACGCTGTATTCTCTACCTGTAACACCACACAGCACGCTGTATTCTCTACCTGTAACACCACACAGCACGCTGTATTCTCTACCTGTAACACCATACAGCACGCTGTATTCTCTACCTGTAACACCACACAGCACACTGTATTCTCTACCTGTAACGCCACACAGTACGCTGTATTCTCTACCTGTAACACCACACTGTATTCTCTACCTGTAAGACCACACAGCACACTGTATTCTCTACCTGTAATACCACACAGCACACTGTATTTTCTACCTGTAACGCCACACAGCACACTGTATTCTCTACCTGTAATACCACACAGCACGCTGTATTCTCTACCTGTAACACCACACAACACACTGTATTCTTTACCTGTAATACCACACAGCACACTGTATTCTCTACCTGTAATACCACACAGCACACTGTATTTTCTACCTGTAACGCCACACAGCAAAAAGTATTATCTACCTGTAATGCCACACAGCAAAAAGTATTATCTATCTGTAACACCACACAGCACACAGTATTCTCTACCTGTAATACCGCACAGCACACTGTATTCTCTACCTGTAACACCACACAGCACAGCACACTGTATTCTCTACCTGTAACACCACACAGCACACTATATTTTCTACCTGTAACACCACACAGTACTCTGTATTCTCTACCTGTAATACCACACAGCATGCTGTATTCTCTACCTGTAACGCCACACAGCACTGTATTCTCTACCTGTAAAGCCACACAGCACACTGTATTCTCTACCTGTAACACCACACAGCACGCTGTATTCTCTACCTGTAACCCCCACACAGCGCGCTGTATTCTCTACCTATAACACCACACAGGACGCTGTATTCTCTACCTGTAACACCACACAGCACACTGTATTCTCTACCTGTAACACCACACAGCAGGCTGTATTCTCTACCTGTAATGCTGATATTGGAATAAAGTAAAGAACTTTTTGAATTTTTTTTTTCATTTCCACACACATATTATGATCAAGCATCTTTTATCTTTGAAGTTGAGCCCCACAATAAGGCTCTGATCCTCTCTGCCGTTTAGCATCATTTACATGTGTTACTGCATCATTTTTGTGAATATGCTGCAGTACTGCAATGACACTCCAACATGTGTGAACACAGCCCTAATTCCACTGCACACTTCTGCACAATTAGAGAAATCAGTGTTGCACCTGCTTCTGGCCTGTCAGAGATGGTGAATCACTCAGGGGACTGGGGGATCCATCACGCCCTGCCCCCTGTCTGCATCATCAGCCGTATCTCAGCAAACACACACAATGTGAGACAGAGGCATGGAAGATTTTTCTCCTAAGAGGGGGATAGCAGAAGGAGCAGGAGACAACGTGGACGCCATTTTTTTTTCACTTCCTGGATTTCTATCAGCTACCAGTGTGGCAGAACCATACAGATACAGTAATACATTGCATAGACATATATTTAACTTTTAATGTATTTTTAATAGAAAACACATTTTTCTTATTTTTCTAAACTGACAAATCTCAGGCAGGCAAGTACATAATAACGAAAGTATACTTACCTGTACCCGTGCCCTTGTATTTTTTTGCACTTACCCTGTTTACTGTCCATGATCAGGAATGTGATCGTTTAATAGTTTTGGAGAATATGCAAGCGGCGATACCAAATATGTTTATTTATTTATTTGTATTCATAAAATAGGAAAAGGGGGGTGATTTAAAAAAAAAAGCAAGAATGGGAGGTATTTCAGTATGAATTTTGGGAGTCTATGTAGAACAGATGGTATAAAGTGGCCTCCATGATAACTATATGGGAAGGTATGGAGGTCATGGAGCAAAAAGAATAAAAACGTCGTGTGAACGAGACCTTAATATGGTGCATGTTTACACCGTCTAGTTTAAAGGGGTTATCTAGTGTGGAGGCAATTTTTGGGGGGACAGGGGAGGAGGTGGCTGAAATAAAAGACGTCCACTCACCTCCCCGTTTCCAGCGGTGGGTCACTCATCGCGGCGCTCTGGTCCCCGCTTCCCGGCCTCTTCCTGGTGTCTGACGCCGCCCGAGACGTCTCAGGGCCGCTTAGCCACTCAGTGAAGAAGACAGGATCCAATTGAAGTCCGCTCGGATCCCGCCTCCTTCACTGAGTGGCTGAGCGGCCCTGAGACGTAGCACCTCGAGTGGCGTCAGACACCAGGAAGCGGCCGGGAACCGAGTACCGGAGCGCCGCGATGAGTGACCCGCCGCCGGAGGTGAGTGGACGTTTTTTATTTCAGCCACCTCCTCCCCGGTCCCCCCCAGAAAGTGCCCCCATGCTGGAGCACCCCTTTAAGTTTCCACTGTCAAGCTAATTGACTTTTTTATTTAATTTAAAGAGGTACTCTGGCAAAAACTTTTTTCTTCTCAAACCAACTGGTGTCTGAAAGTTATATAGATTTGTAAATTACTTCTATTTAAAAGTCTTCCAGTACTTATCAGCTGCTGTATGTCCTGCAGGAAGTGCTGTGTTCTTTCCAGGCTGACACAGTGCACAGGCTCTGCTGCCACCTCTGTCCATGACAGGAACTCTCCAGAGCAGTAGCAAATCCCCATAGAAAACCTCTTCTACTCTGGACAGTTTGTGTCATGAACAGAGGTGGCAGCAGAGAACACTAAGTCAGACTGAAGAGAATACACCACTTCCTGCAGGACATACAGCAGCTGATAAGTACTGTTTTTTTTGTTTTTTTTTTAATAAAAGTTAAATACAAATCTTTATACACCAGTTGATTTGAAAGAAAAAAAAGTACCAATTTAATTCTACTGAATTCACTACAAATGTGAACCAAGATTTAGAGTGTTGCACATCTTCCTGCTTTTTGGTGTTTTTTTCTGGCATTTTTTCTGCCACGTTCTCATTTTAGTGTAAACTTTAGTTCTCATTTTATCCCCTGTGGGGCTTTTTCGGTACAAATCATATGATTCTTTATCATGTGATTCCAGGTTTTATGTTAGAGAACTGGGGAAAAAACGCTAATTTCCATATAGACATGACAATATTGCCCCCTATAGAAGCTTGTGGAAAAACACAAAAAAAATCACCATAGCAGAAAAATGTCCTATGGGTGTTGTGTTTCGATTTTCTCCACTGACTAACATCTGGTCTCTGCGTTTTCGAACCCCAAAAATGCCATATGACATATTTCTGAAAAACGCCTAGTCTGAGTCCAGCCATATAGTACATGAGAACATACTCCTCTCCTAGTTATTCACAGGATAAGGGATAACAAGACCTAAAGAAAATAAATATAGCACTGTGAGGGGGATATGTTTCCCACATTCTCATAACCACTGGGACCCCAACCAATCAGCTTGATATCCCCTATCCTGTGGATTTTGCAAGGGGGGGGGGCAGCTACCTAGCCCACACCTGCATGTATGGGTGTGGGGGCACAATACTCTGTCTTGCCCCTGATCCTGCCCACACACACAATAGTCACTGGGTTATGAATATATGATGTATATTTATGGTGGTGTCCGTGTAGCTATGATTGGTGTGACCCTGTCACTTGATAAAACCTTTTGCCCAGCCTTGTAGATGAGGGTATGAACCTTGTGATGCATGTTTTTTCTTCAAGATGTGAGCGTTCCTTTAATCCAGGGATATGCTCATACAAGCAGGAGTTCCACCAGCCACCGCTCTATACTACTTTTGCGCATTGTGCAGGTGATAGATCTGTGTAGCAGGCAGATGTCCAGCTTTATGACTCTGCAATATGTGATGGACCCCCAACTCCCCCAAGTTAAACCAAAGAACGCAAAATAAAGACATAACACATTGTAATCAGGTGTCAAAGGGTCCCAATTTTATTTAAAATTACATGACACTGTAAATGACAGACCCCCGACTCACGAAGAGTCACCCACCAGCACTCAGGCAAGGAAAAAACCCCTGTGGGTGAAACCTCGAGGGAGCCATGGCTGGAGAGCTGCCCCTCCCCTGGGCTTAGAGGGTAATGCCATACTATAAGTATAATAAACTGGATGTGAGAGAGATGAGGCTGCAATATCTGTCACCTTATTGATGGCTAGGCGGCTGTATCTTTTCTCCTTCACAGATCCAGGTCCCCTGCTAGAACCTCCAAATTTTATCAAGGGTAGGGGGCAGTAAATTAGTCAAGCTCAAGGTCCTCTGGCGCATCCAAGATGGCACTGATCAGGGTGCGGTGCATTGCTTTATGGAACCTTCTTTATGACATAAGCGCTTGTCATCACAGTGCATGGTTGCCATGGTTACTGCAGGTAAACACATCTGAAGCATTAACCCATTAATGACTGGCGATGTGCTTTACTGCAGAGGTCACTAAACACACTTGTGACCAAGCAAACAGCCTATGGTTAGGCCACGAAATAATATGGTTTGATGTGGCCCATAGCAACCAATCACAGCTCAGCTTTCGTTTCTCAAATTACTCTGGTAAAGTAAAAGCTGAACTGTGATTGGTTGCCATGCACAATTTAGCCAGTCTAATCTGCCCATAGCAACCAATTAAAGCTCAGCTTTAATTTTATAAGAGCTTGTTTATATATGAAAGGTGATCTGTGATTGGTTGCTATAGGCGAATCAGATTGTCTTTTGTCTCTGGCAGGTTGATAAAGGAGCTCCATTGCTGTAAACTCTTATGATGATGATGATGACTGAAAACACAGGACATCAAGCTTTCCCATAATGCTTTGCAGTCAGCCCTTCCTCCATACCTCCCAATTTTTTGGAGGGACACTTGTGGTTCACAGACATTTCTATACACAGTTTAGAAAACATGATTTGTTAACGGATTTGTTAACATGAATGAGACGGCTGACAATCTGATTTTGTTGTATGTGGAAAGGGCAGCCAAAGAGTATTACTACATATCCCAGGCTGTCATAGGAAAATCGGTGATCACCCGATTAGTTGATCAATGGAGAAACTGCACTGACTGTACAAAAGGGGCTGTCAAGTTGTTTAAAAGTAAAATAGTCCACAGTATTAAAGGGGTATTCCAGCAAAAAAAAATATTTCAAACAAACTGGTGCCAGAAATTTGTACTTTACTTCTATTAAAAAAATCTCCAGTCTTCCAGTACTTATTAGCTGCTGTATGTTCAGCAGGAAGTGGTTATTCTTTCCAGTCTGACACATTAATATCTGCTGCTAAAGTAAGTAACTGTCCAAAGTAAGTTCCTGGCATGGACAAAGGTGGAAGCAGAGAGCAATGTGTCAGACTGGAAAGAATTCACAACTTCCTGCAGGACATACAGCAGCTGATAAGTACTGGAAGGCTTGAGGGGTTTTAGTAGAAATAAATTAAAAATGTATATAACTTTGTGACACCAGTTGATTTGAAAGATTTTTTTCTTAGCTTGACATCCCCTATCCTATGGATTTTAGGGGGAGCACCACCTTGGGCCCACCTGGGAATTTGATTCTTGGGACCCACCATACCTTACACCAGATATAATAAGCACCAAACCTTTCACATTACTATAGTGACCTTGCACAGAGCTGTGTATGTGACCAGCGATGCTGGCTCACTACTAGTAACTCTTCAGTCAGTCTATGCGAACAGTATAACCCGCCACTTAAGTGTCTTAATAGGAGAAGTCCCATGAAACTAACAAATCTCAGGTAGGCAGGGGGGTGCAGGAACATAATAAAGAAAGTATATTTACCCATCCCTGTGCCCCCGAAGCTCTTCCTTAATGTGCCTGCTCAGCCAATCACTGACTAGGGATGGACACCGCTGCAGTTATTGACTGGTTGAGCAGGCAATCCATCAGGCGAGTGTGTGACACTGGGCTGGGGCCGTGAAATACACAGAATCTGTTTGAAAATGACTGAAAAACTTCCAGCAGCTGTGGGAGAGAGATTTTGAAAACTCGACACCTTAAAGAATTAATCTAGGGGTATAATGAGCATTTTGACCTTACAGGGGCTGGAGGAAAGTATTCACAATTAGGCCGGAAAAAAATGGAAAATAGAAATGTTCCAATAATATATTTGTTAAGATTAAAGTATCTCATTTTCATAATTAACATGAGAGAAAATGCACCCCAAATTTTGTAACGCAGGTTCTCCTGAGTACAACGGTACCCCATATGTGGGCGTAAACCACTGTATGGGCACACAGCGGGGCTCAGAAGGGAAGGAGCGCCTATTAGCATTTCCAGTTCAGATTTTTCTGAAGAAGTTTCTGAGCACCAGGTGCGTTTGCAGCGCCCCTGTAGTGTCAGCAGAATAGAACCCCCCCAAAAGTCACCCCATTTTGGAAAGTACACCCCTCAAAGAATACATCTTGGGGTGTGGTGACCATTTTGACCCTAAAGGTATTAGAGGAAAGTATTCGAAAGAAGACAGTAAAAATGAAAAAATAGAAATTTTCCACTAATATGTTTGTTTAGTTTGAAATTTCTCAATTTCACGAGGAACAGGGGAGAAAACTCACCCCAATATATGTAACGCAGGTTCTCCTGAGTAGAACGGTACCCCATATGTGGACACAAACCACTGTATGGGCACACAGCAGGGCTCAGAATGGAAGGAGCGCCAATTAACATTTTCAGTGCAGATTTTTCTGAAGAATTTTCTGAGCGCCAGGTGCGTTTGCAGCGCCCCTGTAGTGTCTGCAGAATAGAACCCCCCAAAAGTCACCCCATTTTGAAAAGTATACCCCTCAAAGAATTCATCTTGGGGTGTGGTGACCGAGTGGTCCCCGATCATTGCCCCATGCTCTCCGCCACCTCCGGTGGTGGAGAGAATGGAGCTTTGATAATTTTTAGGAATCCATCACTGTGAATAGAGTCTGTTCACAGTGATGGCGGCGGCCTTCTTGGATCAGATGGCCGCCCAGGGAGGGGAGGGTCAGTGACCAGGTCACTAGGGTTAATTCTGAGGACAGGGGGGGGACATGTTTTCATCGAGATGAAAGCTTTCAGCTGCGCTGGCAATGTCCGTTACTGGTGGCCGCCGTTATACTGTTAATAACTGCGATCGCCGGTGAGGGGACTGGCCAGGACTGACCCCATATTTTGCCCCGACCCCTGAGCGACCTCTGATAGCTGAGAGAAGGAGGCTGCGGGCCTTACTGGCGCTGCTGCACTATTCTGTGCATCACCATAAAGAGCTGATGGCAGCAGAATAGAGCCCATTAGTGATCGCCGTAAAAATCCGTATCGGCGGTCACTAATAACATAATACATGTATTCTCTGGGTCACTACGGTTACCGTGATACCAAATTTGTGTAGTTTTTTTTTTTGGCGCAATAGAAACTATGTTCCTAGCAAAAACCCACAAAAACTGTTGCCACATTGCAAGATACATAGCGTTCTTATCTTTTGCGCGACAGAGCTGGTTTTAGGCTTATTTTTTGCGGGAAGATCTGTAGTTTCTATTGATACCAAGTTTTATATGTATATGCCTTTTTGATCTCTTTTATGATGTATTTTCTAAAGCAGATTGATAAAATACAGCTATTCTGGTACTGTTTTTTTTATTTATTTTTTACAGCGTGTGTCGTGCGGTATTATTGATATAGTTTTATGGATTAGGTTGTTACGAACGTGGCGATACCAAATATGTATAGGATTTGTGTTTTTGATCTTTTTTAGTTTACGTTTTATAGTGTATGGGGAATGTAATGCATTTTTATTATTGGGGGGGCTGGGGGGTGTTTTGTGTGTTTGGTGCACATTTTTTTTCACTATTACACTAGTGCACAGTAATGTACACTAGTGTATTACTAATCAGTGATCATTGATCACTGATACAATACACTGCATTACCGATGTAATGCAGTGTATTGGCTATGTGTCAGCTGACAGGCATCTGCTTGGCCATACCTCTGTATGGCCGAGGAGAGGCATATCCATATTGAGCCCGGGGGCCTTCATTAGGATCCCGGGATCACTATGGAGACCGTCGGGTGCCGGACTTTGTCGCGGACTTCTGATCAGGTCAGCATACCTGCGGCGCCGACCGGAACCCGTTAGATGCCGCTGTCATGCTTTTCGGGGGGGGTCAGCTGTCACACTGACAGCTGATCCCCCGCATGGCTGCCGCCGCCGGGCGGTAGTTTCTTCCGATGCGTCCACCGTTAAAAGGCGTACACATCGGAATAAAGCCCATTAGTGACCGCCGTGAAAAGGCAGCATGGCAGTCACTAAGGGGTTAATTATCACACATTACAAAGTTATATAACTTTGTAATGTGTATCAATAAGCTATCTGGCCCTGTTCCCCTCCCCCGGAAGTTAAAAAGAGTATACATACCAAATCACTGTCGACCCCGTCCTTTTCTCCAGGGTGCCATCTTGGGTCGATGTCGTCAGAGCAGGCGGCGAGCCTAGTCTTCTTCCTCTTCCCTGTCTTTCACAGTGAATGGGAGAGGAAAAGACTGCTGGTGAACTTGCATGGCAGCAGACTTTTAACTGGCTGGAGCACATCACATGGCTTCCTACTTGCTTAGCCCTGATTGGCTGAGCAAGCTGGAAGCCATGTGATGCTCTCCACCCAATGAAAAGACTGCTGGTGCGCATGCACACCAGCAGCCTTTTTTCTCCCATTCACTGCCCCGCAACTCGGACGTGAGGGAGATCCGAGGACAGCGGACGGAGATGAAGGGGGTGCGGCGGCAGGAGATTCAAACGGTGATACTCACTGGAGGGATGGTAAGTATAAATGCTGTTTGTGTCTGTTTTGTTATAATGGTATCTTGTTCCCTTACGGATTGCTAAGATGGTTCCTAAATATTCACCTTTTTGTTTTCGGCATTATGGGGAGGAAGGAAATATGTTTCATGAAATATGTTGCATGAAATATGGCAGATGTGCCTGAAGGTGAAAAGGTTCTGGAGGCAAATTTTACTCGCTGACGCAGGGTAATGTGCGTATGTCCCGATCGCATGTAAAAAAAATCCAGGGATGCCAAAGACCAAGCAGCAATTTGCTTCCTTCCTGTTTCTTGCAGCGAAAATTGGAATAGTTACATCCTGGAAAAAAGGGGTAATTCCCTTGGAGCTGGTGAAAGCTAAGCTGAACTGAAGAATGGTTAATGATTGACTCTGTTCTATCTTATATGACAGAGAAGAGAAATTCCAGAAGGTGTAGCAACTTTACAGCAAAAACAAATTTTGTGTTATGTTCAGATATTTGTTTGGCTGGAATAATGTTGTCAGCTTGGATTTCTGAAGCAAATGATCTATGTACTGTGTATCATGTTATTTGGAAAACTAATCAAATGTTTTAGGAAAACTAAACATTTTTAAAGACCTGCGTGGTTTGACTACACCAAAGTGTTGACAGAACAGTGACATGGTAATTTTAGTTTTCTAACTAATGTTGGGAGTCTGGCCCTCTCTATACCCAGGGGTTCCAGGCTGCCATCAGCACCCGAAGGCCACAGCTAACAGCTGTCATGAAGCAATCTGATTGACTGTGTAGCTATACTTGATATATACAGTATAAATAGAAGTGCTGCTATTTGTAAACATATTCATATGATCAGTTATCTACATCTGTTCTTCATTCTGTAGGGTTATCAAAAACAGTTATATGATATAATGTTCACAATAGGACCAACGAACTGTTCCAAGTCTGATTATTCCATTTTGGGAAATGAATGTAACGTCACCCAAGCATCTGTAAGTCAACCTGTAAATTTTCATACATTCATGTACATGTGCTTTCATAAGAGTCATCATAATGTGTGTGATGAGCAAAAAAATTTATGTGTTGGGGTAATGGTGTCAACAAAAAAAAAAATTGTCTTCAAGTAAACAGAAAACAGGAAAGACTACAACCTACAATAATTCTGCACCACACTGGCTAGCTGCCCTTTAAGTTCTTTCTCACTCCCCTTACCTTGTAGATTGTAAACCCTTGTGGGCAGGGTCCTATGTCCCAGTCTGCCACTTACCTTATTTTCTTGAAAATTATAATATTAGAAGTTATGGACACTAGATTTTAATGTGATAGGATGTTGATCCACGGATTTCTTCTGATTACAAATTGGAGTTGGGAAGAAATTTTTCTTCCTGTAATGGAGCAACTGGCATCTGCCTCATAAGGGTTTTGCCTTCCTCTGGATCAGCACTTTACAGTTCCTATGGGTTGAACTTAATCGACTTTAGTCTTATTTCAACCTAATTTTGTTACTATGTTATTCATGTAACATGTTTTGATTTAGTGATTTTCTGTTCTTGTTACCTCCTATTGCTTGTATGGTGCTCTGGAATCAAGGGTGCTTTAAAAAGAAAGAATAATATTATATGAGGAGGATGTAGCTGCAGTCTGTGTGAGAGGCATGCTGTGCGAGGGAAGCAGGAGGAGCAATCAGACATTGGGGGAGATTTACTATTCCTGATGCACTAGAATTCTGGCTCAACCAAAAAAGAAAAACAGCTGATCAAAAGGAGTGCTAAGGTTTAGACAAAAATCATGTTGATAAATCCTGAATATATCCTTCAGATAAGCCATCAGTTTTTAAAACAACTACTTCCTGATATACTTTTCTGCTTTATTCTAGGCTCATTTAACTTGTAAAACCAAAATTAATGTTACAGATAAAACAGTTAATGTTCATTCTGCACCTTATTGTGAGAAAGAAAACCAAACGGTAAGTGTATGTTTTCATGACTCTTTTTCTTCCTCATCAATGGCTTGCAATGCTTAATTATGTTGTTAATTTTGTGTCGTATACAGTACTTTCCCTAATTCATCTATAAATTAAAGGGATCGTGTACGAATGCAAACTAGATCAGCGATCAGTGAGTTCGGCGGCTATTAACATTCATTGTTATTGGCCGCACATTCCCTTTACACAGGAAAATGTGCAGCTGATAATGATTACTATTACCACTAGTAATGGTGCATTTACACAGAGAGATTTATCTGACAGATTTTATAAGCCAAAGCCAGGAACAGACTATAAACAGGTCATAAAGGAAAGACTGAGATTTTTCCTCTTTTCAAATCCATTCCTGGCTTTGGCTTCAAAAATCTGTCAGATAAATCTCTCTGTGTAAACGCACCATTAAAATATACTACTAGCCGACGAGTGGGCGCATTCCTGCTCCTTATCGGCCAAATGAGCCACTGATAATTGCCACATGTAAAAGGGCCTATAGTAACCTTCTTCCCTGTTCTCAGAATGTGTGTGGTACTACAACTTGGCTCTATTTACTTTAGTGGAACTGAGCTGAAATACAATACAAAAACTGAGGACAAGAGTGGCACTGCTCCAAGAAAAACGTAGCTATGTTTTTCTTAACCCGGATAACTGGTTTAAGGGTGGGTTCACACGCACCAATATCAAAGTGGATTTCACGCTGCAAGTTCCGTAGCAAAATCCACTGCAATTCCCGGTACTGTCAGTTTAAATAGGTTTACATACTCACAGAGGAATTTTCATGCCGCTGCGAGTATGTAAAGCACCATCCCCCTGAATACAATACCGGCCCACGCTCCAGCCTGCTTTTGTGGCTCCCAGAAGTCCCGCTCAGCCAATCAGTATACTGTCATGCAGCAGCCACTGTTTGGCTGAGAAGGCAGTGAGGGAGCTGGGAGCCACAGAAGCAGTGTCGGAGTGCGGGCAGGTAAAGTATTCACAAGGCTGCAGTGAATTAAGGGGCGTTAAGAGCCATGCTTTACATACTCGCAGTAGAATGAAAATTCGGATTTCACATTCCAGTACTTGTCAACCCACCCTAATTCAGACTTAGGCTATGCAACTTTTTGGAATTTTAAAGGCAATATACTAAGTTCTGCATTTTACAATCCTGCTGAATTTAGATTTGCCCCATTTATTAAGGGGTTCACACCACTTAATAAATCTAGCAGGTCAGTGGATGCCCATGTGATGAACCTTGAAAACGGCACTTGCTCTGAACTGACCCAGATTTCTGCAATGATATACACCTGTTGCAGGCACTGTTAGACAGCTGTTAGGACACAGTAAAAAATGTTATCTTTTATTTATCTGTGTATGCTTCCAATGTCAGCATTTGGAACGTGAATTGCAGTTCTGCATTTCCCTTAAATTTTCTGGACTGCATTGGCAACACCCAATTTCCGCATAGCCACAATCACTTTACACCTAGTTAGCGAGCACAGTGTTAACTTGCAAAACATGGATGCACACTAAAAATTTTATTTTTTTGCAAACTTATGCCAGGTGCAAATGCTAATAGGTTTTAACTATTTTCCTATTGTCAAATATGCAATAACATTAAATGTACATTAATGTACATTAAAGGGCTCCAAGCAAGACAGGGTTTTCTATGGGGATTTGGTGAAGACTTGAAATTTTTAAATAGAATTAAATTACAAATCTATATAACTTTCTAAAACCAGTTGATTGAAAGAAAAAGCTTTTTGCTGGATAACCCATTTAAAGGGTACCTCTAGTGATTATAAAAAAAAAAAAAACTATCCTGTAGCACTACATTTTATAAAATGCAACAATTTTGAATTTGGTGTAGGAATGTGTTTCCGAGCGCCCATTGTCTCTACTCCTGGGGCATATAACTATGCATTAGGAGACTTTCCATAGCTTTCATCTCCAGCTCTGCACAGTGCTGCACAATAATATTATTTCAGTATTTACTGGAGGTACGCATTAACTCTTAAAGGACACAGTGAATTTTGGCCTTAAAGGAAATCTGTCATCTCCCTACCAAAAGTGCCAACAGTGTGCTGTAGTTGGCAGTCCCCTGGTAAGCATGGTACCTTTGACTAATTTGTCTGTGCAGCGGATTAGGCACAATCTCAGGTCTCTTACTGTCATGAGGTGTCAAACAGGAGTTGTTTGTGCCACACTCTGGCATGGCTCGCCTTTCCTTCCTCCTCACTTCTTCTTCATGAATAATCAATGCTGCCCGGCCTCCTGCTCGCTCAGCCGTCAGCCAGTGTCTCTGACTGCAGATCAGTCCTCCGTAGACAATTTATGTCTGAAAGAAACACTCAGATATATTAGAATTTCTGAGGTCAAATGTGTTGGAGCTGTGGTCTAGGGGTAACTCACCTGTCTACAAACCTGCCAGCAGTTCTTTCTTTAGCTTGAATTCCCTGATGGAAATAAATGTTTTTTGTTTCTCATTATTGTATGATTTTTAAGTTCCTACACAGTATTTTCTTAGTATTTTTGCCAGTTTTTTTCTACCAAAACAAAGAGTGGATAGAAAACACAGAAAGGTTATGTTCACACACTGTTGAAATTGAAATTAAGATAAAGGCATTTGCCATTAACCCCTTAACGACATCGGGCGT
Organism: Dendropsophus ebraccatus; assembly: GCF_027789765.1. Classification (NCBI taxonomy): domain Eukaryota; kingdom Metazoa; phylum Chordata; class Amphibia; order Anura; family Hylidae; genus Dendropsophus; species Dendropsophus ebraccatus. Next base: position 67,549,233 of record NC_091459.1, read on the forward strand.
AAACTTACGCCCTCGCGCCCTGGTACTTGGCGCATCAGGGCGTAAATTTACGCCCGATGTTTCCCCGATCGCTGCGTGTTCACACACAGCGGTCGGGGAAGATGGCCTGCTATAAATCATAGCAGGCCATCTTAGCTTCACGGCACGGGGGGTGGTTAACACCCCCCGTGCTTACGATCGCCGCTATAGGCTGATCAATTCGGATCAGCCAATAGCGGCGATCGGAACCTTTCCGGGTCATCGGCGACCCGATGACCCGGAAAAAAATGGCGGTCGGTGCTGTCCGAGGACGGCACCGACCGCCATTACTGTAAAAAGTAATGGTGATCGCCGCGCCACCGGCCCGATCGCCGTGAACGGCCGGCCGGTACCGGCCGGCCATTCACGGCGATCGGGCCGGTGGCACGGCGATCAGAGTCCCACAATATAGTAAATACCTGCCCTGGACCCCTCAGCTAGGCAGCCGAGGGGTCCAGAGCAGGTATTTGTACATTACTCACCTGTCCCGGGCTCCTGATCGGCGTCTTCCGGGTTCGCGGCATCCTCGTCTTCGTTCGGGTCTTCGGCTTCTTCCGTGACGTCACGTTCGGCTTCTCTCGGCTATTTTCGGCTCCAGCGTCGGCTCTTTCCGTATTTTGCGCTCTGCTGCCCTCTAGCGGCTGATATGTGTAATACACTTATCAGCAGCTACAGGGATGTTCAGAATGTAGAAATTTTTATTTTATTTTTTTTTCAAATTTTTTTTTTTCTATTTTCCGCACCCTATCGCCGCTGAGTGTTGATCAGCATCGCACGAAAGTGCGCTGCTAATCAGCAACTCCTCCTTTTTGGCGTAGGGTGTTTTTTTTCTATATTCTACTGCCACGGTCTGCTTATAAGTGCCGCACATAAGTGCGGCATTTATCAGCAACTCCTTTGTTGGCGTAGGTTTTTTTTTTATACTTACTGTAAAAAAACACGTAAAAAACACTACATTACACCACACTACATTGAATAAAGTTTGACACTACACCACTACATACCCCATATACCAATCCCCGTATAAAGATGGCCCCCAGGGTGTTTTCGGCGTCAGAGGGATACGTTATTATTACCTCCGACACCGAAACAGCCAGTGAGGATGAATGGGGGGTCCTTCGTTCCTCCATTCATCCTCATCATCCTCATCCTCCAATGACGTATCTGGGGGTAGCGTAGCGTACGCTGCCCCCCAGACACATCTTTTCCGCCAGTACCGTCCCAATAAGAGATGACGGTATGGAGTGAAATTCTACAAACTCTGTGAGAGTACCTCAGGGTACACTTACAGATTTCGGGTACGTGCACACTGCGGAATGGCGAAGGATAACCCTTTGTGCATTCCACAGCTGGCACCCGCCGGTGGACTGATGCAGGCATGTGTCTCCACCCGTGTCATAGAATCCATTCTATGCACGGGCGGATTCCATCGTCCATCCAAAGAATGAACACGTTGGACGGAGAGCGGAATCTGCCCGTGCATAGAATGGAGTCTATGACACGGACGGAGACGTGCGCCTGCATCAGTCCGCCGGTGGGTGCCAGCTGTGGAATGCACGACAGGTTATCTGTCGCGATTCCGCAGTGTGCATGTACCCTTAGAGTGTATGTAGGAAGGGACACCCGAATGCAGCCCCCAGATGCCCCCTCCCCCCCATCCTCGGAGTTAGTGGGAAGTTCGTCCGGGAACTGATCTTCCCACTGCTGGATAAAGGTCACCACCTGTACGGGGATAACTTTTATACCAGTGCCCCCTCCTCTGGTCTCTCGCTGCCCTGTAGCTTGCGGCACGATCCGAACATATCAGAAGCAGTAATAGCGCCCTAATATTTAGCAGCCATGGAGCGGACCCAGCGCTTCTGGATATGAAGGACCCCGTATCGCACCAGGACAACATTTTCCAGGTGACGTCCCCCACACTGGAGAACGGGAGACCCCAGAAGAAGTGCAGAGTGTGGGGTAACAGGGGGATCAGGAAGGACAACATTTTCCAGTGTGCCACCTGTCCTGATCCCCCCGGCCTCTGCATACTGGATCGCTCCAAGGCGCACCACACGTCACTGGGGTTCTACATTATCTAAATTCTGTCCCTTATTCCTATTTCAGGGGTCACGTTGATCCAGGGATTAGTCTGATCGCCATTATGGAGTCGGGAAGGAATTTTTCCCCTGTGATGAGGCTACTGTCGTCTGCCTCACGAGGGGTTTTTGCCTTCCTCTGGATCAACACAGGTTGAGTTTGATGGACACCTGTCATTTCCAACCTTATAAACTAATAATTGGCCTAATACCCCCAAATAAATTAGAATTGTCCCTTTTCCCCAGCTAAGTAGGTATGGCCGCCATTCCCATTAGAGGATGCCATGTCGCAATTACAAAGCCTCTGTGCGGCCAGGACAGTAGAAACCCCCCACAAGTGACCCCATTCTGGAAACTACACCCCATAAGGAATCTAAGAAGGGAGGCAGCGGGGATATGGCCCCCTGGTGACGGCCACATTTGGGACGTGAAAATGAAAAAAATTGTATTTTTTATTTTCTCGGCACATGTTCTACGTAAGTGCCCGTCACCAGTGGGGTCCATATGCTCACTGCACCCCTTGTTAGATTCCTTATGGGGTGTAGTTTCTAGAATGGGGTCACTTGTCGGGGGTTTCTACTGTCCTGGCAGCACAGGAGCTTTGTAATTGCGACATGGCCTCCATCCTCCATTCCAGCCTCTAAATGGCGCTCTGTCCCTTTGGTGACTTGCCCTGTGCCCATATGGCACATTATGTCCACATGTGGGGTATTTTCGTACTCAGGGGACACTACCCTACACGTTTTGTGTTCATTTTCTTTTTAACCCCTTGTGGAAATGGAAAAAAATCAAGGCTAGACCAACATTTAGTGTAATTTTTGTAAAATTTTTACTCTAAATCATTAATCTTGTCATGTTTTTTCATTTTCACAAGGGGTTAAAAGATAAAAAAAACATTTAATGTGTAGAGCAATTTCCCCTGAGTACGGAAATACCCCACATGTGGACATAAAGCGCCATGCGGGTGCAGGGTAAGCCTCCGAAGGGAAGAAGCGCCATTTGGTTTTTGAAGGCTGGATTTGGATGGAATGGATTTCGAGGGGCCATGTTGCATTCAAAAGGCCCCTGTGTTGCCAAGACAGTTGAAACCCCCCACAAGTGACCCCATTATGGAAACTGCACCCCTCAAGGAATGTAACAAGGGGTGTAGTGAGCATATGGACCCCACTGGTGACGGACACAAATGTGGAACAATGTGGCGTGAAAATGAAATATTACATTTTTTACACTATAATGTTGGTTTAGCCTTGAATATATCATTTTCACAAGGGGTTAAAAGAGGAGAAAAAAAACAAAATGTGTAGCGCAATTTCCCCCGAGTCCGTAAATACCCCACATGTGGACATAAAGCGCCATGCGGGTGCAGGGTAAGCCTCCGAAGGGAAGGAGCACCATTTCGTTTTTGAAGGCTGGATTTGGATGGAATGGATTTTGAGGGGCCATGTTGCATTCAAAAGGCCTCTGTGTTGCCAAGACAGTTGAAACCCCCCACAAGTGACCCCATTATGGAAACTACACCCCTCAGGGAATGTAACAAGGGGTGTAGTGAGCATATGGACCCCACTGGTGACGGGCACAAATGTGGAACAATGTGGCGTGAAAATGAAATATTACATTTTTTACACTATAATGTTGGTTTAGCCTTGAATTTATCATTTTCACAAGGGGTTAAAAGAGAAAAAAACACACAATATGTGTAGAGCAATTTCCCCCGAGTCCGTAAATACCCCACATGTGGACATAAAGCGCCATGTGGGCGCAGGGCAAGCCTCCGAAGGGAAGGAGCGCCATTTGGATTTTGGAGGTTGGATTTGGCTAGAATGGATGATGAACGCCATGTCGCATTTACAGAGCCCTCGTGCTGCCAAAACACTGGAAACCCCCCACAAGTGACCCCATTCTGGAAACTGCACCCCTCAAGGAATCTAACAAGGGGTGCAGTGAGGATATGGACCCCTTGATGACGGGCACATTTGTGCCATGAAAGTGAAAAAATGAAATTTTTCCCTTTCACGTCACATTGTTCCACATTTGTGCCCGTCACCAGTGGGGTCCATATGCACCCCTTGTTAGATTCCTTGAGGGGTGTAGTTTCCAGAATGGAATCACTTGTGGGGGGTTTCCAGTGTTTTGGCAGCACGAGGGCTCTGTAAATGCGACATGGCCCTTGAAATCCTTTTCAGTGAAATTCAGCTTCCAAAAGCCAATTGGCGCTCCTTCTCTTTGGAGGCTCGTCCTGCGCCCCCTTGGCACTCTATCGCCACATGTGGGGTATTTCTGTACTCGGGAGAAACTGCGCTACACATTTTTTGTCTTTTTTTGCCTCTTATCCCTTTAAGAAAATGAAAAATTGAAGGCTAGAACAACGTTTTAGTGTAAAAAATAAATTTTTCTTTTTTCACGCCATATTGTTCGGAAAATCTGTGAAGCACCTGTGGGGTCCAGATGCTCACCGCACCCCTTGTTACATTCCTTGAGGGGTGTAGTTTTCTAAATGGTGTCCCTTTAGGGGTGTTTTTTAGGTTTTGACACCCCAGAGCCTCTGCCAACCTGAAGTGGTACAGTCAAAAATGACCAAATATAACGGAGGCGTTGAAATTCACTAGGCGCTCCCTTATATCTGAGGCTTGTGGTTGCGTCAAATAGCGCAATAGGGCCACATATGGGGTATTTCTATAAACTGCAGAAACGGGGCAATAATTATTGGGGTGCATTTCTCTGGTAATAGGTTTATAATTATGAAAAATATTGGATTACAATAAAATCTCTGCACAGAAAATTAAAATTTTCAAATTCCTTACACACTTGGCTTTTATTTCTGTGACTCCCCTAAAGGGTTAAAACACTTTCTGGATGTGCTTTTGCAGAGTTTGGGGGGTGCAGTTTCTGAAATGGGGTGCTTTGTGGGGCTTTCTAACATACAGGCCCCTCAAATACACTTTAAACCTGAACAGGTCCCTAAAAATATCTGATTTTGAAATTTTACTGAAAATTTGGAAATTTGCTGCTAATGTTTTAAGCTTCCTATCGTCTAAAAAAAATGAAAGATAGTTTAATAAATGCCGCCAACATAAAGTAGACATGTTGCTAATGCTATTTAATATATAATTTATGTGGTATAACCACTTTCTGTATACGCAAAGAAGTTTCAAAGTTGGAAAAATGCATTTTTTCACATTTTTTCACATTATTTGGGTTTTTTTCATAAAGATTTGTTATGAGTATCGACTCCAATTTACCAGAAATGTAAAGTACAATATGTCACGAGAAAACAATCTCAGAATCAGCCGGATAGGTAAAAGCATCCCGAAGTTATTAATGACTAAAGTGACACTGGTCATATTCATAAAATTTGTCTCTGTCATTAAGGCCATTTCAGGCTCTGTCCTTAAGGGGTTAAATGACGCCCAACCACTCAATTTCAACAGTGTGTTTACAATCCACTCCTGGTTTTCATTGAAAAATACTGATCAAAATACTGAACAAAAATACTGTGTGGGAACATAGCCTTAAAAATGATACAATAATGAGAACTAAAAAGACTTATATTTCATTTTCATCAGGGGATTTGAACTAAAGATTAAACTGCTGGCAGGTCTCTAGACAGGTCACAGCTAGATCACAGCTCCAACACATTTGGGCTCAGAGATTCAACTATACCTGAGTGTTTCTTTCAGACATAAACTGATTACAGAGGAATGATCTGCAATCAGAGACACTGACTGACAGCTGAATGAGCAGCAGGCTGGGCACTATTGATTATTTATGAAGATGGAGTGGTAAGGCGTGCCAGAGTATGGCACACACAACTCCTGTTTGACTCCTGATTACAGTAGGAGAACTGAGATTGTGATTAATCCACTGCATGGACAAATTACCAAAAGGTACCATGCTCATAAGGGGACTGCCAGCTACAGCACACTGTCAGCACCTTAGATAGGGCCGGGAGCTGACAGATTCCCTTTGAGAAGTCAATTTTCAATTTCAATTCAAGAGCCACAGTGCTTTGATTTTATCACATACAGGGCTGGTTGGGGCACCACAATCTCTAGTTTTTATTAGTATATTTTTTATATTTTTCTTCAATCTGCAATCCTTTGTGTTTACAACATTCACCATATGAGAATATTATTCTTATAGCTTAATAGATCAGACAGTTGTGCATGCTATGATATGAAATATATTTATTTATTTTTACATGTTTTATTTGTAAAATAGTAAAAGGGGTGATTTAAACTTTTATTGGGTGAGGGACTATGTATTTAAAAAAAAAAAGGGGGGGGGAAACATTTTCTTCATATATCAATACATAACATTTCACTATGTCATAATTTTCTTAATTGATGTTAGAAAAATATTTTTAAAAATAACTGCCCCACGCGACCATAAATGTAGTTGAAAAAGTAGTGTGAACATGGCCTTAAGACTAGAGATGAGCGAATTTGCCGAAGTTCGGGTTTGTATGAACCTGAACTATCGGCTTCTGATTCCGGCTGCAGCCTCCGTAAACAGGGTGGATACAGCGTAAGGACTGCCTGGAAAACTGTCAAAAACAGCCTATGCCAATGTCTGTATCCCAGTTTTCCGGGCGGTTCGTAAGGCTGTATCCACCCTGTTCGCGAAGCGGGCAGACAGTGGGAATCAGAAGCCGATAGTTCAGGTTCATACGAACCCGAACTTCAGCAAATTCGCTCATCTCACCTTATACTTTCTGATGCAAAATCAGCGCCTGACCTCTTTATTTTGGGAGAGATGAGCTGCGAGGAGAGTGCTCACCTTTGCCTAATCCCTCCCCCTAGAAAACACAGGAAGGCTCGGCCCCGCTGAACGTTCCTGTGTATGGGGAGGATGGGTTGGGACGGGAGAAAAAACTGATGACCGAAAGATTGTTCAGCCGTCAGTTATGGAAAGTGTATCGGGACCATTTTACAATATGAATTATGGCATTTTTCTCAATAGAACACTGTATTGATTTTACTGTTTTAGGCTGGGTTCACACACAGTATATTTCAGGCAGTATTGTGGTCCTCATATTGCAACCATAACCATGAGTGAATTGAAAACACAATAAGGCTCTGTTCACACAATGTTGAAATTGAGTGGATGGCCGCCATTTAACAGCAAATATTTGCTGTTATTTAAAAACAACGGCTGTTGTATTGAAATAATGGCAGTTATTTGCCGTTTTATGGTAGCCATCCGCTCAATTTTCACATTGTGTGAACAGAGCCTTATTGTGTTTTCAATCCACTCCTGGTTATGGCCAGGGGCGTAACTAGAAATGGCTGGGCCCCATAGCAAACTTTTGATTGGGGCCCCGCCGCCCCACCCCCTCTCGATCGACCACTATGCCATCAACACACTCAGCTCTACACAGGTTCTGTACACCATATAAATTACAGTACAGTTACATCAGGTGACTTACAGGGGACGTCTTCTCTGATCGGAGTTCTTCCCTTTTCATTTTCTTTTCCATCTGCCCTGGGCCGTTATGAGAACCTTTCCGGGCCACGAATCCACAGAATCTGCCAGACAGACATATTAGTCTCCTCACTCTGTCACCATCCTCATCTCTACCAACTGCACATCTGTATTGGCCCCTTTACACCCACATTTAGTGGGTAGGCTGACTCTATGTGATCCCATTTTAGTATATGGCCATCCTCTCTGTCGCCCCTCCTTATAGATAGCTTCCTTATGTTGCCCCCCCCCCCGCTGTCCCCCTTATAGATTCCCCCCCATGTTGTCCTCTTATAGATGGTCCCCTATGTTGCCCCCCCTATAGATGGCCCCCTCTTCCCCTATATTGTCCCCTTATAGATGGCCCCCTTTCCCCCTTTATTGTCCCCTTATAGATGTTCCCCTCTCCCCCAATGTTGTACGTTTATATCCCCCTCTCCCCCTATGTTCTCCCCTTATAGATGGCCTGCTCTCCCCCTATGGTGTCCCCCCCTTATAGATGGCCCTCTCTCTCCCCCCCTTATAGATGTCCCCCTCCCCCCCTTCCTTATAGATGGTCCCTCTCTCCCCCCCTCCCTTATAGATGCCCCCCTCTCCCCCCCTTCCTTATAGATGTCCCCCTCCCCCCTTCCTTATAGATGCCCCCTTCTCTTCTCCCCCCATTCCTTATAGATGCCCCCTTCCTTATAGATGCCCCCTTCTCTTCCCCCCCTTCCTTATAGATGCCCCCTTCTCTTGCCCCCCCTTCCTTATAGATGCCCCCTTCTCTCCCCCCCCTTCCTTATAGATGCCCCCTTCTGTTCTCCCCCCCCCCTTCCTTATAGATGCCCCCTTCTCTTGCCCCCCCTTCCTTATAGATGCCCCCTTCTCTCCCCCCCCTTCCTTATAGATGCCCTCCTCTCCCCCCCTCCCTTATAGATGCCCCCTTCTCTTGCCCCCCCTTCCTTATAGATGCCCCCTTCTCTCCCCCCCTTCCTTATAGATGCCCTCCTCTCCCCCCCTCCCTTATAGATGCCCCCTTCTCTTCCCCCCCTTCCATATAGATGCCCCCTTCTCTTCCCCCCCCTTCCATATAGATGCCCCCTTCTCTTCCCCCCCTTCCATATAGATGCCCCCTTCCTTATAGATGCCCCCTCTCTTCCCCCCCTTCCTTATAGATGCCCCCTTCTCTACCCCCCCTTCCTTATAGATGCCCCCCTCTCTTCCCCCCCTTCCTTATAGATGCCCCCTTCTCTCCCCCCCTTCCTTATAGATGCCCCCTTCTCCCCCCCTTCCTTATAGATGCCCCCTTCTCTCCCCCCCCCCTTCCTTATAGATGCCCCCTTCTCTCCCCCCCCCTTCCTTATAGATGCCCCCTTCTCCCCCCCCCTTCCTTATAGATGCCCCCTTCTCTCCCCCCCCTTTCTTATAGATGCCCCCTTCTCTCTCCCCCCCCCCCTTCCTAATAGATGCCCCCTTCCGAGGAAAGCAAGTTTAAAAAAATAAAAAAGTCACCTAACAACACGCTCCCCCGTCGAGCCTTTTTCCTGTCACCCCCTGTCTGATGCGCGGCTGCCGTCTGATGCCGCGTCCTAGCCCCGGCAGCGCGCGTATCATAGAGTTCTGTGTGGGCCTGTGGCCGCGACTTCCGGCACACGTCTCTGTGCCGGAAGTTGAACTGCAGCACAAGCCCACACAGAACTCTATGATATGCGCGCTGCCGGGGCTAGGACGCGGCATCAGACGGCAGCTGCGCATCAGACAGGTGGTGACAGGAGCGCTGTGGACCGGTCCCGTGCTCCTCCTGGCCCAGTGACTCCTTTTCCCTATGGTTGGGGAAAGGAGTCTCCGGGTCGGGAGGAGCACGGGACCGGCCCCCGGCTACAGCACCCGGGAGGCATGCTCAGCCGCCGGGTGCTGCAGGATATGTAAGCTCCAGGGGCCCGCACCACGGGCCCCTGATGCGGCGGGGCCCCGTAGCAGCCGCTACGGCTGCTACAGCGGTAGTTCCGCCAGTGGTTATGGCCATGTTCACATGGCGTAAGAGGCCGGCCGGCCCGTGACCGGCTGGATGATCTTTCGGCCTGCAGAGTTCTAAAGCGGGTGCCCGCATCAGAATTCACCACAGCACACTATAAAGCTTGCGGCCGCAGCCGCTCGCTTCATAGTGTGAACTGACTGAGCTTTCTGCAACCGCTATTCAATGAATAGCGGCCCCATAGACAGCAAGCCAACTTATTTTTTTGTATTTACTATGGCCGTTGTTGCAATCTGCAACAACGGCTGTAGAAATATGAAAAAATACGTTGTTTGAACATAGCCTGAGGTTGCAATATGAGGACCACAATACTGCCTGAAAAATACTGTGAGTGAACCCAACCTTATCTAGTACATTATTTTACATGAAACATCATGAAAAATATATAAAGGTTTTGTGTATTGAAATTTTAAACAGAAGTAAAAAGAACTCTGATTTACTTATTTACATATGTTTTACAGTTTCTTGGGCGCATTGGTGGCCTGTCCCCTCTTCGTCTTACTCGCAGTATTCACCACATTAGAAATGATATGTTAAATCTCCTTGAGCCTATTAAGAGCACAGGGCGACTGAGACAAAGCCGACACATACATAATAATAATAATGATAATGATAAAGGACACAAATATGAAAAAAATAAGAAAAAAAGCAAGAAAGAAAAACATAAGTATAAACATCAGACATCCTCTTCGGAAGAAGACAACAATGATGAAGTCCCCCAAAATCCTCCCACTGATATTATCCCAAGATGTCCTGGAAGAGTGTGGCAACCAAAAGGCCTGAGTCTGAGCATTCCTACAGTTAAAACATTAGACATTAATGATCTTGCTCTTGCTCTTGATGGTTTAACTCCGTCAACAGATCAAGATCTAAAAAAGAATGAACCAATCACCCCAATGCAAGCTGCAGGTTTTAATGATGAAGACCTTTTAGGTTAAATCAAGGGATAAATTACATTTCAGCTCAGCTGTGATTAGTTGCTGGGGCCAGTTTGCACCAGTCAAAATTTTACACCCTTTGATAAATCTCCCCCAAAATGTTTAAGAAGGATTTGTCATTTGTTTTTGAGTGGAGTATTTGTTTATACGGTGTTTGACTCTACTGTACAGAATGTATTATATACAAGTCTAACATCATCTAATTCAACGGTTCCTAATCTCCCTGTAATCAATACAGAGACAAAATATTGTCTATTACCAAACAGTATTTAGTTTCTTTCTTTTTTTGCGCCTTATCCAGAATATATATGTTTACCAGCAGAGGGTGCTCTGTCCTCGTGTACAAGGTGCAGTACAAAAGGATCCAAGTTAATCTTAATTTAATTAAGGCTATGTTTACATGCTTTATAAACAACGGCCGTTCCACGCGAACAGCCGTTGTTTAATGCTACCTACAGCCAGAATTCATGATCATTAATTCCGACTGTAGATATTGTAAAAAAAAGGTCTATTCATGGTTAATGGACGTTGTTTGTATAGTGTGTGAACATAGGGGGGGTTTATGAAGTCCGGCGTTTTTTTACGCCGGGCTTACAAATGTGCCCGCAGCTCCGGAGCTCATGTATTTATGTAGAGGCGCATTGCCTCTACATAAATCCCGATCGCACGGAGCCCGTCTGTGCGAAAATTTTGAAAACTGCCGCAGCTCAGAGCGTAGGTTTCAGTATCATTTCTCCACAGAAAAAAATGATAAATGTGGCGCACGCAGAGGCTGCGCCCCCTCTGCGTGCAGCCGCACCCCCGTAACGCCCCCTCTCCGCCCCACTGGCGAAGGTGGCGCAGATGGGGAAGATGTGAAAAAAATCTTCGCATAAATACTGCTAATATTTTTAGGCCGATTTTCCCCATCTGCGCCTAAAAAAGGCATTTACGCCTTTTCATACATGTCCCCCCTAGTCTAAGAGTATAATGCTCAGTAGCCAGGAAATGTTTACAAGAATAGGAAGTTACTATATTAAATCTAGTCATAGTAAGTAAGTTATATACACAGGGCAACGACTGTGAAAAGATAGCTTCTGAGTGTAAGAGGATCCTGTCATTGATTGGATGCCTTTCTATTTCAAGTGCTGAATGTTATGTAAAACCCAACAGTCCCTAAAGCACAAAAGCAAGGTCAGGTTCACCACACATTTTTGTTTTCTCAATCTTTACCTTTGAAAAGCCATAATGCTTTTAATTTTACATGTACCGAATCAAACAATGACCTATTGTTTTGGGGGACCAATCTTTTTTTTATAATTACACTTTAGATTTTCCTATAAAACATGCAGTGAAACGGGGGAAAATGGTGAGAGTAAAAAAAAAAAATTCTAATGTGGGGTTTCATTTTTACGTTGTTCACCATGTAGTGAAACTGATCTGTTATCTACAGTCTTCAGGTCAGTATAATTACATCATTATTTCCATTTCAATGGAACTGAGCTGCAATATCAGACACAAACTGAGGAGAAGAGTTTTCTGTTTTTGTAAGCCCGTAGAACAACTTTGACTCAACTTTCTACCACTTCAGCCTGCTGGGTGCATGCTTAATCAATTCACCGAGTCTGGCAGCCTTGGGAGACCTGTCAGAGGCCTTGTTGCAGTGACAACAGATAGGAGCCGATTCGGACCACTGCTCCATCAATGACACATGGCCAGGCCATTTAAATGTTCATTTTGCATGCTTTAGTCCAGGAGAGGTGAGGTAAGTAGGGTACAGGGCTGTATCTGCCATTAGGCACTTATTGTCTTGTGCCTAGGGCAGTAGTCATAGGGTATGTGCAGAATGTCAATTCTTTGGGTGGACAGCAGAATCCACCGGCAAAAAACACTGAGTCTATGGAACGGGCAGAACATCAAGTGGAAGTTGCCTAGCAGAAACTGCTTAAAATCTCCATGGGGGGGGGGATTTATCAACGTTAAAGTGACACTGTCACCCCCAATAATCATTTTTCAATCTTTATAGGTGTGTGTAACCCACCTATATCTCTCTGCATACCTGTAATTGTTTTTGTTTCATGAGGTGGCTTTGGCTGAAATTGTAACTGTGCCGAGTATCTTCTAGCGCCATTGGGCGGGGCTTGGTCCCTGAAGCGCCACATAGCCCCGCCCATTACAGCGCTGTTGACCCCGCCCCCTTTGGCACGTCATATGTCCCGGCCGCCGCTCCCTGTTTTGAGGCCTCCTTGACGTCGGTGACGTGCGCGTCCACATCCCCCGCCGTCTTCCGCGTGCGGGAGCGTCATGTGGCTGTGCCTCGCTGCTGGCTGTGAGGAGGGTTTCACAGCCGCAGCGAGGCCTCCGGAGAGTCCCAAACAACAAGGGACGGTGCGGCCGGTGAAATCGGCGGGCTGTGCGACCGCACGCACAGCCCGGCTGTGGGTGACCCGGTGGTCACCTTCTGCGCCTGCGCGCCACATGACGCTCCCGCACGTGGAAGACGGCTGGGGATGTGGACGCGCACGTCACCGACATCAAGGAGGCCTCAAAACAGGGAGTGGCGGCCGGGACATATGACGTGCCCAAGGGGGCGGGGTCAACGGTGCTGTAATGGGCGGGGCTATGTGGCGCTTCAGGGACCAAGCCCCGCCCAGTGGCACTAGAAGATACTCGGCAAAGTTACAATTTCAGCCAAAGCCACCTCATGAAACAGAAAAACAATTACAGGTATGCAGAGAGATATAGGCGGGTTACACACACCTATAAAAATTGAAAAATGATTATTGGGGGTGACAGTGTCACTTTAAGGCTGGGTTCACACTACGTATATTACAGTCAGTATTGTGGTCCTCATATTGCAACCAAAACCAGATGTGGATTGAAAACACAGAAAGGATCTGTTCACACAATGTTGAAATTGAGTGGATGGCCGCCATTTAATGCAAATATTTGCTGTTATTTTAAAACAACGGCTGTTGTGTTGAAATAATGGCAGTTATTTACTGTTATATGACGGCCATCCACTCAATTTCAACATTGTGTGGACAGAGCCTTTCTGTGTTTTTAATCCACTCCTGGTTTTGGTTGCAATATGAGGACCACAATACTGACTGAAATATACGTAGTGTGAACATAGCCTGTCAAAGTTCAAACTTTTGGTGTAAAACGGGCAGATGCGAATGAATTTATTCCCTTGCGCCAGGGGGGCGGGGTAGGGTTGAGGAGGGGGTGAAACAAGGGGCGTGGACTCTAGGTCCGCAGAATTTATGATTTTGTGCCCTCAGGATTTAAGTGCGTTCAGGATTTATGTAGACGGAGTGCGCTTCTACATAAATCTGCATACTGTCAGCGCTGCGGGAACATTTTTAAGCCCAGCGCAAAAAATGCCAGACTTAATAAATGTCCCCCCTTTGTGTGCACATACCCTTAAGGGGGAAAGCCTGTAAAAGAGTTAAAAAAATAGTCGTAGCTGCTGCTGCCAAGCTATCCACAGTGAATCTGCAACATAATCTGCACTAACACGTATTGTTTTTGTTGCATATTTGTGAGTTGAATGAAAAATTTCTGCACTTGTGGAATCACCATAATCAGGTTTATTCAGTAAATAAGGCCCTGTTGGGTTCCCTTTGTATGGGGTCACCTTGTTACGGCAATAAGCTCCCAAAACCCCATAACTATAGTAAATCAATTAAATTTTAAATGCAAAATACTATATCATGCTTCTATGCCATTCTTTGGAATAGCATAGTCTACTACACTTTTTCATGCATTATTGTCTTTACCAGGACAAAGGGATACTTCATGGTATATTTTTATGTGATAGAGCCCCATGAGTATGCTTAGTATATTTCAGGTGTTTTTTCCACGGTACATGCAAAGAATATATCAATAACATGATGGAAACAAGGTCTTGGATATAGTTACATGTACAGCACAGCCCCTACAATTTAACACGATTGTAGAGGGCCTTCCTGTTAGAAAACAATAGCAAACCCTTTGCAGACAAATACAATGTTTAATATTGACAACAAGTTCCAAGTAACACTTTCATGAAATGAAAAATTAAGCAACATAGCGTAATTGCTACAGTCAACAAGTGTGCTATGGCCCTTGAGACACGGAAGGGTGAGAAAACAGCCTAAAGCCTGAAGGGCACAGCAAATGATATTTTTAGTGAGGGATCCAACTGAGCTGGGAAGGGATGCAGACTGCTAGGAGGCCAGTGGGCGGGAGCAGGCCAGGCTGCCAGACAACTAGTCACACTCTCTTATCAAAGAAATGAAAGATCTTAATTTATTCATATATCTTGTAGCACTCACATACAGGTATCTGACAGATTTTTGAAACCAAAGCCAGGAATAGATTTGTCAAGAGGAGAAATCTTAGGGCCCTATTACACGGGACGATTATCGTGCAAAAAATTGTTATATTGTTCTAATTTAAATGACAATCGTTCTGTGTAATTGCAGGCAACAATCAAAAAATCGTTCATATGCCATTGATTGTTGATTTAGATCTGAACCTAAAATTATCAATAATCGTTCCCTGTAATTTCACATTTGTTCACTCAGGTTCCGCTTTTGTTCACTAATCGTTCAGTGTAATTGCACATTGTTCATAGTTTTTCTGGGATCAGAAGGCGTAAACGATCATAGCAGGGGCGTAGCTAATGTCTCCTGGGCCCTGGTGCGAGAGGCCAACTTGGGCCCCCCTCCCCTCCTTTCACGACCAAGTGATGCTATTGTTGTGTGTGTGTAATATATATATATATACACACAGTGGTGCCTTGGATTATGAGCATAATTCGTTCCAGGACCGTGCTTGTAATCCAAATCCACTCTTAAACCAAAGCAAATTTTCCTATAAGAAATCATCTAAATGCAGACAATTGGTTCCACACCCCAAATATATTTATTATTCTGTACTGTACAGTAATGGAGAGGATGGGAAACACAAGGGCTGACAGAGACTGCAGGGAGCATGAAGGAATGAGCAGTACAGATGTGGGCACATACATGCAGCACTCTCTGCCCGGGGAGAGAGGGGTTACAGCTATGGAGAGATTACCCCCCCACACACAGTCCTGTTCCCTGATGTAAGCCCCAGCCTGAAGGGGATCTGCTATGATTTGGAAGGTGTTTAGAGTACAGTGCTGTAGACCCCGCTATGCAGGCCATGCCCCTTCTCCACTCGCGCTCCCACCCAATACAGGAAGTTCTTAAACCAAAGCAATGCTCTTAAACCAAGTCACAATTTAGAAAAACTGTGAGCTCTTAAACCAAAACGCTCTTAAACGAAGTTTCTCTTAAACCAAGGTACCACTGTATATATATATATATATATATATATATATATATATACACACACACACACACACCAAGACAGATATTACCTATTACCGCCATACTGTTACCGACCAAATCCTGTATACTGAGACCAATATTACCAGTAATACCAGTATATAGGGAGGAAACATTACTGCCACACCACAACCATCACCACCATATTGTTACTGACCAAATCCAGTATACTAAATCACCTCATCCAGTCATATAGAGGTGGCCCCAGCTCTACACAGGCTCTATACACCATATACATTACTGTGCAGTTATATCAGGTGACTCACAGGAGACGTCTTTTCTGATCGGAGTTCTTTCCTTTTCATCTTCTTCTCCATCCGTTCTAGGCCGTTATGAGAACTTCTCCGAGCCACGAATCCACAGAATCTGCCAGACAGATATATTAGTCTCCTCACTCTGACACCATCTCCATCTCTCTACACACTGCACATCTGTACTGTCCCCTTTACACCCTCATTTAGTGGGTAGCCTGACTCTATGTGACCTCCTAATAATATATGCCCCCCTCTGTGTATTCCCTCTCCCCCTATGTTGCCCCCCCAAATAGATGGCCCCCTCTACCCCCTCCCTTATAGATGGCCCCCTCTACCCCCTCCCTTATAGATGGCCCCCTCTCTCCTCACCCTCCCTTATGGATGGTCCCCTCTCCCCCCACCCTCCCTTATGAATGGCCCCCTCTCCCCCCACCCTCCCTTATAAATGGTCCCCTTTCCCCCCCTCCCTTATAGATGGTCCCCTTTCCCCCCCTCCCTTATAGATGGTCCCCTTTCCCCTCCCTTATAGATGGTCCCCTTCCTCCCTCCCTTATAGATGGTCCCCTTTCCCCCCCCCCCCACCCTCATAGATGCCCCCCTCCTTTCCCCCCACCCTCATAGATGGCCCCTCTTTCCCCCCCACCCTCATAGATGGCCCCCTCCTTCCCCCCACCCTCATAGATGGCCCCTCTTTCCCCCCCCCACCCTCATAGATGCCCCCCTCCTTTCCCCCACCCTCATAGATGGCCCCCCTCTTTCCCCCCACCCTCATAAATGCCCCCCTCTTCCCCCCCACCCTCATAGATGCCCCCCTCCTTCCCCCCCACCCTCATAGATGCCCCCCTCCTTCCCCCCCACCCTCATAGATGCCCCCCTCCTTCCCCCCCACCCTCATAGATGCCCCCCTCCTTTCCCCCCACCCTCATAGATGGCCCCCTCCTTTCCCCCCACCCTCATAGATGGCCCCCTCCTTTCCCCCCACCCTCATAGATGGCCCCCTCTTTTCCCCCCACCCTCATAGATGGCCCCCTCCTTTCCCCCCACCCTCATAGATGGCCCTTAACTCACCTGACATCGCGCTCCCACGTTGATCCTCACTCCTTCGCCTTCGGTCTGTCCCCGGCTGCTGCGCGGCTGCCAGGGGTGTCGCGTCTTATCCCCGGCAGCGCGCGCATCCCAGAACTCCCTGCGCGCCGGAAACCGGAAGTCAGGGCCCAAGGCGCGCAGGGAGTTCTGGGATGCGCGCGCTGCCGGGGGTAAGACGCGACACCCCCGGCAGCCGCGCAGAAGCCGTGGGAAAGACGGAGCCAGTCTCTTGTGACCGCAAGCAAAACAATGCTTGCGGTCACAAGAGTGATTGATCGGGGGGCCCCGCGGGCCCCCCTTGTGGCGGGCCCGGTCGCGGCGGCGACCCCCGCGACCACGGTGGCTACGCCACTGGATCATAGTAATGATTGTAACTAACGATTATCGTTTTGCTCCGGACTGCAGACCGGAGCCCCATTCCAGAGCCCTGGGTGATATGTTATGCCATAAGATCTTTGTTCAGTATTGACTCTCTGATATTAGGGTGTTCAACCACAGGGTCATGTTTTGGATGCGTTTAGATATCTATTTTTTTCATTGATTGCCTATTTATTTATTTATTTATTTAACTATTTATGCATTTTTGTGAGCATGTGCACTTTAGGCGGTATCTATCAGGAGTAGAAAAGAGGTGGTGTTCTCCAGCTTCATAAAACGTAGCTTCTTTATTTAGGCATCAACATATAAAGCAAAACATTTAAAAACACGCCGACGCGTTGCGAGGTAGACCCTCTTAATCATGGCACATATTACAAGTGCACAAGGAAATAAATACCTTTTGCATGATGTGACGCCTCCTGTGGGAGCCACCCACAGCTGTGGGAACCACCTGACTCTTGGAAGCCACATGACCTGCTCACACAAGATACTTAGCAAATGCGTAATGGATCAAAATTTAGTATATCAATAAACATAAATAAATCATTTCTATAATTTAATCCTCTCGGGTATCTTGTCCCGAACTTGAGAATCCAATAGGCTTCTGGTTTTCTCAGCAGGCCTTCCCAATCCCCCCCCCAGGGGGTCCATTGACCTGTTCCAGGGCGCTGACTTGCAGAGTATCTGTATTGCTATTATGACACTCAATGAAATGTTTTGAAAAACCCGAGGTCTTCGCTGGACTCCTGGATTGAAATTTCTAATGTCCGTTAAATGTTCTCCTATACGTGTCTTTAGTTTTCTAATACTCGACCCAATATATTGCACATTGCAGGCAGTACACTGTGCTAAATAGATAGTATATGTAGACGTGCAATTAATAAACGATTTAATCCTATGACTGTATCCCGTGCTGCAGGAAATGACTACTGATTGTTTTTTCACAAACGCACACAAACCGCATCTTGGCTGTGCACATATGAAAATACCCGACACCAAAAGCCAGTTATGCTGATAGTTATGGTCCCGTTCTTGCTGCAGTATACTCAGGCGTGTCGGCGTGTTTTTAATTTTTTTGTTTTATATGTTGATGCCTAAATAAAGAAGTTAGGTTTTATGAAGCTGGAGAACGCCAGCTCTTTTCTACACTATGGACTAACAGGGAGCGGCCCGCAATAAAGGTCTCACGTGCTTCCAACTCGGAGAGCCTCTATTAGACTAAAAGTGAACTATCCATAGTGAGCTGATAACCATCATTCTGTGTCTGCTTACTATTACCGCCTATCGTGCTCTACCAATGTTCACAGTTTGAACTG
The DNA here is from genome assembly GCF_027789765.1 of Dendropsophus ebraccatus. Classification (NCBI taxonomy): domain Eukaryota; kingdom Metazoa; phylum Chordata; class Amphibia; order Anura; family Hylidae; genus Dendropsophus; species Dendropsophus ebraccatus. The sequence continues at coordinate 67,568,117 of NC_091459.1, forward strand.
CAGTATACAATATGGCTACTCTATTATTACCACTTGAGAATGTACCAGACATACAACAACCACTTGACAACGTGAAATGCCGAAAAGTAGTCACAGACATCTTTTCGGGGGGGATCAGTATAGACAATGAAAGCAATGTGGATATGCACAAAGTGATCTGGACCAAGAAGAAACAATTAAAGCTTTGGTGGCATATCACTACCCTGAAACAATATGCTGAAAAAAAGTTGATCCCCCGCTGTCTGCGGGTACATAAACCCCAGGCCCGGATTGGTAATCTGGCGGACCGGGCAAATGCCCTCTGGACTGCCAAGATTACCAGCCCATGGGCCGCGGGTACGATGCATAATTACACCTGCGGCCGCGGCCCTATGCGGCGTTCGAGAACAGTACGGCCGGCCGCCGCGCTATTCACTTGCCGCTCTGACCTGGGAATATGCCGCCCATTCTTATCCCTGGCACAAGGGCTAAGTGCATAGCATGGAGGCCGGCCGCACTGTTCTCGAACGCCGCATAGGGCCGCGGCCGCAGGTGTAATTATGCATCGGTACCGGCGGCCCTCTGCAGCAGGTGAGAACAGTGCGGCCGGCCTCCATTCTATGCACTTAGCCCCTGTGCCAGGGATGGGATGGGTGGCATATTCCCGCGGCCCCCAGCCCACGCGCCGAAGCCCACGCCGAATCCCCTTACCACTCTGTGTAGCAGACGTGCCACGCGCAGGCACGTCTGCTACAACCCACTCCTGGCGGCTGACGTCACTTCCGGACGCGCCGCACAGGAGAAGACAGGAGAGCCGCAGCAGCAGAGAATAGCTGCTGACAAGAGCCGAATGAACAGCTACGGGGAACGATGTGACAGGTGAGCATGCAGTTTTTTTATGTTTCATATGGGGGCTGCACAGCAGGGGTGCATATTCTTTATGGGATATTACAAAAGGGGTACCAAATCTTTATGGGGATGTTACCCGGGGGGACCTTTATACCCCATATAAAGGTTATATATGTTATATATCGCAGTGTCACAAAGGGGAGAACTCCTCTATATGGGGATGTTACATGGGGGGGGGGATATTACTGAGTGACATCCCTGTATACTGTGTATATAGTGGGTGACATCCCCGTATACTGTGCATATACTGAGTGACATCCCTGTATACTGTGCATATACTGAGTGACATCCCTGTACACTGTGCATATACTGAGTGACATCCCCATATACTGTGCATATACTGAGTGACATCCCCGTATACTGTGCATATACTGAGTGACATCCCTGTACACTGTGCATATACTGAGTGACATCCCTGTATACTGTGTATATAGTGAGCGAGATCCCCGCATACTGTGCATATACTGAGTGACATCCCTGTATACTGTGCATATACTGAGTGACATCCCTGGGGATGTTACCCGGGGGGACCTTTATACCCCATATAAAGGTTATATATGTTATATATCGCAGTGTCACAAAGGGGAGAACTCCTCTTTCCTCTTCGGCTACGGCAGCACATATGGGTCTTCAGTACCCACTGACCCCACTCCAGGACCGCCCACCTAGATCTTAGATTAGCATAAAAAAAGGTTAGAACACCTTCCATAGGTTGGAGACAGCATGATTACCCTTAAATATCCACACCTGAGAAACAGCAATTGTGTTTTTTTCAGTCCTCTGGTCCTTCTGGTGCTACGCACCTCCAGGCTGCCCACCTCTCCACCTCCACTTAAGTAAGTATGTTTTTATTCTTTTAGGTACAAGGATTCCTAGGTTATGCGGGGCATAACTACATCGTTAATTAACAGATTCTTCTTATTAATTATGGCCCGGTTATGCATTATGAATTCCAGCCGCTGATGTTATGCTGAATACCGGTGCGGGGTCCCGGTTATGCATTATGGTACTGTTTTCCGGTGCGATGTCCCGGTTATGCATTATGAATTCCAGCCGCTGATGTTATGCTAAATACCGGTGCGGGGTCCCGGTTATGCATTATGGTACTGTTACCGGTGCGATGTCCCGGTTATGCATTATGATTCCAGCCGCTGATGTTATGCTGAGTACCGGTGCGGGGTCCCGGGTATGCATATTTGTGCTATTGCCGGTGCTTGGTCCCGGTTATGCATTGTGGATGCCAGCCGCTGATGGTATAGTATTCCAGCCACTGCTACTATATACCGGTGCAGGGTCCCGGGTATGCTTTATACTAAGTACCAATGCTGGGTCCCGATTATACATTAATTCCAACCGCTTCTATATGCCTCCTAGCTTCTAGAAACTCTTCCTAGTTAGCCTGTCAAGTGCAGTGATAGAGTAGGTAGTTGCTATTGAATTACAGTTTACCTTCAGTGGTCCGTGTTGTTTCGGTGCGGCGTTCGCACTGTGGTAACGTACTTCCGGCCGGCGCCGTTGCGATGACGCACTTCCGGCCGGCGCCGCTGCGGTGACGCGCTTCCGGCCGGCGCCGCTGCGGTGACGCGCTTCCGGCCGGCGGCGCTGCGGTGACGCGCTTCCGGTCGGCGCCGCCGAGGTGACGCGCTTCCGGCCGGCGCCGCTGCGGTGACGCGTTCCCGGCCGGCGGCGCTTCGGGATGCAGGTGGGCCATGTTCAGGCCGGTGTCCTGTACCGGAGCGCACATCAGGCGCATTCCGGGACGCGCTTCCGGTCCGGAGGGGCGGGAGTCACTTCCGGTCTGAAACCCCGGTGTCACTGTCGCCTACTATGACACCCAGCAGGTGGAGTCTCCTCTTATTTGGAAGAAGGGTATTAAAGGTTGCTGGTAAGTAACTGACACTGGTCTCTGATGTACTAGGCAGCCGGGTGCTTCCGCCACTAAGGTAATCATATGGTTCAGTTGCCCCTTCTACTAAGTTTTTTGCAGCATAGTTTAGTTAGTGTTGTTTTTGTATGTTTATATGCAGATGTCAAGCCATTCTAGTAGGAAAAGAGGCTCTAAGTCCAGGCACCGTATCTGTTCAATATGCAAACAACCTCTGCCAGATGATTCACCTAGCAATATCTGTGACCCATGTACTGCTCAGTATGCAGAATCTGCTCATTCCAGGCACTCCTCCAGACACTCATCCAGACATGCAGATCACTATCCTGCCAGCCACAAGTGTGTACTATGCCTCCGTACATTACCTGATGATTATCCTGATAATATCTGTAAGAGCTGTGCTCCTCCTAAAGAATCTTCTGATCTTGTGTCTGAGGCCAGAAAATTTTTCAACTGGTTCAAGTCTCACATGGAGGAAGCAGGTCCCTCTTCCTCGAAAAGACCCCGTAGACAATCCAGACATGATACCGCTGAGTCGGCTGACAGCTATGAGTCTGATGTCAGTTCAGGGTCTGATAAGATTACAGAGGATTACTATCTGTTCAGGAAAGAAAATACAGATAAGTTGATTGACCATGTCAAAGGGTGTATGGAAACCAAGCAGTCTGAGGGTCAGGACCAAGATAAAAATAATCTGTTTTACTTCCCTAAAAGACGTTCTTCTGTGTTGCCGGGACACCAGCTGCTAAACACCATTATGGAGAAACAATGGCAAAAGCCAGATAAGCGCCTGGACCTTGGTTCTAGATTCAAGGCGGTGTATAAACTTGATCCAGCCATGTCTGAAGCCTGGGAAGGGCCTAGTAGTGTTGATGACGCCATTGCTAACCTGTCTAAAAGGTCTTATTTTCCCAGTGATGAGTCCTCTATGTTAAAGGATGCGATGGACAGAAAGGCAGACACGTTTCTAAAGAGATCCCATGTCAACCTGGCCTCCCTAAGCAAAGCCTCACTAGCCTCTGTCCCTGTGGCAAGAGCCGTGAGAGTATGGCTGAGTCACCTAGCTACGGATATCAGTGACGGTGTTCACCGGGAGGATCTTGCTGAGCAGGTAGCCACATTAAAAATGGCGGCCGAATATTTATGCGACTTCTCCTTAGATGCGGTCAAGATTGCTGCCAAGAATATGGCTCTGGCCAATGCAGCCAGGAGGGCGATCTGGATCAAGCCCTGGACGGGAGATGTGGCCTCCAAGTCAAACTTCTGTGCGTTGCCCTTTGAGCCCGGGAAACTGTTTGGTTCTAAACTCGACAAGGTGATGCAGCGGAATAAGAAGGATAATTCTCTGTCCCTGCCTACATCCTTCAGATATAGGAGGTATCGTAATTTCCGCTATCAAAGAGGCCGAGGTTCCTTTCGGAGGCGCCAGGGGCAGGACAGATCAGAACGGAGGTTTCGTGGCAGGTTCCAGGATAAATCCCGGAGAAAGCAGCCCGATAATCCCAAGCAGGAGTTCTGACGCCAGGCCTCCTGTGGCTGTTGGGGCAAGGCTTCTGGATTACTTTCCAGCCTGGCAGTCTGTTACCAACGATCCCTGGGTCCTCAACATCATAAAACAGGGCTATGCCCTAGAATTTCAACACCTGCCCAGGGAGAGGTTCATCTGCAACTTTCGAGAAGCCCGAATCTCCATCCTTCTTCAGGAATTTGTGCTAAAAGACGCCATCGAGCGTGTTCCTGCAGGAGAAGAATTCCGGGGGGTCTACTCTCGGGTATTCCCAGTCCTGAAGGCGGACGGCACTTGGCGTCTCATCATAGACCTAAGGTATCTGAACAAGCACCTGGTCAAGACAAAGTTCAGAATGGACACCATCAGGTCAGTCTACAGTCTGGCTCAGGAAGGGGAATTTATGGCATCGCTCGACCTGAAAGATGCGTACCTCCATATCCCTATCCAGGTGAAGTCCAGAAGATTTCTCAGGCTTGCATTGGCAGTCGGCGGCCGTATTCTCCATTATCAATTCAAAGCCCTGCCATTCGGGTTATCCCCATCACCGAGGATCTTCACAAAAGTGACTGTTGTCTTAGTAGCAGCTCTGAGACTCCAGGGCATCAAGCTGGTACAATATCTGGACGACTGGCTTCTAATAGCCGCATCAGCTCAGTCTCTCCGGACGCATCTCCAGACAGCCATCACTCTTCTACAGAAAGTGGGGTTTATAATAAACTTCCAGAAGTCACAGCTTGTGCCAGCAAACAGAATTCGTTTTCTGGGTCTGATGGTGGATTTGCTGGAAATGAAGATTTTTCTTCCTCAGGAGAAGACTCAACAAATCAAGGGAGCCATTCTCCACCTGGTTCGGTCTCCCTGGGTTACCGTGAGAACGGCAATGAGCGTCCTGGGCCTTCTGACGGCTTCTATAGAGTCGGTCCCCTGGGCCAAGAGCCATATGAGGAGTCTACAAAGAGGGATCCTGCAGTTCTGGAACAGGGATCTATCTGCCTTGAATCGCAGGATCCGGATATCAGCTGCTGTTCGCCAGGACCTTCTATGGTGGACTGTGGACAAGAACTTATTGACCGGCAGGAGCTTTGTCTGGCAAAAGCAGCTTGTCCTGACCACGGATGCCTCCCAGACCGGCTGGGGTGCCCATCTTCTGGGACACTGGACACAAGGGGTTTGGCCGAAGACCGTTACCAGGATGTCGTCAAACTACAGGGAAATGTTAGCCATCTACCTGTCCTCATTCAGACAGACAATGTAACCGCGAAATACTATATAAACAAACAAGGCGGTACACGCAGTTCATCTCTGCAGTCTCTTTGTGCAAAGATCATGCAGTGGGCAGAACCAGTGGTGACGACACTGTCAGCGGTGCACATCAAAGGCACTTTGAACTATCAGGTGGACTTTCTGAGTCGACAGACATTGCTCCCCGGGGAATGGGAGTTGAATATGAAATATTTCAACATGCTGACGGACAGGTGGGGCCTCCCCCAATGGGACTTAATGGCGACGAAAGCCAACCGCAAACTGAAGAGATTTTGCTCGCTCAGGAGGTGGGACTCTCCGGACATTTTAGATGCCTTCACAATGTCCTGGAAGAACAAGTTCATATACATATTCCCTCCTGTTCCAGTTATTCCCAGGGTTCTAACAAAGCTGCTAGTGGAGAACCCACGCACCATTATAGTGACCCCATTCTGGCCACGCAGACCGTGGTTTGCGGCCCTGTATCAGCTGTCTCAGGGCACATACTGGACATTTCCCCTCTATCCGGATCTGCTCCTCCAGAGGGGCTTCCATCACCCGCAGCTCAGCAAATTACACCTCACAGCTTGGTTCCTGAGGGGCTCCGACTGAAGAATTTAGGCTTATCAGACAAAGTTGTGACCACTCTCCTTTCTTCAAGAAAGAGATCCACTAATGCTGTCTACACAAAGCTATGGAGGAAATTTTCCTTCTGGCTTAAAGATACTGGTCATGAGATCTCTGTACCATCTATCCTACTGTTCCTGCAGGAAGGTTTCGAAAAGGGTTTGAAGGCCAACACCCTTAGAGTGCACATGACAGCGATAAATGCACATACGGACGGAGAATATGCCAACAATCCTCTCATCACCAGGTTCTTTAAAGGTCTAAAAAACCTCAGACCTTCAGTCCGTTCACCTGTCGCCACGTGGGACTTATGTCTGGTCCTCAATAAAATAACCCGACATCCCTTTGAGCCATTAGAATCCATAGACTTGAAGTGGTTGTCCTTCAAAGTTTTGTTTCTCCTAGCGGTGACCTCCGCTAAACGCCTGGGAGAGCTTCAGGCCTTATCTTGCCGTTATCCGTATCTGAAATTCATGCCGGATGGTGTCCGGCTCAGGACTATACCATCATTCATTCCTAAGGTGGCTTCATCTGCCAATATAAACAGAGAAGTGTTTTTGCCTGACTTCTGTGCCAATCCAGCCTCTGAGGAAGAACAACGTCTGCAGCTTCTGGATGTCAAGAGATCTCTGAAGTGTTATCTATCTCGGGTCCAGGAGTTCCGCAGAGATGAGAACCTCTTCGTGTTGTTCTCTGGCCCTAGGAAAGGGTTAAAAGCCTCCAAAGATTCGCTGGCGCGGTGGATTAAATGTACCATCTTGGAAGCCTATGCCTCTGAGGGATTGGATCCTCCCCATCCTCTAAAAGCACATTCCACCCGAGCGACGGCCACCTCCTGGGCGGAAAGGCAACAAGTACAGCTGATTGACATCTGTAATGCTGCATCCTGGACAACGTCATCTACGTTCATAAGGCATTATCGGCTTGACACTCAGGCGGGGGACCCAGCCTTCAGTACGGGAGTTCTGTCAGCAGCTCGTATGTCTACCTAAAACCCCCCCTTTTGTGTCTATTGCATATCCCATATGTGCTGCCGTAGCCGAAGAGGAAAGTGAAAATTTGTTTACTCACCTATAATTTTACTTTCCTCGAGGCATTAGGCAGCACACTAACCCTCCCAATAAATTTTATTTGCATTTATGTTGTCTATTTTATTACACAATTGCTGTTTCTCAGGTGTGGATATTTAAGGGTAATCATGCTGTCTCCAACCTATGGAAGGTGTTCTAACCTTTTTTTATGCTAATCTAAGATCTAGGTGGGCGGTCCTGGAGTGGGGTCAGTGGGTACTGAAGACCCATATGTGCTGCCTAATGCCTCGAGGAAAGTAAAATTACAGGTGAGTAAACAAATTTTCACTATATGGGGATGTTACATGGGGGGGGGGGATATTACTGAGTGACATCCCTGTATACTGTGTATATAGTGGGTGACATCCCCGTATACTGTGCATATACTGAGTGACATCCCTGTATACTGTGCATATACTGAGTGACATCCCTGTATACTGTGCATATACTGAGTGACATCCCTGTACACTGTGCATATACTGAGTGACATCCCCGTATACTGTGCATATACTGAGTGACATCCCCGTATACTGTGCATATACTGAGTGACATCCCTGTACACTGTGCATATACTGAGTGACATCCCCGTATACTGTGCATATACTGAGTGACATCCCCGTATACTGTGCATATACTGAGTGACATCCCTGTACACTGTGCATATACTGAGTGACATCCCTGTATACTGTGTATATAGTGAGCGAGATCCCCGCATACTGTGCATATACTGAGTGACATCCCTGTATACTGTGTATATAGTGGGTCACATCCCTGTATACTGTGCATATACTGAGTGACATCCCTGGGGATGTTACCCGGGGGGACCTTTATACCCCATATAAAGGTTATATATGTTATATATCGCAGTGTCACAAAGGGGAGAACTCCTCTATATGGGGATGTTACATGGGGGGGGGGGATATTACTGAGTGACATCCCTGTATACTGTGCATATAGTGGGTGACATCCCCGTATACTGTGCATATACTGAGTGACATCCCCGTATACTGTGCATATACTGAGTGACATCCCCGTATACTGTGCATATACTGAGTGACATCCCTGTACACTGTGCATATACTGAGTGACATCCCTGTATACTGTGTATATAGTGAGCGAGATCCCCGCATACTGTGCATATACTGAGTGACATCCCTGTATACTGTGTATATAGTGGGTGACATCCCTGTATACTGTGCATATACTGAGTGACATCCCTGTACACTGTGCATATACTGAGTGACATCCCCGTATACTGTGCATATACTGAGTGACATCCCCGTATACTGTGCATATACTGAGTGAGATCCCTGTACACTGTGCATATACTGAGTGACATCCCTGTATACTGTGCATATACTGAGTGACATCCCTGTATACTGTGCATATACTGAGTGGCATCCCTGTATACTGTGCATATACTGAGTGACATCCCTGTATACTGTGCATATACTGAGTGACATCCCCGTATACTGTGCATATACTGAGTGACATCCCTGTATACTGTGTATATACTGAGTGACATCCCTGAATACTGTGCATATACTGAGTGACATCCCTGTATACAGTGCATAGAGTGAGTGACATCCCTGTATACTGTGCATATACTGAGTGACATCCCTGTATACAGTGCATAGAGTGAGTGACATCCCTGTATACTGTGCATATACTGAGTGACATCCCTGTATACTGCGCATATACTGAGTGACATCCCTGTATACTGCGCATATACTGAGTGACATCCCTGTATACTGTGCATATACTGAGTGACATCCCGGTATACTATGCATATACTGAGTGACATCCCGGTATACTGTGCATATACTGAGTGACATCCCTGTATACTGTGCATATACTGAGTGACATCCCTGTATACTGTGCATATACTGAGTGACATCCCTGTATGTTGTGGCTATACTATGTGGGGGCTGGCTACACAGGGACCTACACTATGTGGGGGTAGGCTACACAGGGACCTACACTATGTGGGGGTAGGCTACACAGGGACCTATACTATGTGGGGGGCTACACTGGGGGGGTAATATGTTGTGACTATACTATGTGGGGGCTGGCTACATAGAGAACTATACTATGTGGGGGATACAAGAAGGGGGGGAATAATATGTTGTGGCTATACTATGTGGGGGCTACAAAGGGGGCATATACTATGGGGGCTACACAGGGGAAAGGGCTATACTATGTGGGGGGGGCAGATATTATGTGGGACTGCACAGGGCATCTACATTATGTTTGGGGGGCTATATCATTCAGGGGCTGTACATGGGGACCTGTGCTATATAAGTTCTGCTGCTCAGTGGGACCTATGGTATATGGGGACTGCTGCACAGGGGAGCTTACTATAGGGGAGCATGGAAGCCGCCTATATAATGACAATACACACAGAGGGTCTAATACTATATAGGCACACGGAGCTGCTTGACTACTATTTGGAGGCACATATTGGGCCTGACTGCTTATGTGGGAGCACAGAGGGGGCACTGTTACTGTGTAAAGCAATGGGGAATATAAGGTTATGATGAGGTATAAGGTTAGGATGATGCTGGAGCGTGGAGCCTAAAGTGTTTGTCTCGCAGATTCTGGGGAGCCGAGTAATGGCTGGAGAAATCTTCATGATGGGCTGAGCCAGATGGAAAGAAAAGAAAAAAACAGACAGCTTTGACTACCAAAAGGTCACTTATGATTCATGTAGGAAGACGCCTCCTGTAAGTCACTGGATGTAACTGCACAATCATGCATAATCACTTTTTGGGTGCATTCACACGTACAGGATCTGCAGCAGATTTGATGCTGGGTTCCGTCATTGAGTAACAAAGCTATCTGCAGCATCAAATCTGCTGCAGATCCTGTATGTGTGAACACACTCTTAAGGTCTGTAGATCCTTTGTATAGCTGGATCTCTACCTCTATTTGGTCACTGCTAGAGAGGATATAATATTATTTATAGACAGTACAGCAGTATTATCTAGTCACTGTATGATGGCAGTGGTCATTGTATGTCAGTATTATTTGTCCTGTGTATACTCATTTTATTGGTAATACTTGTGTTCACGTAGTGGATTTTATTCAGTGACAGCATAGTGGTATTAGTCATGTTGTGATGATGGTAGTTGAGATAATATCTGTTACTTGTATACTGTAATAATGGTAGTATCAGTCTCTTTATAAAAGATTGGTCAGTAACAGTATGGCGGTAATATGTATAATGATAATATTCGCTTTCTGTATACTAGTGTTATTTGGTAACTATGACAGCTATTCAGAGATATACAGTATTATCATGCATAGAAAATTGTCTTACCAGTGCTAACATTATACAGGATATGTGTAATATTATTTTACATATCCTAAAAATTTCCCTAGGACCCTACTTATATATATTATGACTGCTGTAGCCTGTTGTTGCATGATTGATTGATAGATAGATAGATAGATAGATAGATAGATAGATAGATAGATAGACTTGGCACCATTCCCGTCAATGGAACAGAGTTGCAAAACAACACAACAACACGACCTATGTGTGATATGGTATGTGGGCTGGAGGGGTGTGAGTGCCAGGGCTGATTTTCAGTCCCAGTCCGGACCTGATAAACCCCCAAACCCAACAGAGGGGGAGGACTACGCTACAGAGTGGAATGAAGCACTATCTGTTTGTTCATTTACTTTGATGTATATCATTATTAAAAAAGGAGAACAAAAACTGAATGATCTGAATAAGGTTATCCTGGACTTGGAGAGTACCTTGCATTCATATCAGGATTTTCCGGAATACCTAGACATGATGGAATCCACTAATAAAATCTTTGCGGATTTTGAGAAGGATATAGTGGAAGAGAAAAAAAACAAATTCAATCGGGATTTCAAAGACTATTCCTCTGACCAGGTGTATACGTGGTGGGAGCACCGTAGGAGGCAAAGAGCCACACACCATAACACACCTAATACTGCTGTCAGAGGAAACCCACATAAAAATGTTACCTTTGATACAACTGACGCTGATACCTCAGACACTCAGACAGATCTTTCTGAGCAGGAGGATCTTTATACTCCAAGAGGACAGCGAGGACGCCAGCCTTCCAAATCCTTGAGAGCCCGAGGATGGGCTAAATATGTTTATTGTGAACCTCCCAACACCCGATCAAGGGTGAACAACATCGAGGAGTCCACAAAAAAACAACCAAAACCCGGCCGGGCGGGGAGAAAACACCACTCGAGGAGGACGGACCGGCAACCAGAAGAGGTAACTAATGACATTTCTCTTGACGTTTACAACCTTTCAGCGTGTATTCTGTCTCCGGACCAGACCAAGGTACTCTCCAAAGGACTAACTTTTGTCCCCTCTAAGACTTTCGACCTATATGGCACATTGCAGGATGTTAACCGTTTCATGCGCTTGATCACTGTAAAAAGACATTTTTTTCAATGACAGTGATAATGCAGTAGTTGCTGTAATGGACATATTTCAACACAAAGTTGAAGAGGAATTGACTACTCTGAGTAATGGGTTAAAAACTAATTTTACAAAAGACAACTTGACAAGAGGGGAGAGACAGGGGTTAAAGGAGTTGCGTGAAAATCAGAAAATAGTGGTTCGGAAATCCGACAAAGGGGGCACCGTTGTCATTTTAGACAAGAAACTGTACATAAGGGAGGTACATAAAATACTGGAGGACACGGTTACCTACAAAAAGTTACTATCTGACCCTACCATTAGTGTGAGGGAAGCCATGAAAGATGTTCTGGACACGGGCGTGGAGTGTGGGGTCATCAGCATAAAGCAACGGGATTATCTTCTACCGATTTCTCCGGTTATACCTGTGTTTCATGCCTTACCGAAAACCCACAAAAATATTTTCCCTCCACCTCTTCGCCTATCGTCTCTTGAATTGGGTCTCTCCAGGAACGTCTCTGCATCTGGCTGGACAATTTATTGCAGCCGTTAGCTAAAAGAACCATCGGCTATATTAGAGACAGCAAGAGCTTATTGTCTAATATAGGAAAATTGCCCCATTTTGCTGGGGGTGCCTGGCTGTCATGTGATGTGGTAGCTTTGTACCCCAGCATACCTCATGAACATGCCTTCCAAGCGTTAAAATTTCATTTATAAAAGTATAGCAATTATGACAACGCACTACAAAATTTCATTTTGTTGGTTACACTGTTTTTGCTGTCCCATAATTTTTTTCAGTTTCAGGACACATTTTACTTACAGCAAGTCGGTTGCCCAATGGGGGCTAGTTTTTCCCGATCATTAGCAAACATCTACATGGCTTATTGGGAGGAGGTCATCTTGTACAGCACCCATAACCCCTATTTGGGGGTTATTGGGTGGTACAAAAGGTATTTAGATGACCTCCTCCTAGTCTGGCTGGGTACTGAGGCACAAGCACTGGACCTTTTACGTTATATTAATGCTAACACACTAAATCTTAAGTTTACACAACAATTTGAACCCCATACAATTTGATTTCTGGACCTGACCCTAAGTTTGGTTGAAGGCTCTGTGCACACTAGTTTGTTTAGAAAACCTAGTGCCGGTAACGGCATTCTACACGCTAGCAGTAGCCACCCCACACATGTGACACGCAACCTCCCCATTGGGGAATTTATTCGCATACGACGGAATTGTTCTGATTTGGATACTTACCAACATATGGCACGTAATTTAGAGACTAGACTAAAAGCTAGAGGCTATGACAAACATGTAATTAGCCGTGCCAGAAAAATAGCCGAAAGACAAAATCGCACCTATCATGTTACTGATAGGGACAGTCAAAGTAGAAGTGGGGAAATAGATAGATCTACTAACAATCAGAAATGGCCCCTTACTTTTTCTACTACATACAGTCCCCAATATAACAACATTTGTAACATCATACAGAAATATTTACCCATACTGTATGAAGATCATAAGTGTGAGCAAATACTTGCTTCTGGTATCAGATGTGTAGCCCGCAGAGGCCAGACTATAGGTAACTTGCTATCCCCGAGTATACTGCAGCAAGAACGGGACCATAACTATCAGCATAACTGGCTTTTGGTGTCGGGTATGTTCAAATGTGCACAGCCAAGATGCGGTTTGTGTGCGTTTGTGAAAAATCAGTAGTCATTTCCTGCAGCACGGGATACAGTCATAGGATTAAATCGTTTATTAATTGCACGTCTACATATACTATCTATTTAGCACAGTGTACTGCCTGCAATGCGCAATATATTGGGTCGAGTATTAGAAAACTAAAGACACGTATAGGAGAACATTTAACGGACATTAAATATTGGAAAGTCCAGCGAAGACCCGTCTCAGGTTTTTCAAAACATTTCATTGAGTGTCATAATAGCAATACAGATACTCTGCAAGTCAGCGCCCTGGAACGGGTCAATAGACCCCCTAGGGGGGATTGGGAAGGCCTGCTGAGAAAACGAGAAGCCTATTGGATTCTCAAGTTTGGGACAAGATACCCGAGAGGATTAAATTATAAAAACAATTTATTTTATATTTATTGATATACTAAATTTTGATCCATTACGCATTTGCTAAGTATCTTGTGTAAGCAGGTCATGTGGCTTCCAAGAGTCAGGTGGTTCCCACAGCTGTGGGTGGCTCCCACAGGAGGCGTCACATCATGCAAAAGGTATTTATTTCCTTGTACACTTGTAATATGTGCCATGATTAAGAGGGTCTACCTCGCAACGCGTCGGCGTGTTTTTAAATGTTTTGTTTTATATGTTGATGCCTAAATAAAGAAGTTACGTTTTATGAAGCTGGAGATCGCCACCTCTTTTCTACACTATGGACTAACGGGGAGCGGCCCGCTATAAAGATCTCACGTGCTTCCAACTCGGAGAGCCTCTATTAGACTAAAAGTGAACTATCCATGGTGAGCTGATAACCATTATTCTGTGTCTGCTATCTATCATGAGTGTCAATATCTGAGACATATTTGGTTATATAGTGTACAGGGCCTGGATATATTTTCTGTGTTGGGGCTGCGGTGTATATATTTTCATGTGAGTTCCCTGTGATGGTTTACCCTTATCAGGCTTTTAAGTGTTTTTAAGTGTGTGTCCATTTGTTGTGTTAGTTGTTGCATTTTTTTGACAATAAAGAAGCTATTGAGATATTGATTTTCTTGTTATACGTTTGTGGGTGCGCCATTTATTGTCTTTCTATGTCTACTTAAAATATGTTCTGTGGTTGGGACATGGGCAGCATCTCGTGTGTAGATTTTTGGCAGCTCCCACCATTGTTTGTATAAGAATAATAAGACCCTTAGGCTCAGGGATTACTGTGAAGGCAGAAAAGAATTCTGAGGGCAGTAATTTATCGAATAGGAGACCGTTATTAAGGTATTTGAGGTGGGGGAAAAGGGGGTAACAGACCTATTTATAATATGACGCTGAAAAGCTGTCAGGTTCTGATGCTTTTTCATTTTCACATCTATCCAGCAGAATTTTTTTTTGTACTGGAGCGCTACAAAAACATGGCCACTTTCTTCCTACTGTCTCCAGTTTGGGTGGGGTTTTTGAAACTCAGTTCCATTGAAGTAAATGGAGCTTAATTGCAAACCGCACCTTAACTGGAGACAACAGTAGGGGGAAAAGTGGCCAAGTTTTTGTAGCGCTGGATAACCCCTTTAAGCTCCATTCACTTCAATGGAAATGAGCAGAAAAACCCACCCAAGCTGGAGACAAGAGTGCTGCTTTCTCTGAAAGAAATTGGCCATGTGTTTGTAGCGCTGGATAACCCCTTTAAAGATCTGTCAGATAAATCTCTCTGTGTAAGCGCACAACTAAAGTGAAAGAGATTAGCTGAGGAGCAGGGAAACTCCTGAACCTCAGCTGATCGCATCTTTTGAGGAAGCTTAATGGTGCGTTTACACAGGCAGATTTATCTGACAGATTTTTAAAGGGGTTATCCAGCGCTACAAAAACATGGCCACTTTTCCCCCTACTGTTGTCTCCAGTTCAGGTGCAGTTTGCAATTAAGCTCCATTTACTTCAATGGAACTGAGTTTTAAAACCCCACCCAAACTGGAGACAACAGTAGGGGGAAAGTGGCCATGTTTTTGTAGCGCTTGATAACCCCTTTAAGCCAAAGCCAGTATGGAGAACTCTTAGGGCGCTATTACACCAACAGATGTCTGACAGATTATCTGACAGATTATTGCTACCAAAACCAGGAACAGACTCCAAACAGTGAACAGGTCATAAGGTAAAGACTGGATTTCTCCTCTTTTTAAATCCATTTCTGGCTTTGGCTGTAAAAATCTGTCAGCTATCTGATGGTGTAATAGGACACTCAGTCTTTCCTTTATGACATGTTCTCTGTTTATAGTCTGTTTCTGGCTATGTTCCCACACAGTATTTTTGCTCAGTATTTTGCAGACAAAACCAGGAGTGAATTGGAAACACAGAAAGGCTATGTTCACACACTGAGAAATTGAGGGGATGGCTCAGGTGGGATACACAATGCAATCAGAGAAAGAGTACTTGTCATTAAAAAAATAACTTATGTCATCAGGCATCAGTAATGGAAAGAAGTCAGCAGCAGTTTTTTACACCTCTATTAAAACGCCACTAAAAATGGCAATGTGACATATGGCGTTTTTGCCTTTTGTGTCTGACAGTCTCAAAGAGACTTTGGGCATTTTTCGGGTAAGCGGTTTTCCCTGAACATGGACTTCAAGGCTGAAGTCTATGTTCGGGTCAAAATGCCAACGCGAATGCACCTGCTCCAGAAAGGAAGGGGTTAAGTGACCCCTTCCTTGCCGGGGCGGGTGGCAGACATGGAACACAGAGTTTTCTGTGTGCTATGTTTGTGGGGGATGGGGGGGGAGCAGAATGGCACAGTCTGGTCTACTGGGTGTTAAATAAACCTCCGGTCTTCTCCCCATCTTCTTCGGATTAGCGGCTGAGCAAGGACACTGCTTCAGTAGCTGATTGGCTGAGCTTACACTGATTCTGCAGCTCCATTTATGAAGAGGCAGAGCCTGGCACACTTGTATCTCAGTGTGCCAGGCTCTGCTGAAGACAAAAGGGGGGCAATTAAACCTCTTCCTTGCTGGGATGGGTACATTGTGACAGCAATGTGGCCCACATGGGGTTAAGTGAGGATGGCATGCATCCTCACTTAAAGGAGTAGTGCGGCGAAAAATGTTTTACCCCATTTCCTCCAAACATGAAAAGTTATATAACTTCATAATATACTTTGGTAGGCAATTCCAGCATCTTACCCCACTTTCCCTGGTCCCGCTACCCACCGGAAGTGGCTTACTTCCGGGCTCATCAGGACCATCTTATAGCCCTGGGGGCCATCTTGAGTAGGGACGTAGGCCTACATGTCACGATTGGGGCGTTTCTTGGGCGTTCCTCGTAGCTCCTGGGCACTCCCTCCCTGCCTTGGCATGCCTCCCATATCTTCCTAAGCTATGCTATTGGTTCCTACTTAATTCTGCCTCTCTCTGAACAGCAATGTCAGTATTATTAGAACTGCAAGTCCCAGCGCACCTGATGGTCATACCCATTTCAGTCCAGTGTATGACCATCAGGTGCACTGAGACTTGCAGTTCTAATAGTACTGACATTGCTGTACATAGTGCGGCAGGGTAAAGCAGGTCATACACTGGCCTGACATGTACCTCCGCCAGCACCGCTAACGACTGACATGTGTATGACCATCGGGTGCGCTCGGACTTGCAGTTCTAATAGTACTGACATTGCTGTACAGAGAGCGGCAGAGTAAAGTAGGAACCAATAGCACAGCTTAGGAAGGTATGGGAGGCATGGCATGGCAGGGAGGAAGTGCCTGCGTCGGCCTACGTCCCTACCCAAGATGGCGCCCGAGGGAATGGGGGAAATATTTTTTTCGCAGCACTACTCCTTTAATCCCCTGGGGGCCACATTGTTCAGACTGTTGCTGCTTGTATGGAAGACAGTAAACAGCATCTGCTAAGATGTTGCCTACTGTAAGGTGCAACACAATGATGGGTGTTCTGCTCCCTGTCTTTGTTTTGTGTGTTTTTCTCTTTTGTCTTTCAGAAGTTGGTATGCTGTGGATTAAATCGGATTCGTTGGACTACGTTGATGACCAGCTTTGGTCAACAGGGGGTGTGAAGTGTTCTTTTTTAAATAAAAAACTTTTCTCTATTGTATTGTGGGTTTTTTTTTTATTTACTTTCAGACTTAGTAATGGAAGCTGTCTGATAGATGAAGCTGGTATAAAATGGCTAATAGTAACCCCCACCAAAACTACCTCAGAACCCACCGTCCCAGGGGTACTAGGAAGAGCTGGGTACCAGTAGTCCTGGAACATCAAATTTGTCGCTCCTGGACTAGACGGTAGCAGGCTCGTATTATTAGGCTGGGGAGGGCCAAAAAATAGCCCTTCCCACTCTGGTACCACTAGGCTGCTGCTGTTTGGTTTTTAGGAGGACATGTCAGTTCTTTGGGTGGATTGCGCTTGAGAAATCCCATTGCATCAATCCAATAGTTATGCTCAGCCAATCGGGGCTGAGCAGCTGATGATGCGGCAGTGGGGGGCTGGCATGGGGGACGGCTGGAGCGGCCAGGGTCGACAGCGAATACGTAAGTATAATGCACCAACACTTCCGGGGTGGGGGGAACACGGGGAAGGAGGCCATTCACTTATTTAACACACATTACAAAGTTGTATAAATTTGTAATGTGTGTTATTTAGTGAATAAATGTTAAATGCTGCACTACCCCTTTAAACCCTTAAACCCCACGATCTATAGAGATGATTGCTTGTTTTACAGTGAATAAAATTTAAAAAAAAAAGGGTAATAAAAAACCCTTAAAAACTTCCCAATAAAAGTTTAAAATACCTCCGTGGCCAATATAAAAATTTGTAAAAAAAAATAAAATAAACAAACATATTACATATCGTAGCATGCAGAATTGTCCGATCTATTAAAATATAACATTATTGTTCCTGCATAGTGAATGGCGTAAACGTTTAAAAAAAAACACCAGGATTGTTGATTTTTTAAAATTATATATCAGAAAAAAATTAATAAAAAGCAATCAAAATTTTTCTGTTACACCCCAACCAGCCCTGTAGTTGGAAAAATAAAAGTGCTATGGCTCTTAGAAGACAGGGAGGAACATTGCATTAATTTAACCCGGACATCCGGGGATCAATGGGCTACTGAGCTGACAAGGCCATGTCAGTTCAGTAGTGTACAGCTGTAGCTGTTCAGGAGCTCACTGCATTATAACAAATTATGATGCAGGGAGTTCTGTTAGAGGTAAAGGGTCCAGTCCGTACAGTACATCCAACTTACAAACTGTATATTACCCGTACATCACAGAAGCGTGAATCTGGCTTAAGGCTATGTTCACACTATGTTGAAACAACAAATGCATCGTCCGGATGAACATTATCTCAAAATCACTGAAATCTGGATGCCATATGGGTGTGCCTAGAAATCACTATGGCCGACATGACAGCCACAGACAGGGACGTAAAGGGCCGGGACAAAGGGTAGGCGATGGCCTAGGGCGCCATCTGGTGGTAAATTACAGGGGACGCAATTTCATTCTCTTAAAAAAGTTTTTATTACAGGCTCCTTTACTCCTGGTGGCTGCCGAGCGCTGCCCCTCCGCGCTCACATACCACCAGCACCCTCATGTCCTGCTTCCACTCTCTCCCCTCCTGGGCAGACAATGTAGAAATCCCCTTACCTGCAGCAGCATGATTTCTCTGCTCTGCCAGGTTAAAGCTGCTACAGGCTCCGAGCTCCTCCCCCTCCCCTCCCGGGGGGCTCATATACCTCCTGTGAACAAGTATAGTACCAACCCCCACTGCATCCCTTCCCTGCTCAGGCTCAGGCTGTAGTCCCGCGGTGGCAGACATCTGCACTCCTCCTCCTCACTACTGCTTGGCTCCGGACCTGTCACATGATGTCTGGAGATAAGGAGGAGAGAAGAGGAGTACGGCTGAATAGTAATGTGGTAAGCTGCCTCCTGATCAGATATTAGGGGCTGCAGCTACACTGAGGGTGCTATACTATTTTAGGAGGTGTATGGGTGACCCCACATGTATGTACACTGTGGGGGCTATAGGGGTGTATGGAGACTGTACATTATGTAGGAGGGGGCAGCCAGGAGGGTATACCCTGAGGGGGCTATACTATGGGGGGGGGGCTACACTGTGGGGGTTACACACATTATGTGAGGGGGTGTATGGAGATCTTCTGCAGAACACCTCACTCCCCCTCCGTCTGCTGCAGAGTGTCTCACCCCCTCTATCTGCTACAGAATGTCTCACTCTCTCTACTTTCTGCAGAGAATCTCACTCTCCTTTAACTTCACTACAACATCTCGCCCCTCTGTCTTCTGCAGAACATCTCACCCTCCTCCACCTGCTACAGAGCATCTCACACCTGTCTGCTGCAGAGCGTCTTACCCTCCTCCAACAACTGCATCTTACCCTCCTTTATATTCTGCAGAACACCTCAATCCCCCTCCACCTGCTGCAAAACATCTAACCCCCTATATCTGCTGCACAGTATCTCACCCCTTTCTATCTGCTGCAGAGCGTCTAACAGTATACATGGTCCTGTTACATTCAGGGGGTACAGTATACACGGCCCTGTTACATTCAGGGGGTACAGTATACAAGGTCCTGTTAGATTCAGGGGGTGCAGTATACAAGGTCCTGTTACATTCAGGGGGTGCAGTATACATGGTCCTGTTACATTCAGGGGGTGCAGTATACATGGTCCTGTTAGATTCAGGGGGTACAGTATACATGGTCCTGTCAGATTCAGGGGGTACACTATACATGGTCCTGTTAGATTCAGGGGGTGCAGTATACATGGTCCTGTTACAGTCAGGGGGTACAGTATACATGGTCCTATTAAATTCAGGGGGTGCAGTATAGAAGGTCCTGTTAGATTTAGGGGGTACAGTATACATGGTCCTGTTAGATTCAGGGGGTACAGTGTACATGGTCCTGTTAGATTCAGGGGTACAATACACATACTGGACTCTCCCATATAGTCTGCAGTGTGGTCATACTCTGCAGAGCCTGTGATGACCAGGTATCAGCCCCCCACTTACAGTATAGCCTCCTGGCTGCCCCCGCATAGTGTACAGTCTACACAGGGGGGGGCGCCATTTGCCTTCTCTGCCTAGGGCACCAAAACTCCTTGTCCCGGCCCTGGGGCCGTATTTACCACTAGGCACCCGTGGTCCGGTGCCTAGGGCAGCACCTTACAGGGGGCAGAACCAGGGAGCAGGAGGACAAAAAAAACTAATTTTTATGTTTTTATTTTCCCTCCTCCTGTTCAGACTTGCCAGTAAATTTGGTGTCTTTTCCAGGGGGGTGGGGGGTATGGTGGTATTGGTCAGGTCTGGTATCGCCAATAGGTGCGTGTAGATGGGGCGTCTTCAGGTTTTAGTGCCTAGGGCAGCAGCAGCTGTTAATACAGCCCTGGCCACAGAGCGTGTGAACCAGGGCTGTGGAGTCGGAGTCTGAGGCAGTTTTGGCTGGAATCGGAGTCAGCACTAGCTTTGGCTGTATGTATGCTATGTGTATGTATGCTATGGCTGCAGCAGACTGTGTGTGTGTGCGTGCTATTGCGTGCCCCCACAGTGACCTTCTATATCACTGTGTGACCTCTATATCACTATGTGTGACCCCCTGTATATCACTATGGCTGACCTCTATATCACAGGGATCTGGCATTGTTAGCAGTGTTTCTTTAACCCCTTAGTGACCGCCGCACGCATATTCACGGCGGCCACTAATGGGCTTTATTCCGATGCGTACGCCTTTTAACGGCGGGCGCATCGGAATAAATTACCGCCCGGCGGCGGCTGCAGGACGGGTGATCAGCGGTCAGTGTGACCGCAGACACCCTCCTGTAACTGAGTAGAGTATTCTCCGCTCCGGGCAGTTTAACCCGTTAAATGCCGCTGTCAAAGCGTGACAGCGGCATCTAACGGGTTCTGGTGGATCCTGGACAGCGCCGCAGGTCCACTTACATGATTGCGATGTCCCGCGGCGCCGTCCGGGGTCCCGATGTCTCCATTGTGATCCCGGGGTCCTAATGAAGGTCCCCGGGGTCACCATGGAGATGCCTAAAAGTAAAAGTAAAAAAAAGTGTGCACTAAACACAACACAGCCCCCCCCAGCCCCCCCCCCAATAATAAAGATGCATTACATTCCCCATACCCAATAAAACGTGACATAAAAGTGATCAAAAACACAAATCATATACATATTTGGTATCACCACGTCCGTAATGACGCAATCTATAAAACTATATCAATAATTATATCGCACGACACATGCTGTAAAAAAAAAAAAAAAAAAAAACAGTACCAGAATAGCTGTATTTTATCAATCCACTTTAGAAAATACGTCATAAAAGAGATCAAAAAGTCATATACATATAAAACTTGGTATCAATAGAAACTACACATATTCCTGCCAAAAATAAGCCCAAAACCAGCAAAACCGCGCAAAAGATGAGAACGCTATGGATCTTGCAATGCGGCGACAGTTTTTGTGGGTTTTTGCTAGGAAGATAGTTTCTATTGCGCCAAAATGATAATAGTTAAAAAAAACCTATACAAATGTGGTATCGCCGTAACCGTACCGACCCAGAGAATATATGTATTATGTTATCACTAATAGGCTCTATTCTGCTGCCATCAGCTCTTTATGGCGATGGTGCAGTATAGTGCAGCGGCGTCGGTAATGCCCGCAGCCCCCTCCTCTCAGCTACCGGAGGTAGCTGAGGGGTTGGGGCAGAGTGTGGGGTCAGTCCCGGCCAGTCCCCTCACCGGCGATCGCTGTTATTACCAGTATAACGGCGACCACCGGTAACGGACATTGCCAGCGCAGCTGAACGCTTTCATCTCTTCTCACCGTGAATCCACAGTGAGAGGAGATGAGAACATGTCCCCCCCCTGTCCCCAGAATTAACCCTAGTAACCTGGTCACTGACCCTCCTCTCCCAGGGCGGCCATCTGATCTAAGATGGCCGCCGCCATCTCTGTGAACAGACTCTGTTCACAGTGATGGATTCCTAAAAATGATCAAAGCTTCATTCTCTCCACCACCGGAGGTGGCGGAGAGCATGGGGCAATGATCGGTGACCACCCGGTGTGGTCCCAGTACAAGTGATCAGCGGTATATACTATATACCACTGGTCGCTTGTTCCAAATGGTGCCGGCACTTTTTTACGCCTGTCACCAAAGTCAAGTGCCCTGGATTACTTGTAACCACCCCAGATTACCTGTAACCACCCCAGATTACCTATAACCACCCCAGATTGCCCGTCACCACCCCAGATTGCCTGTCACCACCCCAGATTGCCTGTAACCACCCTAGATTGCCTGTAATCTCCCCAGATTGTCCGTAATCTCCCCAGATTGCCCGTATCCACCCCGGATTGCCCGTATCCAGCCCAGATTGCCTGTATCCACCCCAGATTGCCTGTATCCACCCCAGATAGCCCATAACCATCCCAGACAGCCCATAACCATCCCAGACAGCCCATAACCACCCCAGATTGCCCGTCACCACCCCAGATTGCCCGACACTACCCCAGATTGCCTGTCACTACCCCAGATTGCCTGTCACTACCCCAGATTGCCCGTAATCTCCCCAGATTGTCCGTAATCTCCCCAGATTGCCCGTATCCACCCCGGATTGCCCGTATCCAGCCCAGATTGCCTGTATCCACCCCAGATTGCCTGTATCCACCCCAGATAGCCCATAACCATTCCAGACAGCCCGTAACCACCACAGATTGCCCGTAACCATCCCAGATTGCCACAGACTGCCTGTAACTACCCCAAATTGCCTATAACCACCCCAGATTGCTCGCAACCACCCCAGATTGCTCGCAACCAGCCCAGATTGCCCGTCACCACCCCAGATTTCCCATCACCACCCCAGATTGCCCGTTGCAACCCCAGATAGTCAGTGAACACCCCCAGATTGCCTGTCACCACCCCAGATAGCCAGTGAACACCCCCAGATTGCCCATCACCACCCCAGATAGCCAGTAACCACCCCTAGATAGCCAGTAAACACCCCAAGATTGCCCATAACCACCCCATAAAGCCAGTAAACACCCCATAACCACCCCGTACAGCCAGTAAACACCCCCAGATTGCCCGTAACCACCCCAGATTGCCCGTGACCACCCCAGATTGACCGTAACCCCACCAGATTGCCTGTTGCCACCTCAGATAGCCAGTAAACACCCCGAGATTGTCCATTACCACCCCAGATAACCAGTAAACACCCACATGTTGCCTGTAACTAAAATGACACTCCTCTTCTGAGCCCTGCTGTGTGCCCATACAGTGGTTTATGCCCACATATGGGGTACCATTGTACTCAGGAGAACCTCTGTTACAAATTTTGGGGTGCTTTTTCTCCCCTGTTCCTACTGTAATCGAGAAATTTCAAACCAAACAGGTTATTGGAAAAATTCTATTTTTTTTTCATTTTTACGGTCTAGTTTTGAATACTTTCCTCCAATACCTGTGGGGTCAAAATGGTCACCACACCCCAAGATGAATTCCTTAAGGGGTGTACTTTCCAAAATGGGGTGACTTTTGGGGGGGGGGGGTTCTATTCTGTAGACATTACAGGGGCACTGCAAACGCACCTGGCGCTCAGAAACTTCTTCAGAAAAATCATGCACTGAAAATGCTAATTGGCGCCCCTTCCTTTCCGAGGCCTGCTGTGTGCCCACACAATGGTTTATACCCATGTTTGGGGTACCGTTCTACTCAGGAGAACCTGCGTTACATATATTGCGGTGAGTTTTCTCCCCTGTTCCTCGTGAAAAGAGAATTTTCAAACTAAACAAACATGTTATTGGAAAAATTACATTTTTTCATTTCTACTGTCTTCTTTTGAATACTTTCCTCTAATACCTGTGGGGTCAAAATGGTCACCACACCCCAAGATGTATTCTTTGAGGGGTGTACTTTCCAAAATGGGGTGACTTTCGGGGGGGGGGGGGGTTCTATTCTGCTGACACTACAGGGGCTCTGCAAACGCACCTGGCGCTCAGAAACTTCTTCAGCAAAATCTGAACTGGAAATGCTAATAGGCGCTCCTTCCCTTCTGAGCTCCGCTGTGTGCCCATACAGTGGTTTACGCCCACATATCGGGTACCATTGTACTCAAGAGAACCTGCGTTACAAAATTTGGGATGCATTTTCTCTCATGTTTATTATGAAAATGAGATACTTTAATCTTAACAAATATATTATTGGAAAATTTCTATTTTCCATTTTTTTCCGGCCTAATTGTGAATACTTTCCTCCAGCCGCTGTAGGGTTAAAATGCTCATTATACCCCTAGAATAATTCTTTAAGGTGTCTAGTTTCCAAAATGGGGTCACTTATGGGGGTTTCCAGCATACAAGCCTCCTAAATCAACTTAAAAAAAGAGCTGGTCCCTAAAAAAATCTGTTTTGGAAATTTCATGAAAATTTGATAATTTGCTGATACATTTCTAAGCCCCGTAACACCCTAAAAAGTGAAATATGTTTACGAAATGAAGCCAGAATAAAGAGGACATATTGGTAATGTGACTTACTAACTAATTTTTGTCATGTGCGTTTTCTTTTTTAGAAGCAAAGAATTTCAAAGTTCATAAAGTGCAAAATTTTCAAATTTTTCATTATATTTTGATGTTTTTCACAAAAAACACACAAGACAGTGACCAAATTTTGCCACTAACATAAAGTACCATATGTTACGAAAAAACAATCTCAGAATTGCTAGCATACGTTAAAGCATCACTGAGCTATAAGCGCATAAAGTGAGACAGGTCAGATTCTGAAAAATGAGCCTGGTCATTAAGGCCCAAACAGGCTTGGTCCCTAAGGGGTTAAGTATGGTGAATATTTAGTTAGAAACATAGAAGACTGTCAGCAGAAAAAGACCACCTGCCCCATCTAGTCTAGTTCTGAGTTGTTCAGGACATGGAGGCTGGAGACTGGCTGCATCCACTGCACACACAGGAGAAGCTGCTATATATACAGCAGGGCCATCTTAACAAAACTATGGGCCCCTGGGCACAGCTGCGGACTGGGCCCCCCAACACAAGATTAAGTCCCTGCATCCCCCTCACAGTGTTGCTGTGCAGCCCCATGTGGAGAAAAAGAAATAGAATACCCCCCTGCATCCCCCATATAGAAGAGCCCCCCCTGCATGCCCACATATAGAATAGCCCCCCTGTGTACCCTCATATAGAATACCCCCCTACACCCCCCATATAGAATAGCCCCCATGCATCCCCCATATAGAATAGCCCCCTGTGCATCCTCCCCTTATAGAATAGCCCCCCTGTGCATCTCCCCATATAGAATAGCCCCCCTGTGCATTCCTCCATATAGAATAGCCCCCCTGTGCATCCCCCCATATAGAATAGCCCCCCTGTGCATCCCCCCATATAGAATAGCCCCCCCATACATTCCCCCATATAGACTAGCCCCCCTGTGCATCCTCCCCTTATAGAATAGCCCCCCCTGTGCATCTCCCCATATAGAATAGCCCCCCTGTGCATCCCCCCATATAGAATAGCCCCCCTGTGCATCCCCCCCATATAGAATAGCCCCCCTTTGCATCCCCCCATATAGAATAGCCCCCCTGTGCATCTCCCCATATAGAATAGCCCCCTGTGCATCCTCCCCTTATAGAATAGCCCCCCTGTGCATCTCCCCATATAGAATACCCCCCTTATAGAATAGCCCCCATGCACCCCCCTATGTAGAATAGCCCCCCTGTATATCTCCCCTTATAGAATACCCCCCCTGTGCATCCTCCCCTTATAGAACAGCCCCCTGTGCATCCTCCCCTTATAGAACAGCCCCTTCTGTGCATCCTCCCCCTATAGAATAGCCCCCCTGTGCATCCCCCCCCTTATAGAATAGCCCCCCTGTGCACCCCGCCTTATAGAACAGCCCCCCCGTGCATCCCCCCCTTATAGAATAGCCCCCCTGTGCATCCCCCTTATAGAACAGCCCCCCTGTGCATCCCCCCTCATAGAATAGCCCCCCTGTGCATCCCCCTTATAGAATAGCCCCCTGTGCATCCCCCCATATAGAATAGCCCCCCTGTGCATTCCCCTATGTAGAATAGCCCCCCTGTGCATCCCCCCTTATAGAACAGCCCCCCCGTGCATCCCCCCCTTATAGAATAGCCCCCCTGTGCATCCCCCTTATAGAACAGCCCCCCTGTGCATCCCCCCTCATAGAATAGCCCCCCTGTGCATCCCCCTTATAGAATAGCCCCCTGTGCATCCCCCCATATAGAATAGCCCCCCTGTGCATTCCCCTATGTAGAATAGCCCCCCTGTGCATCCCCCCTTATAGAACAGCCCCCCCCCCCCCCGTGCATCCCCACATGTGAAGGGGTTTTAAAAGAAAATAAAAAAAATACAACTCACCTCTCCTCGGGCCGGATCTTCAGTTGGCAAGAGCTTCTCCCTGCTGCTGCAGCTCGAAGGCTCCTATCTCCACTCAGGTCCTCAGCGGTGCGTCAGGGAAGTGACATCACCGCTGGGGACCTGATGTAGGTGCCTGCAGACGTGCCTGCGCGAGGCACTTCTGCGGCTCCTGAGGGATCACTGAGGCCCGGAAGAGACTGAGGGAATAGCGCGGCGGGCGGCCGCGCTATTCTCTCAGTCTCAACTACTGCACCACTCGGTGGTGAGGAAGACTGGACCGGGCGGCACATGCCCCCCGGCCCAGCCCTCCCCTGGTCTTTCCCTTTTCTGCAGGGTAGGCGACTGCCACTGGGGCCCCCCCATGAGTCATAGGGCCCCCGGGCAGCCGCCTACCCTGCCCAATGGGAAAGACGGCCCTGATATACAGTATTCCTTTATTCCCTCAGAAGTCGCCCCAGGATCATGTAATACATTAGGGAGAAGCTGCTGAGCCAGTGTGATAAATAACTCCCCTGGTATATGACTGGCCATTTATGAAGGAGCAGGAGTCGGGAGTCGGTCCTGATAAAATTCAGAAGTCGGAGTCGGAGCTGCGGCTTACCGACTCCACAGCCCTGGTGTGAACTGTTAATTATTTGTGTGCCCAATACATTGTGTAAACAACGGAGTTGTTTTAATTGATTTCTATGATGTTCATTTTTTTGTGACAAGAATGGTCATTTTATTCAGCAACAATGGCTGATCTTGTCAGAAAAAATACAGTGTGAACATGGCCTAAAGCTGTATTCACACTTGGCATTTTAACTAATAAAATGCGATAAGTGTGAATATAGATTTTTTTTTTAATAGTTAATTTTTACAGGTAAGGTAAAAAAAAATGCCTTGTCTGAGGGTGCCTTTACACAGACAGATTATCTGGGAGATGTTGAAGCCAAAGCCAGGAATGCATTTGAAGAGGATAAATCTCAATATTTCCTATATTACCTGTTCTCTGTTTATAGTCCATTCCTGGCTTTGGCTTCAATGATCTGTCAGATAAATCTGTCTGTGTAAAGGACCCTGAATCCATGATGGTGTTCTACCACTACAATCCTTGAGTCACATCACTCAATTAAAAATACACAAGATAAAATGGTAAAAAATGCCTATACTAGATTATCTCCAGTAATAAAAGCCAAAGTGCAGAAAACCCTGCTAGCAGCTTTTAAGACCAGAAAACAGGTGGGGGCAGCCTAGGGCTCTGGTCACGGTGTAAGTCACCGATTACTGTCACCTCATGACTATGTACCCAGCAGTGCAGGGAGCTACAACTCTGCTCCGTATATTCACTGCGGGGACGTCACACAACTTCTCACGCGTAATTCACGACCCCCCAGCATATACGTCACAGAAACTACCCGGCCACAAGGCACTCCGAGCTTTCCCAGCGCATTCTGCAGGGGCCACGGAGAGAAACCCCGTGCATCTCACAGACCTATAACCTACTCTTCTTTTGCTGCAATATCTTTCCGCGATACGGAAAGAATGTTGACAAAAAAAATGTTCCACTTCCTCTAACGAAATAAGTTCTAAATAATGAAGCACAAGAGAAAATAGTTAATTTTGTGCTGGTTATAGGAAATCGGGTATCTATGAGCGTGGTTATGCGGTTAAAATGTGCTACTTTCAATCAGAGTGGCGGTATTCTTGCGCCGTTCTGAAATGTAGTCCCGGCTATATAAATGGCGGGCGCCCCCTCAGTCAGTCCTTTTCGGTTGAGCTCTGAAACGTGGTGCGGATCATGTCAGGCGGCTCTGCGGATTATTCCAGGTAATCTAGCGGCGAGGGCCCGCATGCCTCCCTCCACTCTCCCACACTGGCCTTCCCAGCTGCAGGCACCGGGGCTAGGCTGGGAGCGGGTGGCGCGGGATCTGTCCCGGTTGCTGGCGGGTTTTGTAGGCGTTGTCGGCCATGCCAGCACAGTGCAGCGGAGGTATACCACAGTCCCCGGGCACACGTCGCTACTCGGTTTGGCCATGGTCACCGCCCGAGCTGAATGCCGCGGAGAGAGTTCTGGAGGCCCGAGGGAGGGGACGTGTCAGCGCCGCAGGGTGGGAGGAAGCGGCACTGCTCTTGGCACGACATGGCGGAAAGGAGGGGGCGCCCGGTCTGGTCTACAGGGAGGAAGAGGGTGCGGGCTCCGATTACACGGCGCTGGCCTACACACCCGGATATAGAGGTGCCCGCTGCAGGCCGTGTCTGGCAGCAGTGCCCACAAGTGACATGATGGTTACCATCTTTCGGGACTGACCTGAAATGGAGAAAACATAAACAACTGATCACTTGTATGAGCTTCTGCATAGCCGGCCTACAGCTGCTCCATGTGGCACAGGGGTGGCTTCTGACCCGGAGACAAAGCCTGAGCATGTCTGGGATACCAGGAACACTATTGTGGCTTCAGTCCCATAGAAAGGCTAGGCTACGGTGGCCGGTCCCATGGAAAGGCTAGGCTACGGTGGCCGGTCCCATGGAAAGGCTAGGCTACGGTGGCCGGTCCCATGGAAAGGCTAGGCTACGGTGGCCGGTCCCATGGAAAGGCTAGGCTACGGTGGCCGGTCCCATGGAAAGGCTAGGCTACGGTGGCCGGTCCCATGGAAAGGCTAGGCTACGGTGGCCGGTCCCATGGAAAGGCTAGGCTACGGTGGCCGGTCCCATGGAAAGGCTAGGCTACGGTGGCCGGTCCCATGGAAAGGCTAGGCTACGGTGGCCGGTCCCATGGAAAGGCTAGGCTACGGTGGCCGGTCCCATGGAAAGGCTAGGCTACGGTGGCCGGTCCCATGGAAAGGCTAGGCTACGGTGGCCGGTCCCATGGAAAGGCTAGGCTACGGTGGCCGGTCCCATGGAAAGGCTAGGCTACGGTGGCCGGTCCCATGGAAAGGCTAGGCTACGGTGGCCGGTCCCATGGAAAGGCTAGGCTACGGTGGCCGGTCCCAACACATGCCATGTCAGCTGCTGGCTGCAGGTTTGTGACTAGTCTGTCCTTGCCATGTCTGCTTAGGGGGTGATGGCTCCCATCTCTTATAGAGGTGACCTCAGTCTCTAGTAGGTGGCAGTGTTCTCTTGTTTATGGACCTTGCACCATGTGGTAATGTGAGAAGCAGTGTAGCCTGTGCCTATGGTACATGCTGCTGAATGTCAGAACAACACAATTGTAGTACCCACTATTGGAAGTAAAGACTACTTTATACCTATATACTATATATTGTAAAATAAAGTTATGCTTAACCCCTTAAGGACGGGGCCCATTTTCGGTTTTGCATTTTCGGTTTTTCCTCCTTGTGTTTAAAAGGCCATAGCACTTGCATTTTTCCACCAAGAAACCCATGAGCCCTTATTTTTTGCGTCACTAATTGTACTTTGCAATGACAGGCTGAATTTTTGCATTAAGTACACTACGAAACCAGAAAAAAAAATCAGTGTGGTGAAATTGAAAAAAAAAATGCATTTCTTCTATTTGGGGGAACTGTTTTTACGCCATTCGCCCTGGGGTAAAACTGACTTGTTATGCACGTTCCTCAAGTCTTTACGATTAAAATTATATATATATATATATATATATATATATATATATATATATATATATATATATATATATATATATATATATATATATATATATATATATATATATATCATGTATAACTTATATTGTATCTGATGGCCTATAAAAAATTCAGACCATTGTTAACAAATATACGTTCCTTAAAATCGCTCCATTCCCAGGCTTATAGTGCTTTTATCCTTTGGTCTATGGGGCTGTGTCAGGTGTCATTTTTTGCGCCATGATGTGATCTTTCTATCGGTACCTTGATTGCGCATATACAACTTTTTGATCGCTTTTTATTACATTTTTCTGGATTTGATGCGACCAAAAATGCGCGATTTTGCACTTTGGGATTTTTTTGCACTGACGCAGTTTACCGTGCCAGATCAGGGATGTGATTAATAGTTCGGGCGATTACGCACGTGGCGATACCAAACATGTTTGTTTATTTATTTGTTTATACTCTTATTTAAAACCTGGGAAAAGGGGGGTGATTCAGACTTTTATTGGGGGAGGGGGCTTTTTACTATAAACAACACTTTTTTTCTTTTTTTCTTTTTTTTTTTTTACACATATACTAGAAGCCCCCCTGGGGGACTTCTAGTATATATACTTTGATCTCTCATTAAAATCTCTGCAGCATAGATATGCTGCAGAGACCAATGAGATAGGCACTCGTTTACTTTCGGCTGCTGCAGCCGGAAGTAAACGAGTGCCGAGCTGGGGACAGCGCCATGTTGGATGAGTCCCCGGCCGGCATCAGTAACGGAGATCGCTCCTCCGGGACAACGTCCCGGAGGAGCGATCTCCCCCACTAGACACCAGGGAAAGGTTGCCTCCGGTAATCGGAGGCAGCTGTCAACTTTGACAGCTGCCTCCGATTAGCTAATTAGTGGCGGTCCCGGGCTACACGCGGCACCCGGGACCGCGGCGCTTCAAAGTGGGAAATGAGAAGCTAACTAATATGGATAGAGCAAGTCCTTACATATAACAGTAAGAGCTACAAGAGACTCTTAAACTTTCTATGTAGAGTATTGGAGCATTTTCAGGGTTTTGTACAGATCACAGGGCCCCATAAACATAAAATGAAGCCGCTCTCACCTGGTGCCCAAAGGTGCAACTCATCCTGGCCCAGGTAGAGCAGCACAGGACATGTATTATCACTATAGAGAAGAGATACTAGACAGCAAACAGTGCATGTACCTCACGAATACTGGGATTTTACCAGTAAAATGGTCATTTTCATTGATCAGCTAGTTTTTTTTTTTCACATGTTCACAGATCTGGACTGTCTGTAGTATTGTACGTTGAGTCTGGTCTCAAGTTAAGATGGGCCAAAAAGGAACATACAATATTTTCAACATACTATCTTGAGGCCATTGTAAGTTGAGGGATCACTGTATACAGAACCAGAGATATGTCTGGTCTCTCTGCATCTGACCATGGGGGCTATCACCACTGGCGAGAACATGTCTCTTGTTCCAAGTTGATGAAGGAGCATGCTTGGAGACAAATATGAAATAATGTGCAGGTGTAACCCTGTTGTCCCATGAGGAGGGAGTGAGTAAGGCAGCAGCTGCGTATGCTTGCTGCTACCACTCATGGAAGACAAAGGAGTTCATCATGTGATTCGTGTGGGGATCTGACAAAGTTGAAGCCAAATCCAGAAGTAGGTTGTGATTTCACCTCTTTTCAAATCCATTCTTGTCTTTGAATTCAAAAATCTGTCAAATGTGTAAACATGCCATAAAACCCCTTACCAATCTGATACTTATAGAGGATGTACCATGAGGCACATCCTCTTTAATCTGACCCATGGATCGAACGGTGCCGTCACGAGGAAGCCGGTGCTGCGGTCGGTTTTTGAAACAGTGCCCCAGTTCCAGTTTACGGCGCCGTTTTATCGACTGGTCCTGGGCTGGTGCTGAAGCACAGGAGGTGGGCCGACCCGCCCCCAGTGGGAGTGAATACCCTCCCCTCTATGACATGGCTCCATTGATTCTAAAGGAGCTGTCATAGAGGGGAGGGAATTTCCTCCCACTGGGGGCGGGCTGGCCCGCCTCCTGTGCTTCAGCACCAGCCTGGGACCCATCAATAGAACCACGCCGTACACAGGAACCGGGCTGCGGTTCCAAAAATGGAACCCTGTGACTGCGCTGTTCGATCTGTGGGTCAGATTAGAGTATGTACCTGATGGTACATCCTCTTTAAAGCCTATCCTGTGGATAGGTAATCTTTGAATAATTTAAGGTCCCAATACACCTTTTATAGGCTGTACTCACTGTCTGTATACAGTGTATGGGTCTCTCCTGACTGTCCACCGACAGGTCAGTGGAAGTAGCGTTGCATGATAGAACAAAGTGGTTGGTGGGATTTAAGTGAGAAGAATCATTTATCTGGCTGCAGCTTAACCCTCCCAATAGACAACACGGGAATGCTCGGTTGTGGCAAACATTCCTGCATAGTAGTGGTTGCTGGACTTGAAAGAGAACTGATCTTTCTGCTGTTGGCTATTAAAGGTATATGTCCACCTTTTTAAATGGGTTGTCCAGGCAGGACACTTAAAGCATAGAGAGGGGGCTGAATACATTGAGTTAAGTTGAGTTTACATGCACACCCCTGCCCCATGCTTAACAGACTTGAGGCCTTGCTGGGGTCAACCCAATCCTTGCTGTCAACTTTCTGATGGTATAGGAAAGTTGGGACATGTGCACTACAGCTACAAATCAGGGTTGTTTTTTTAATGCCAGCCTGAGCAAAATTATATATGCATAGTCCCTAGAATACCCCTCCACATGGTGAAGAAAAATCCCCAGTTTTTATGGGTAAGAAGACTGCTTTGAAGCTACTACAGCAGCTTTAAGTTCCAATATACTACTAAAAACTTCATGGTAAGAGACCATGTTCAGACTAACAGCTAGACATCTTGTGGAACATGGCTTTGTGTAGCTTTAGCCTCTTTAAATAGTTTTACTACATAAATGTTATGGTTTTAAGATCTAATCTGTTTAAATTTTCTTCAATTCTTAGAGACCATGGCGGCCCTGAAGGAATGGACCCCGATGGTGTCATTGAGGTTGGTATAAGATATTTGCTTAGGTGTATTAGTTGCATGAATGGATTTGCACTAAATTAATCCTTTTCCTACAGAGCAACTGGAATGAAATTGTTGACAACTTTGATGACATGAACCTTAAAGAATCTCTTCTTAGAGGAATCTATGCGTATGGTTTTGAAAAGCCTTCTGCCATTCAACAAAGGGCAATTATTCCCTGCATTAAAGGTTTGTATGTCAGGGATGCTTGTAAATATAGACCATCAGATGTTCTCAGATTCCCTGTATGATCCTAGACAAGTGAAATGATGGTAACCATCTTTCGGGACTGACCTGAAATGGAGAGAACTTTACTTACTGATCACTTGTTCACATTGTCTTAGGTTACACAACCAGGTAATGTTTGGGAACATTAAATGTCTCCCTACTCTTTTTAGGGTATGATGTGATTGCTCAAGCTCAGTCAGGTACTGGCAAGACAGCCACATTTGCCATATCCATCCTGCAGCAGCTGGAGATTGAGCTCAAGGAGACCCAAGCTCTTGTATTGGCTCCCACAAGAGAACTGGCTCAACAGGTATTGGCAGGGTAGCTTGTGACTGTGCGCTGCACAAGTTTCAGATTCCACAACTGTGAGTGCAGATGGCTACTCTGGCCTTATTGTCATAAATGCCTAACTACACCAATGTCTTGTGTTTTTTAGTTTAATTTAGTATATTGTAACTAGTGGCTAGTTATCTTACTCTAGGTAAAATTCTACTCTAATGCTCTACAAGGCTTGCTATGCAGTTGTGTAATGTGGAAGCTGCAGTGTGCAAAATGTTCAAACGGACTACATCTTGTGTTGCTTTGCATGCACCTTGTCAAACACATGTTCTAGTGTAACACCTAATTTTCAGAGTCTTAATAGCTTTAGTTTAGTTTTACAGTTGTAAAGACTTCCTCAACTTCACAACTAAGTGGCATTTCCATGGTGGTTCCCACCACTGAGAAATTTAGAAGGGGTATTCCCATCTCAATATAGTTAACATATAGGGCATGTGCATACCTGAACTCTTAGTTCACCGACCATGGCTCTGCTCTAAGTGTGTATACACAAGGCACGTCTCTGCCTACAGATTGTTAAAAAGCTCTGCTCTAAAATAATGGGCATATCGGGATGTGGTAAGTTTGCTATATGATCTTGCAAAAATTTTTACTGTGCAAGACCTACAAGTTTTACTGTATTAAGATGGGTGTTTTTCAGAAAGTTATGTCCCAGAACATGGGGGTAACATGCAGACCACTTCCACCCCCTCCAGTAACAAGTATGCAGGAGAACTGATGCCCCTAATGAGCTAGGTGTGTACAGCCATTTAAGCAATTCTGGGTATAAAACATTGAGTACAGTACTGAAATGACAATACTTTAAATGGGTATGACAAGCTGATCACCTGAACGCCTGCCAGCCTGTAGATAGGGGAGACAATTATCACCACAAAGAATGGAGTGACCACTGCAGCCTGCACTCCATTCACCTGCTAACTACTGCTTCAGAGTTCACTTAAATTCCTGTGGGGCCACCAAACCTTTTGCAGCTGTGCAGTAAGTTCTTCATTGGGTAGAAGATTGTGCCTCTGTCCTTTGGATTGGTGTGAGCCCTGTGGTCGGCTGGTCGGCCCCTATCCTATGGATTGGGAATAACAAGCTGAGATGGGAATACCCATTTGATGATCACATACAAACTTTAATGCATCCTACAATCTAGTGTCTAAGTTTATAGATGCAGTAGTGGTTAATGTTGCTTTCACATAACCTGCATAAAATCTGTTATGGCAACTGTAGGCTATTTTACTTACAGTTCAGTGGGTTGGGCATGTGTCAGTGTCTTGTTTTGGATGCACTGTAAATGCCATTTTAGAGGCTCCATCCACTAAAGAAATGGCTTTTCTCCATATAGCAGGACTGGCTTTTAGTGTGCTAAGGAAATTTTCTGTAATTCTAATTGTCAGTATTCCAAAAATTTTTGATCTATACTGATCAAAATTGGTAAATAAAATACTGGTATATAAAAGCTGTTAAATTGTTTTCATAGCTTACTAATTTCATTCATTCTTAGATCCAAAAGGTAATTTTGGCCCTGGGTGACTACATGGGTGCAACATGCCATGCTTGCATTGGAGGCACAAATGTTCGCAATGAAATGCAGAAACTGCAGGCGGAAGCGCCTCATATCGTTGTAGGAACTCCTGGACGTGTCTTTGATATGTTGAATAGACGCTATCTGTGTAAGTAGTCTTCAACCTGTTAAATTTGACCTTCATGATGCTGTTGCAAAGATGCAATAACTCAATAGTTTCTGATGTAAACCTGAGTGTTCTCATTTACTTCCAGCACCAAAATGGATAAAAATGTTTGTTTTGGATGAAGCTGATGAAATGTTGAGTCGTGGTTTTAAGGATCAAATTTATGAGATCTTTCAAAAATTGAGCACAAACATTCAGGTAAACACCATTTAAATCCACTAAGTCTGACTAGTTCTGCTGGCATTTAGGCTTCTACAGCTGCTTTGTATGGCACAGCTCATAAACACAGTGGGCTTTCTTGGTTTATGGAGGTTTGAGTTGTGTAAACATAAGATTACTGTGATCTCATATTGAATTACTATATATTTTAGGTTGTTTTACTTTCTGCTACTATGCCAACTGATGTGTTGGAAGTGACCAAAAAGTTCATGAGAGATCCAATTCGCATCCTTGTGAAAAAGGAAGAATTGACTTTGGAGGGAATTAAGCAGTTCTACATTAACGTTGAACGAGAGGTAAGCTGTCTAAAGCATTTTGAATCCTCTGTCAAGTCAAGCATTTGGTCTTTAGTGTTTTTGTTTTTTTTCCCTAGGAGTGGAAGTTGGATACCTTGTGTGATCTGTATGAGACATTGACCATTACACAAGCTGTTATTTTTTTGAATACCAGGAGAAAAGTTGACTGGCTTACTGAGAAAATGCATGCTAGAGACTTTACAGTATCTGCTTTGGTAGGTTAATTAAAGTACAGTAGCAGGATAAGTTACAACATGGCTGGGCTGTGCTTTGTTGTCGTTCCCCCTGCTGAAAGTAACCTGTTTCCTACTATCCCTGACTGTTCGCTGTGGCTGGCAGGGACGCTTGGTTTCATACAGATGGCATAGTGGGTTTCAACGTCTATCATAATACTAACTATAATTTCTTCACAGCATGGTGACATGGACCAGAAAGAACGAGATGTTATTATGCGGGAGTTCAGATCTGGGTCTAGTCGTGTGTTGATAACTACTGATTTGCTGGTAGGTAGTGATACTCTATACCCAAAGACTTATTATTTCTGCAAAGGTAACTTGTGCCTAGCAGTAAAGTTCTTTGGAAAAGCAAGAGCCATATTCCACAGTGGACTACACCGTTGTAGTTCATCACTATATTGTGGCTGACATGATTTGTGTAGTAGTTTGTTTGGGGTTGTAATTAAACTGGTGCTAAATGTTAATCCTTATATTATAGGCACGTGGCATAGATGTGCAGCAGGTTTCCCTAGTTATCAATTATGACCTACCAACCAACCGTGAAAACTACATTCACAGGTCTGTATAAGATGAGTCTTGTGCTATACTTGGAATATGTTGGCCTGCTATAAACCCTTGCATTTGTAACTTACTGCATTAATGCTGCTGTTGCTGCAAAACAAATACAGCAAGGTCTGTGCCAAAGCATTAAATACCTTCTACGAGTATGACTTTACCCCTGATGGAAGCATTCATTGTGCAGGATAAGTTACAGTGCAGCTGTTAGGTGCTGTTCTGTCGTTCCCCCTGCAAATAATAAACTGCTTCCTACTATCCCTGTTTGTCTTGACTTTCACAACAGACAGGGACGCTTGGTCTCAAACAGTCTTATTTGACAAATGACATTTACCTAAATCCTCAGGCAAAATTTTTATGAAGCTTTTATGTTCAAATAGTTGAGGAGCAGACTACACTTGCTCCAGGACACTGCTGAGAATGGCCCAAGGAAGTGGTGTGTTTTCTCGAACAGAGAAATTGCACATCTGGTCGTGATCTGAGGGCGGCCAGTGGAGCATGGACTAATGCTTGTAAAGGTAATGCACTTTAATATCTGCGTTCTGTTGTATAATAGCAACAGTTGGAAATTATTTTCTTGGTATTAATGCCTTGGCCTTTGCTGTTAGTCTGTTTGACAACTAGCCCACAAGTAAGCCCGTCAAGCAGATGTTTGTCCCTTCTCGAGGCTGTGGTCCCCCCCAACAACTCACCAGTAACATGGTTTTTGCCACAACTTCCTTACTGTCAAGTGTTCAGTATGGCAATGTTATAAGAACCCAAACACAAATTTACTGTGGCTGCAGAAGTTGGATGCCACCCTAGGGAGTCCTGGAAAACATGGCTGTATCAGTATTTGAGACTTGTTACAAGAAAACTTGAGTTCTGATATAATCTTTGCACTTGCATGCCGAAGTTATTTGAAACTTTTACAAAGTATGTGAAGAATAAAGTTAGACTCAGTTAGACTCAGTAGATTTATGCTGCCTTATATAAGGGTAATGAGGCATGCACTAGTGGGAGGTATTAGAAATTAGTGTGCACTTTACCCTTATGTGGTGTCCATGAGTATTTAGATGTACCTTTTGATCCATTTTGCTTTATCATCCATATGACATTGAGTTGTCTGGGAATTTGTGGCTTCATTTCTGGTGTATAGTTTGAGGGAATTTGTGTGCTTTTTTTTTCTTAAAGAGACTCTGTACCCACAGTCTGACACCCCCCCCCCCCCCCCCCCCCCCCCCCCTTTTCCCAAATCATTTGTACCTTCGGAGCCAAGATCTGTCCTGGGGTCCATTCGGCAGGTGATGCGGTTATCAAAAACAACTTAACTCGCAGCCCTGTGCCAAACGGCCAGGGCTTAGAGTATCTGTGCCCTAACTTGGCACCGTCCCTCCTCCACCCTGCATCATTCAGAATGCCACTGGAACATTTTCTCCTGTCTGAACATTGCACAGGTGCCTTAACGATCCAGCCCAGGTTCAGTATTCACACAACTGAGGAATAGGAGACAATCTGCCTGGAGCATTCCTAATGATGATGAAGGCAGGGAGGGACGGGATGTGCCAGCCTAATGTATAAACAATCTAAGCCCTGGCCGTTGGGCATGGGGCTTCCATTTTAAAAGTAGTTTTTTAGGACAATAACTACATCACCTGCTGAACGGACCCCAGGACAGTTCTTGGATTAAAAGCGGCTATCCGAAGGTACAAGCGGTTTGGGGGGGTCAGTCGCTTTAAATTTGACTACCCACTGATGCATATATCCTAAGGGTAGCATAAACTTCGTCAGAAGCTAGACAGAATGATGTATTTTCTTCAGGAGGATCTCTCAATCTGCATCACAGAACGGCACTCACATGCTAGTAATCTCAATTGTCTTCAGTAGACCTTAATATTCATGAGCACCAGCTACTGGTCACTGACAGCCTATACAGTGTCTAACCAGCAGGTGAGGGTAGAGGGAATACTTAGCACAAAGCCCATTTTCCCACATCTGTAAGGCTGAACAGAATGATGTAAGTAAGACAGCATCTTGTTCAGCTTTCCTTTCACAAACTTGCTGCCCTTATTTAAGGCAGCATAAACCTAGTTACAGCTGCTTTGAGCTTTACAAGGCTTTTCTACAGACTTCTGACAACCTGTGGTCCATGTTGTAACTTTTTTTCTCTTTTCAGGATTGGCCGAGGAGGTCGGTTTGGTAGAAAAGGTGTAGCTATAAACTTTGTTACAGAGGAAGATAAAAGAATTCTTCGCGATATTGAGACTTTCTACAATACTACAGTGGAGGAGATGCCAATGAATGTGGCTGATCTCATTTAATCCCTGGGATGAGCTTTTTTGAATGCCGTACTCGCTGTTGCTGAACTGGCGAATCACGACACGCATTGTGCTTTTCTTTGGAAATTATATTGAATCTTGTCTCAATGCTCATGACTGATCAGAAATACAGATTTTTCTGATAAGTAAAGCGACATTAGTCGCATTCTCTGGAAGGAAAGCTGTGGGCTTTATCCTCTTTCCAGCGTTTAGACTGTTGGGGTGGGTTGTAAAGCAATGGGGTCTTTACATTTTTGTGTTCAAAATTTATTTAGCTATTCTAGAGAAGTGGTTGTGTTTGATGTTCTCTATCACTTAATAATTTACTTATGGACTAAAAAATATAAGTGCTGTATAAAATCAGCAAATTATGGTAAATTAGCATATACGCCTTTATTGTACATTACAGATTTAGAGTTTACTTAAAGCCTATAATTTTGTTTTAAAATGTATATTTATTCAATAAAGTGCATTTGTGCTAGACCCTGACCCCCAACAATCTATTGTGTTTAGCTTAAAGTGACACTGTCACCTCCTTTTTGCATTCTGACATCTACACAAGTGTAAAGGGTAAATTTAGCGTTTTTCATACCTATTTCATATACGTCATGGTGTTTAAGTAAAGTGTCCTTTTATCAACTGCAGATTGTAGAAAGTGGATGTGGCCTCGCGGCATTAGGGTCACTTAGCCCCACCCACAACTGCTCATTTGGTCCCGCCCCCTTGACGCCCATTGGTTGGTCGCCGTACAGGGGGTGGGGTCTAGACCTTTCGGCCAGTCCAATGGCCGTCAAGGGGTGGGGCCAAGTGACGCTAATGCCGCGAGGCCACATCCACTTACTACAATCTGCAGTTGATAAAAGGACACTTTTTACTTGGAACAAACACCATGACGTATGATATGAAAAACGCTAAATTTACCCTTTACACCTGTTTAGAGATGTCAGAATGCACAAAGGGGTGACAGTGTCATTTTAATTGTAAAGTTGCCACATTGCACATGAATTTAAATGTTTAATAAATAGTATATACTCTGTATCTGGTTTAAGCTTGTTACTTTCTGCAGTAATACCAATAAATGGAATGCTGACCACTTTTGTGGGAGAGATTTGAGAATTTGTGTTAAATGCAGCTTTCTCCAGTTGAATATACAGCATTTCATAGTTGCTATGAATGTGTTGACTTGTAAGTAGAGATCAGTGAACTTGCAGTAATCAAGCTAAATGCTTCCTTCTCTGCAATCTTGCTTATCAGACTGCTTTTAAATTCCTTGCCACTCCTCCCTTGGTGCTGGGAAAAGCTGGATCCAATCCTGGGGAAACTTCTCCCAGTTTCTCAAGACTGCATCCAGAATTTCCCAGCCCCCAGGGAGGAGCATTGTGGCTGGCAATTAAAAGGCAGCAGGGTGATGAACAGATTGCCAAGAAGGAAGCGCTTTGCTACTGTAAATTCACTCATCTCTACTTGTAAGCTCAGATGTCAAGATTGTGTATGCTGTAATGTCTTACAGCCCTGCTCCCTTTACATGGGTGCTGTTTGGGGTACACGCCTATAGTCAATCAGCTGCGCATTTCCTAAGACTGATGCCACACAATATATTAGATTCTTTGGCAGTGCATTTTTCTCTCCTTGCCTTCACGACTGCGCCATAGGAGGATGGGTTGTACCCTAGGGACAGGAAAAAGTGCTTTTTCCTGTCCCATTAGAGCAGGCACGAGAGGGAGATCCGCGTGAAGGCAAGGAGAGATCCTCTCTAAACTACTATTTTTATTACTAACCGACGGGGTCGATAGGGGCCTGTTGGCTTCCTTCCTCCCCAGTGGTCCGGCAGCTAACCTCAGGCTGGAGCGGCTCCGGCGTTCCAGGGAACCTCGCGCCGCCTCCTGACAAGCCGAGCGGGACTTTCCGCTATAGAGGGTAAGTGGAACGGCTAAACAGGTGGCGCCGAACGCCGCGTGTAGTTGCCGCGGTGCCTGCGTCATACTGAATGACGCACTTCCAGTCGACGCAGGCGCGCCGGAAGTGACGTCAGACGCCGCGCGTCCTGGAAGTTTCACGCCGAGGACCCGGACAGTCTCTGCTTCAGTGATGGATCCCTCCACATCTGACAAGACTGCTTCTGCGGTAACAGTAAGTACTGGCTTATACCAGCCGCTT
This sequence comes from Dendropsophus ebraccatus, assembly GCF_027789765.1. Classification (NCBI taxonomy): domain Eukaryota; kingdom Metazoa; phylum Chordata; class Amphibia; order Anura; family Hylidae; genus Dendropsophus; species Dendropsophus ebraccatus. The sequence continues at coordinate 67,609,494 of NC_091459.1, forward strand.
CCGTATGCTAAACTCTGCAGTCAGCACGCTCCCAATGCAAGCTCTGCATAATAAGGGTTCTTTCTCTGGTTATATTACCTGTATATTCCACTGAAATGTTCCTATTTTTCACACTGCTGGTGTCTATTAAAAATATCACCGGGGTTGGATTATATATACCTATAGTATGTTTATTTATGGGTATAGTATGAGATCTCTAGTCCGAAAGATATTATCCTTCTTAGGAGACTAAAGATCCTACTCCTACCACCAAGAAGGAGAAACCTAAGATACCAGTTAGAAGATGCGTATCTTGCAATAGCAAATTACCCTCTAGCTGCAAGAAAAACATCTGTCCCTCATGCATTGGAGACTTTATTAAACAAGACAGATCTTTCTTCCTTGAGGACATTAGGAAGATGAAGGATGAGATAGCCACTTCTATTGCTGGTCTCCCTCCTCCTCTTCCTGCTCCACCTCCTACACCTCAGGATCCTCTACCTACCCCTCCACAACAGATTATAGTGCAGGAGACACCTATAGTAGAGCCAGTGGTTAACTATCCGGCCTCCATATCAGTCTCGGGTAGCTCTATCGCATCCACATTTGGGAAACGTAAGAGACGTTCTTCGGCATCTTCCTGTGAATCAGGACAGATCTCAGAAGACCTAGAAGTTGAAGAGGTAGAAACAGAACATAAGGAAGAAATAAAGAAATATTATTTTCTTCAGATCATACCTCTGCCCTTCTCACAGCAGTCAGACGCTTTGGGCATGGAAGAGGTGCAGGAGGAAATAGCACCTAAGGATAAGATTTTCAGAGGCCTAAAACCAAAGAAAAAATTAGTTTTTCCAGTCCATGAGACTCTTCAGTCTCATAACTGATGAATGGCTGGAACCAGAAAAAAAGACTTCAGGTTCCGGGTGAAATTAAGAGGCGACTTCCCTTCGGGGAGGAAGATATTAAAAAGTGGGGAGAAATCTCAAAAATTGATGCGCAGGTAGCAAAAACTACAAAAAAAAATCCATTTTGCCCTTTGAGGACTCCTCACAACTCAAAGAGCCCATGGATAGAAAGGCAGAGAGTCTCCTCAGACGCTCCTTGGAGACTGTCATATTCTCTAAAGAATAACGTTGCTGCCACCTGTGTAGCCAGGGCTCTTCATGTTTGGATAGAGCAACTGGAAGGGCATTCAAATAGCAAATGCTCAAGACAGAAGATAATAGACTCCTTACCACTGCTAAAGGATGCTACGGCCTTCCTGGCGGATTCCACAGCAGAATCCATTAGATTCGCTGCTAAGGATGGCGCTCTCACTAATGCTGCTAGACGAGCGCTCTGGCTAAAAAAATTGGACGGGGGATAATACCGCAAAATCTAACCTATGCGGTATTCCATTCGAAGGAGAGTATGAATTCGGAGCACCTCTCGATAAGATCATCGAGAAGACGGCAGATAAAAAGAAGGCCTTACCCGAAGATAAGACACCAGTCAAACAACAATATAAGCGCCCTAAAATTCAAGAGAACTATCGGGGCAAGGGGAAGACGGGCCGCTGGAGCTATTCGAAAGGAGGCAAAGGGAGAAATATTTTTTTCAACCCCAAAGCCTCCTAGGACAAACAGTGACGTTTGTCCTGTAGGGGGAAGACTGCAGGACTTTTCAGGAGCGTGGGCCTCTATTACCGAGAACACCTGGGTAATAGATATCATCAAGAAGGGATATCAAATAGAATTCACTCATCCCCCCCCCCCACGAAGGTTTACCATATCCAGACAGTCTTCAAGTTCCCTACAAACAGAGCTGGAGAAGAGCGTACAAAAATTACATCTTATGGAAGTCATCTCTCCAGTACCGTTAAAAGAAAGAAGATCGGGTCATTACTCGAATCTCTTTCTTGTAAAAAAAAACAAACGGCTACTTTCGACTAATTATAAATTTGAAACCCCTAAATCAATTAGTAAAATATGCAAAGTTCAAGATGGAGTCAATAAAGTCTACCACCCCTCTAATAGAGTCAAATGCGTGGATGGCCTCCATAGACCTCCAGGACGCGTATTACCACGTCCCAATTCACCCTCAGTCTCAGAAATTCCTGAGATTCGCAATACAAATCAACAAAAGGATATACCACTACCAATTCAGGGCTCTCCCGTTCGGGATCTCATCGGCTCCACGTATATTCACCAATGTAATGTCAGAAGTAGTCTCTTTCCTACACTTACAGGGAGTAAATATAGTGGCATACCTGGACGACCTTCTGATAATCGCAGACTCTCAGAAGAAACTCCATCAGGATCTACAAACAACCCGCAACCTTCTATCCTCATTGGGTTGGATCGTCAACAAGTCCAAATCGGACTTAACCCCATCGCCCAGGAAAGTGTTCTTGGGAATCCTTCTGGACTCCAACCTACAGATGTCCTTTCTCCCAGAGGAGAAAATTGTAAAACTCACAAAGATCAGGAAGTTCAAGAATACCTCTCTGTCCTCGGTGAGGGAAGCCATGTCAGTGCTAGGATCAATGACATCATGCATACCAGCAGTTCCATGGAGCCAAGCTCATTCACGAGTCCTACAGGCTCAGATCTAAGAGTATGGAACAAAAAACCAACCGGGCTGGACAAAAAGATAACCATTTTTCCACAGGTAAAAAAATCACTACACTGGTGGCTGAATCGGACAATTTTAGAAAAAGGGATACAGTGGAATCCTCATCCCAAGACCATTCTAAAAACAGACGCAAGCCAGATAGGTTGGGGATCCCAATCGGATATTCACTTCTTCCAGGGAGTCTGGAATCCAGACGAAAGGAAGGACTCCTCAAACCTCAGGGAGCTGAAGGCGGTTCAGAACTCCCTTCTGGCAGCTCAGGACATCATAGACGGAGTACACGTTCACATACTCTCAGACAATGTAATGACCGTAGCCCACTTAAGACACCAGGGGAGTGCGAAACACAATCGCCTGTGGTTGATCTCCCAACAGATTTTCTCCTGGGCAGAGTCACATCTACTGTCCCTATCCGCAACTCACCTAAAAGGGACAGAAAACACAGAGGTGGATTTTCTCAGCCGCAACCAGATACATCCAGGAGAGTGGTGTCTAAAAGTGTTCCATCAACTAGTGGATCGCTGGGGCCTCCCCGAAATCGATCTATTTGCCACAAGGAAAAACAGGAAGGTAAAAAACTTTTACTCCCTGAATCCAACCGACCGTCCGACAGCGATAGACGCTCTAACTCAGACCTGGGAAACAAGGCTAGCATACGCATTCCCTCCGATACCGCTGATACCAAAGGTACTACAGAAAATCAGAGAACAAAAGGCAAAGGTCATTCTCATCGTCCCGTACTGGCCAAAAAGAAGCTGGTTTGGACTTCTAAAGAACTTGACACTGGAGGATCCAGTTCTTCTCCCACATCAGACAGACCTTCTATTCCAAGGCCCGATATTCCATCCAGATCCGGCGAAACTACACCTCTCAGCCTGGATCCTGAGCGGGAAATGTTAAAAAGTCAAGGACTTTCAGAAGGTGTAATATCGACTTTAATGAAAAGCAGAAAAAAAGTAACAACTTCCATCTACTTAAAGGTTTGGAAAGTTTTTTTCTTCCTGGTGCGGAAGTCCTCCACCCTTTCCGGCAGAACCAAACATATCACAGATATTAGACTTCTTACAGGCTGGACTATCCAAAGGTCTTAAACCAGCTACTTTAAAAGTTCAGATCTCTGCTTTATCGGCTATATACGACACTAATCTTGCAGACCATCGATGGATAAAAAGATTTATCAGAGCAGCATCTAGAATTAATCCCAGGACTCAGATTTCTCATCCGACATGGGATTTGAATGTGGTTTTAGAGGGCCTGACAAAGCCCATCTTTGAGCCCATTTCAGAAATCAACAATAGACTTCTCTCTTACAAGACAGTCTTCCTGGTGGCCATTTGCTCCGCAAGAAGGGTTAGTGAGATTCAAGCCCTCACTCTCCGCAAACCCTACTGTACTATATCTGAAGATCGTATAGTATTAAAAACAGACCCTTCATTCCTTCCAAAAGTAATGACTGAGTTTCATAAATCCCAGGACATTGTCCTGCCTTCCTTTTGTCCAGATCCCAAAAATGATCTGGAAAAGAAATTCCATACCCTGGATGTAAGAAGAGCAGTTCTCCAACAATTTCAAGGCAAAAAAATGGTACAATTTCAAGGCAAAAATAAGGGCAAAAAAGTATCAAAAAGTACCATTGCCAGATGGATAAGGAATGCCATAGCAGAGGCTTACAAAGCTCAAAACTTTCCATCTCCAATTAATATCAGGGCACACTCTACAGGAGCAGTCTCCACTACTTGGGCAGAGAGAGCCTCTGCCTCACTAGAACAGATCTGCAGGGCAGCGACTTGGTCGTCTCCCCATACTTTCATCAAACATTACAGACTACTATTGCAGTCAAGTGAAGACCTGACCTTCGGCAGGAAAATTCTTCAGGCTGTGGTCCCTCCCTAAGATTAATGGTTGGTATTACTCCTATGGTGCCGTCGTGAAGGTGAGGAGAGAAAATAGGATTAGTCCTTACCGGTAAGCCGGTTTCTTCGAACCTTCACGACGGCACCAATATCCCTCCCTAGTATTGTATTAAATATGATACTCACGTGGTGCTAAATGACTGTTATAAGGCACTGGTGTGGGGAGGAAGGGGAGGGGCTTTTAACCTCTCGTGCTTTTTCCTGTCCCTAGGGTACAACCCATCCTCCTATGGTGCCGTCGTGAAGGTTCGAAGAAACCGGCTTACCGGTAAGGACTAATCCTATTTTTGCTGGCAGCATGATACGCTGTTAAAATCCTGCTTGCATGTCTGTTCAGGTGCATTAAGGATGGAATTCCTCCAGCAGGGCCGTTGAGTGTGCAGTCAGTGGCTCTGATGGATGAAGTCTGTTGTGAAGTGCCCACTTGAACAGCATATTTAGCTGCCAGCTAGAAATAGTTGCCCTTTAGTGACTGTAGTTACAACTTTTTGAAATCTAAATCAACTGTAGATGTGACGTGAAGCAGCTTTGCAATATACTTGTGCTGTAAAACAGCCCCTGAGATTTCCCGATGCGGCCCGCAGCTCCCCTGTGATGTGCGCCACTCTGAAGGGGAAGGAGCTGGCATACACAACATCTTCCTGTCTCTGACAGCTGCCAGACACAGAAGGGTGCTGTGAGTGCCGGCCTCTTCCCCACCAGAGCAGTGCACGTCTTCCTTCTGCAGGCCGCAGCGCGCCGTCTGCAGAAGATGATGGGCAAGGCCTTGAGGAGAGAGAAGAGGACCTGGGCAGCGTGGGAGTGGAGGAAAGGTGAGTGGGATGTTTCTATTTTATTTGGGACAGGCACTGGGGGTTAACTAGGCTACCAGAGGGCATGACTGGGGGGGTTAACTATGCTACTAGAGGGCATGACTGGGGGGGTTAACTACAATAGCAGGGGCACAGGGGAACAATACTTTGCCTTGCCCTGGGTGCTGCAAACCCACGCTATGCACAGTATGCGGCCCTCAAATGATTTTATTAATGCCCGACTGGCCCTCGACATGGAAAGGGTTCCCCACCCCTGCTGTAAAACAAAGCTATACTTGCAGAAATCCAGGTGCAGTCTCCTGAAGGCAAATTTTTAGACTTGTGCTGGTTGTAAAAAAGACTGAACAGATTTCCAGCCAGTACAGTGTCCAATCACATGACTGCCTTTTCTGTCAGCTCAAATGGCCTGGGAAACAGAACTTTGCGTTTTCTGACTGATTCAGAAAACAGGAAGTGCCGTGTTTTCCATGATATCTAAAAAAAAATTAAATTGTAAACTTGCTTTATAACCTACTTTTTTTAGGTTTTGAAGGTTCTAGTTTGCTGCTAAGCTCCATTAACCTCAAGGACATATGACGTATCTGTACGTCATATGTCCTCAAGAGGTGTTGAGAGCGGGGCCGCGCGACGACCCCGCTTTGAACCGCCGAGATCCCGGGTGCCTTGTGTAGTCCGGGACCGCGGCTATTAGCCGTCCACTAATAAGGTAATCTGAGGCAGATGTCAAAGTTGACAGCTGCCTCCGATTACTGGATGCAGCCGTTCCCTGGTGTCTAGTGGGGGAGATTGTCCCAGAGGAGCGATCTCTGTGTGTGGTGCCGGCCTCAGCTCGGCACCCGTTTGTTTTCGGCTGCAGCAGCCGAAAACAAACGAGTGCCCATCTCATTGATTTTTGCTGTATAACTATACAGCAAAGATCTCAATAAGAGATCGAAGTGTAAATACTAGAAATCCCCCAGGGGGGCTTCTAGTATATGTGTAAAAAAAAAAAACGTATTAGTAAAGCTCCCTCCCCTAATAAAAGTCAGAATCACCCCCTTTTCCCATGTTTTAAATAAAAGTAAATAAACATGTTTGCTATCGCCGCGTGCGTAATCGCCCGAGCTATTAATCACATTACTGATCTTGCACGGTAAACGGCGTAAGCGCAAAAAAATCCCAAAGTGCAAAATTGTGCATTTTTGGTCACATCAAATTCAGAAAAAAAATGTAATAAAAAGCAATAAAGTCGTATATATGCGCAATAAAGTCGTATATGCGCAATCAAGGTACCGATAGAAAGTAAACATCATGGCGCAAAAAATGACACCTGACACAGCCCCATAGACCAAAGGATAAAAGCGTTATAAGCCTGGGAATGGAGCGATTTTAAGGAACGTATATTTGTTAGCAATGGTTTGAATTTTTTACAGGCAATCAGATAAAATAAGTTATGCATGTTACATATCGTTTTAATCGTAACAACTTGAGGAATATGTACAACAAGTCACTTTTACCCAAGGGTGAATGGCGTAAAAACAAATACTCACCAAATAAAAGAAATGCGTTTTTTTCAATTTCACCACACTTTAAATTTTTTTCTGGTTTTGCAGTGTACTTTATGCAACAAATTCAGCCTGTCATTGCAAAGTACAATTAGTGACGCAAAAAATAAGGGCTCAAGTTTGTTTTTTAGGTGGGAAAATGCAAGTGCTATGGTCTTTTAAACACAAGGAGGAAAAAATGAAAATTGGCCCTGTCCTTAAAGGGTTAAAGAGGTTGGAAGAAGTGACCATGTTTTTTGTAGCTCTTTATAAAGATGGCACAACTCTTGCCTCCAGTTTGGGTGGAGTATTGCAACTCTGTTCCATTTAAGTGAATGGAGCTTAATTGCAAACCATACTTGAACTGGAGAAGAGTCATGTCTCTGGAAGAAAGTGTTTTTGTAGTTGGAGCTGCATTGGTTTTTTTTTTTAAATATATGTTTATTCAATCTTTTATCCGTTTTTTTTTTTTAAAACAGAACAAACCAACAATACAAAGGTCCAAACATAGGACCAACAATAATGGGGTATACACCATATTACCTTTGAAGAATGTACAAATAAAGTCACTGATTGTGAATACAAAAAGCAATAGCAATATCAACATTAATAGTAATAGACATCGGCCTCTGTTCTGGAGATCACATGTCTCACCTCGCTGGTTCTCTACCAAGACATCTCCCATCCTCAAATCCCCCCTTCCCTCACCCCCCTCTTCCCTATAGATCCTCTCACTAATATGTCACATTAAATGTTGGTAAAATCAGTACGACCTCTCATGGCTGACGGTGAAAGGCGGAGGGATCCCAGTGTACCTGCTAGGTCGCTTCTACAATACCAATCAGTGCATCTGAATGGAAAGACAATATCTCTCATCTCGTGCGGTTGAAAGTGTGATTCCAGAAAGGATTTCCATCTCTTAGGGTATAAACCCACACACCGTATAAGCAGCGTATTTACTGCTGCGATACGCAGCAAATACGCAGCAAAAACGCAGCAGATTATATCTAAATAACTGAACACAGCATCAAATCTGTACCAACAAATCTGCTGCGTATTTGCTGCGTATTTGTTGCATATCTGCTGTGTATACGGTGTGTGGGTTTGTACCCTTAAAGAACCTTTTTGTTTATGTTGTTCTGCATAGATCCTATCAACATTAAAAAGCAGTTTTAATTGAGACACAAGCATGGACATCTCCGGCACCTTCTCCGCCAGCCATTCATGAAATAGACACCGGAGGGCCACATGTAAGACTATGGATCATTTCAGGGATTTTTGTCGCAGGAGACTCATCATCAGGGGGCCGTAGTTGGTGAAAGAGAAACGCCTGCGGCGTGTCTGGGAAGGTGATCCGCCAGTGAGTGTCAATGTAAGAAGCTACAGAACGCCAGTAAGCTTTAGTGTGTGAACACTCCCATACTCCATGCCATAAATTAGTTAGTGATTCCTTACATTTTGGGCATGCGGTTATCCGATCTGGGAAGTTGGGTGAGGACCGAATATTAAACCCATAGAGGGCGCAATGTGCTAATTTAAAATATGTTTCCCTCCATCTCTCGTTTAGGATACATGCACGCACCACCGTCCACCCCTTAAGAATGCATTCCTGAATTTGAGGGTCATTAGTCCATCGAGCCCAAGTAGGGAAAATAGACTTGTGATCAATTTTCAGGAATGTGGTCCTTAAGGCATTATACAGTTCTGATATAGACACCTTGCGTGCAGCTTCCCCTATAATACCATCTAATGTGTGGGGGAGTGCTTCGGAGGTCAGGTCACGCAACCGTGACGAGCAAAAGGAGTAGACTTGCTGAACAAAGAGGAAATGAGTAGCAGGGAGAGAGAATCGAACCATGATATCAGACGGGGGAAGCCATTTTTTAGTCTCAGTATTGATTAGGGACCCTACAGTGGTTATCCCTTTAGCCACCCAAAGCGGTTCCCAGGAGGGGTGACAACTCCATGGCGTGTCAGGATTGCCAAACAGCGGCATGCGCTTAGATAGTAAAAAGGGTAAGTGTGACAATTTGCGCACCTCCCTCCAGGCCATGATGGTGTCACGCATAAGGACAGAGCTTTTAATAAAGGTTGGCAAGCGCGACAGGGAGGAATGCAAAATAGCGGTAAGGTTCCATGGGTGGGCAAAGGCCTTCTCTATAGAAACATTAGAATGGAAGGACGATCCGTGGATCCAGTCTATGACGTGTCGAAATAGGCACACAACATTATATCCCCTGATGTTCGGGAAATTCAATCCCCCTTCTGGTTTGCATAATGCCAGCTTGGGGAAAGCGATCCTCGGGCGCTTGCCCGCCCATATAAATTTAGAAAATGCTTGCCTTAGTTTAGTAACATCTGTGTGCCTTAACAGTAATGGTAGTGTTTGAAGCGGATAGAGCAACCTAGAAAAGCTCACCATCTTAATTAAGTGACATCTGCCCAAGAAGGCTAATGGCAGTTGCGCCCATCTTTTCAGCTCAAGAAGAATTTTATCTATAAGGGGTGGATAATTCAGGGAATAAAGGGTGTCCGGAGTCCGTCCCACCTTGATTCCTAAATATGTGATGTGGCTAGTAGTCACTCTGACCTCCAGTGAAGCTATAGACCTCTGCCAAGAGGGGGGCGATAATCCCACGGGTATGATCTCACTCTTCCCAGTATTTACTTTATACCCCGTAAGTTTACCGTAATCCTCTAATAAGCTAGGATCTTTGGAACGCCAATATGGGGATTATTAACCCCTTCAAGACTAAGCCTATTTGGGCCTTAATGACCAGGCTCATTTTTCAAAATCTGACCTGTCTCACTTTATGCGCTCATAGCTCAGTGATGCTTTAACGTATGCTAGCGATTCTGAGATTGTTTTTTCGTCACATATGGCACTTTATATTAGTGGCAAAATTTGGTCACTACTTTGTGTGTTTTTTGTGAAAAACATCAAAATATCATGAAAAATTAAAAAAATTAGCATTTTATGAACTTTGAAATTCTCTGCTTCTAAAAAAAGAAAGTCGTAGCACATAAATTAGTTACTAAGTCACATTACCAATATGTCCTCTTTATTCTGGCTTCATTTCATAAACATATTTTACTTTTTTAGGGTGTTACGGGGCTTAGAAATTTATCAGCAAATTACCACATTTTCGTGAAAGTTTCCAAAACTGACTTTTTTAGGGACCAGTTCTTTTTTTTAAGTTGATTTAGGAGGCTTGTATACTGGAAACCCCCATAAGTGACCCCATTTTGGAAACTACACACCTTAAAGAATTAATCTAGGGGTATAATGAGCATTTTAACTCTACAGGGGCTGGAGCAAAGTATTCACCATTAGGCTGGGTTCACACACAGTATATTTCCGGCAGTATTTGGTCCTCATGTCAGGTCCTCATAGCAACCAAAACCAGGAGTGGATTAAAAACACAGAAAGGCTCTGTTCACACAATGTTGAAATTGATTGGATGGCCGCCATATAACAGTAAATAACTGCCAATATTTCAATACAACAGCTGTTTTTTTAAGATAACAGCAAATATTTGCTAATAAATGACGGCCATCCACTAAATTACAACATTATGTAAACAGAGCCTTTCTGTGCTTTTAATCCACTCCTGGTTTTGGTTGCTATGAGGACCTAACATGAGGACCAAATACTGCCTGAAATATACTGTGTGTGAACCCAGCCTAAGGCCGTAAAAAAATGGAAAATTAAAATTTTCCAATAAAATATATACATTTAGATTAAAGTTTCTCATTTTAAAAAGGAACATGATAGAAAAAGCACCCCAAAATTTGTAACGCAGGTTCTTATGAGTACAACGGTACCCCATATGTGGGCATAAACCACTGCATGGGCACACAGCAGGGCTCAGAAGGAAGGGAGCGCCAATTAGCTTTTTCAATGCAGATTTTGCTGCAGAAGTTTCTGAGCGCCAGGTGCGTTTGCAGAGCCCCTGTAGTGTCAGCAGAGTAAAATCTCTCCATAAGTCACCCCATTTTGGAAAGTACACCCCTCAGAGAATTCATCTTGGGGTAAGATGAGCATTTTGACCCCACAGGTATTAGAGGAAAGTATTCAAAATTAGACAGTAAAAATGAAAAACTCGAATTTTTCCAATATGTTCGTTTAGTTTGAAATTTCTCAATTTTACGAGAAACAAGAGAAATAAATGACCCCAAAATTTATAACGCAGGTTCTCCTGAGTAGAACGGTACATCATATGTGGGTATAAACCACTGTATGGCCACACAGCGGGGCTCAGAAGGGAAGGAGCGCCAATTAGCTTTTTCAATGCAGATTTTGCTGTAGAAGTTTCTGAGCACCAGGTGCGTTTGCAGAGCCCCTGTAGTGCCAGCGGAGTAAAATCTCCCCATAAGTCACCCCATTTTGGAAAGTGCACCCCTCAGAGAATTTATCTTGGGGTGTAATAACCATTTTGACCCCATAGGTATTAGAGGGAAGTATTCAAATTTAGACAGTAAAAATGAAAAACTCAAATTTTTCCAATAATATGTTCGTTTAGTTTGACATTTCTCAATTTCACGAGAAACAAGAGAAAAAAATTACCCCAAAATTTATAACGCAGGTTCTCCTGAGTAGAACAGTACATCATATGTGGGTATAAACCACTGTATGGGCACACAGCTGGGCTCAGAAGGGAAGGAGCGCCAATTAGCTTTTTCAATGCAGATTTTGCTGTAGAAGTTTCTGAGCGCCAGGTGCGTTGGCAGAGCCCCTTTAGTGTCAGCGGAGTAAAATCTCCCCATAAGTCACCCCATTTTGGAAAGTGCACCCCTCAGAGAATTCATTTTGGGGTGTGGTGACCATTTTGACCCCACAGCTATTAGAGGAAAGTATTCAAAAGTAGACAGTAAAAATAAAAAACACGAATTTTTCCAATAATATATTCCTTTAGTTTGAAATTTCTCAATTTATTGAGGAGCAGGAGAGAAAGTTCACCCCAAAATCTGTAACGCAGGTTCTCCTGAGTACAACGGTACCCCATATGTGGGCATAAACCCCTGTATGGGCACACAGCCGGGCTCAGAAGGAAAGGAGCGCCAATTAGCATTTTCAGTGCAGATTTTTCTGAAGAGGTTTCTGAGAGCCAGGTGCGTTTGCAGAGCCCCTGTAGTGCCAGCGGAGTGAACCCCCCCCCCATAAGACACCCCATTTTGGAAAGTGCACCCCTCAAAGAATTCATCTTGGTGGGATGAGCATTTTGACCCCACAGGTATTGGAGGAAAGTATTCAAAATTGGCCAGAAAAAATGAAAAACTAATATGTTCATTTAGTTTGAAATTTCAAAATTTCACAAGGAACAGGAGAAAAAATGTACCCCGAAATCTGCACCGCAGGTTCTCCTGAGTAGAACAGTACCCCATATGTGGGCATAAACCATTGTATGGGCACACAGCAGGGCTCAGAAGGGAAGGAGCGCCAATTTGCTGGAGCAAAACCGCAGCTAGTAATAGTTATTAGAATAGCGCAGTTACTAAAATACAATAAAGAAAATGAGATTACAGGTAACGTGGGGTGGTTACGGACAGTCTGGGGTGGTTCCGGGTAATCTGGAAGTGGTTATGGGCAACCTGGGGTGGTTACGGGTAATCTGGGGTGGATACGGACAACCTGGGGTGGTTACGGTGAACATGGGGTGGTTACGGGTAATCTAGGGTGTATACGGACAACCTGGGGTGGTTACGGTGAACATGGGGTGGTCACAGGCAACCTGGGGTGGTTACGGGCAACGTGGCGTGCATACGGACAACCTGCTGCGGTTACAGCCAACCTGCTGTGGTTACAGACAATCTGGGGTGGATATGGTCAACATGGGGTGGTCACAGGCAACCTGGGGTGGTTACGGGCAGCGTGAGGTGGATACGGACAACCTGCTGTGGTTACAGACAACCTGGGGTGGTTACGGGCAACGTGGGGTGGATACGGACAACCTGCTGTGGTTACAGACAACCTGGGGTGGTTACAGGCAACCTGGGGTGGTTACAGGCAACCTGGGGTGGTTACAGGCTACCTGACGTGGATACGGACAACCTGGGGTGGTTACAGGCAACCTGGGGTGGTTACAGGCAACCTGACAAGGATACGGACAACCGGCTGTGGTTACAGACAACCTGGGGTGGTTACGGGCAACGTGGGGTGGATACGGACAACCTGCTGTGGTTACAGACAACCTGGGGTGGTTACAGGCAATCTAGGGTGGTTACATGCAACCTGCTGTGGTTACGGTAAACGAGGTGGTTACGGGCAACGTGGGGTGGTTACGGACAATCTGGGGTGGTTACGGGCAATCTGGGGTGGTTACGGATAAACTGAAATGCTCATAGGTAATCTGAGGTGGGTACCTGTAATCTGGCGTGGTTACGGGCAATCTGGAGGGGGTCATTGGCAATTTGGGGTGGTCAGTGGCAAGGTGCGGTGGTCAGAGGCAAGGTGCGGTGGTCAGAGGCGACCTGCGGTGGTTACGTGCAATCTGGGGGGGTTACATGTAATCTGGCATGATTACGGCAACCTGCGGTGGTTAGGGCAACCTGGGGGGGTTACAGACAATCTAGATTTGTTACGGATAAACTGAAGTGCTTATAGGTAATCTGGGGTGGGTACATGTAATTTGGGGTGATTACGGACAATCTGGAGGGGGTCACGGGCAACGTGCGGTGGTTACGGGCAACGTGCGGTGGTTATGTGTAATCTGGGGGGGTTACGTGCAATCTGACGTGATTACGGACAACCTGGGGGGGTTACGGGCAACCTGCGGTAGTTACGGGTAATCTGGGGGGGTTAGGGGTCATTTAGCAGTAAACTGCAATTATTACTATAATAAAAAGTGTGTGTTTTATTTTTTTGTATGTTTGTCACTTTTTGTACTTTACACATTCAGTTTCACTGTATTACTATGATTACTGTGATATTTTCTATCACAGTAATCATAGTTCAGTGACAGAGACCAAATTGGTCTCTGTTACTTTAAATTTTCAGAGTTGGCTGGTTATGTAGCGCATGCGCACTTCATAACCAGCCAGGACGTCGAGGAGGAAGGAGCTCCAGGATCAGGTAACGTATAAGGGGTAGGGGGGTGACGGGGGGTGACTGGGGGGGTGGGGGGCGACTTGGGGGACGGACCCTGACACTTTTTATCCCCTGTCACCAATCATTGATGGTGACAGGGGATAAAAAGTGCATCCCTGCACTGTGAACAGGCGATCGGCGGTATATAGTATATACCGCCGATCGCCTGTTCCGGGACCCCACAGGGGGGTCCCCGATCACTGCCCCATGCTCTCCGCTAACTCCGGTGGCGGAGAGCATGGGGTTTTAATTCACAGCGATGGCGGCGGCCATCTTGGATCCGATGGCCGCCGGGGGAGGGGGGGTCTGATCTGGGGTCTGATTCACTTATTTCATCTCCCCCCACCGTGGATTCACGGTGGGGGGAGATGAAAAACACTGCAGCGCCGGCCGGCGTATCGGCGGTCACTAAGGGGTTAACTGCCGGGATCCGGGCTCGGCGCGGATCTTGGCAGTTGCAGCGGGTGCCCGGCTATCACTGACAGCCGGGCCCCGCCGGGGATGACAGGAGTGCAGCTCCTGCGCCCCTGTCATCCCGTGGACGTACCGGCACGTCCATCTGCAGGAACTGTATTCAGATTTGGACGTGCCGGTACGTCCATATGCGGCAAGGGGTTAACAAATAAGAGTACATCATCAGCAAAAAGTGTTAAGCGCACTTCCCGGTCTCCCACCCTGATTCCTTCATACAAATCTGATTCAGATAGGTGCCTGGCAAGAGGTTCGATCGCGAGATCGAATAGTAAGGGTGAGAGTGGGCACCCTTGCCGGGTGCCCCTAGCTAGGGGAATCGGGGCCGATAGTATCCCCGCTGTGTGGACCCTGGCCATGGGATCTCTATATAGGCCCTTGAGAAAGGTCTGCCATCTACCTAGTATCCCAACTTTGTCTAACACCGCCCACAGCCAGTCCCATCTTACACTATCAAAAGACTTTTCGGCATCCAGGGTTAACAATGCTGGGGTTTCTTCTGGCTGAGGACGGTGTCAGATCCTATCTAGTACCGCCAACACTTTACGTATATTAATCACCGCTGCCCTATTCCTGACAAAGCCCACTTGATTATCGCTTATTATCTCCGGTAAATGAACCGCTAGCCTGTCAGCAAGGATCTTTGTCAACATTTTAATGTCCTGATTGATCAGGGAAATGGGACGGTAAGATCCCGGGTGTAAAAGATCCTTGCCCGGTTTAGGTAAGACTTTGATATATGCTAATTTGGCTCCGGCCAGGATGTTTCCTGTTTCAAACATGGCATTAAAATGACTGACCAGGGCTGGGGTGACTTGATCTACCAGGGATTTATAGAATTCCCCACTGAACCCATCAGGTCCGGGAGCCTTCCCATTATGGGCGGACTTAATGACCGAGCGCACCTCCGCCTCAGTGATTTCTGCGTTTAACATTTCTTGTTGTTCCTCTGACAAGGAGGGCAGCCGAATGTTGCGCAGAAAAGTAGACAGGGGTCCCAGATCCGAGGGGGGGGGGGGCATATAAGGAGCTATAGTAATCTCCCAACAATTTGTTAATGAGTACATGGTCAGTATGAGTGATACCTTGATGATTCTGTAAAGCTAGGACATGAGATGGGGGGTGTTTGCCTCTCGCTACCCTTGCCAGTAGTTTCCCGGCCTTGTTCCCGAAGCGAAAAAAATCTCCCTCTTGGTGAGAGGGATATAATCTGTCCCGCCTATCCAACCAGAGCTCAAACTCCTCCCTCGCTTTCTGCCACTTAGACTTAGAGTCATCTGAAGGGGATTGTAAAAAATTTGTATAGGCCAGCCTAAGGGCCTCACTGGAGGTCTTGAAGTGTTGAGATGTGCGTTTCTTCAACCCTGTTATGTGTGCTAGTATTTTTCCCCTTAAAACAGACTTTCCCGCCTCCCAAAACAGTTGGGGATCTGCTTTGTGGGCACTATTGTAGTAGTCATATTCCACCCACCATCCCTGCAAGAGTTCCCGAAAAGATTCATCCTGTGTTAAAAAGGAGGGGAAGCGCCATATATAGTCAGTACTCTGTGGGGTAGTAGGGAACAACCGCACCAATACGGGGGCATGATCAGAGATAATCAAGTCCTTATGCTCTATCAACTGAACCCTCCTACTCACTAAGGTGCTCGTGAGGATATAGTCTAGTCTAGACCACGATTGATGGGAGTGGGAGAAGTGGGTATAATCCCGCTCTGCCGGATGGGTTAAGTGCCACACATCCTCCAGCCCCGTTTGTTCCAAAAAGCCGGGTAAGATTTTGTCCCTGGCCCGAGTTGTTGGAAGGACCGTGGCAGAGGTTTTCCTATCTTCCAGAGGACACGCCACCGTGTTTAGATCTCCCCCCACCACCCTCCACACAGTCGGGTCACCCCGCAGTCTAGTGGCCACATCTGTAAAAAACGATTTATTTTCCCCGTTTGGGCCATAAATGTTATAAATGCTATATGTTTCCCCGTGATGATCAAGGAGAATATGTGACAAGCGACCCTCAGTGTCATGGTTGTGAGCAACTAGGGAAAACTGAAAAGATTTGTTAATCAGAGTGATCACCCCCGCTCTGCCCCCCACCGCCGGAGATCCGAGCACCGTGCCCAACCACATCCGTTGCATTCTAACTAAATCATCAGCCGCTAGGTGTGTCTCTTGTAAGAGAACAATGTCCGGGTGGAACCGTTTCAAAAAGCGTAAAACTTGTACTCGCTTGTGTGGAGATTTCAGTCCCTTTACATTCCATGTAATTACCGTTGCCATGGCAACCAAACTAGGGGGGTACTAGATGCCGCCATCATGGCGAACAAATACCTGAGCGGCTGGCCGGGGTCAGGTTTCTCGACTAAATTAGGGCGGCAGGGCGCTCGGATCTCCCCCCCCCCAGCGCCACACATCTGAGGTGTGTATCACCCAATACATAAAAACACAAACATATCAAACAAACAAAAACACAACTACTCTCATTCTCTTTGAGGTCGGTAAGATCCCATATATCAGAGATGAAGACTTCTCTTTTTTCAGCCATATGGTGAGCTCCACGGGTGCACCTCTAACTAAAACATGACTGGCCGCAACTAGAGCGCCATCTAATGGAGGAAGAGAAAAACTACAACTTTCAAAGATAGAACCATGACAGGTAAAAAGAAAAAATATAAAAGGTAGTGAAGTGGGAGGGGAACTACAATATAAGCAGGTGAATCTGGCAATCAACAGTTAACTAATGTAACCCCCCTTGAAGAACAGAAAAGCATACGTCCCATTGAGTCATTAATAGAAAACCTGACATATAGTCCACTGGTTAAGAGAGGAAGGTTATCCAGGGGAGCTCAATCAGGAGACAGGGTTCTCGATCTTCTCTTTCTCTCTCCCCCTTGAGAGCGGCGGCGTCTGTTACGCTGTGGCAATGGCGATTGGTTTCTGCGACGATGCGATGTAAGGGATTCTCCTCTGCCCGGCTGTGAATAATAATCCTGTGATCTGTTCAACGACGTCCCCCTAGGGCGCCTGGAGTTGGATGACTCAGAGGGTGAGGGCTCTCTAAGATTCTGCAAAGCATCCTCTGCCTTGCGCGGGGAGGTATATGAGGACACAGAACCGTCAGAGTGAAAGACCCTTAGGATTGCAGGGTACTGTAGTTGAAATTTTCTCTTTGCCTTGTACAGGGCTGAGCAGACCGTACTAAACGCCCTCCTCCGTTTGGTCACCTCCGCCGAGAAATCCTCAAATAATAACAGTCTCATGCCTCTAACCTCCAGATGTTGCGCACTTTTCCTGTACGCCCGCAGTATGGCAGTTTTATCATTAAAGTCTAGGAGGCGAAGAATCACCTGGCGGGGGCGTGGACTAAGATTAGTCTGTGGTTCCCCTCTTGTTGCGGGATTAGGGCCCAGGCAGTGTGCCCGCTCCACCCGGCAGGCGTGTGGTAGACCCAGGGTCTTAGGAATGTCTCTTTCACAGAAGGCCTGCAGATCGGCCGGCAGCACTGATTCTTTCACTCCAATAATACGCAGATTGTTCCTTCTGGAACGATTTTCCAAATCATCTAGCTTATCTGCGAAAAGGTCAAATTCTCCCGCCATTTGGCGCACTTTAGAGCGCAAAAAATTATTTTCATCTTCTAGGGTCGCTATCCTGTGCTCCACTTCAGTTAGTCTAGTGGAGTGGTCAGAAATGTCCTTATGAATCTGAGTCAGAGAACTCCTGAGGGCCTCTTCCAGGAGTCTCTGGAAATCAGGTACTATCAGTTTGGTGACCTCTGCGGCCATGTGCTTAAAGTCTATGGGGGAGACCTTTTCTGCAGCTCCCTCAGCTATCAGGCGCTCAGCCTGCTTGTCCCCTGATACCTCTGTGTCATGGAGCTCCAGCTCCCGCTGCACGTCCTGGCGCTGCAGAGAGCCGTCAGCCGGCGCCATCTTGGATATCTCGGCAGGACCCTGATCTGCTGTGCCGTCTGAGGGAGGCTGTTTGGCCGTTCTGCGGAGCACGTACCGGTCCATAGGACGGTTCCCCGGCGGCTCCGTAAGTTCCTGGGTGTTCCCCGCTAGGTCGGTCGCCAGTCCGGCGGTTTTGGAGAGGTCAGGTGCGCCTCAGGTCCCGGGAGCTCAGCCACGCAGCTCCTCACATGGCCGCGCCGGAAACGGAAGTCCCTGAGCTTCATTGTAATACACATCCTAAAGACAAGGTTAGTGCTGTTTTTAAGCAGGTAGCTGGGGTATAGTACGAAATAACTTCTAAAAGGTACCTGAAGGTAGGTGAAAGTTGTTAGATCATACAACTGGCTGCTTGTGTTTACATATGGTGCTACCTGCTTTTGGTTTCTTGAATTAAGAGAATGAGACTGTCCCCTCAGTTCCACCTAATGTGTCCTGGATGCCATAATTGACTAGACTTTTTGTTGGCAAAGGACAGAGTAAGTGGATGTTTCTCGCAGAATACCGATCGGAACCAGCCTTTAAGGGAGGAGCCATGTCAGTCTTGGGTCTTTTCACTTCCTGCATTCTGGCAGTCCCTTGGGCACAATACTGCTCTAGAGTATTCCAGTCGCAGGCTCTTGTTGAAGAGTGGTGCAGTAGAATCTTAAGACCCCCTTTCATTCTGTCTCCGGAGTCTCAGATCCCTTTCCTAGTGGACAGAAAGAGGTCACCTATGCATGGGTCTTCCCTGGAGTCTGCGAGACGTTATTACTCACCACAGACACCAGTCCTCGGTTGGGCTGGCTCAATCACGACCTTTGGTCTTTCAAGGGCTTTGGAGTCTGGAAAAGGTCTAATGACATCACAGAACTGTAAGTGGTATTCTTTTTCCTTATCCCAGGCTCTTCTGGTGTTGGAAGAAATGTCAGTTCTGGCAGACAACACAGCATTAGCTTATGTCAATCAGTGGGGAAGAAGATCTCAAAAGCTAATGAGGGCAGCTAATTTCATGTTCAGACTTGCAGAACCCCTGCTTTCGCTATTGGCTCTTCATCTGAAAGGTGTAGACAACTTCAAAACAGACTACCTCAGCAGACATCTTCTCAACTCAGTGAGTTGGAACTGTGCCAAGAGGTCTTCCATCAGATCTGCCATCTGTGGGGGACTGTGGAGATATACCTGTTTGCCTCACATTCAAACGGGAAGGTCTGGAACTACTACTCCCTATACCCAACAGACAACCCTCTGGCTCTGGATGCCCTAACACAGCCATGAAACAAGGGCCTCCTTTATGCGTTCCCTCCTATCAGACTTTTGTCAAGAGTAGTCAGGAAGACCTGACAAGACAGGGCCCATGTAATACTCATAGCACCCTTCTGGCCGAGAAGGGTTTGGTTTTCTTTTTTCAGGAAAATGTCTGTCAGACCCATGGGTGTTACCAAAGAAGGTGGATCTCCTCAGCCAGGTCCCAGTGTATCATCCTCAAGTGGGGGGGGGGGGGGGGCTTTACCTGACAGCCTGGCACTTAAGAGGAACCTGTTATTAGAGAACTTTTACATGATGTTATTTCCACTTTACTGGCTAGCCAGTAGAGGGTTACATCCATCATATACATTATGACCTGGAGGGCCTTCTGCAGATTTGTAAATCAACCTGTTAATGTCCTTGCTCCTCCTTACATTCCACCCATTCTAGACTTTTTGCAGGAAGGACTGAATAAAGATTTGAGAACTAGTACTATCAAGGCACAAATTTATGCCCTCAGTGCGCTCTGAGACTACAAATTAGCTGACCACCCCTGGATTAGAAGATTTGCTAAGGCGGCCATTAGATTATGTCCCACCATTAGGTCCAGACACCCTTGGGACTTACATCTAGTTTTAAATGGATTGACTAGAGCCCAATTTGAACCTATAGAAGACTGTCATATTAAATTTCTTTTAAGTTGACTTTTTTACTTGCTGTTACCTCAGCCAGGAGAGTGGGTGAGATTAGAGCCTTTTCTATTCCTATATGACCATTAGGGAAGATAGAATCATTCTCTCCGCAGACCCAGCCTTCCTCCCTAAGGTAGTCTCTGACTCATAGGTCCCATGAAGTAGTGTTGCCTTCCTTCTGTGATAGGCTCCCTAATGACTGTGAAGCCACCTATTACAACTTAGACGTTAGAAGAGCCATCCTATATTACTTAGAGGCGACAGAGCAATGGTGGTTCAGTACTAATTTGTTGATCTCATTTCAGGGGAAGCTGCCACTTCTGAGACTATAGCTTGATGGCTCAAGCAAGCCATAGGGGAGTGCTATAGTGCCAGCGGCAAAGATGTACCAGTGGGGTTCTGGGCCCACTGTACCGGGGCTATAGCTACTTCTTGGGCAGAGAGATCTTCACTTTCTATTGACCAAATAGAACAGCGACAGGGAGCACTCCATATACTTTTTTTCCCCTCCATTATAGGCTTCAGCTGTGTTCTACTGAGGATCTGACATTTGGCCATGTTGGCCAGGTTGCTACAGGTTGTAGTCCCTTTTTAGGCGGTCACTATTCCTAGTCTAGGCTTCGCGTGTGCTGTCATAGGACAAAGAGAGAAAGCATAAATTATTAACCAGCAATTTTTTTGAGCCATGACGGCACCCTGCCTATAACCCTGCCTTTTGATATTATATATCTACTTAGAAGACCAGGCCAATTTTTATTTTTGCTAAATTTTTTTGCATAAAATATGCCGTGAAACCAGAAAAAAATTATATGTATGGTGAAATTGAAAATAAAAGATTTTTTTCATTTGGGGGGTTTTGTGTTTACGCCATTCACCCTAGGGTAAAACAATTACAACAATATGTAACTTGTATGCCTTCACACGCACCATATCACAGTGGATTTCACGCTGTGAGTTTATCGCAATGAAATCCGCTTTGATAATGATTACTATGTAACTCAATGACAATGTATTTACGCAGCAGCATATTATGTGCGTTTATTTGTACCATGCGGATTTTGTGCTGGAAATCTGCTGCGATACGTGTGAAGGCACGCTAAAAAAATAAATGTTCCTTAAAATTGCTCTATGCTGCCCATGCAACAGCGTATCCTGTCTGAGCTGCAACACTATATGCATAAAACGACCTTGTGGTTTGGGCGCATACATGTTATAAAGATGGACATATTGCCAAAACTTCTCTACCTCTTCCAGACGGTCCCTATTAGTGTGTCTCCTAGTTTTTTTAGAGCTCTGCAACGAGCTATATCCAAATTTGTGTGGAACTCATGCCGGCCGCGGATCAGATTTTCCACGCTTACTAAACACAGGAACAGAGGTGGGACTGGCTTACCTGATCTAAAAATTTATCACGCTGCTGCGACTTTGGTAAGGGTGTTAGATTGGTCTAAGAGCGACACGATCAAACGATGGGTCAAATTGGAGCAGGCTTTGGCTCTGATTGATCTTAGATTGGCCCCCTGGTTGACCCCCACCGACAGACTATCTGCCTTTTCTGAATGGCCTTTATTAGTGTCTCACACCCTTCATATTTGGGATCTCTGGGTTTCCAAACATCGCATCTCCTTCAGACCAGGCCCGATGACTCCGCTCCTCCGCAATCCGGCATTTGCCCCTGGCTTCGCGGCGCCTAGACTTTTACTCTGGTCCTGTTAGGAACCGGACAGCAGGACAAGACAGTGAGCCCTAAGCTCAGCCCCGCCCACTGTCCTCTACCTACTTGCCACAATCCGCCCTAAAATGGCGGCGAGCAACTGGGCGGCAGTCCCTGCACTGGCTAGGTGGGACACAAAGACAAGACAGACAGACAAAACACAATGAAGAATGGTCAGCAATCCGGGTCACAACAGTCTGGCAGCAAAGGTACAAAATCAGGATCCAAAAGAGTAGTCGAATAACAGGCAATATGGTCAGGGGCAGGCAGCAAGCAAGGGTAGTCAGAAAACAAGGCAAGGGACAGAAAACAGGTAACGCAGATAGATGCCGGCAGAGCTGGAATGCAGGACAGGGAAGCTATACTGAATAACCAGCAATGATCTGGGATACTAAGAACAACTTATAGTGAACCAGAGCCCGGTCCAGAATCCCATTGGAGCAGCCTCCTGACTGCAGAGCATACACAGCTGACAACAAGGAAACTGACTAGCTATAAAATCCCTCAATCACAGAAACCAGAGCAAGAAAGCTTAACTCTGAACCTGCCAGAGAGCTACACAGGTGGACACGGGTGTGGTGGAAGCCTGCTAATCACCACCCAGCAAGGGCTGGAATAAGACAGTGTTCAGACCAGGTTCAGACATAAATGAAATACAAACATAAAAGTGCAGAATCATGGCTAAAAGCGCAGTCTCGGTCGTATCTTACGAACTGAGGACTGTGCCAAGGTTCCAACAGGAACATTCATGACAGGTCCTCCGAGGCAATGCCCCATCTTAGAGATGTGGTAATAAATGGTTCTATACCTGATCTGGCTTCCTTGGGGGCCGGGTGTCCTGGGGTTAATCTTTCCTGGTTGGAATTGGAGCAGGTGCAATCGTTCTTCAGATGCTTATTCTCTGAGACAGCTTATTCTCCGGAAATCACAGAGTTTGATGATCTATTCTTGTTGAACACTGGTGTCCCGCGCGCTTTATCAGTACTATATCAGTTCCTACTTCAAAAATGCAATGGGGATCCACCACTGTTCTTCACGAAGTGGGAAGAGGACCTGGGGATTACATTTGATCAAAGCTCGAACTAAAAATTTGCACTTTGACCCATGGTTTATCTTTGGCATCAAAGGCTAAAGAGAAAAACTATAAAATCTTAGCTCGTTGGTATTATTGTCCCGTACAACTTTATCAAATGTACGCCTCGGCGTCAGACTTATGTTGGCGATGTGAAGCCGCTGCTGGTCCATGCTCCATATATGGTGGGAATGCCCAGCCATCCATGAATTCTGGGGGAAAGTGTTGAGGGTGTATGAGATCTACTCGAGTAAAAAAATTACTAACTCCCCACAAGTCACCCTCCTATCGTTAATACCGGGTTCTCTTAGTCAGATCAAGAAAGGGATTCTAAGACACATGTTGACCGCTGCACGTGTGGTGATACCTAGACATTGGAAAACCCAAGTAATACCTTCTCTAGCCGAATGGGCAACAGAGCTGAGAGACATTGGTCGTATGGAAGAAATAGTGGCTGAGGCGCATGATCGGTCGGATAAGTTTGACCTGATTTGGCTACCTTGGCGGACGTTCATGGACTCCGAGAGTTTCCTAAATTGCGATGGTGGTTCGGGTCACTGAGCGGAGCTGTTTTGTTTTTCTTCCCCTTTCTCCCCCGATTCTCCCTCCCCCACCTAGTGTGTGTTGTCTTGTTTGTCTTTTCTACTCTTCTTGTTTCTCGGCCTACATTCGTGATAGTGCGCCAGTTGAGCGCCAGCATATGTCATGTTATCTGTCAGCTGAGAGTTTATAGTTGTCTTGTTTATGATTGCTATTTTTACAAAAACTTGGGTTCAATATTCTATGAGACAGCTTATGTATGGATAAAACATGTGATCATTTTATCTGCATTTTTCTGATAGACTATCCTGGTTGGTCCTTTTTTTTTTATTCTCTGCACTATATTTTGGAATGTTCCATATTTGCTAGCTGTGAACCCTTTAATAAAAACAGATTGAACATAAAATTGCTCTATGCTTATAACGCTTTTATTTTTTGGTCTATGGAGCTGTTTGAGATGCCATCTTTTGCTCCATGATCTGTACTTTCTATTGATACCTAGTTTGCGTACATGCAACTTTTTAATAATTTTTTTATCACAATTTTTCTTGATTTGATACGACCCAAAAAATTTTGCGCCTATGCCGTTTACTGTGCAAGATCAGGATTGAGATAATTTAATAGTTCAGGCAATTATGCATGTGGAGATGCCAAACATGTTTATTTTTTAATTTTTATTTATAAAATGGGAAAAGGGGGGTGATTCAGACGTTTGTTAGGGGAGGGGATTTTTTTTTTATAAATTAATTCTAGTATTGCTACTGTGATCTATTATTGAGATACATGCAGTACAAGTGGTGCCTTGGATTACGAGCATAATTCGTTCCGGGACCGTAAATCAACTCTTAAAGCGACTCTGTACCCACAATCTGACACCCCCCCCCCACCCACCCAAGCCACTTGTACCTTCGGATAGCTGCCTTAAATCGAAGATCTGTCCTGCTGTCCGTTAGGCAGGTGATGCAGTTATTGTCCTAAAAAAATACTTTTAAACTTGAAGCCCGTGCCAAACGGGAGTATCTGTGCCCCAACTTTGCACAACCTCTCTGTCCTTCCTCCCCACCCTCTTCATCACTAGGACTGCTCCAGGCAGATTGCTTCCTATTCCCTACCTGTGGCAGCCCGGCACATGGGCTGGATCGTTAAGGACCTGTGCATGGAGAGAATGTTCCAGTGGCATTCTTAATGATGAAGAGAGTGGGGAGGAGGGACGGACGGTTGGTGCAAAGTTAGGGCACAGATACTCCCGTTTGGCACGGGCTTCAAGTTTAAAAGTATTTTTTAGGACAATAACTGCATCACCTGCCGAACGGACCGCAGGACAGACCTTGGATTTAAAGCAGCTATCTGAAGTACAAGGCAGGTTGTGGGTACAGAGTCGCTTTAAACCAAAGCAAATTTTCCCTTAAGAAATCACTGATATGCAGACAAGTGGTTTCACACCCCAAAAATAATGATTTATTATTCTGAATAACATGTAGAACAGAAGGTGAGGGAGACTTCCATGGTCGGAGTACAGAGCTGTATACCCCGCTATGCATTCAAATGCAGCTGTCAACTTTGACAGCTACATCTAAATGCGTTATTAGTGTGCATGGCGATCGGACTGTGCCCGCTAATTGCATTACATATTGTATTACATATTGTATTACATACATTAGATGTAACAGTAGGGATCAGTGTTATCTTCTGACAGAAAAGACGGAAGACCTGACAGTCCAAAGGAAAGTAAGAGACCCCCGGCAGTTAGGAAATGCAATCGGGACCCCCGATTGCATGCTGGGATTCAGATTGGTAAATGACAGGAGCTGCTCGGCGCAATTGCAGCGTTTAACCCTTTGAGGACCAGGCCCAAAATGACCCAGTGGACCGCGCAAATTTTGATCTTTGCGCTTTCGTTTTTCCTTCCTCCCCTTCTAAGAGCTCTAGCATTTTCAGTTTTCTATCTACAAGGCCATGTAAGGGCTTGTTTGTTACAGGAATAGTTGTACTTTCTAATGGCGTCTTGCATTTTACCATAACATGTATGACAGAATTACAAATATATTATTTATGAAGATATAAATAGGTGAAATCGTAAAAAAGAATGCAATATGGTAACGTTTGGGGGCTTCCTGTGTCTACGTAATGCACTATATGGTAAAAGCGACATTATACTATTATTCTATAGGTCAGTCCGAACACAACCATATGCAGGTTTACACAGATTCTCTAATGTTATATATATTTTTTAAATGACATCCTTTTTTTTGGCAATTAAATATTAATAAAATGGGCCTATTGTGACACTTATAACGTTTTTTTACCTATGGGGCTGTATGGGGTAGTTACATAGTTACATAGTTAATACGGTTGAAAAAAGACACATGTCCATCAAGTTCAACCAAGGAGGGGATGGATACAGGGAAGGAGGAGGGGTGATAGGTTCTATACATATACATTTATATTATTTTGCTCTAAGAACTTGTCTAGGCCGGTTTTGAAGCCCTCTACTGTTTTTGCTGTGACCAGATCCTGTGGTAGACTGTTCCACAGATTCACAGTTCTCATGGTAAAGAAGGCTTGTCGCCTCCGGAGATTGAACCTTTTTTTCTCCAGGCGGAGGCAGTGCCCCCTTGTCCTTTGAGGGGGTTTAACCTGGAACATCTTTTCCCCATATTTCTTGTAGGGGCCATTTATATATTTAAATAAGTTAATCATATCTCCCCTTAAACGTCTCTTCTCCAGACTAAACAAATGTAATTCTTTTAATCTCTCCTCATAACTAAGATGTTCCATTCCCCTTATTAGTTTAGTTGCCCGTCTTTGTACCTTCTCTAGCTCTAGAACATCCTTCTTATGAATCGGGTTCCAAAACTGGACAGCATACTCCAGATGAGGCCGCACCAAGGCTTTATAGAGCGGTAATATTATATCCCTGTCCCTGTATCATTATTTCCGCCATGATCTCTAGTTTTTATTAATACCATATTTGTGAAGATCGGACGTTTTGATCACTTTTTATTAATTTTTTAAAATATATAATGTAACATAAAATCGGTAATCCGCACACTTTTTCCCTCTTTTCGTGTGCGCCGTTCACCGTTCGCAATGACGCTTGTTATATTTTAATAGATCGGACAATTACGCACGCTACGGTATATTATATGTTTATTTATTTATTTTTATATGTTTTATTTATATAATGGGAAATGGGGGTGATTTAGACTTTTATTGGGGGGAGGGGTTTTGGGGTTGTGTGTTGGTGTTTTTAACTTTTTTTTCTTTATACATTTTAAGTCCCTTTGGGGGACTTGTACATACAATACTTTTATTTTACACACTGATCACTGCTATGCCATAGGCATAGCATTGATCAGTGTTATTGGCGCTCTGCCCATTGAGCCTGCCTGTGCAGGCTCAGTGATCAGAGCACCGATCGGACCGCACGGAGGCAGGCGAGAGACCTCCAGCGGTCGGTTTTACCAATCGGGACCCCCGCAGTCACATTGTGGGGGTCCCGATCAGTAAGTGACAGGGCACTCCCCCTGTCACTTACACTTAAACGCCGCAGCGTTTAAGGAGTTAATGTCATGCTGCAGCACGATCGCTGCAGCGTGTCATTAACGGTGAGGTGTCGGCTGCTGATTGCAGCCGGCCCCCACCTGCTATGAACCTTCATAGCTTAGGACGTACCGGTACGTCCAGGGTCGTCTGGGGACAGACTTCCAGGACGTACCAGTACGTCCTAGGTCGTCTAGGGTTTAAGGTGTTAATGGCGGGCTGAGTCTGAGGGCCCTGCTGCTTATAGCAGTCTGTCCTCACCCGCTATGAAGCAAGCTCAGCTCAGCTATATTAAACCACAAAAAAAAAAAAAGTTTATCTTGTCTCATTTATGAGCTTCGCTCCTAGATCCTTTCTAAGTACTGGTGCTGGAGGGGTGTTTACGTCTTATAAACATCCAGGGATTCCTGTTTCCTGTCCAATTGGAGTAGGGGGTGCACCTCTCCAGGGGTGCCGCCATAGACTCAAAGAAAAGAAATTACTGGTTAGTAATCTATGCTTTTTGTGAAACCAAATTGGGAAGAAATTATTTGCGCAATGAAAATGGAAAAAAACACTTGTGTGTGTGTGTGTGTGTGGGGGGGGGGGGGGTTGTTAGCAGTACCCCCTGCCTCCGTATTCTCTGCTGCTGGACCCTCTTCACCTTTTCTGAGCTGTCAAAAGCAGCTCAGGGTCCCCACTGTAATGCCAGAAACATCATTACATTAGGGGCCCCGAAGATATTACAAGAAGAGCTGCTTTTGACAGCTCCGAAAAGGATAAGAGGGCGGTGGTGATCAGGCTGAAGATGCAGGCACAGGGGAGAGAAAGCAACTTAGAGCACTTGATCATAATACATGCGTAAAGATGAGAAGAAAAAATTTTTTAATTAAAAAAAGGTCTTTAAAATCAGTAATACAGGTAGAGAATACAGTGCTGTGTGGTGTTACAGGTAGAGAATACAGCGTGCTGTTTGGTTTTACAGGTAGAGAATACAGTGTGCTGTGTGGTGTTACAGGTAGAGAATACAGCTCTGTGTGGTGTTACATGTAGAGAATACAGTGCTGTGTGGTGTTACAGGTAGAGAATACAATGTACTGTGTGGTGTTACAGGTAGAGAATACAGTGTGCTGTGTGGTGTTACAGGTAGAGAATACAGCGTGCTGTGTGGTGTTACAGGTAGAGAATACAGTGTGCAGTGTGGTGTTACAGGTAGAGAATACAGTGCTGTGTGGTGTTACAGGTAGAGAATACAGCGTGCTGTTTGGTTTTACAGGTAGAGAATACAGTGTGCTGTGTGGTGTTACAGGTAGAGAATACAGCGTGCTGTGTGGTGTTATAGGTAGAGAATACAGTGTGCTGTGTGGTGTTACAGGTAGAGGATACAGCGTGCTGTGTGGTGTTACAGGTAGAGAATACAGCGTGCTGTGTGGTGTTACAGGTAGAGAATACAGCGTGCTGTGTGGTGTTACAGGTAGAGAATACAAGGGGCTGTGTGGGTGGGACCACAATGAAATGACAAAGTACTGCAATTAATTCAGTAACACAATGAAACTGCAACTGGCTCTTCCAAGTACCAATGTGGTGTTGGGTACTGGGGTAATTATGTGTGTGGGGGGGTAGTGTTAGCCATTTTACCGGATAAAACTAAGCCCCAGCTTAGTAATGGATGCCTGCAATCTATCAGATGGCTTCCATTACTAAGCCTGTAAACTAAAGAGTGCAGGAACCTGAACGGGTGAGATTATCCTTCGAACTGCAGCACTACAACCTCCATCATGTCCTGATGGCAGTTCCTGATGGGAGTGTTAGTTTTTTATCTGGAGAGCCAAAGATTGTGAAACATTTATTAGAGAATTATACAGTACAGTACATTCAATATAATGGGCATTGGCACAATACAAAAGGTGGAGGCAATATAACGGTTCATGAGAAGGACAGTGACACATTAGGGGGCGTGACACATTGGGGGGCATCACCTTAGAGTAATTGGATATAACTTTTGCCTCTGACAGTGCCTGATATGGGGGGGGGCTAAGATTATGCATCAGGGCCCACCATCCTTTAGCTATGCCCCTGTGCATGGGTACAGTATAACTGTCATACATGATAGGCTCAGATACAGTTAATAGATAGAATCACACAGGAACAGCTTAGATACAGTTACCTGCCAAGCAGACAGTATCACACATGACAGGCAAAGTAAAAAAATTTTTATGGGTTTCGATACACTGGCTGATCTGAATTAGGCTGGGTCCACATCACGATTTTGATATCTGTTTAATGTATTCGTTCTGTGCCCGTTTTCTCCATAAAACGGATACATTAAACGGACTGCAGAAACCGAGTGTGACCCCAGCCTTACCACAGGATCAGATACACGAGCTTAGCAGCACAGTAGCAATTATCTTGAGTTTGGATACACTGGCCCAGTAACTTTAGATATTTTTGGTTTACATTTAGGCAGACAGTATCACAAATAATAGGTTTAGAAAGACTCAATAAAGATTACAGTCCAAAGTACTGAACCTGCTACTGATAAGAGGCTGAGGTGCACACAAGCTTGGAATCCTGCAGCATACAAGCTTGGAATTGGGGGTCGTGGCCTATGTATGTAACTGACAGCCTATGGGGAAGAATTATCAAACATGGTGTAAAGAGAAACTGGCTCAGTTGCGCCTAGCAACCAATCAGATTCCACCTTTCATTCCTCACAGACTCTTTGGAAAATGAAAGGTGGAATCTGATTGCTGGGGCAACTGAGCCAGGTTTCACTTTACACCATGTTTGATAAATCTCCCCCTATGTATACAGATGCCATGCTCAAGATGGACACTTCTATGAGCTGTTTCCATGGTAGTTTCCTTACAATATAATCACAGACTTAATAGCCCTGATGCTTCCAGGTGTGATTTGTTTTATGTTTGGTTATATTTACTTCCTCCCTATTGTAAAATTACTTTTTGGTTCTCTTTAAATAGTTAGAAAATAGAAACAGATTAGAATAAAAGAACATTTTTTGTATCCGACATCTGTGAAAGAAAATACAGGTGGTACAGTCCTTTAAAGTAAAGATCAATTTTAAGTGGGTGCACATGCAGTTAAAAGCTGTAACAGGTGGGGGCGTGACTTGGGCGGGTCTAGCAGCAAAATGGCGTAGCTGCACCTGACTTGGCTCCGCTGACTCCTGCCCCCTGCCGAAACCTGATGAGAGCCTCCCAGGAGTGAGTTGCTCTGTGCGGGATGTCTGTGGCCGCTTACCGGGGTGAGCAGTAGATTCGGCTGCCTGCCGTGACGAGGTGGAGGTGATCGGTTGAGCTCGGATGGAGGGGGCTGCTGGGGTGAGGAGACCGCGACCGGCTGACTGGTGCAGTGTGAAGGATTGGGAGACGCGGAGGGTCAGCGGCGCATGCTGGGCCAGGGTGCGGACGGTAGTGCGGGACCCGAAGCCTGCGGTGTCCGGCCGGCGAGGATGGGGGTTAATCTTGAAGGAGGTGCCTCCTTGGATAAAAGACGGCGTCATCAGCCGGAGCCGTCACGTGCTCATCCGCATGACCAGGAGGTCAGCCGATAGAGAGGGACACCGTTCCGCCATTGAGAGAACATTATTGCGCCGGGTCCTCCGGTCTAACCTCTTCAGGTCTCCTTGGGCCACATGCTGAGGGTAAGCAATGGCGGTATGGAACTCTCCACTGTATTCACTAAAGCACAGCATGACTGTTGTTTGATCTTCCTCGAACTTGCTGAGAGCTCCCATGACCGCAAGTCATGAGCCCCTTTGTATATCTTTTATTAGAGCAACGTTGGCTGGCCTTGTATACAGTCGGAGAAAGGACTAGTTTCCTGTACCTTGCTGGACTCAGGCAGGGGGGCTCCTAGCAGGCAAAAGGGGGTCTAAGATAAAAATGGAGTCAATAGACTATGAATTTTTGCCCCTCTGCTTGCAGGCAATATTGTTAGGACGCCCGGAGAACTGAGGAAGGTAAGAAGAGGTCCCATTTACAGGTCTGTTTTGGCATGTGTTGCTCCCTATATTTTCCCCTCTGCCATTGAAGATAACAGTCCGGTGGCGGGAGCTCCTGCAGGTCTCCCTGGCTTATATGCTGAGGAGCACCGCTGGCTCGCTGTGTATACGGCCTGAGAAATAACCAGTGTTTCGTGCCTTGCTGGACTCAGGTGATACTGTTGGGATGCCCTGGAATTTGAGGAAGAAGGGCTCACGTCCCCGTTATATGTCTGTTTTGGTGTGTGTTGCTCCCTATTTGTCCTATTCGTGTGCGGTCTAAGAACACTGCGTACCTTAAAGAAAGGAGGAGAACTGCCAATTGAGGCTGGGTTCACACTACGTATATGTCAGTCAGTATTGTGGTCCTCATATTGCAAAACCAGGAGTGGATTGAAAACACAGAAAGGCTCTGTTCACACAATGTTGAAATTGAGTGGATGGCCGCCATTTGATGGCAAATATTTGCTGTTATTTTAAAACACCGGCTGTTATATTGAAATAATGGCAGTTATTTACTGTTATATGGCGGCCATCCCCTCAGTTTCAACATTGTGTGGACAGAGCCTTTCTGTGTTTTTAATCCACTCCTGGTTTTGGTTGCAATATGAGGACCACAATACTGACTGAAATATACATAGTGTGAACCCAGCCAACTGTACCCGCCCTGAATTGGCTCCAAACTACAACTCTTGGGACCTCTAGAGCACTCCGCATCACTGCATGATAATTTGACAATGTGATCATGTTTATGCTAATAACAATTCTCTTTTTCTGGTCTATGTGCACATATGACTGAGTGCGAGGGATTTGCATCTCCCGGTGTCTGTAAGTGTATGAATATACTTCTTATCTGTTTCCTCTGTATACTATGCCAGTTAAGGCCCAGAATCGGAAATCAGGAGGGGTTGTTAGCGCGAAGGAACAAGATCCGGCTCATAAGATTGATAAATTCCTAACATATCCAATGCCTCCTAAAGTTAGGGGTGGTAAGGCCCCTTCCCCGGGTGGGTCACGCTACTCAGTGTTGAGTCAAGAGGGACATGTTGAGGGGTCCACAGATGTCGCTGGGGATGTCCCGGTTTCATCGGTGGACGCTATTTTATTAGAAATAGCTAAATGTAATGAGGCCATTAAGGGCCTAGCCACACAGTTGGGGTCGATCTCATCAGAGATAATATTTGTCCGCCAGGACTTGGTAACGGTGAAAGATAGACTCATCACTATGGAGAAGCAGGCTGCTGTCTTTGAGAGTAAAATGGAGATGTTGGAAAATAAAATATCAAATTGTGAAAAAGAGAGTGTTCTGACTAAGGAGAAAGTAATAGATTTAGAAGACGGTACTCGTCGCTGTAATATCAGACTAATTGGTTTTCCAGAAGGCTCTGAGGGGGTGAACGTGGTAGAATTTTGTTATAATTGGTTGGTGGATACTTTTGGTAAAGACTCTTTTTCCCACGTTTGGTCTCGAAAGGGCCCATCGAGTTCCAATAAAAAACAAACCTCCTGGAAGTTCACCTCGAACACTAATTATTAAAATCCTATGCTCTAATGATAGGGACACGATTCTCAAGAAGGCCAGAGAGATGGATGACCTAACATACAATGGGAAATAAAATATCTTTATACCCTGATTACTCTTGTGATACACAGTGTAAGAGAAGCTCTTACAGAGATGTCAAGATAAGACTTGGGGCGGCAGGTATCCCTTTCTCTCTTCTATTTCCCGCTAAATTGCGTATAGTATATGAGAATACGGTACAGTTTTTTGGAACCGCACAAGAGGTGACAAAGTGGCTAGACTCCAAGGGATTATGATAATATGTATTGTTGAGATATTAGAGAGGGCTCTCTTGTAATCCTTTCAGCAGTACCCTGGCGGTGGGGGAGGGGGGGGCTTCGGAGTTAGGGCAGGGTCATAGTAAGAGTTATGCACTCATATAACAGTAGGGGGGTGGTTTGGGGGGGGGGGAAGGGAAGAGAGAGAGGGGGCAATGTGTTTTTTTTTTTTTTGTTTTTTTTTTAATTTTGTATGAGTAACACTAGGCTTTTGTTCTGGAACGTTCGGGGAATGGCCAACAGAGTCAAAAAGGTTGCAATTTTTGATGTGATAAACAAACATCTACCTGCTATTGTGGGTATTGCTGAGACTTATATTGAAAAAGATAATACAAAAATACATAAACGCCAGTGGGCAAAGTATGAATTTCATTCTACCATACTCATCAGGTGTCTCATACTCATTTCTTCATACTCATCAGGTGTCTCTGTCTTCATCCACAATAAGGTTAACTTCTCTCTGTATTCTTCTTTTATTGACCAAAGAGGTAGATACATTTTCTTGTATGGGAGATTGGATGGTATGGAAGTCATTATTGCTTTTATCTACATCCCCCCACCATTCAAGTTGGAGGTCCTAACTGCTTTAGTGGATTTTCAGAGAGGTAAAAGGTATGAGTCCTTATTTGCACTTGGAGATTTTAATTGTGTAATGATTCCGGAAAAGGATCGCAGGGGACTTGGGGCTAGTAATTGTGGAAGCACCTCCCCATTATTTTCTTTTTGTTCTGAGGTCGGCTGGATTGATGCTTGGCGTAAGATGCACCCTGGCAGGAATGCTTTTTCCTGTTTTAGTGCCTCTCGCCGGGCGTCATCCAGGATAAACCTGGTCCTCTGTAGTAACTCAGCTATGAGATATATTAAGAGAATTAGATTTGAACCTAAAACAATATCAGACCACACTCCCCTACTCCTGGAATTGGTTGGGATGGATATGGGTAATAGGTGCAGACCCTTTAGACTTAATCAACACTGGCTAGATATACTGAATATAGAAGAAGTAATAAGTAAGGAGATTGTATGGTTCTGGCAAATGAACAAGGATTCGGTAGATATCTTGGTAGCATGGGATGCTCTAAAGGCCTTTCTTAGAGGCATTCTGATAAATCAAGTGGCAATTAAGAAAAGGGAATTTCGGGCAAAGGAAGCCGATTTAAAAGCACGCCACAAGGCTGCATTAGAGGCCTTTGAAGGGGTGGACACAGAGGAAGCAGCCGCTAGTTTAAAGAAAATACAGTATGAGTATGGGGATTGGATAACACAGAAGGCCCAGCACAAAGTACTTTTTTCTGGGCAGCAGAGATTTTTGATGGGGGGAAACCCAATAAGTTTTTGATCAACCTTTTGAAAGGCCCGCAGACCCAGCAGGATATTACTGCTGTAAGGGACCATGACGGCAAGATACTGCAGGGGCGGGAGGAGATAAAGAATTTGGGCGTTATTTTGAAACCTTGTATACTCCAGAGGGTACTATGGATATGGGCAAGTTGCTTAATTTTTTTTTTTTCTAATTTCTCATTGCCTGTCTTAGATGCTGACCAACATGATTTACTGGAGCAAGAAATAACACTGATGGATATAGAGGAATCTTTGCGATCCTTCTCAGGGTCTTCATCCCCGGGCTCGGACGGCTTGCCCTTTGCATTCTATAAAAAAGTGGCAACTGTCATTTTGCCCATAATGCTGGAGGTAATTCAAGAATCTTTTAAAAGGGGCACCCTTGCCCAATCCATGAATGAGGCTCACATTGTTCTAATTCTAAAGAAGAATAAGGATCCAATGGATATTGGTTCTTATCGACCAATTTCCCTCCTGAATACGGATGTTAAGATATTTGCTAAAATTCTTGCGTCACGGCTTGCGAAAGGAACAATGTGGCTTCATCTCTGGTAAGACCATCTATGATAACATCTCTAGACTATTTGCTGGAATACAGCTAAGCGAGCCCGGGTCCCGCTCCATCCTGTCCATCAACGCGTCTAAGACTTTTTATGGTTCACGATGGGAAAGCTGGGTATAGGAGGTAACTTTCTTGGTTGGGTGAAAACCCTGTATAGCTCGCCAGTGGCTAGACTAATCCTGAATGGTTTCCCCTCGGAGACTTTTATGCTTGGAGGGGGGACCCGTCAGGGGTGCCCTTTATCCCCGTTATTATTTGCGTTATATGTGGAACCTCTGGCAGCATGGGTTAGATGGTACCCGGGGTTTGCGGGTTTTAGACTGAATGGTGATAATTCTAAAGTTCTCCTTTATGCAGACGATCTTTTAAAGTTTATCAGGCGCCCTGAGGAGACGATACAGGGAATTATTATTTCCTTGGAGCAATTTGGTGCAATCTCGGGCCTCTCCGTCAATTGGGAAAAGTCTTCTTTGCTCCCAATTGACGAAGAGATTGGATCCCCCATAGGTAGACTTAAAATTTTAAAAACAACTGACCATCTTGACTATTTAGGTATCAAAATTACAAAAGACCCAAGGTTGTTAGCAAATGTTAATTTAATTCCATTCTCCAACAAATTAAGAAATAGGATAAAAGTGTGAAAGTCTCTCCCTATCTCTATGGCAGACAGAGTTCTGCTGGTCAGGATGATGGTCCTACCGCAGTTGGACCTTTTTGTTTGCTGCTTCTCCTATCTGGATCAGTGCTAAGTGGTTGAGAAAAATTTAAGTAATGTTAGGAGGGTTAATTTGGGGACGGAAGGTTAATTTGGGGACGGAAGAAGGTAAGATTAAAGTACACAATTTCTTCTGCACCAAAAAAGAAGGGAGGCTTTTCCCTCCTTATTAAGGGTGAAGAAGTTTCACTTCACAAATACTTAAGGAACATTTCTAGACACGCTGACTGGTATGAATTATTGGAATCTGGGAATTTAAGATATGGCAAATTTAAGGGTTTGTCTCTTTGCACAGTTAGACAAGGTATGGTGGGCGGTTAGGTCCTGGTGTGGAGTAGTGGGTAGTTTGCCCTGTACCCCTATATGGCATAACCACCATATTCCAGAGTTTATGAAAATTTGGAATTGTTCCATATGGATAAATCAAGGTATCACTGGGGTTCTGCAGGTGTTTGATGGGCGCAAGGCTCGTCCTTTTTCAGAGCTTTGTGACACATATGGTTTAGTAAAGAATAATTCTTTTTTGTATAATCAGGTAGCTCACGCGTGGTCTAAATCTCTAAACAACACGGTCTTTCATGTTACGAATTCTGCACCATTTTCACTTTTATTAGAGTTAGATATTAAGAAAAAACGCACTGCTTTTATATATAAGACACTCAGTGGTGTTTATACACAGGATAGATTGGGAAGAACTTGGTCCAGATGGGAGAACCTCCTGGGAGTACTTGGGATGGAGCATAGGGAGAACATTCTAGTGAATATTAGTAAAGTCTCGCTTAATGAAGGACACAAGCTAAATCAGTTTCATATTTTCTATATGTGCTATTACTCCCCTCTGTACTTGCATAAGATGGGCATAAGAAATAACTCGTTCTGCCCTAAATGTGGGGCGGAGGGTGCTGATCTTTTTCATTTATTTTGGTTGTGTAATAAGGCTCAGGTATTTTGGAATAAGGTGTTTGATGAGATAGATGACAAATTACACTGTTCGGTGCCTAGGCACTCGTTGGTAGCAATCCTGGGCGATACACCGGAGATAGCAGAACATAATAGTTTGGTTATAAAGCTCCTTTTTTGTGCTAGACTTATGGTGCGTTTACACGTAATGATTATCGTACGAATTTGCGCGATAACGATCGAATTCGAACGATAACATTACGTGTAAACGCAGCGAACGATCAAACGACGAACGATACATCGCTCATTTTGATCTTTCAACAAGTTATCAAATCGTCATTCGCAAAAAATTCGCAAATCGTTCCGTGTGAACAGTCGTTTGCCGATTTAACCAATGTGTGAGATAGGCTTAAGCGTTCGCAAAACGATCGCAAAACTAATTTTCCGTACGATATATCGTACCGTTTAAACGCTGCTCGTTATGAAAAAAAATCGTTACTCCGACATCGTTAATCGTACGATCGGGCCAATTATCGTTACGTGTAAACGCACCATTAAAATCCTTAATAAGTGGTTTTCCCCGAGCGTTCCAACTAAGGGCCCTTTTACACAGAAAGATTATCTGACAGATAATCTGCAAAAGATTTGAAGCGAAAGCCAGGACTGGATTTGAAAAGAGGAGAAATTTCAGGCTCTCCTGTATGACCTGATCTCTGTTTATAGTGTGTTCCTGGTTTTGGCTTCAAATCTTTGGCAGATAATCTGTCAGATAATCTTTCTGTGTAAAAGGGCCCAAGTGAATGGTTAAACCAGGTGAAGACTATTAAGAGTCATGAGGCAGCATGGCACCTCGGGAAAAAGGAGGGAGTGCAGAACTTTCAAAAGAGATGGGGTAGATGGCCTGATGGAGCCTAAGCCTTAAATTTGGAAATCAATGGTTTGTTTATATGGGAAAACTCTGGGTGTTGTCTTCTCCCCCTTTTTTTTTCTTTTTATTATTTATTCTCTCTCTCTCTCTTCAAGGGTGGGTAAGGGTGGGATGGGGGGTTGGGGTCTAAGATGTGTCAGGGGAGGGTGGTACGTAGGTTGTTGGGTTATTGTACATTTAATTGTCTATGCTGGATCTGTAAGTAAAAAAAAAAAAAAAGCTGTAACAGAGCAAAAGCTTCAGCTTCTTTGTCCTGTTACTCTTGGAGACTGCTTTCTGTGACGGAAGATGTACAGCTTGAAAATTAGGTGGTTTTCTTAAATGCTGAGAAGGGGCACCTACCTAATTGAGGGAACGAGTGCGTTTGAAAAAAAGTTCAACATCTTGGACTTTGTGAGGCTATTAGAGCTTGGAATGAGATTTCTATTCTGCTTGGAGACCCTTGTGACTTAAGGTCCTATTCCACGGGATGATATAGTTCAGATTATCGTTAAATCGTTCGAATCTAAGCGATAATCGTTCGGTTGAATAGCAGTTAACGAATAACGACCGAACAAGAAATCATTGATCGTTTAATAAGACCTGGACCTATTTTTCCTTTGCTCGTTCGCAAATCGCTCGTATTGAATAAGATGTCGTTCGGTCGTTTGCAGCAGTGACGAACACAATAGCGACGACAAGACGACAGCAAGAACGATCATAAGTAACGATTATCGTTCCATGTAAATGGGTGACCGATTTCAGGTCTTTCGCAATAGCAGTCGTTTGGATTGTTTATTGTTAACGATTATGCGAACGATAATCGTCCCCTGGAATAGGGCCCTTAGGTACTATGTAGATGCTTCAGTGACCTTGAGCAGGAAATTGTCCCTGGCTGTTAGGGTCAATTTACACAGAAAGATTATCTGAGAGATTATCTGCCAAAGATTTGAAGCCAAAGCCAGAAACAGATTATAAACAGAGATCAGGTCATAAAGGAAAGCCTGAGATTTCAATTCTTTTCAAATCCATTCTTTGTCAGATAATCTTTTTGTGTAAATGGACCCTATGGGTCTGAAAGTTGATGGAGGAGTGGAATCATGTGGAGTGGATTTAAATGGACATCATCATCATCAGAAAATGGCTTACAGTTTAAGTTACATTTTTAGTCAAATTTTTTAATTTTTAGTTTTTTTTTTCTTCTAATCTTACTATTAAAATATTCATATAGGTGGAAAATGTATCAAAATTGTTCTAAATCAAAAAGTGGTCTATATTTTGGCTTTAAAGCACTTCTTTCCTGTGACAAATTTATCAAAATTGCATCCATTGTCATTAACATGCATCCTTAAAAAAACTGAGTTTAAAAAAAATAAAAATTGCATTCATTAAAATGGATGTGGCCTCTCTCTGGGAGAGGATTGTTTTTTTTTCAGTGTGCTATGGCTGCAGCAGGCTGCATGTGTCCCATTTATGGAGGAGCGGGAGTCGGAGCTGCAGCCACAGCCCTAAACAGAACTATTCTGAGAACAGCCGTGAGTGGTGTAAACTTTAGAAGATTTTTGCGCAATGAATGATTAATCCCTTTAAGGGTATATTCACACGGGCAGGCTCGCAGCGAGATTCTCGCTGCGAGCCCGGCAGGTCCTGGCAGTTCCCATACACTACATACTTGCTGCGGTCTAAACGACCGCAGCGAGTATGTAATTATACCGCCCTTAACCCCTTCTGCTCCCGCCCGGCTCCCCCGCTGTAAGCATACTTTACCTGTCCTTGCTGCACGGGTCCGGCGTCCTGCTCTCCTGTCCGGCCAATTAGTGTGTTGCCCAGTCGCAGCCACTGATTGGCGAGGCGGGAGAGCAGGACGCCGGACCCGTGCAGCAAGGACAGGTAAAGTATGCTTACAGCGGGGGAGCCGGGCGGGAGCAGAAGGGGTTAAGGGCGGTATAATTACATACTCGCTGCGGTCGTTTAGACCGCAGCAAGTATGTAGTGTATGGGAACTGCCAGGACCTGCCGGGCTCGCAGCGAGAATCTCGCTGCGAGCCCTCCCGTGTGAATATACCCTAAACATTGCAGTTTTCATTTTGACCATTAGGCTTAAAGGAGAAGTCCGGCCAAAATTATTTTTTTATATGTTATTACTGATGGAAAGTTATACAATTTTCTAATGTACATTAATTATGGGAAATGCTCATATACTGCTATTTCCCTTAATTTAATGTATCAGAAAGTGTTAGAATTATCTCAGAAGCAGTGACGTCACGACGAATGGTGTATTCTTATGGAGTGTCCAGCAGGGGACGCACTATATATAGAAGTCAATGAGTACCATTGACTTCTATATATAGTGCGCCCCTGCTGGACACTCCATTGGAATTACAATGGATGTGTATGTAAATGTAATATACAGTGTTTTTGATTGAATACATTTATGGAATACTTCGGGGAGCAAGTGTCCTTGCTCCCCAAAGTATTCCATAAATGTAATCAATCAGTACATCACAGTAAGCCCGCCGAACCGCCGCCGCTACCGAACGCCCGCCGCTCTGGACTACACTCAACTACTACTCTCATCACCTGCTCATAGCATGAGCAGGTGATGGGAGAGTAGTAGCTGGGTTATATCTCTGAGATCGCCGCCGCCGCCGCCGATGCCGTGCAGGGGAGCCGCTCATCACTGCAGCCATCATCCCCCTCCTGCTTCTTCCTTACACTATCTGATGGGGAGTCAGCCATCAGATAGTGTAAAGTTTGCCCGGTCCGGTAGCGGCGGCGGCAGCGGTTTGGCGGGCTTACTGTGATGTACTGATTGATTACATTTATGAAATACTTTGGGGAGCAAGGACACTTGCTCCCCAAAGTTTTCCATAAATGTATTCAATAAAAAAAACTGTATATTACATTTACATACACATCCATTGTAATTCCAACGGAGTGTCCAGCAGGGGCACACTATATATAGAAGTCAATGAGTACCATTGACTTCTATATATAGTGCGTCCCCTGCTGGACACTCCATAGGAATTACACCATTCGTCGTGACGTCACTGCTTCTGAGATAATTCTAACACTTCCTGATACACTAAATTAAGGGAAATAGCAGTATATGAACATTTCCCATAATTAATGTACATTAGAAAATTGTATAACTTTCCATCAGTAATAACATATAAAAAAAATAATTTTGGCCAGACTTCTCCTTTAAGGCTATCTTCACACATAGTATCTCTGTCACTATTATTGCAACTAAAGCCAGGAGTGGGTTGAAAACTCACAAACTGGCACTTACATGGCAAAATTATAATGGCAAGATTTGCACACTTCTGATTTTGCTTGAAAAAAATACTGACCAAAAGAGTGATGGGAATACTATATGTGTACATAGCCTAAAACTAAGCTGAGGCACCCTTGTCTGTAAGGATCATTTTCTAGCAGTGCTATCTCATCAACACAGACGGGTAAACTCAAAGGTGATAACAGAGGTACATTAGCTGCCAGAATCCACCCACCCAAACAGGAGACAAGAGTCGAGCTGTCTCTGGAAGAAAGTGGCCATGTTTTTCTTAAACTGGACAACCCCTTTAAACGTCTGGTGTGTGAGCAAGGTTTTACAGCATGAAAATAAACCTCAATGTGTGTTTATTTTGTTTCTAGCATGATAAATCATACCAAAGAGGTTCTTGTGTAAATAAATGTCTCATCCATAATAGGAAATTTCAATGCTGTGTTAAAGTCTTTATGTAGCATGAACTAAAAAAAAAAAAAATGCATCCACTCTAGTTCATGTAAATGCACAGTGAAGTTTTGCACAGCAGAGCTAATGCAGTGTGTTTGGCTAAGCTTGCTGCTTTCCTATCAGATGTTAAGCAGAGCTGTTTATATTGGCCCCTACAAAGCATCTGCCAGGAAATCATGACTAACTACTTTACACACAGAGATACATAACTTTATTTGCATTGAAGCTACGTGTTTTGTCAGGGTATTTATATACAACTATCATATAAAAATAGGATTTTGCAATAGCTGTAGAGAAGCGTTCTCATATAGATGCATATACTTGGGAATGCCAATGGACCCTGAATGTCATGAAAACAGAGAAATAACACCCTGCCATGGAAAGGTAATTAAACTGGGTGAGTATATGGGCAGGCTTGATGCAATGGGCTGCTTATTTAAAAGGTCAGCCAGCTGCTTGATACGAGTGATAATTGACTATATACAAGTCAATCAATGCTTGTTGAAAGGACTCTTGAGGCTATGTTCACACATGGCGTTAAATGTGCATCTTTTGCCACGATTTAGACTTTTTGCTGTAAATTGCGTTAAAATATTTGCTGTAATTGCACAATTCACAGCAGAATACTGTAAAAATCTCGGCAAACCCACATAATTAACACTAAAAGTAATGTCTGATTTTGTCTAGGTGCCCCCAGGATTTTAACCCCTTAACGTCAGTAATACGAACATATACTTTCCTACTGCACATACCCTGCATGTCAGAGGGGTTGATGTGTGCGAGGCCGGTGAACTGAGAGTGGTCCCGCACACATCAGTGTCCCGGGAGCCATGGGTAATGGCATCCCGCAACTTCCTGCCATTAACCGCTTAAACGCTTAAGGTACTTAGTGACAGGACAAGCTTGAGTGATCGGGAGTGATCACGGACAGGACAAGATTGTAGGTATGCGGCCCATGATGCCCCTACGCGTTGCATTCCACCGGAACTTCATCAGGGAGACGAAGTTCCGGTGGAACGCAACGCATAGAGGCATCATGGGCCACAACGAGTCGCTCCTTTCCCTCTCTGTTTGGTGACATACATTATTGATTTATTTTTTGTTCAGCATTTCATAGTTTAGTTACCATTCACAGCACACGTGTACATTTTGTTTTTTTGATGTGGACACTTTCAATCATGTTTATGTTGTTTATTCACTTCATGTTGTCTGAGGGTCTATAGGGCTATACTTTATGATCGTTTGCTGGCCTGTGGGTTCCCATTATTGTGTGGATCCCACCGTGTTTTTCCCTCTTTGGGAATTTTAAATGTTTTTAATGTGCAGGGATCTGGTTTCCCTTGCCATTTTTTGTGTTTTTGTATTTGTGTGTTAATTACTAATAAACATATTTTTGTAATTTCTTAATTATTGTTGGTGTGCTCCTATATATGACATCTGTTTCTTTAGTGGCCCAAATTTAAAATATCTAAGGCTAGGTTCACACTGCGTTTTCAGCATCCGTTTAACGGATCCGTTTTTTTTTACGTCCAGAAAAATAGGTTCAGCAACGTTTTTTTGTCCGTTTTGGTCCGTCAAAAAAAAACGGATCCGTTTTTTTTTATAATGGAAGTCAATGGAAAAACGGATGCACACTAATGAATCCGTTTTTTGCAATCCGTTTTTCATGCGTTTTTTGCAAAAAACGGATGCGTTTAACGGATGCTGAAAACGCAGTGTGAACCTAGCCTAACCAACGAAACAGATTTCCACATATCTCAAATGATTGCTAGGTTAAAGTGATATTGTCACCCTATGTGCAGTTCTCCACACCATCCACAAGCTTTAGACGCTGCACATTCAGTATATACCTGTATAACACTTGTCTGTGTCTTCTTTCTGCTCTACAATTGCTTCATATTATCGATGGACAGTGTCACCTAGGTGGGGGCTTCACGGCAGTTGGGCACTATCTCCTATATGGAGAGTGGCAGTTAGGCACTCTACTCACCTGGGAGATAGAGCCCAACTGCCGTGAAGCCCCCACCTAGGTGACACTGTCCATCGATAATATGAAGCAATTGTAGAGCAGAAAGAAGACACAGACAAGTGTTATACAGGTATATACTGAACTAGAAAATGTACCCGGCGCTGCCCGGGTATAAAGTGTCAGTCTTTTAATTAGATTTGTTCTAAGGTGCCCAAGAGGCCAAGCTAAAGGTATTGTTTCATCTGAGTTAATCAGTGGAATTAGTGTATACCTGTAGTGCATAGTTGGAGGGGTTCTGTATACCCACAATGTATAGTTTTTAGGGGTCTCCCATATCTGTAGTGCATAGTTGGGGGGCTGTATACCTAAAGTGTATAGTTGGGGGGGGGGGTCCTGTATACCTGTAGTGTGTAGTTGGGGGGGGCTGTATACCTGTAGTGTATAGTTGAGGGAGGTCCTGTATACCTGCAGTGTACAGTTGGTGAAGGTCCTGTATACCTGTACTGGTATAGTTGGGGGATCCTGTATACCTGTAATGTATAGTTGGTGGAGGTCTTGTATACCTGTAGTTTATAGTTTGAGGGTCCTGGATACCTGTAGTGTATAATTGGTGGAGGTTTTGTATACCTGTAGTATATAGTTCGGGGGTCCAGTATACCTGTAGTGCATAGTTTGAGGGTCCTGTATAACTGTAGTATAGAGTTGGTGGAGGTCCTGTATACCTGTAGTGTATAGTTTGGGGTCCTATATACCTGTAGTAAGTATATAGTTGGTGGAGTTCCTGTATACCTGTAGTATATAGCTTTGGGGTCCTGTATACCTGTAGTATAGAGTTGGTGAAGGTGCTGTATATCTGTATTATAGAGTTGGTGTAGGTCCTGTATACCTGTAGTGTATAGTTTTGAGGTCCTGTATACCTGTAGTGTATAGTTTAGGGTCCTATATACCTGTAGTATATAGTTGGTGGAGGTCCTGTGTACCTGAAGTATATAGTTGGTGGAGGTCCTGTATACCTGTAGTGTATAGTTTTGGGGTCCCGTTCACCTGTAATGTATAGTTTTGGGGTCCTGTATACCTGTAGTGTCCTGTATACCTGCAGGGTCGTATTTACCCGTATGGCAGTGTTATTCAGTCACAGTGTGTCTGTATTGGTCAGGTCTGGTATAGTGGTGTTATCCAGTCACAGTATGGCGGTATTGGTCAGGTGTGGTATGGCAGTGTTATCCAGTCACAGTATGGTGGTATTGGTCAGGTGTGGTATGGCAGTGTTATCCAGTCACAGTATGGTGGTATTGGTCAGGTCTGGTATAGCGGTGTTATCCAGTCACAGTATGGCGGTATTGGTCAGGTCTGGCGGTGTTACCCAGTCACAGTTTGGCGGTATTGGTCAGGTGTGGTATGGCAGTGCTATCCAGTCACAGTATGGCGGTATTGGTCAGGTCTGGTATGGCAGTGTTATTCAGTCACAGTATGGTGGTATTGGTCAAGTCTGGTATAGTGGTGTTATCCAGTCACAGTATGGCAGTATTGGTCAGGTCTGGCGGTGTTACCCAGTCACAGTTTGGCGGTATTGGTCAGGTCTGGCAGTGCTATCCAGTCACAGTATGGCAGCATTGGTCAGGTCTGGCAGTGTTATCCAGCACAGTATGGCGGTATTGGTCAGGTCTGGTATGGCAGTGCTATCCAGTCACAGTATGGCGGCATTGGTCAGGTCTGGCAGTGTTATCCAGCACAGT
The DNA here is from genome assembly GCF_027789765.1 of Dendropsophus ebraccatus. Taxonomy (NCBI): domain Eukaryota; kingdom Metazoa; phylum Chordata; class Amphibia; order Anura; family Hylidae; genus Dendropsophus; species Dendropsophus ebraccatus. Next base: position 67,654,308 of record NC_091459.1, read on the forward strand.
ATGGCGGTATTGGTCAGGTCTGGCAGTGTTATCCAGTCACAGTATGGCGGTATTGGTCAGGTCTGGTGTGGCAGTGTTACCCAGTCACAGTTTGGTATACCTGTAGTGCCCTGTATATACATGTACTGTATAGATGGAGTAGGGGGTCCTGTATATACATGTACTGTATAGATGGAGTAGGGGGTCCTGTATATACATGTACAGTATAGATGGAGTAGGGGGTCCTGTATATACATGTACTGTATAGATGGAGTAGGGGGTCCTGTATATACATGTACTGTATAGATGGAGTAGGGGGTCTACCAGTTATTACTGTGGATGTTGTGAGGCAGCTGCCCTAGCAACCATTGCTCCCTGTGAAAATGAAAGCAGTAATCCTATTGGTTGCTAAGGCTCCAACTGCCGTGTCTGCTGCAGCTAATTATATCACCTGTGTTTGCAGTGAGGAGATTTTCCCATTCATCTCTATGGGGCGCCTCCCCTCCTGTACATCTGGCGGGGACGGGACCTTCGCAATAACCTTCCTGGGCACCCAATGTATCTGTGTGCCAAATTTGGGGTCAAACGGTTCAGGCGTTTGGAAGTCTATAGAGGACAGACAGACAGAAGGACAGACAGACAGACTTTGATTTTTATGATATAGATGTGCAGCATCTAAGCTTGTCAATGGTACAGAGAATTGCACATAGAGTAATGGCCCTATTCCACGGAAGGATTATCGTTCGTTTTCGGACGATATCGACCGCTACGGACGATAATCGTTCCGTGGAATAGAGTGCAACGATCAGCCGACATCGTTCATGTCGGCTGATCGTTGCAGTCGCTTGTTTTTCAACATGTTGAAAAACAAGCGACTGATATAGCAGCGATCTGCTGCCGTCGCTCCGTTGAATAGGAGCATCGGCAGCAGACGCTGCTATATCCTATGGGCTGCCCGGACGATCAGCGATCCCCCGGGCAGCCCCCCCGCAGCTCCCCGCCGCCCCTCCCGCACTCACCCGCTCGCTGCTGCCGCGTTGAATAGCGGCGGCAGCGAGTGGGGAACGAGGAGCAAACGAGCGCTAATAGCGCTCGTTTGCTCCTCTAAAACGACCCGTGGAATAGGGCCATAAGGGGGGGGGGGGTGACAATATCACTTTTAGCTACACCATGTATAAGGGGGTTATTATAAGGATCCCTCCTTATAGGTACATATTAGTAATAGTAAAAAAAAAAAACACCACACATGAACCATGCTATTCTGTTGGCTGCTCTGTATACATAGCTATTTACTGAACACCAAGTGGTGTCATACTATGTGCGGAAATGTATTAACGACAGCCATCTGAGAAAGGTAAACCATGGTCTTCTCGGCCAAAAGGGAGCTATCAGTATTATGGCTGCCCTGTCTTCCACCACACACCCTGGGGATCAAGGTGCATGGAGGGAAGGTGTAACCTCTCTCATTCCCCCAATGTTGGGCAAATGCATCCACTGCTGCTAGACAATCCCGAGGACTGAGGGAAAAGAATCTGGACAGTTGTTTTTTTTTCTCCTTCTTCTGGTCGCAAATAAGTCCACTGTTGGAGAACCAAACCTTTTTACAACCAGATTGAAAACCTTGTTCAGCGCCCATTTGACTGACAGAGATAAATCCTGCTCAAGTCTGCAGTCTGGTTGTCTGTGCCCATGAGATGCACTGCTGACAGGGATGAGAGATTTCTTTCTGCAAAGCTGAAAGATCGGAGGAAAAAGGTTCAGAAGTGTTTGACATCTAGTATTGCCTTGTTTGTTCAGATATGCTACTGGTATTGTCTAAGTCACACGTGTCAAACTCAGGCCCTCCAGCTTTTACAAAACTACAATTCCCATCATACCTGGACTGCCAAAGCTAAAGCTTTGGCTGCCCAGGCATGATGGGTTTTGCAGTTTTTCAACAGCTGAAGGGCCTGAGTTTGACACCCCAGGTCTAAGTATATTTAGGACATCTTTGGATGATTTTGAGGGGATAATTCTCTCAAGGCTAGGAATACCACATACAGCTTTGTAGTTGAAGTGGCCAAGCTCCTTGCAGCAAGTGATGACCTGAATGCCCCCCACCTTCAGGGATTGGCATCTGTGGCAATCCTGACTAAATCTCTGGGGGACCACTGAAATCCTTCAGCAAGGTTGAGAGGGTTCAACCACCAAAGGAGGCTTACCCTTTCAACCACCAAAAGGAGGCTTAACTGGATTGTATGATTGAGGAAGTTTTGCCTTCCATCCCACTTTTGGAGGATGTCACTTTGCAGGATCCTTGAATGGAACTAAGCCCACTGCACAGAAGGAATACAAGAAGTTTGTGGCCCTAAGACTATGAAAACACGCTCGTAAGATGGAATCTCAGACTTGATGACTAAGGGCCCTATTCCACCAGACTATTCTCGTCCGCATAATCATTAACGATTAACGATCTCAAACCGCTATTGCGAAAGACCTGAAAACGTTCACTCATTGCCATGGAACGATAATCGTTACTTATGATCGTATTTGCGATCGTTTTTTCTTCGCTATTGCAGTTGTATCTATTGCGAATGACCGAACGATGTCTTATTCAACGCGAACGATTTGCAAACGTGCAACGATACAAATAGGTCCAGGTCTTATAAAGCGATCAACGATTTCTCGTTCGGTCATTAATCGTTAACTGCATTTCAACTGAACGATTATCGTTTAGATTCAAACGATTTAACGATAATCTGAACGATAATCGCCCAGTGGAATAGGGCCCTAAGGAAGTTTTCCTTTAAAGACTATATCACCCTTCCAGGATTTTATTCATAATGTACACCTTGCTGAATCTGAAAGGGCAGTGGCTCTGGCAGATATTTAAATGTAATAAACCAAGGTCATCTGCTAGGAAATCTGCAGCTTTAGAGAGGGCTGGGAGATCTTCCAAAATTTTTTCACAAGATGGTTCTTTGAAAAGGGGAGATCTTAGGTCAGACAGCCAGACTCTAAAGGGACAGGGCTACACATGTACTGGCAATACTTGTTCTTAAGGAACCTGTGACTGCTTCCCAAGTCTTTTTATTAAAGAAAACTGCCTTTCTATCCATGGGGTTAGGAAGAAACCTCAGATGCTCAAAAGGTAGACTGTTTCTTTAAGCCAACCTAGCGACAGGTGGAACAACAACAGGTGGTTTGTCCCAAGTGCAACACTACCCCTCTTCAAACAGGTATTTACGCTTATTAGAAACCCCATGTGTAATAAGCTGTAAGAAATTAGTTTAAAAATATGCGTAGTATAAAAAATAATTTTAAAAATTGTTTTTTCTCCCCCTCTTGATCTGCATTCCTGGAGAGGGGAGGGGGGGGCGGTATAAATTTTTGTGGAGAAATGTACACTTTTTGTAACTGGTGAAGAATTGGTATAGCAGAATTTTTGTGGAATAATGTTCTCTTGTTAGGTTTTTTTCCCCTCACTGAAAATTAAAGAAAAGAATAAAAAAAAATAAATGTGTATTTACGCTTGAAATATCTTGGAACAAAGATAGCAAAGATAGAATGGTAGCTTCACACACCATACCACAGCAGATTTGATCTAAATAACTGGGCACAGCATCAAGTCTGTACCATCAAATCTGCTGCAGATCTGCTGGGGATCCTGTATGTGTGAATGCACCCTAAATGCTTTTATGGAGGGGGGTCTTTGATTTTTTTTTTTTTTCTTATTGTATCATTACACAATCACAAGTCCGTCTCACACCAGCAGACCAAACGTGACACGTTGGGAGTAAATACAGGGTATAACAGGGACTGTACAAAGGGATAGACCGGGGCAGGACCCCGACAGTTCCCTGAGAGAGAAGGGGTAGTGACCAACACGCAGACAATAAGGGGCGAAAAAGGGAGAGTAAGACTCCTGATTGGTCACAACCTTTTGATTTTTTGCACGGTCTACAGAAACGCAAGAACAGAGCCACAGGATTTCAGGACGACAGACTGGTGAGATACACCTGATTTAATTTTCATATATCTCGGCTGGGACTGCGAAGACTGAATTTATTTGTGGACTGGTGTAATTACAGATTCATATGGACTTGGGTTTTGTTTGTGGGGATGTATGTTTTTTAGAAGATTATTAAAAGTGAAGCTTTAATGGTGTTCACCCCTTATATATATTTATTGTATCATTGTTAAAGCTATGTTCACACACAACATTTTTGTCAGTATTTTGCCACCAAAACCAGGAGTGGATTGAAAATACAAAGGCTATGTTCAAACACTGAATCGGATGGCTGGCATTTAATAGCAAATAATAACTGTTGTTTTAAAATAACGGTTGATATTTGCCATTAAATGATGGCCATCCACTCAATTTCAACAGTGTTTCTATAGCCCATGGGTCTCCAAATTGCAGCCCACCAGCTGTTGCGAAACCACAACTCCCATCATGCCTGGACAGCTAAAGCTTTGGATTTGGCTGTCCAGGCATGATGGGAATTGAAGTTTTGCAACAGCTGGAGGGCCGCAGTTTGGAGACCCATGCTATAGCCTATGTTTTCAATCCACTCCAGGTTTAGGATGCAAAATACTGAGCAAAAATACTGTGTGTGAACATAGCTTTAAAAATGATATAATAATTTCCATCAGGGGATTTGAAACAGAAATCAACTATATCTGAACTATATAGTGTTTCTTTCAGAGGCTAGGCAGCACTGATTATTCATGAAGAAGAGGGAGAAGGAAGGAGGGGTGAGGCGGCCAGAGTGTGGCACAAACAACTCCTCTTTGCCTCTTCAGTACTGTAGGAGACGTGATATTGTGCATAATCCACGGCACGGAAAATTACCAAAAGGTACTATGCTCACTAGGGTACTGCCAGCTACAGCACACTGTCAGCACCTCATGTAGGGCCCAGGAGCTAACAGATTGCCTTTAAGGGATAGTCGAACTTCGTCTCTAACAATTTTCTTAAAGAGGATGTACCACCCGGTACATCCTCTTTAACCTGAACCCCCGGATCGATTGGCGCCGGCACGGGGAAGCCGGTGCCACGGTCCATTTTTCTGACCACCGCCCGGTTCTCGAGCACGGTGCTGTTCGATCCAGCGGTACCGGCCGGTGCTGAAGCACAGGAGGCGGGCCGGCCCGCCCCCAGTGGGAGGGAATTCCCTCCCCTGTATGACGTGGCTCCATTCATTCTAAGCGAGCCAGGGAACCGGGCGGCGGTCCGAAAAACGGACCGGGGCACCGGCTTCCCCGTGCCGGCGCAGATCGATCTGTGGGTTCAGGTTAAAGAGGATGTACCGGGTGGTACATCCTCTTTAATACATAGTTACATAGTTAATACGGTTGAAAAAAAGACACATGTCCATCGACTTCAACCAAGGAGGGGATGGATACAGGGAGCAGGGGATGGATACAGAGAATACTATTTGCTAGTACTGAGCATTCTTGTGCTACTAAACGGTCAATACAAGGACAGAGAGATCTGACAATCATCCCTGAGCAGGGTTGCTGTGTGAGGCTGCTGGAAGCATGCTGCAGATCTCCCCAGGCTTTTGAATCTTCCAGGCAAATCCCAGACATGACCCAACGCTGGATAATCCCGGAAGTGAGGTCAATACCTGTGAACATGCAGAGGTGACTGGAAAGGAGAAGAACATGGCTCCCCTGACTCGGCTCCCCTGACTCACCTCCCTACCCCTCCCTTTTATTAACAGGTTATAATAAAAAAAAACTTCCGTTTAATTCCACCTTTCACACCTGGCAAAAAATACAAGCATCTATTTTTAGCCAAAATGACTGAATTTATACAAATTTTATACAAAACAACTTTCTTGTAACTAATTCAAGAAATAAAGAAACTAAATTAGCTATTTTGAGTCATCTGCTGCATAACAACTGCAAAAAGACTGATCATTTGTAGGTATTCATCTGCTCCATCAGCCAAACACTTGTCCACTTCCTGTAAAATAAAGTAAATTATTAAACCTCTACTTAAAAGAATAAAATACTTGAAAACATATACAAGCACATTATGCACAGTGGACAGCTGCCACATCGTTCCATAAACATGTACATTCTGCATGTGTGTTTGGAATTGATACCAAAGTGAAAACGCTTAGCATTTTTAATCTCTCTGCTTGCAAAATAAAGATTATATATGATATGCGTTTATATATATTATTGGTAAAATAAATTGTGCAAACATAGTCGAAATGTGTATGGCTACATTGGATTCACCAGACAGCAGTTTAATAGTTGTTCAACCATCAACTATCTAATGTGCATGATTAATTTTAGACAAAGGACATAGTAGTAAAGTCTAATAAAGTAAGAAGTATTAACAAGCAGAACTGAGCTTTCCCTACTTGGACTCATCTGTACTGTGATAAATCAGTTATATATTGCTACTGTGCAGACTCATAAATTTGGCACATTTAGAGCAATATGCCCCATCATGAGCAGATATAACAGCACACTGATAGAGCTGACATAACCGTGGTACACACTATCAATTGCTTAGCACAAGAACACTTTTGCTTTCTGGCAAATTGTATTACAGCAACTCTTCTGTGGGGCCAGACTAGGTAAGTTTGCTTTGCTTCCCATGTGCAACAAGCCTATGGTGCCCATGGCCATGTTTCTGTTAAAAGCTTTTTTGATAGCGCTGCGGAATCTGTTGGCGCTATACAAATAAATATTATTATTATTATAGCTATTGCATACTAGGAATGCTCCACCAAATGTTCTTCAAATGCTCTAGCAAAGTGTAAGCCTAATAGCCACGATTCTAGCATGATGAAAAGTCACTTTGGTATTCTCTGACTTACTGCAAGTTTCTCTGCAATGACGGCTTTCTGTTTGTCAGTCAGATCTTCTCGTTCAAGTAGAATATCATGAAGCTGGTTTACAAGTTGTGTTGCTGCATGGCCATTATTTATTAAATTCTTCAGAATAGATAAAAAAAAAATAGTTAAATTCCAGAATATGGAACGTGGCTGCAGGAACTTAACATGAATTCTAAAAGGATAGCACATTTAAATAGAGCACTTGAAGGAGTTATCCAGCCTCTTTAAAGTGCAACACCAGCACAAGAAAGAAAAAAAAAAACAACTCTTAAATCAACTGGAGTCAGAAAGTGCCAGTGATTTTTTTATTTACTTAAAAATCTATTACTAAAAAAATCTCAAGTCTTTCAGTACTTTGCAGCTGCTGTATGTCATTGACATAGATATGCAGGTCATACAGCTGCTGTTAGGTACTGGAAGACTTGAGATTTTTAATAGAAGTAAATTACAAATCTCTGGCACTTTTGACACCAGTTGATTTGAAAGAAAACAATTTTTGATCGAGCTGCCCTTTAAGTGTAAAAAGGGACAGGAAATTCAAAGAGCAGTGGACATAGGAAGCTTTGGAACTGGATCAATAGGTAATTAATAAGGCAAGTACAACATAGAATAAATGGCAAGTAACAAAACAGGCATTCAATTTCTTACCTTCACCACAGTTTCTAGTTTCTCAAAGGAACCACTCTGGCATGCTGCCAAGACTCCTTCAAGAGTTTCCTTTGAAATCACCTACATGATAATAAAAATAAATAAAATATAAAATATATAAATAAAAGGGCAATGCAGAACCAATTGACGACACAGGATGAATATACTCATCCAGGTAGCGCCAACACTATTGGCAACAAGCTACAAACATCATAATTTGGGCCAGTAAATTAAGAAAGATTATGTGGGAACCTACTGATAACATTTATAGTTATGATTTTTATTTTATACTTCTGAATAGAGTAAAGTTTGTGTTCAAAATAAATCAACTGAAAAGAACATGTAATACACAGAAAACATGTAATAGGAGGAGAGGAAGGGTGGTTGGACTAACAGATTGGGGAGCTGGACCTGGAGAACCCCTCAAGGGTGAATGGAAGGAGAAAGTGTGTGTGTATATATATAACAGCTTGTAAAGAAAGTGGCACAAAGATGGGCTCTTAATTCTAAATGAGGTGTGTGGAAGAAGTCTGGTAGCAAAGTGGACTCTGGACGCAGGAGCAAAGTTTGTATGGATTAGTTGCCCTGATCTCTGGCCCTCCATGATATATTGGAGGCCTGGGACTGGGGATCTCAACAATCTGAGGGGTGGGCCGGTGGGCGTGGGCATCCCTAATATTGTGGCACTGGCTGCACAATTGGACCTTGGAGTGGAGTGAGTAACAAAGTACGAAAGCCTGCCGAAAGCAAGGATGGAGGGTAATAGTTCAAACTACAGTTGGAATGAACTTAAAGCGAACATACTGCACCATCAGGTACATCGCTTTTGGTTTTATACCTTAATGGATCAGCGCCAGGTCCGGTGATTTCGGGAGCAGTGGCATGGAGCACTGGGGACCCACCTGCTGGCCCCTCAGTATGACAATCTCCCCTCCCCTCTGTGGTGGGGCTTTATTAGAATCAATGGAGCTGTGTCACAGAGGGTAGGAGGTTTTGTAACACTGGGGGCCAGTGGGCCTGCCCCACTGCTCCAGGGCAGGCTAATGCTTCCGAAAAGACCGACACCATGTGTGGTTCAAAAAAAGGACCACACCACCGGCACCCCTGCGCCGATCCATTAGCGTATAAAATGCAAAGCGAAGTATCTGATGGTACATTCGTTTGAAGCATGTAGTCCTGGGATGCATTCTCAGAGATACCTCCTAGAAATAAGAAAGTGATGTAATTAAAGGTTTTGGTGTTCTCCTGTTTGAGTTTTCCTTTGGATGGATGCGTATAGCCTGTGGGTTGAGTGTATGATTATGTTTTTGTCCCTAAGGAGATATTGTGAGAGTGTGTGTGTTTGTGTATATACACACACACACACACACACACACACACACTTTTCTTTTTTTTTTACATAAAGACAATATAAAGAAAATATAAAAATACATAGAAAACAGCAGGAGGCACCTTACCCCGGCTATTTCTGTCACCACTTGTTCTGTAATCTCCTTTCCTACAGTAAGCCTGGTGGCACTTTGTAGAAATGTGATTGCTTTCCTCAGGTCTCCTTCTGACACCTCAACCAGACAGCTTACTGCCTACAAAAAAGCAAGTAAAAATAGCCTATAAATATATGAGTTCTAAGTCTGCCTTGAGGATTCTAGACATGAAACCACTGCTGAAAGAAATTCCAGTAAAACTTTCTCCTTGGGATCTAAAGGCCCTTTTCATGGGTCAATTATTGGCAACCAGCATTGCTAGAAATGCTCACTCAGCCCATAACTGGCCTGTGTAAAAGTGTCAGCGATCCGCTGACAAGCAGAAAGACGACCGCTCATTGGCTGTTCACATCTTTTGAGCAGCCTTAAAAAAAATCATTGTTTAGGGCATCAATGGAGCACAATGGTAAGTGTTCAAGCAGAACCAACAAGATGTTTAGACAAGCTGAATTTAGAGGCAGCAATACGGACATGGGTCTCAAATGTTTTAGCCAGAGCTTCTTATCTGCATTTTCAGTGACATTTCAGAATAAGCTGGTTCTTTGTGGAACAGCACTATACCTGGCTATTATTTATCTTGTATAAGGTATTTGCAGCAGATTTCCAGTCTGCAAGCAAAATCTAACCAAAGTAGTCACGGTTCTGGGGCTAGCTAGTGCTGTAATCACACCTATGGGTGTGATTTACAGCGCCGTTTCAAAAGTTTCTTCACACAGAGGCAGGCCTGACAGCATGTAGACGCTTCAACATCTTTATTCCGGCAGACATGCACAGCACAACGGTGTGCTATCCCCAGGAAGTGTGTTAGGGAATGTATTTGCATGGATTTATAGTGTTTTAGCGAATTTTCAGGTGATATCTTCCCTTTAATTGCTGATAACAGATCAAACTAAAAACAATTTTTTTGATGGAAAAGGTCAAATAATTTTACTACACAAAAAGCAAAACCAATACCTTAGTTGTAATAAGCACATTTTCTTTTTTGCAGATATCCAGAATTCTTTTGGTTTGTATCTCATCAGCCAGTGGCTTAAACCGAAACTTAGAACATCGAGATGTTAACGGTTCAATAATTCTACAAGAAAAACAAACATACTGAAAGTTGACCAGTGCAGTAATAGGAGTTATTTAAAAGGGATTGTGACAGCAGTTTAAAAGGGGTTATCCAGCGCTACAAAAACATGGCCACTTTTCCCCCCTCTCTCGTCTCCAGTTTAGGAGTGGTTTGCAATTAGTCTCCATTTAGTTCAATAGAACTGAGTTCCAAATCCCACCCAATCTGGAGACAAGAGAGTGGGAAAAGTGGCCATGTTTTTGTAGTGCTGGATAACCCCTTTAAACACGCAAAACTCCTGACAGCCCTAGGCCCCGTTCACACAAAGCAAGAGAGGCGGAATTCCGCCAGCCTCCGTGTCATAATGACACTCTATGGGAGGCGCGCACGCTGCATCTCTCAGCGCCGAAGAATGAACATGTTCATTCTTCAGCACGGAGAGACACTGAGCAATGCGGCGCGCGCACCTCACATAGAGTGTCATTATGACACGGAGGCTGGCGGAATTCCGCCTCTCTTGCTTTGTGTGAACTGGACCCTATACAGAGGGTCAGGGAGGGCAGTGTAATGATGCTTTATGTTTCAGCAACTAACTTTGGCAAGGAAAGCAATAACAGTTTACAAAATATAACGTATTGCAAAATACTAACCAAATTATCGGGAAAGTAGATAACAGCACACATTTATTATTAGTAGTAGTGATGAGCGAGTACTAAAATGCTCGGGTGTTCAGTACTCAAGACCAATATTTCCTGATGCTCGGGTGCTCGTTTCGAGTAACGAACCCTATTGAAGTCAATGGGAAACACGAGCATTTTTGGGACCCAGGCTCGTCCCAGGGAAGGTTGCGTGAAAACCTGTCAACCTCAGAAAATGATGGAAACACTACGGAAATGGACAGGAAACAGCAGGGGCAGCATGTATGCATGGATGTCTCTGAGGCTGCCTAATCGCACCATTACACCAAATTCTGGCAACAGCCTGGTGGTGGCCCTCAATACAATAGTGCTGACCCAGACCAAGATGGGCAAGGCCCATGCGATCTGTGTGTAACTGGTGCTTTATGGTGTATGGCACATACACAGGACAATGAGCAGTGAGGTTGGATATGGCTGCACTAAAAAAGAACCCTGCAGATGGCTGGCTGCAGATGACAACAGATGCTGGTCAGACTGTTTTTTGGAGGTAGTTGTATAGAGTCTGTGTGTAAGTGGTGCTTTATGGTGTATCCCACCTCTTAAACAGGACAATGAGCAGTGAGGTTCTATGCAGCTGTACTACAAATCACAGCAATAAAATGTACAACAGCAGCAGCACCAGCCACAAAAAAAAAATATTAGTACTGATGACTTCTTTGGGGTCTGTATGCAACATCTGCTGTCCCCTTTCTGCCAGAAGTCGATCACCACAGTGTGCAGCTAAGATCGTGGTAGCTGCACTGCAAGTCCAAGTCTTTAAGCCCTAACAAGCTGTTGGGTTCTTTGTCTAGTATTCCCTGCCTACAGGAATGCCAATTCCCTCCCTTACGCTCTCCCTGACAATCAGCAGCTCTGTCCCTAATCTCTTACAGCATGCATGTGAGGCGAGCACCGCCGGCCCAGGTTCTTATATGCCCAGGTCATCTGATCTGGCCAATCAATCGCTGCTATCGACATGTATGGGTCCCACGTCATCGCACGATGTACCAAAGAGTCTCCTGCATGTTTATTGGCTGAGAAATTGCGCCCAAACTTGCAGGAAAATGATGATACCAATTTCTCGAGTATCCCGAGATGCTCGTCCGAGCATAGAGTACCTTCAAGTACCTTAATACTCGAACGAGTACCAAGCTCGGACGAGCATGCTCGATCATCACTAATTAGTAGTTTCGTGATGAAACATGTTAAGCATACATCATGCATGACTGCCTATTTTATCTTTCAGTTTGAGTTCAGACTAATCAGAATCAGGTTACTATGTTTGCGTTAAAATAGATATGGCGGTATAGGAATAGCCAGGGGCAAAGATAAGCTTATGAGATTTTTTGACCATTTTATAAAAAAACAAAGTAACATCCTCAATGAATTGTGCACCGCCTACAATACGTGCAACAGTTATTAGTGGAGGCTGACTCTTTTATTATAGTGAATTGCTCAGAATGTGCCAGTAATTCTCTCCTGGGAACTTACCTACTGACATAGTTACAAATTAGACAAAATCGAGTTGTTTTGGACTCTTTTTCCATGGTTCGCCTCAAAGCAGCCTGTGCAGCTGATGTCATGGAGTCTGCTTCATCCAGGATAACAATCTTAAATGGGGGACATGGTTTGCCACTGCAAACAAACAAAAAAGTTTATTATGATGGAATTGTGGAAGCTAAAACTGAACAGTGTGTATAACAATTGTCATAGAGCTACTTTAGGTGCAATTTCTTTTTTTTTTTTTTAAATCAGATAATTTTTATTAAACATTTTTCAATTTTACAGTAAAATAACCCCTCCCTCCGTCACCAATACCCACCCATAACCCACCCACCCCCAACCCCTAGAACGGTTTTGTCCTACAATTTTAGATCTCTCACAGAGAAAATGTACATCAATAATACACAACTAGGACATAGAAAAAATAATATTCCGACCATAAGAGTTAACATAAAAATTTTTTACCCGACAGGCAGGAGGTCCGACTCACACAAAACATTCATACCATCATTCATTCCAACATTTTAAGGTCTGTAACTCCAGAAAACATTTAGTAGTGATGTTAGTGGTTTAAGTCCTACTTCTCATGGCTGCCCTATTCTGGTCGGCTAACAGAAATGCCTCCATGGGATTACGTTTTAGGAAATGAGACGGTAGACCTTGAGTGTCCACCCATGGACCCCATATAGCTTCATACTTTTTCATTGCTTTCCTCTTTTTATATATCCCTTTCTCCAATCTAATTGCCATGTTCAATTTATTAGTCAGTTCAGCCATTGTGGTACTTAGGTGCCATTTAAACTATGAATTCTATACTGTAATAAAGCAAATTTTTCCATCATTTTCATGTAACTATAAGGTAGCACTTAAAACAACAACTCAGGCAGGACCTAATAAAAATTTTTTTTTTTTTTTTTTTAAAAAAGCACAGACACACACACAGTTCATACTCACCATCCCTTCGGTGATGATCGGCACTTGAATCTCCGTCACCTCCAGCCTTTGTCTTCAGAACTCCCTCACTTCCGGGTCCTTGTGAAGTGAATGAAAAAGAAAAGGCTGCTGGTGTGCATGCGCATCAGCAGCCTTTTCATTGGCTGGAGCGTATAACATGGCTTCCAGCAAGCTCAGCCAATCAGACACAAGTTATATAACTTTGTAATGTGTGTTATATAAGCTAAAAAAGAAAAACGCCGGAGTTGTCCTTTAAAGATTTGACATGTATTTGGATGTGTTCTTCTCGGATTCCCACACTCCACACCAGCATGCCTACTTCAGGTAATATTTTATGACCTCTATGCATTCACTTTGCATGGGTTTTGTGCAATAAGCCAGAGTAATTGGCACTGTTGAGCACATACAGTATAAAACCAAAACTAGTTCTCAGTTCATATTATTTAGCAGTATTGTGCAATAAGGCAGGATCAAGTACCAATCAGATTCCACCTTATATTCCTCAGATTCTTTGAAAAATGAAAGGTGGATTCTGACTGGTTGCTAGGGGCAACTAAGACAATTCTACTTAACACCAGTTTGATAATTCTCCCCCCCCCCCCCGTGTTTTTTTTTTATTTGCAACACGTTTCAGCCTGCAAAGTACAAGTAGGGTTTCTAAAGCAATGTACAATACATGTGACTCAATAACTTGTAGTAGTAATATATGAATAGTATAAATTATGGAGGTGGAATTATTGAAACTGGATAATCATGTAAGAGAAGCATTGTTAGGAGTGGCATTCCTGATTGGGGTACATGTTTTAGATGGGGGATATATGGTGGAAGTTGCAAAGGGAGATTGTTTAGAATATGGTTTTTGTTAACCGGATAAAACCTTTAATTCAGCATTTTCAGCAAGTGTTGGTGCATTATACATTACCTAATCCGTGTCGAGGGCCGTCCGCCATCTTGTGCCAAACGTCATCTTCGAACGGAGGGCCGAGTCGCTGCTGCCCGCCCCCCCTCCGCCGCGTCACAACTGTGCTCAGCCGCGATTAGCTGAGCAGTTATGCTCAGCCAATCGCGGCTGAGCATCAGATGACGCTGCAGAGGGCGGCCGGCATTCAGGACAGTCGGAGCTGTTCGCCGGCCGCCTGAAGAAGACGTCACTCGCTGAAGATCGGAGACTGGTGTCGGCACGTGACAGGTGAGTATAGCGCACCACACTTCCGGGTACACGGGTGGGGGTGGTGGGACACGGGGAAGGGGGCCATTCACAGACATAACATACATTACAAAGTTGTATAACTTTGTAATGTGTGTTAGTCTGTGAATAATTCTTTACCGCCGCACTACCCCTTTAAAGGTTTTATCTGGGTAACAAAAACCATATTCTAAACAATCTCCCTTTCCAATACTACCCTATGTCTAATATACATGTATAACCTATCTTGCTCCATATCCCTGTTTTTTTTCTCCTACTTATCCAGTCTGGATGTCTAAAATTCTCTATTCTTGGAGCACCTTGACCACACGCTCAGCCCCCCCTCCCTTTGTAGTCACAGGACATGTGATCTCCTCTCTGGGGGCTGGGTTAGCTGTCTATGGACTTGGTAACCTGACCTCCAGGAGACATTATCTGCATCATCTCCATGCACCTGTGCTGCTTCAATAGACTTACATGTGTCTCTGAGCCTAGGTTTGTGTAATATGAAAAGTTATAGTTCTATCTCTGCTTCCTGTCAGGGAATGCAGGCATATGTGCCTGTCTGTGTGTTTCAGCTATGCATATTTTAAAGTGACTCTGTACCCACAATCTGACCCTCCCAAACCACTCGTACCTTCGGATAGCTGCTTTTAATCCAAGATCTGTCCGGGGGTCCGTTCGGCAGGTGATGTAGTTATTGTCCTAAAAAAATACTTTTAAACTTGAAGCCCGTGCCAAACGGGAGTATCTGTGCCCTAACTTTGCACCACCTCTCCGTCCCTCCTCCCCGCCCTCTTCATCATTAGGAATGCCACTGGAACATTTTCTCCATGCTGAACATTGCACAGGTCCTTAAAGGGAACCAATCACCTCAAAAATGCATATAAAGCTAAGTACATGTGCTGTTAGACAGAGCACACTTCCCACACATTTTCATAGCCTCCTTGCCTCCCCCGTGTAAGCCACAAAGTCACTTTATAAAACTGGCGCCCTGTATGCAAATTACCTGAGGTAGTCATTGGGGCGTTGTGCGGATAGCAGGTAGTCACGGTCTGCTGGGCGTCTCCTATCGTCCTGGGCGTTCTTCCGCTTTAATCACGCCCCTATGGGCGTGATTCAAATTGCCCAGTAGCTGTGACGTCACTCGAGAGTGCGCCATGCCTGACGTCGGCGCGCCTACTTTGTGACGCCGCCGTGCATGCGCAGTACAGCCGCTTCCATTCCGGCGGTACTGCGCCTGTGCAGAATAGCCTCGAACTCAGTGTGACCCGGAGTTCGTGGCTATTCTGCACAGGCGCAGTACCGCCGGAATGGAAGTGGCGGTACTGCGCATGCACGGCGGCGTCACAGCGTAGGCGCGCCGACGTCGGGCACATCGCGCTCCTGAGTGACGTCACAGCTACCGTGCAATTTGAATCACGCCCACAGAAGCGTGATTAAAGCGGGAGAACGCCCAGGACCATAGGAGACGCCCAGCAGACCGTGACTACCTGCTATCCGCACACCGCCCCAATGACTACCTCAGGTAATTTGCATACAGGGCGCCAGTTTTATAAAGTGACTTTGTGGCTTACACGGGGGAGGCAAGGAGGCTATGAAAACATGTGTGGGAAGTGTGCTCTGTGGTCTAACAGCACATGTACTTAGCTTTATATGCATTTTTAAGGTGATTGGTTCCCTTTAACGATCCAGCCCATATGCTGGGTTGCCACAAGTGGGGAATAGGAGGCAATCTGCCTGGCGCATTCCTAAGGATGAGGAGGACAGGGAGGAGGGACAGAGAGGTTGTGCAAAGTTAGGGTACAGATACTCACTTTTGGCACGGGCCTGCATCACCTGCCAAACGGACCGCAGGACAGACCTTGGATAAAAAGCAGCTATCCGAAGGTACAAGTGGTTTGGGGGGGGACAGATTGTGGGTACAGTCTCTTTAAGTTTTATATATGTTCTTAGAGTTTGGATGAAACTAGAAAGTTTTCTTTTACAGTCAGCAAGCAGAGATCTAAACCAACACTACACCCCCCAACCCCTGGTAAACAGATGCCTGTTATGCAGCACATAGCTACACCATGCGCAAGTCCGTTCTGCTACATCAGCTGGTATGGAATAAATACTGGGGTTATGTGACACAAGATCAATGAAAAATACAGTCCTGTGTTTACTGTGCAATAGTAATGACAGCAGTGGGCAGGAAAGAAAGCTAAGGGGACGAGTACACAAACGGACCAATGAGGGAAATGCATGATGGGAAATGTAATTTCCTATATTGGATATAGATAAGCTTTTTAAAAAACTTGTAACTCAGAAATGGCAGCAGCCAGAAAGACAGGAGATGGCGCAAAAATTCTCAGGGGGAATTGGTGAGAAAGAACAGCTAGCATTTAATGTTTTGGCTCTTACGTGAATAACCCCTTTAAGTGGCTAATTAAAGCAGGAACATGTACAGAATACATTTATACATATATGATGATGATGAGAGAGCGTATACAATTATGTCTTTTATCATGTGTTTCATGAGACAGCATACATACAGCAAACACTACAGTACAGTTCTGTACCTCTTTCGTACTTCCCTGTATATGAAAAGTATTGCCCAGCCGTAAAACTATTGTTGGAAATGAATACAGTATAGCATAAGTACAGTATCAGCTTTATACACCATTCTATTCTATCACTAGAATAGACGAGAGATTGTGCAGGCACAGCTTTAAAAGGGATACAGCTGCAGCATTGCCACTACAGAAGTGCTGTAGTCTCTTTACCGTTCACTTGTGAGCACACTAGCACATGGCACACCTTGTAAACAAAGAGTATGCAGCTTCAAACAGCTGATTGGGTGGCCCAAAAAAGTCAAAAACAGGCTATTGACCAAATAACTTCTTTAAATATTTAGTGTTACAGGTTAATTGTGCTTAAACAATTAAACCTACCTACTGATAAACAGTGTTTTGGCAATAAATATTTCAAAAACCCTTGGAAACTAATGTGGTAATAAAAGTCTGGAATAGTGATATAGATTAATGCTTACTCAGAACGGGTGCCGCCAACTGTCAGCTGAGAAAAGTTCTTCACTTTCTCACGAACTACTTGAATTCCTCTTTCATCAGATGCATTTAATTCCAGAACACGCTGGCGAAACAATTCAGGCCTAAAAAGAAACAAAACAAAATAATGACAATAAAAACAAAAAAAATCAAACAAAATGAAATGATCACATACGCATACAGCATTGCCAACTGCTTTCTTACAGAACCACAGAAATTCAGTAGTCTGGTTTATGCATGCTTCATCTGTTCAGTAAATTAAAGTAAGAGCAGGATATTGGCATATATAAAAGGTAAAACAACTGGTTTCTGAGCTCTGTATGCATGCTGGTTGAAGCAAAGTTTTCCTATATGGCTTATTAAGGCTATGTTCACGCAATGTGAGAGACCGGCCGTTCCGTGACCCGGCCGGGGTCACGGAACGGCCGGTCTCTGCACAGATCATCTGCAGTACCGGCGCATCAGCGCGCGCCCGCATCAGAACACTGCACAGCACACGCTCACTTCATTGTGTGAACTGACAGAGCTTTCTGCGGCCGCAATTCACTGAATTGTGTGTGCAGAAAACGGACATGTCAGTTATTTGCAGCACCGCACGGGATCCCCGACGGAGCGTATATGATGTGTATATACTCCGTCCGGGATCCCATAGAAGATAGGCTATGTTACACACTGCACAAAGTACGGCAGTTATTGCCGATGGCAACAACGGCTGTACTTTTACGTAGTGTGGACATAGCCTTGAATATGTCCAAACCAGGCTACCTTTTTAAAATTACAGCAATAGGGTATATTCACACGAACATTCTCGCGGCGAGTCCGGCAGGTCCTGGCAGTTCCCACAAACTATATACTCGCTGCGGTCTGAACGACCGCAGCAAGTATGTAATTCTGCCGCCCTTAACCCCTTCTGCTCCCAGTCGGCTCCCCCGCTGTAAGCATACATTACCTGTCCTCGCTGCATGGGTCCGGCATCCTGCTCTCCCGTCCGGCCAATCAGTGGCTGCGGCTGGGCAACACACTGATTGGCCGGACGGGAGAGCAGGACGCCGGACCCGTGCAGCAAGGACAGGTAATGTATGCTTACAGCGGGGGAGCTGGCCGGGAGCAGAAGGGGTTAAGGGCGGCAGAATTACATACTCGCTGCGGTCGTTCAGACCGCAGCGAGTATATAGTTTGTGGGAACTGCCAGGACCGTTCGTGTGAATATACCCATAGAACACCCAACTGCAGTTCTCCTAACTGAGATGGGCATTTTGGAAGACAACACAAGTTTATCATAAGCAGTTTACATTAGTATTTAGCTAGGTAAATACATCTTTACATGTGATAATAAAGAACTGAACACAGAAAGCAGAAAACAATTTAATGACCAGAATGTTGCAGTATCAGCAGAGATTCAGCAAGCAATGGAGCTCTGCTCGCTGTTTCCTATTGTCACGTACCCATAGAGTTCTCGGGCCGCTGCCAAAATTGTAGATGTTTTCCCAGTTCCAGGTGGTCCATAGAATAGAAGATTAGGAAGCTAATAAATGGGTAGGGAGGAAAAAGAAAAACTCTGTAAGCAAACACATTAAGGCTATGTTCACACAACATACTTCTTATGAAAAGAACGGTCGTTGTTTTCAATTGAAACAACAGCCGTTCTATAAAAGATGCAATGATGTATACCACAAAATATGCACAGGAATAAATAAGAAAAAACAAGTGCATCTCAATAAATTAGATCAAAAAGTTTTTGTTTGTTTTTTCCAGTAATTCAACTCAAAAAGGGAACTTTTTCTAGTGTTTATTTCTGTTAATGTCAATGATTAAGGCTACAGCCAAGAAAACCCATAATTCATTATCCAAGAAAATTTATTTTATAAGACTAACTGTAAAAAGAAAAATGTTGGCCATGAATCATGCACCTGCCCTTCAGGTACATTGTCAAACAGCCATGGCAGAAACACATATATCACACTAAGATCATTGTGAATGCAAACTGTAGTCCTTGACATGTAGAACATCCTGAGCAAACCAATTTAGGTTACAAACCCACTTGGCGGGTCTGCAGCGAGTCTCCTTGCTGTGTTTTTGCAGCGAGACTCGCTGCAGATCCCAGCCCTATACTTTCATTAGCAGAGAAACTTGCAGCAGGGATGTACATCCCTGCTGCGATTTTGTCTGCAGCCCGCCCCATTAACCCCCTAGCCGCCGGACATTATACATTACCGAGCCGCAGGAGCGGGGACCTGGTAATGTATATCCTGCCCGCCCCCCCCTGCAGCCCCGATCGCTCCCGGCCGTACGATCGCCCCCCGCAGCCCCCGGCCGTACGATCGCCCCCCGCAGCCCCCGGCCGCACGATCATCCCCCCCCCGCAGTCCCCGGCCGCACGATCGCCCCCACTGCAGCCCCCGGCCGCACGATCGCCCCCACTGCAGCCCCCGGCCGCACGATCGCCCCACGCACCCCTCGGCCACACGGGCTGCGGCGGGCGATCATGCGGCCGGGGGGCTGCGGGGGGCGATCGTGCGGGGGGCTGCGATCGTACGGCCGGGGGCTGCGGGGGGGGGAGGCGATCGTACGGCCGGGGGCTGCGGGGGGGGAGATCGTACGGCCGGGTGCTGCGGGGGGGGGGGGGCGATCGTGGCTGCAGAGGGGGGCGGGCAGGATATACATTACCAGGTCCCCGCTCCTGCTTGCTTTGGCGGCTCCCGACACGTTCCACCCGGCCAATCAGTGCGCTGCCCCGCCGCAGCGCACTGATTGGCCGGGCGGGCCGTGAAGACACCGGGAGCCCCGAAGCAAGCAGGAACGGGGACCCGGTAATGTATAATGTCCGGCGGCTAGGGGGTTAATGGGGCGGGCCGCAGACAAAATCACAGCAGGGATGTACATCCCTGCTGCGAGTTTCTCTGCTAATGAAAGTATAGGGCTGGGATCTGCAGCGATTCTCGCTGCAAAAACGCAGCGAGGAGACTCGCTGCAGACCCGCCAAGTGGGTTTGTAGCCTTAAAGTAGAGGACATAATGGGTCCTCTGACCAACTTAGCAGATATTACACTTCCCTAAAAACGTAGGTATAAATGAAGTGGATTTTGATGGGTTATGACTGCGCAATTAATATTTTTTAATTCTGATCTAAATACTAATAGAACTAATGAGGCTGTATGACATCTTGTATAAGATATATAGTAAATTAACAATGCTAATAGAAACAGAGGGAGGATGCGTGGCTGGTGAGATTCTGCTACTTTGGAAATTGATCTTGGTACTAAAATTACAACTGGCATTTACATACTGGCCTACTAGGCTCACTTAAATGTCTTGGATAGCTACCTACTATATTTTTAGAAGCCACGAAGCTCAGTCAGTGTGTCTAACCATTACCATAAGTAAATTATTCCCACCCACAGACAAGAAAGTTATTAATATAACTTGCCAGTAAGAAAGCAGAACCACCTTCTGCTATTTAGCTACTGTAGTCTAACAAAATTAACATAGCAGCCAAAAGGTACAAATAGTCTCTTCAGATCTCATGCATATGGCTGTGACTCTTGGCTCATAACACCATGCATGTAGTATTTTGCTGGGAAGCTATGTCACTGTCTACACCTGGCCTAGATGCTTCTAAATACAATTTACAGTTACTTCACATTGCTCTTAAGTCTTAACTACTTACATCTGCTCCTTCCAGTGACTTTTTTAACACAGCTACCACCTCTTCTTGGAAAGCAACTTCATCCACGCATTTGGGTCGGCTGCACAAAAATCATAGGTAAAAAAAAGTACAACATAAAAACCATGAAAGAGAGGGAGGGAGGAACATGCGATAAAGCTGGGGATTCAAAGGGCGTTCTTCCTTAACTACCATCAAACGTAGTTACAGTTAGACTACATATGGCCGATCAAATTCAAAAGGCCTGTCAGGTACCCTCAGCATCCTTTTTGACAGGTTGCTGACATGTAGCCAAATGAAAGTCACAAAATATGATATAAATTGAACTTACATCCATTAATAGAATTTAAAAACATATTGGTTCTCACATTAAAAACTACAATGAAACAGACACGTTGTTTGTAGGCAAAAGTAGCTCCAGGGTGCCACCCAGTGGGCAACTGCAAACATTACACCCAATTAAAAAACAGTGATGGGTTTATTCTTATGCTGGATTCACACCAGAGTTGGAGACCACATACATGGTTTATGCTCTATTCATTGCCTTGAGGCCTCCAATATCCTGGCTATCCTTAACTCCTTCTTACAAGGAGCCCCTATCCAACAGGCCATGTCCCATTCTTATATCACACTCATCCCTAAGCCAGGGAAGGATCCAATGGATTGTAGGAACTATAGACCGATTTCCCTACTGAATTCCGATTTTAAACTTTTTACAAAAATTTTGGCCACCAGGTTTAGTTATTGGCTGCCCTCCTTGGTTCATGCAGACCAGGTGGGTTTCATTCCCGGCCGACAGGGTGGAGACAACACTAGGCGAGCAATAGACATCATTGATGCTGTGAATCTGCAATCGGACTCTGCATTGTTACTAAGTTTGGACGCTGAAAAGGCGTTTGACCGCCTGGGGTAGCTCTTTATGTTCAAAACGTTGAAGTGTATAGGGTTCTCTGGCCCTTTCATGAAATGGATATTAAAGGGGTTGTCCGGCGCTAAAAAATTATTCACAGAATAACACACATTACAAAGTTATAAAACTTTGTGATGTATGTTATGTCTGTGAATGGCCCCCTTCCCCGTGTCCCACCACCCCCACCCGTGTACCCGGAAGTGTGGTGCGCTATACTCACCTGTCACGTGCCGACCACGGTCTCCGATCCTCAGCAGTGACGTTTTCTTCAGACGGCCGGCGGATCTTCCCGAGTGCCGGCCGCCCTCTGCAGCGTCATCCGAAGCTCAGCCGCGATTGGCTGAGCATAACTGTATAACTGTGCTCAGCCAATCGCAGCTGAGCAGCTGATGACGTGGCCGCGTCATCAGCCGCGATTGGCTGAGCACAGTTATGCTCAGCCAATCGCGGCTGAGCTTCGGATGACGCTGCAGAGGGCGGCCGGCACTCGGGAAGATCCGCTGGCCGCCCGAAGAAGACGTCACTGCTGAGGATCGGAGACCGTGGTCGGCACGTGACAGGTATGTATAGCGCACCACACTTCCGGGTACATGGGTGGGGGTGGTGGGACACGGGGAAGGGGGCCATTCACAGACATAACATACATTACAAAGTTGTATAACTTTGTAATGTGTGTTATCCTGTGAATAATTTTTTGGCGCCGGACAACCCCTTTAAAGGGGTCTCCGTCAGGGGGAGGGAACATAAAATAATGCTTTTCGCTGATAATGTTCTCCTCACCCAGTCGGACCCAGTGACAAACCTGCATGCCCTGCTGACCAAATTTGGATCCCTGTCAGGCTACAAGGTTAATACAACAAAATCGGAGGCCATGCCTTTGAATTTAACGGATTCCCTGGTAACACAACTAAGCTCGACATTCAAATTCAGATGGACAAGACTAGGAAATATTTAGGGATACAATTGACACCCACCTACCCTTCCTTGCATGCTGCTAATTTTCCAAGCCTTTTTAGAGATTTACGGTCCCTTTTATCTAAATGGTCGTCTTATTATATCTCTCTCCAGGGTCGGATTGCTTCAGTGAAAAGGACCATTCCCCCCAAGTTATTGTACTTTTTTGATAATTTGCCTGTCAGCGTCCCGTGTTATTTGATAGGTTGGAGGATAGAGCTGACCTCCCCTCTACAAAACATTTCACTTATTTGAGACTTCGCCACTTAATGTTGTCATATTTGGGTACCATGACAGTATCTAAGCCCACAGCCTTCGAACAGTTGGTCATAGCTGGGACATCTACTAAGGGGCTAATATCGGATATATATTGTATTCTTAATTCTCCAGCAGAGGGTACCCAGATCAGACATACCTATATGACCAAGTGGGAGTTGGCACTGGGAGTTCAGATATCACCTGAGAGGTGGGCCATAGTGTGGGATAGAGCAGCAAAATCTTCTATTTGCACTACATATAAAGAGTCTCACTATAAACTCCTGATGATGTGCTACCACACGCCTGAGCTCTTAAATAAATTAAACAATATTATCTCCCCTTTGTGTTGGAGATGCCTCAGCACCACGCGTACTTTATATCATATTTTTTGGGAGTGTTCTCATATTTAACAATTTTGGTCTGAGGTTTGTACACTGTCCTCTGGGATTCTACAAACAGAAGTTCCCTATTGGGAAAAAAACCTGGGAAGCTGTTGCTGACAATATTTACGGCAGCGAAGACTCTGATCGCCAGGGGCTGGAAACAAACCAACCCTCCTTCACTTAGCTATTTTAAGACCCAAATATTTGAAATACGGGCCTTGGAAAGAATGACTGAGACCCTGAACAACAAAATGGACCTCTGAGTCAATATGGTCTCCATGGGATTTATACAGCAATAGGAATCATACGCGGGGTCGAATGGGTTTTAGAATTTCATGTCATTATTTGGGATGATGCTATGTATATGTTATGTAGTGGATTGCCTCTTTTCACTTTATGTCTCTGAAGCTTGATACAATCTTGATGCTTTATTCTTTGTCTTTTGTGTTGTAAAAAGAAAAAATCTTTAATAAAAGTTACTTAAAAAAAAATATATATATATATATATATATATATATATATATATATATATATATATATATATAGTTACCTAGTCAATACACATGTCCATCAAGTTCAACCAAGGAGGGGATGGATACAGGGAAGGGGGAGGGGTGATATATTGATGAGCAAAACTTATAAAATTCATATCAAAACTCAATTCTAAATTTATTAAAGATTTTTTAAGGCTGGAGTTGGAGTTGGTATATTTTTTCAGACTCAGACTCCAGCCAAAACTAGCTCCAACTCAGACTGCACAGCCCTGCTTGGGACAGAGTACATAATACAATATTTGGGTAAATTCTGGCATAAACCAGTATTCTACATTTATACCCATATAATAAAACATACATATTTTTACAAGTGCAAAGAATTCCCAATCAGGTCCAAATTAGTTTAGTATTTTTAATGCAAAGATGAGATATTAATTTTTTTTTTTTTTATTTGTGCTCAGAGATTCAACTATATCTAAATGTTTCTTTCAAACATTAAAAGGGTATTCACACGTCTGCAAATTTGCAGACCTTACGGACGGGGAGGAATGTCATGGATTTGTTCCTAGCATTATGTATCAGTATCATGCCAGCAGCGGGCAAACTCTTTGAATCGATGCAGCTCTGTCACTAAAGTGCAATGGCGATTTAAAGAGTTTCCCCACTGCTGGCATGATACTAACATCATGCCAAGAACAAATCCATGACATTGCCTCCCCACCGTAACGTCCACAAATTTGCAGATGCATGAACGCTCCCAAACTGCTTACAGAGGACTGATCTGATCACTAATCAGAAAAACTGGCTGACAGCTGAGCAAACAGGAGGCCGTGCAACATTGATCATTCAAGAAGAGAAGGAAGCAGTGGTGCAGAGTGTGACACAAACCTTGTGCCACAACTAGGGCTCGGCGATATGGCCAAAAAATAAAATCTCGATTTTTTTAGAAATCTGAACGATTCTCGATTTAAATCTCGATTTTTTTATTTTGCTAAATAAACAAAATTTTTCTCACAGCGTCAGATACAATTTTAATGATGTTTGAGACAACAACTGTATTGCTTCCCAGTGGAACAGTGCTCCCCTGTGACTGAGGGGGACTGACAGGGACTGGGGCAGCTGGGGATGACTGACGGGGACTGGGGATGACTGACGGGGACTGGGGATGACTGACGGGGACTGGGGATGACTGACGGGGACTGGGGATGACTGACGGGGACTGGGGATGACTGACGGGGACTGGGGATGACTGACGGGGACTGGGGATGACTGACGGGGACTGGGGATGACTGACGGGGACTGGGGATGACTGACGGGGACTGGGGATGACTGACGGGGACTGGGGATGACTGACGGGGACTGGGGATGACTGACGGGGACTGGGGCAGCTGGGGATGACTGACGGGGACTGGGGCAGCTGGGGATGACTGACGGGGACTGGGGATGACTGACGGGGACTGGGGATGACTGACGGGGACTGGGGATGACTGACGGGGACTGGGGATGACTGACGGGGACTGGGGATGACTGACGGGGACTGGGGATGACTGACGGGGACTGGGGATGACTGACAGGGACTGGGGATGACTGACAGGGACTGGGGATGACTGACAGGGACTGGGGCAGCTGGGGGGGACTGGGGAAGCTGGAGATGACTGGGGGGGACTGTTGCAACTGGGGGTGACTGGAAGGGGACCGAGGGGGGGCTGGAGGTGACTGAGGGGTGCTGGGGGTGACTGGAGCAGGAGTGCACATAGCCCTTCTTCTCTCACCCCGGCACACAGCGTCCCGCTCCCCTGTCAGCCACAGTTACAGCTCCCCGGTCTCTGGAGAAGGCAGCAGGGACTGCAGGGTGATAGTGTGATTCCTGGAGCTGTACAGTGGGATCTGACCCCGCTGTACAGCTCCAGGACCCGCAGCGACACTATCACCCTGCAGTCCCTGCTGTCTCCTCCAGAGACCGGGGAGCTGTAACTGTGGCTGACAGGGGAGCGGGACGCTGTGCTGGAGGACGCCCGCGCTGCATAACTCCGGACTGCCCGCCCCTTGCCTCACTCCAGCGCTCGCCAGCCCCATACTGCCCCTCTCCAGACTGCCGGCCCGATCCGCCCCTCTCGGCCCCGCACCGCCCCTCTCCGGACTGCCGGCCCGCCCTGCACCTCACAGCAGCGCTCGCCAGCCCCATACTGCCCCTCTCCAGACTGCCGGCCCGATCCGCCCCTCTCGGCCCCTCTCCGGACTGCCGGCCCGCCCTGCACCTCACAGCAGCGCTCGCCAGCCCCATACTGCCCGTCTCCGGACTGTCTGCCCGCCCGCGTACCGCACCGTCCGGCCCGCCCGCAATGATTTTTTGTGAAAATCGAATTTACGATTTTCACAAAAAATCAAATCGATCCAAACACTCTGGGCGAATTAATCGAATTAATTTGATTAATCGCCCAGCCCTAGCCACAACTCCTCTTTGATTCTTCATTACAGTAGGAGACCAAAGATTGCGCAAAATTCATCCCAAAGATAAATTAACAAAGGCACCATGCTCACAATGGGACTGACAACTACAGCACACTATCAGCACCTCAGATAGGACCCAGGTGCCAAGAGATACCTTTTAAAGGATTGTCCCTGACTATAAATCAAGCAGGGTTGTGAGGGGGAGCAAGAAGGCATTACAGTCCTCCTTGACACAACAGCTAACAGTGCCAAGTTTGGAATGTAAATTGCAGCTGACAGATACCCTTTAGTGTAAATTCACATGGGCGTCTCAGATCAAAAAAACCACAGCTAATCCGCAATACATTTATTATTGTTATTATTATTAATACATGTGTAGTGCGAATTAGGTGCGGATTAGCTGCGTTTTTTTATGCGAGACGCCCGTGTGAATTTACCTTTCAAGGGGTTATCCAGCACTACAAAAACATGGCTACTTTTCCCCCTCTCTTGTCTCCAGTTCAGGTGTAGTTTGCAATTAAGCTCCATTTACTTCAATGGAACTGAGTCTGAAACCCCATTCAATCTGGAGAAAAGAAAGGGGGAAAAGTGGCCATGTTTTTGTAGCGCTGGATAACCCTTTTAACCCCTTAACGACCTTAACCCCTTTAACCCCTTGTACGCCCCCAAAACCCGTGCCTTAATGCAAACGGGCGTACATTTACGCCCGCGGTTTCCCCGATCGCTGCGTGTACACACGCAGCGATCGGGGAAGATGGCCTGCTATAATGTATAGCAGGCCATCCCTGCTTGTCGGCACGGGGGGTGATTAACCCCTCCCGTGCTGACGATCGCAGCTATTGGCTGATCAATTCAGATCAGCAAATGGCGGCGTCCGAGGACGGCACCGACCGCCATTACTGTTAAAAGTAATGGTGGCCACGGTGCCACGTCCCGATCGCCAGGACCGGCCGGCCGCTCCCGGCCGATCACGGCGATATAAGTACCCCATGAAAGGGTTAAATACCTGCTGTGGACACCTCAGCTAGGTAGCTGAGGTGTCCAGAGCAGGTATTGACCCATACTCACCGGATCCAGCGTCCTGATCGCGTCTTCCGGGTTCCGAACGCGTCCTCGTCATCGTCGGCGTCTTCGTCTTTTTCCGGCGGTCCCCATCGGCAATCATCGGCTCCAGAGTCGTCAAACTTCGGCTTTTTCCGGAATTGGCGTTCTACTGCCCCCTAGCGGCTGATAAGTGTATATAATACACATATCAGTAGCTATAGGGTTGAAGAAAGATTTTTTAATTTTTTTTTCCCCGATTTTATTTATTTTATTTTCCGCACCCTATCGCCGCTGAGTGCTGATCAGCATCGCACGTAAGTGCGCCGCTGATCAGCAACTCCTCCTTTTTGGCGTAGTGTTTTTTTCCTATATCCTACAGCCACGGTCTGCTTATAAGTGCCGCACATAAGTGCAGCATTTATCAGCAACTCCTTTCTTGGCGTAGTTTTTTTTTTTATACTTAATGTTAAAAAAACATGTAAAAAACACCATTACACTACACGGAATAAAGTTTTACACTACACCACTACATACCCCATATACCAATCCCCGTATAAAGATGGCCTTCAGGGTGTTTTCGGTGTCGGACGCATACGCTATTATTGCCTCCGACACCGAAACAGCCAGTGAGGATGAATGGGGGGGTCCTTCGTTCCTCCATTCATCCTCATCCTCATCATCCAGTGACGTGTCTGGGGGTAGCGTAGCGTACGCTGCCCCCCAGACACGTCTTTTCCGCCAGCGCCGTCCCAATAAGAGATCACGGTATGGCGTAAAATTCTACAAACTCTGTGAGAGTACCTCAGGGTACACTTACAGATTTAGGGTACGTGCACACTGCGGAATGGCGAAGGATAACCCTTTGTGCATTCCGCAGCTGGCACCCACCGGCGGACTGATGGAGGCGCGCGTCTCCACCCGTGTCATAGACTCCATGTTATGCATGGGCGGATTCCATCGTCCGTCCAAAGAATGAACACATTTGACGGAGAGCGGAATCCGCCCGTGCATAGAATGGAGTCTATGACACGGACGGAGACGCGCGCCCGCATCAGTCTGCCGGTGGGTGCCAGCTGCGGAATGCACAAAGGGTTATCCTTCGCCATTCCGCAGTGTGCACGTGCACTTAGAGTGTATGAAGGAAGGGACACCCGAATCCAGCCCCCAGATGCCCCCCCCCCCCCATCCTCGGAGTTAGTGGGGAGATCGTTGGGGAACTGATCTTCCCACTGCTGAATAAAGGTCACCACCACCTGTACGGGGATAACTTTTATACCAGCACCCCCTCTCCCGGTCCCTCGCTGCCCGAGCTACTGTAGCTTGCGGCACGATCTGAAAATATTAGAAGCAGTAATAAAGCCCTAATATTTAGCAGCCATGGAGCGGACCCAGCGCTTCTGGATATGAAGGACCCCGTATGGCACCAGGACAACATTTTCCAGGTGACGTTCCCCACACTGGAAAACAGGAGACCCCAGAAGAAGTGCAGAGTGTGGCATAACAGGGGGATTAGGAAGGACACCATTTTCCAGTGTGACACCTGTCCTGATCACCCCGGCCTCTGCATACTGGATCGCTTCAAGGCGCACCACACGTCACTGGGGTTCTACATTATATAAATTCTGTCCCTTATTCCTATTTCAGGGGTCACGTTGATCCGGGGATTATTCTGATCGCCATTATGGAGTCAGGAAGGAATTTTTCCCCTGTGATGAGGCTACTGTCGTCTGCCTTACGAGGGTTTTTTGCCTTCCTCTGGATCAACACAGGTTGAATTTGATGGACACCTGTCATTTTCAACCTTATAAACTAATAATTGGCCTAATACCCCCAAATAAATTAGAATTGTCCCTTTTTCCCCAGCTAAATAGGTATGGCCGCCATTCCCATTAGAGGATGCCATGATGCAATTACAAAGCCTCTGTGCGGCCAGGACAGTAGAAACCCCCGACAAGTGACCCCATTCTGGAAACTACACCCCATAAGGAATCTAACAAGGGGGGCAGCGGGGATATGGCCCCCTGGTGACTGCCACATTTGGGACGTGAAAATGAAAAAAAATATATTTTTTATTTTCACGGCACATGTTCTACATATGTACCTGTTACCAGTGGGGTCCATATGCTCACTGCACCCCTTGTTAGATTACTTATGGGGTGTAGTTTCCAGAATGGGGTCACTTGTGGGGGGTTTCTACTGTCCTGGCAGCACAGGAGCTTTGTAATTGCGACATGGCCTCCATCCTCCATTCCAGCCTCTAAATGGTGCTCTGTCCCTTTGGTGGCTTGCCCTGTGCCCATATGGCACATTATGTCCACATGTGGGGTATTTTCGTACTCAGGGGAAATTACCCTACACGCTTTGCGTTTATTTTCTTTTTTAACCCCTTGTGGATATGGAAAAAAAATCAAGGCTAGACCAACATTTAGTGTAATTTGTTTTAAATTTTTACTCTAAATCATTAATCTTGTCTTGATTTTTTCATTTTCACAAGGGGCTAAAAAATAAAAAAAAAAACAAAATTTGTAGAGCAATTTCCCCTGAGTACGGAAATACCGCACATGTGGACATAAAGCGCCATGCGGGTGCAGGGTAAGCCTCCAAAGGGAAGGAGCGCCATTTGGTTTTTTGAGGCTGGATTTGGCTGGAATGAATTTTGAGGGGCCATGTTGCATTTAAAAGGCCCCTGTGTTACCAAGACAGTTGAAACCCCCCACAAGTGACCCCATTATGGAAACTACACCCCTCAAGGAATGTAACAAGTGGTGTAGTGAGCATATGGACCCCACTGGTGACGGGCACAAATGTGGAACAATGTGGCGTGAAAATGAAATATTACATTTTTTACACTATAATGTTGGTCTAGCCTTGAATTTATCATTTTCACAAGGGGTTAAAAGAGAAAAAAAACCACACAAAATGTTTAGAGCAATTTCCCCCGAGTCCGTAAATACCCCACATGTGGACATAAAGCGCCATGTGGGTGCAGGGCAAGCCTCTCAAGGGAAGGAGCGCCATTTGGATTTTGGAGGTTGGATTTGGCTAGAATGGATGATGAACGCCATGTCGCATTTACAGAGCCCTCGTGCTGCCAGGACAGTGGAAACCCAACACAAGTGACCCCATTCTGGAAACTACACCCCTCAAGGAATCTAACAAGGGGTGCAATGAGGATATGGACCCCTTGATGACTGGCACATTTGTGCCGTGAAAGTGAAAAAATGAAATTTTTCACTTTCACGTCACATTGTTCCACATTTGTGCCCGTCACCAGTGGGGTCCATATGCTCACTGCACCCCTTGTTAGATTCCTTGAGGGGTGTAGTTTCCAGAATGGGGTCACTTGTGGGGGGTTTCCAGTGTTTTGGCAGCACGAGGGCTCTGTAAATGCGACGTGGCCCTTGAAATCCATTCCAGTGAAATCCAGCTTCCAAAAGCCAATTGGTGTTCCTTCCCTTTGGAGGCTCGTCCTGCGCCCGCTTGGCACTTTATGTCCACATGTGGGGTATTTCCGTACTCGGGAGAAACTGCGCTACATGTTTTGTGTTTTTTTTTTCCTTTTATCACTTTGTGAAAATGAAAAATTGAAGTCTAGAACAACATTTTAGTGTAAAAAATACTTTTGTCTTTTTTCACGCCATATTGTTGGGAAAATCTGTGAAGCACCTGTGGGGTCCAGATGCTCACCGCACCCCTAGTTACATTCCTTGAGGGGTGTAGTTTTCTGAATGGTGTCCCTTTAGTGGTGTTTTTTATGTTTTGGCACCCCAGAGCCTCTGCCAAGCTGAAGTGGTACAGTCAGAAATGACCAAATATAATGGAGCCATTGAAATGCACTAGGCGCTCCCTTATATCTGAGGCTTGTGGTTGCGTCAAATAGCGCAATAGGGCCACATATGGGGTATTTCTATAAACTGCAGAAACGGGGCAATAAATATTGGGGTGCATTTCTCTGGTAATAAGTTTATAATTATGAAAAATATTGGATTACAATAAAATCTCTGCACAGAAAATTAAAATTTTCAAATTTCTTACACACACTTAGCTTTTATTTCTGTGACTCCCCTAAAGGGTTAAAAAACTTTCTGGATCTGCTTTTGCAGAGTTTGGGGGGTGCAGTTTCTGAAATGGGGTGCTTTCTAACATACAGGCCCCTCAAATACACTTTAAACCTGAACAGGTCCCTAAAAATATCTGATTTTGAAATTTTACTGAAAATATGGAAATTTGCTGCTAATGTTTTACGCTTTCTATTGTCTAAAAAAAATTAAATATAGTTTAATAAATGCCGCCAACATAAAGTAGACATGTTGCTAATGCTATTTAACATATAATTTATGTGGCATAACCATTTTCTGTATAAGCAGAAATGGTTTAAAGTTGGAAAAATGCATTTTTTTACAATTTTTCACGCTATTTTGGGTTTTTTCATAAAGATTCGTTATAAGTATCGACTCCAATTTATAAGAAATGTGAAGTACAATATGTCAGGAGAAAACAATCTCAGAATCAGCCGGATAGGTAAAAGCATCCCGAAGTTATTAATGAATAAAGTGACACAGGTCATATTCATAAAATTTGCTCCGGTCCTTAAGGCCATTTCAGGCCCGGTCCTTAAGGGGTTAAAGGAGAAGTCCCGCAAAAATATTTATTACTAAACTTTTTACTAAAGTATTGTATTGCCCCCCAAAAGTTATACAAATTTACAAATTACCAATATACACTTAAAGTTCTTTTTTTCCCTGCACTTACTACGGCATCAAGGCTTCACTTCCTGGATAAAATGGTGATTTCACGACCCGACTCCCAGAGCGGGCTGTGGCTGCTGGAGAGGATGATGGCAGGGGGGACACTGAGGGACACAGGGAACTGGAGGGACACTGAGGGACACAGGGAACTGGAGGGACACTGAGCATCCCTCTGCCATCATCCTCTCCAGCAGCCACAGCCCGCACAGCTCTGGGAGTCGGGTCGTGACATCACCATTTTATCCAGGAAGTGAAGCTTTGATGCAGTAGT
The DNA here is from genome assembly GCF_027789765.1 of Dendropsophus ebraccatus. NCBI lineage: Eukaryota > Metazoa > Chordata > Amphibia > Anura > Hylidae > Dendropsophus > Dendropsophus ebraccatus. The sequence continues at coordinate 67,686,855 of NC_091459.1, forward strand.
AAGTGCAGGGATAAAAGCACTTTATTAACTATACTTAAGTATTTCCCGTAATAAGTGTATATTGGTGATTTCGATAACTTTTGGGGGGGCAATACAGCACTTAAATAAAAATTTTCGGCGGACTTCTCCTTTAACCCCTTAAGGACGGAGACCAAAATGGCCTTAACGACCGGAGCAAATTTCAGGAATATGACCTGTGTCACTTTATCCATTAATAACTTCGGGATGCTTTTACCTATCTGGCTGATTCTGAGACTGTTTTCTCGTGACAGGTTATACTTTATATTTCTTGTAAAATTGAGTCGATACTTACAGCCTATCTTTATGAAAAACCCCAAAATAACATGAAAAATAGAATTTTTCTAACTTTGAAATTTTGTGCTTGTAAGGAAAATGGTTATGCCCCATAAATTATATATTAAATAGCATTAGCAACATGTCTACTTTATGTTGGCGGCATTTATTAAACTTGCGTTCAATTGTTTAAGACAATAGAAAGCTTTAGCTTTAGAAAGTTTAGCAGCATTTTTCCAAATTTTCACAAGAATTTCAAAGTCTGATTTTTCAAGGGACCAGTTCACGTTTGAAGTGGATTTGAGGAGGCTGTATGTTGTGAAGCCCCACAAAGCACCCCATTTCAGAAACTGCACCCCCCAAACTGTTCAAAATCATTTTTTCTTTTTTTTTTTTTTTTTTTTTTTTTTCTTTTTTTTCTTTATAAAGGATTTTTTTAAATTTTTCCAATAACACAAACATCAAAATACAGTGGTAAGGAAAGGAGGCCCATACAGATACATAGAGCACCCAGCAAATACAAAATGTCCTTCATCTAACTCAGAGATATCACAGAGTCCATGGTAAGGCACAGAAGCTCCTAGTCCTTTAGTGCAAATGTGTGGGAAACCCCCAAAAGAGTAGCTGATACCTATGCAGGTAGAGGGGGAGCGGACTGGGGGAGCCAGTGAAAGGGCGCAGCAACCAGAGATATATGTAAGTAACGAACTGGGCCATAAACATAGAAAGGAGAAAAATCAACTCAATCAACAACGGGACAACTCAAGACAACAGAAGACAACAAGACACACACATAGAGACAAGGGGGAATACATTAGGGGTTGGATGAAGTGCGAAACAGAGCGTCCCAGGGGTCCCAGATCTTAGCAAATTTATCTATAGCATTCGCATTTAGGGCGGTTAGGTGTTCCATTCGCCTAATGTCTGTCAGCTTTTGAATTAGTTGAGTTCGGGTAGGCGGCTGTGTCTGCTTCCACTTAGCTGATATAGAACACTTAGCCGCAGTAAGTATGTGGAGAAGTAACTTTGCAGCAGGCTTACGCACTTGTTTCGGCGGGACATTAAGTAAGCATGTCATAACATCTAGTGGTATCGTTATCTGGAGCACCTCCCGAATGAGGGCATGGACCTCCCGCCAGTATGGTGCCAGGCTATGACAATCCCAAAATATATGTATCAACGTCCCTCTGTCACGGCCACATCTCCAACATGTGGGGGGCGCCTGCGGGAAGATACGACTTAACACATCAGGGGTGTGATACCAATGCATAAGTATCTTAAACTGATTTTCTTTGTAACTAACACAGGCTGAGGACTTGGCAGCCCGAGACCAAATCACTTGCCACTGGGCATATGAAATCGGTCTACCCACATACGCCTCCCACTTGATCATATAGGCGTGAGCTGTCTGCAGATCGTCAGGTACAGGGGATAGATAGGTATAAATTTCCGAAATTGCCGATATCAGTCCACTAGTAGTCCTAGTCAGCTTGCAGAGGTATTCAAAGGCAGAGGGTTTGGGGAAAGGGGCCGTCCCACAGAGGTCCAAAATCAATTTTAACCCTTTAGGTGAGTCACAGAAATAAAAGCTAAGTGTGTGAGAAAATTAAAAATTTCAATTTTCTTTGCAGAAATTATATTGTGACCCAATATCTCTCATAATAGAAAACCTATTTCCAGATAAATGCACCCCAATTTTTATCGCCCCATGTCTGCAGTTTATAGAAATGTATGATATGTGGCCCTATTGCGCTATTTGACGCAACCACAAGCCTCAGATGTAAAGGAGCGCCTAGTGAATTTTGAAGCCTCCTTACAATTGGCCAATTTTCAAAGTACCACTTCTGGTTGGCAGAGGCTCTGGGGTGCCAAAACCTAACACACACCCCTAAAGGGACACCATTTAGGAAACTACACCCCTCGAGGAATGTTACAAGGGGTATAGTGAGCAAATGGACTCCACTGGTGACAGGTACAATGTGCTGTGAAAATGAAAAATGTCCGACGGGGGGGTGGGGGTGTTAATTTACATACACGCAGTGGGATGTCATTCTCGCTGTGAGTATGCATTCTCATAGGGATGCACTGACACTGGATCCACATCTGGATTTCGTTGCGAATCCGCAGCGTGAAATCCGCTGCGGATCCGGTGTGTGTGAAGGCATCCTTAGAGGGGTGTGTAAGTGTTATGCTTTTACACATGTAAGTGTTAGTGTGTGTGTGTGTTTTATGTACTGTTTTTACATTTATGTAGTGTGTTTTTGACTTTTTTTTTTTTTTTTTTTACTTGGGGGGCACAGGGGGGGTTGGATGGCAGCAGGGTGGTCTTGGTTGGATGGCATCAGGGTGGTGGGATGGATGGATGGCAGCAGGGTGGTTGGAGGGAGGGTGGCTGACAGCACGCAAACGTAAAGGGAGCAGATGTGGAAAAGCGAAGGATGGGCAATTGGTCCTCACAGGCCCGATCCTTTTATTTACATGAGGTAAATAATCTCCAGGGGTGTCCTGCAGCAGCTTATCTCCCCCCCCCCCATTCAGCTCAGCGAGCGCCGGTAGCAAGGGCGCCAGCACGCCGGTAGCAAGGGCGCCAGCACGCCGGTAGCAAGGGCGCCAGCACGCGGGTAACAAGGGCGCCAGCACGCGGGTAACAAGGGCGCCAGCACGCGGGTAACAAGGGCGCCAGCACGCGGGTAACAAGGGCGCCAGCACGCGGGTAACAAGGGCGCCAGCACGCGGGTAACAAGGGCGCCAGCTATCTAATGTGTATGGACAGAATTAGATATAGAAGAGTCGCTACCAAACCTGCTCTATGTGAACACCCCACAGTGCAATAAATATATAATATACAAGTGCAGGCCCCCTTGTGTACAAGGAGGTGCAGGTTATGCAGGACAACGTGATTATTTGGGGGCTACAGGTCACAGAATGAGGAGCCTCTACCTGGACTCAGCACCTTTAGCTGTGGACCATACTGTCCTTTAGGGTGCCTTTATACCTACCGGATCCGCAGCGGATTTTCATGCTTCGAGTTTGCAGCAAAATCAGCTGCGGATCCTGTACTGTGAAGCTCAATGGCTCCCATACATGCAGCGGATCTGCTGCCTGCATGGGACCCGGCCCCTTTAACCCCTGCGCTGCCGCTGGCCGCCTGCAGCTTACAGCCCCAGCCCCCTTAAACCCCCGCACGCCCGATCGCAGCCCCGGCCCCCAAGCATACATCACCTGCTCGGGTCGGGAGCATCACACAGCCACGACCCGAGCAGGTGATGTATGCTCGGGGCCGGAGCTGCGATCGGGCGTGCGGGGCAACGATCGGGCGTGCGGGGGTTTAAGGGGGCCGGGGCTGTAAGCTGCGGGCGGCGGCGCAGGGGTTAAAAGGGCCGGGTCCCATGCAGGCAGCAGATCCGCTGCGTGTATGGGAGCCATTGAGCTTCACAGTACAGGATCCGCAGCTGATTTTGCTGCAAACTCGCAGCATGAAAATCCGCTGCGGATCCGGTAGGTGTGAAGGCACCCTTAGGGTAAATTCACACGGGCGGATCTGCAGCGGATTTAACGCTGCAAATTTGCAGCTAAATTGGCAGCGGATGAATCCCCTGTGAATTCCAATGCAATTGCATACTGAGTGAGTGCCGGCCGCATTAACCCCCGCCGCCCAGGATGACACATTACAGGCACCATGATCCGGCTGCGTGGGGCCGTGCACTGATTGGTTGTGCGGGACCTCCGGGAGCCTCAGATGTGGCCGTATCGTGGTGCCGGTAATGTATCATCCCGGGCGGCGGGGGTTAATGCGGCCGGCAATTACATACTGACGAGTATGTAATTGCATTGGAATTCACAGGGGATCAATCCGCTGCCGATTTAGCTGCGAATTCGCAATGTTAAATCCGCTGCGTATCCGCCCGAGTGAAGAGCTTCAACTGTAGGTGGCACACAGGGGGCACTTACTATTTCTCCACCCATGGGATCAGCTTCTGCTTCTTGCTGTCACTGACGCCGCCAGAGGTGGAGGCAGAAGTCTTCTCCTTCACAGGCTTGGTGCTGATGGACGTCCCCCCTTTCAGAAAGGCCTGCATTCTTCTGCCTCTGCCGGGAAATATGTATTACAGTACAACACATAGAGATGTGACGGGGAGCGTCCTGCCAGCCGCCCGCTGCTCTCACACTTCTACTCCGCTCTGCAGCGCGCCAAAACGGCTACTTCCAGGTCACATGTCTCCCAGTGCCGAGAAGCCACAGCAGACAACATTAGGTAAACTGGGAGCCATGTGACCGGAGCTGAATGACGTCACCGTGTCATGTGACTGCCGTGTGAAGTTGTGGTACAGGAGCAGGGCTGTGGTCCCTCAGTGTACTGGGATAGTGCGGCGCCTGCACATAGTATGCGAACAAAAACGATGCACAGTGGGATTTCTCCAGCTGTATTATAGTGAAACCCCCTCCCGTAGCAGCCAATTACAGCTACAGCTAAGTTTTACCCGAACAATGTGAGAAACGAAAGCTCAGCTCTGATTGGTTGCTTTAGGCAACAAGGAGAATACTACAGGGTTCACATCAGCATCTGTGACTCCGAGGAGGGGCTGTATTCCATCCACACTAAGGCCAGTTTCACACATAACAGATCTGCAGCGGATTTCATGATGCAAATTCACAGCGAAATCCGCTGCGGCTCCCTTGCCGTTCATTTTGAATGAGAATACATAGTGGCAGCGGGAGTGACATCCTGCTGCCAGTATGTAAGTGGCAGCCTCCATAACCCCCCGCCGGCTGGAGCATTACCTGCTCCACGCCCTGGCTTGCTCCGGGGGTTTTCAGCTGGACATCCCGCTCAGCCAGTCAGTGCGCTGCCCCACCACAGCCACTGATTGGCAAAGTGGGACGTCCTGATGCCAGGAGCCCCCAAAGCAAGCCAAAGCGCAGAGCAGGTACTGTATGCTCCAGCCGGCTGTGGGGTTATGGAGGCTGTCACTTACAAACAGCAAAATGTCACTCCCGCTGCCACTATGTATCCTCATTCAAAATGCAAGGGATCTGCAGCGAATTTCACTGCAAATTTGCATAGTTAAAATCCGCTGCGGATCTGTTACATGTTAAACTTGCCTAACAAAGGTTTATTTAAATGAGAGGTCCCACAAAACTGGCAGGGGGATGCATAACAAAATAAGTATACTTACCTGCAGTACTGCCTTAGGCCCCCTTCACACGTCCGGAAAATCTGTCCGGATTTCCTAGGCTTACATTAATGATGGACACCCTTCAGGATTTTTCCTGAAGGGTGTCAGTTCCAGAAAATAGGTCAGGATTTTTTAGATCATGTCCTATATTCATCCCGAATTCCAGCATGGATTTCCCCTATAGAATCATGGGCGCTTTCCTGATGTACATCAGGAAAGTGCCCAGGATTCCAGATTGGCACCCCTGTGACTTCAGCACAGTACTGCTCGAGCACTACCCACACCACCCTGCCACACACCAGGACCCCAGCACAGGGCTGCCTGATACCCACTCCACAGACCTCAAGATAGCTCTGCCCGGCACCCGGACCCCAGCTGCCCGATCAACTGCTGCCCCAACACCAACCCCCCCCAGCCGCCCCCACCCCCAAACCTTAACACCACATTGCCTGTGCCCGGCACCTGTACCCCATAGGATTGCCCGCCGATCCGATCAACACATTCTCCCCCCCCCCGGACCTCAACAGCGCTCTGATGCCCGATCGCCCCCAAACCTCAGCCTAATGTGGCACGCTGCCTGCTGGGCGGCTCTGACACCAGCCACCCACTGACCTCTGCATAGGGCTGCCTGGTGCCCAAGCACCCAATCCCCTGCACCAAACAGCACCTGCTCTCCTTCCCCAGACCTTGGCACCCCCATTCCATCTCACCGGCATTAGAAGAAGAGGACAAAAGCTGCCAGAGCAGGATCCAGGATAGGTGAGATTACCCCCTAGAACTTCTACTACCATCATGGCCTGCTGACAGTTCATGATGGGAGTTGACGTTTTGCAGCTTGTGGCCATGAAGGTTGCAAAACTACAACCCCCATCATGCCCTATTGGTAGTTCATAATGGGAGTTGTAGTTCTGCAACAGATTAGAGGATGGCACAGTATGGAGGGTGCGGGGTGGCGTGGCACAGTACAACTACATCCCCCAGCATGTTTTGTGGTAATATGTAGGACTACACCTCCCAACATGTTGTGTGGTAACATGTAGGACTACATCTCCCAAAATGTGTGGTAATATGCAAGACTACATCTCCCATCATGGTGTGAGGGGTAATATGCAGGACTACATCACATAATGGGAGTTGTAGTTCTTCAAGAGTTTGGAGGATGACACTGTATACGAGGGGGAGAGGGCGAGGGTGGCACGGTGCACGAGGGGGAGAGGATGGCACTGTACACAAGAGATAGAGGGTGGCATGGTACACGGGAGGGAGAGGGTAGCACAGTACACAGGGGAAGAGGGTGGCACAGTACACGGGGTAGAGGGTGGCACGGCACACGAAGGGGATACGGTGGCATAATACTCTATAGAAGGATCAGGAAGTCCTGAAGGCATTTCCTGATGGTTTCCTAAAGTAAAAACTGATTACTGTCAGGAAATCCTGATGCTTTCCTGAAGCCTTTTGAGGCCTCCTGATCAGCATTTCCTGACAGTAAAAACTGATGTGTGAATAGGGCCTTACAGCTGATGGCCTCCTGCAGCTCCTGCAACATCATGTGCTGGGCTGATGGAATGCCTGCTCAGCAAATCAGTGACTAGGGTGGGACACCGATGCAGTCACCAACTTGCTAAGCGGGCAGTCCATCACTATGACGTTGCAGCAACCAGAACGCGGCACTCCAGAAAGGCATCCGAAAATGACATCTGGCGGCTGTCCAAGAGTGACACTGGGTGCAGGGGAGGAGAATTCGTCACACTGGCGGTCAGCGGGCCTGCCCCCAGTGCTCATGCCGGGCTGCTGTTCGGAATAGACCAGCGCCATGTGCGGGGACCTGATGGTACATTCACTTTAAGGTCATGTAAAGGAAGTCTAAGAAGAAAATTTAAAAGAAATATATAACATTTGGAAGTTTAGTGAAAAGGTGAGACAAAACTGAGAAAATGTAGTATATCATGCTACTGTCTGGAAGCAAAAGAAATATACTGTTGCTAAGAATTCTTCTATAATGTTAATGACACAAACATTTTTGCAAGTTTGTCGCACCGGTTACCATGGAAACCAGTCCTCAGATCACTGTAATTTTCTCTCTGGTGGTGATTGCTTGCTGTCTCAGTAAAATGGCTCACTAGAGGTTGAAAGCCTAATGGAATTAAACTAAAATAAGAAATCTGGCTACAGAACGTTTTACAGCTTCAAGGCTGGCATGGTAACCTTTTGTAGAAGTCTAAAACTGTTCTCTCCCTTTAAGCCCCTTTTATCTATATTATTATCTTTATATCCCAGTTTTTTGTTAAACAAAGTGAAGCTATGGTCTTGTCACCAAACTATTTAACCCCTTAAGAACCAGGCCAATTTCGATTATTGCGTTTTTTTTCCCTCCTTTTGCTTAAAAGGCAATAGCACTTACAATTTTTCACCTAGAAACCCACATGAGCCAATTTTTTTTTTGCGTCACTAATTGTACTTCGCAATGACAGGCTGAATTTTTCATAAAGTACACTGCAAAAGCAGGAAAAAAATAAATGTGTGGTGGAATTTGGGGGGTATTTGCTTTTACGCCATTCGCCCTGGGGTAAAACTGACTTGTTATGCATGTCCATCAAGGCATTACGATTACAACGATATGTAACATGTATAACTTTTCTTGTATGTGATGATTTGTAAAAAATTCAAACCATTGTTAACAAAAATATGTTCCTTAAAATCGCTCCATTCCCAGGCTTATAACGCTTTTATCCTTTGGTCGATGGGGCTGTGTGAGGTGTCATTTCTTGCGCCATGATGTGTTCTTTCTATCGGTACCTTGATTGGGCATATGCGACTTGTTGCCGGAAGCAACCGAATGCAGAGTCAGGATCAGCGCCATTACGGCGCTGACCCCGGACGGTAAAGGATGTGTGGATTGCTCCTCCGGGACAAAGTCCCGGAGGAGCGATCCACCCCACTAGACTGCATCTGATCACCTGATTAGCGGGCACGGCAATCGGACTGTGCCCGCTAATAGCCGCGGTCCCGGGCTACATGCGGCACCCGGGAACGCGGCGGTTCAGAGCGGGGTCGCTGCGCAGCCCCACTCTGAACTCCCTTAACAACCGCAGGACGTAAATATATTACCCCGCGGTCGTTAAGGGGTTAAAATATATGGAATAGTTTTGATAAATGTCACTGTACATCTGCTGTTAAAGCAAATGTACCATTAGGTACATTGCTTTGTGGTTTTTACATGAATAGGCTGACACAGGGATGCCAGTGGTGCAGTCCTTTGTTTGAACCACCGATCAAATACCGCACACGGCGCTGGGTGCAGGAACCGTGGGGCGGTATAAAAAAAAGGACCACACCACTAGCATCCCTGCACTGTCGCCAGTCTATTTGTGTAAAAACCCCAAAGCGATGTACTTAGTGGTACTTTCTCTTTAAGGCCATGTTTGTGCAGCCGCAGAGAACACCATCCGTAGTGTATACAGAGTGTATACACTACGGCCATGGTTCTATAAATGCCCTGGCGTTGTTAAGGACGTTCAGAGGGGGGGGCGTGCGGCGACCCTGCTCTGATCCGCTGCACTCCCCGGTGCTATTTGCAGCCCAGGACCGCGGCTATTAGCGGGCATGGTCCAACCGCCATGCCCGCTAATTAGCTTTTTAAATGCAGCTGTCAAAGTTGACAGCTGAATTTAAAAAGCTTCTTTTTCAGTCCCTGATGGTCTAGTGAGGAGCGATCGCCGCATCTGGTCCTGGCCAGGGTCTGCGCCTTAATGGCGCTGATCCCGGCGCAGAATTCTATCGCTTACGGCTGCAGCAGCCGAAAGCAATAGAACACTGATCTCATGGATCTATGCAGTATATCTATACTGCATAAATCTCAGTGAGAGATCAGAGAAATCGCCGCCCGACGGTCTGCGCACGCGATATGTAAATGAGAAGAGATGAGTCCGACGTCCATAGGAAATCACTGCTCCAGGTACGGATAAAAAGTACAGATCATGGCGCAAAAAATGACACCTCACACAGCCCCATAGACCAAAGGATAAAAGCGCTGTAAGCAGTGTCGGACTGGGGTACCTTGGGCCCACCAGGGAATTCAATTCTAGGGGCCCACCCTACATATACCAGATACAACCAAACCTTTGCACAGCGCTGTGTATGTGACCAGCAATGCTGGCTCACTGCTGGTAACTTGTCAGTCACTCTATGCAAACAGTATAGGATGCCACATAATTATCTTGAAAGGAGAAGTCCCACTAAAGGGGAACTCCAGGTAGAGGTTAAAGAAAATGAAACTTCTGCAGAAGCATAAAGCATTACTTACCTATGTATTCCATTTTTTGAAACTACTAAAAATCCATTTGTTTTGGGGGGTTTTGTTCTGTTTTGTGTTTCTGCACTTCCTGGTTTATCAGTTGTACACAGTACTACAGGTTCCAGAATGCAATGCTTTCACTCAGCTGTTCATCACAGTCCTCCACCCTGCACATTCCCCACTCAAAGCTGCTGCAGAACATCTAGGCTGTGTTCACACATTGCAGTTTTATTGTGTTCCTGAATTATTTGCAGTAATTTATGATTCCATTGTGGTCCCACACAGCACGCTGTATTCTCTACCTGTAACACCACACAGCACACTGTATTCTCTACCTGTAACACCACACAGCCCGCTGTATTCTCTACCTGTAACACCACACAGCATGCTGTATTCTCTACCTGTAACACCACACAGCACACTGTATTCTCTACCTGTAACACCACACAGCACGCTGTATTCTCTACCTGTAACACCACACAGCATGCTGTATTCTCTACCTGTAACACCACACAGCACACTGTATTCTCTACCTGTAACGCCACACAGCACGCTGTATTCTCTACCTGTAACACCACACAGCACACTGTATTCTCTACCTGTAACACCACACAGCAACGTTGTGTTCTCTACCTGTAACACCACACAGCACACTGTATTCTCTACCTGTACCACCACACAGCACACTGTATTCTCTACCTGTAACACCACACTGTATTCTCTACCTGTAACACCACACAGCACGCTGTATTCTCTACCTGTAACACCACACAGCATGCTGTATTCTCTACCTGTAACACCACACAGCACACTGTATTCTCTACCTGTAACGCCACACAGCACGCTGTATTCTCTACCTGTAACACCACACAGCACACTGTATTCTCTACCTGTAACACCACACAGCAACGTTGTGTTCTCTACCTGTAACACCACACAGCACACTGTATTCTCTACCTGTACCACCACACAGCACGCTGTATTCTCTACCTGTAACACCACACAGCACACTGTATTCTCTACCTGTAACACCACACAGCACTGTATTCTCTACCTATAACACCACACAACACGCTGTATTCTCTCCCTGTAACACCACACAGCAGGCTGTATTCTCTACTTATAACACCACACAACACGCTGTATTCTCTACCTGTAACACCACACAGCACGCTGTATTCTCTACCTGTAACACCACACAGTACATTGTATTCTCTCCCTGTAACCCCACACAGCACACTGTATTCTCTACCTGTAACACCACACAGTACATTGTATTCTCTACCTGTAACACCACACAGCACCCTGTATTCTATACCTGTAACACCACAGAGCACACTGTATTCTCTACCTGTAACACCACACAGCAAGCTCTATTCTCTACCTGTAACACCACACAGCATGCTGTATTCTCTACCTGTAACACCACACAGCACTGTATTCTCTACCTGTAACACCACACAGCACGCTGTATTCTCTACCTGTAACACCACACAGTACGCTGTATTCTCTACCTGTAACACCACACTGTATTCTCTACCTGTAACACCACACAGCAAGCTCTATTCTCTACCTGTAATGCTGATACTGGAATAAAGTAAAGAACTTTTTGAATTTTTTTTTTCATTTCCACACACATATTATGATCAAGCATCTTTTATCTTTGAAGTTGAGCCCCACAATAAGGCTCTGATCCTCTCTGCCGTTTAGCATCATTTACATGTGTCACTGCATCATTTTTGTGAATACACCGCAGTACTGCAATGACACTCCAACATGTGTGAATACAGCCCTAATTCCACTGCACACTTCTGCACAATTAGAGAAATCAGTGCTGCACCTGCTTTTGGCCTGTCAGAGATGGTGAATCACTCAGGGGACTGGGGGATCCATCACGCCCTGCCCCCTGTCTGCATCATCAGCCTGATCTCAGCAAACACACACAATGTGAGACAAAGGCATGGAAGATTTTTCTCCTAAGAGGGGGATAGCAGAAGGAGCAGGAGACAATGTGGATTTGCTCAGACGCCATTTTTTTTCACTTCTTGGATTTCTATCAGCTACCAGTGTGGCAGTGGCAGAACCATACAGATACAGTTATACATTGTATAGACACATATATTTAACTTTTAATGTATTTTTAATAGAAAACACATTTTTCTTATCCGGAGTTCCCCTTTAAACTGACAAATCTCAGGCAGGCAAGAACATAATAACGAAAGTATACTTACCTGTACCCGTGCCCTTGTATTTTTTTGCACTTACGCTGTTTACTGTCCATGATCAGGAATGTGATCGTTTAATATTTTTGGAGAATATGCAAGCGGCGATACCAAATATGTTTATTTATTTATTTGTATTCATAAAATAGGAAAAGGGGGGTGAATTAAAAAAAAAGCAAGAATGGGAGGTATTTCAGTATGAATTTTGGGAGTCTATGTAGAACAGATGGTATAAAGTGGCCTCCATCATAACTATATGGGAAGGTATGGAGGTCATGGAGCAAAAAGAATAAAAACGTCGTGTGAACGAGACATTAATATGGTGCATTTTTACACCGTCTAGTTTAAAGGGGTTATCTAGTGTGCGGGCACTTTTTTTGGGAGGCTGAAATAAAAGATGTCCACTCACCTCCCTGGTTCCAGCGGCTGGTCACTCATCGCGGCGCTCCGGTCCCTGCTTCCCGGCCGCTTCCTGGTGTCTGACGCCGCCGGGATCCGTTTGAAGTCAGCTCGGATCCCGCCTCCTTCACTAAGTGGCTGAGCGGCCCTGAGACGTAGCGTCTCGGGCGGCATCAGACACGAGGAAGCGGCCGGGAACCGGGTACCTGAGCGCCGCGATGAGTGACCCGCCGCTGGAAACAGGGAGGTTAATGGACGTCTTTTATTTCAGCCACCTCCTCCCCGGTCCCCCCCAGAAAGTGCCCCCATGCTGGAGCACCCCTTTAAGTTTCCACTGTCAAGCTAATTGACTTTTTTATTTAATTTAAAGAGGTACTCTGGCAAAAACTTTTTTCTTCTCAAACCATCTGGTGTCTGAAAGTTATATAGATTTGTAAATTACTTCTATTTAAAAGTCTTCCAGTACTTATCAGCTGCTGTATGTCCTGCAGGAAGTGCTGTGTTCTTTCCAGGCTGACACAGTGCACAGTCTCTGCTGCCACCTCTGTCCATGACAGGAACTCTCCAGAGCAGTAGCAAATCCCCATAGAAAACCTCTTCTACTCAGTTTGTGTCATGAACAGAGGTGGAAACAGAGAACACTAAGTCAGACTGGAGAGAATACACCACTTCCTGCAGGACATACAGCAGCTGATAAGTACATTTTAAAAAAAAATAAAAGTTAAATACAAATCTTTATACACCAGTTGATTTGAAAGAAAAAAAAGTACCAATTTAATTCTACTAAATTCACTACAAATGTGAACCAAGATTTAGAGTGTTGCACATCTTCCTGCTTTTTGGTGTTTTTTCTGGCACTTTTTCTGCCACGTTCTCATTTTAGTGTAAACTTTAGTTCTCATTTTATCCCCTGTGGGACTTTTTCGGTACAAATTATATGATTCTTTATCATGTGATTCCAGGTTTTATGTTAGAGAACTGGGGAAAAAAAACGCTAATTTCCATATAGACATGACAATATTCCCCCCTATAGAAGCTTGTGGCAAAACACAAAAAAAACACCATAGCAGAAAAATGTCCTATGGGTGTTGTGTTTCGATTTTCCCCACTGACTAACATCTGGTCTCATTCTTGAACCCCAAAAATGCCATATGACATATTTCTGAAAAACGCCTAGTCTGAGTCCAGCCATATAGTACATGAGAACATACTCCTCTCCTAGTTATTCACAGGATAAGGGATAACAAGACCTATAGAGAATTAATGGAGCACTGTCCCCACTGTTTATTTGAGGGGGATAAGTTTCCCACATTCTCATAGGCACTGGGACCCCAACCAATCAGCTTGATATCCCCTATCCTGTGAATTTTGCAGGGGGGGGAGGCAGCTACCTAGCCCACACCTGCATGTATGGGTGTGGGGGCACAATACTCTGCCTTGCCCCTGATCCTGCCCACACACACAATAGTCACTGGGTTATGAATATATGATGTATATTTATGGTGGTGTCCGTGTAGCTATGATTGGTGTGACCCTGTCACTTGATAAAACCTTTTGCCAAGCCTTGTAGATGAGGGTATGAACCTTGTGATGCATGTTTTTTCTTCAAGATTTGAGTGTTCCTTTAATCCAGGGATATGCTCATACAAGCAGGAGTTCCACCAGCCACCGCTCTATACTCTTTTTGCGCATTGTGCAGGTGATAGATCTGTGTAGCAGGCAGATGTCCAGCTTTATGCAATATGTGATGGACTCCCAACTCCCCCAAGTTAAACCAAAGAACGCAAAATAAAGACATAACACATTGTAATCAGGTGTCAAAGGGTCCCAATTTTATTTAAAATTACATGACACTGAAAATGGCAGACCCCCGACTCACGAAGAGTCACCTCCAGCACTCAGGCGAGGAAAACCCCCCTGTGGGGGAAACCTCGAGGGAGCCATGGCTGGAGAGCTGCTCCTCCCCTGGGCTTAGAGGGTAATGCCATACTATAAGTATAATAAACTGGATGTGAGAGAGATGAGGCTGCAATATCTGTCACCTTGTTGATGGCTAGGCGGCTGTATCTCTTCTCCTTCACAGATCCAGGTCCCCTGCTAGAACCTCCAAATTTCATCAATGGTAGGGGCAGTAAATTCATCAAGCTCAAGGTCCTCTGGCGCATCCAAGATGGCACTGATCAGGGTGCGGTGCATTGCTTTATGGAACCTTCTTTATGACATAAGCGCTTGTCATCACAGTGCATGGTTGCCATGGTTACTGCAGGTAAACACATCTGAAGCATTAACTCATTAATGACTGGCGATGTGCTTTACTGCAGAGGTCACTAAACACACTTGTGACCAAGCAAACAGCCTATGGTTAGGCCACGAAATAATATGGTTTGATGTGGCCCATAGCAACCAATCACAGCTCAGCTTTCATTTCTCAAATTAATCTGGTAAAATAAAAGCTGAACTGTGATTGGTTGCCATGCACAATTTAGCCAGTCTAATCTGCCCATAGCAACCAATCAGAGCTCAGCTTTAATTGTATAAGAGCTTGTTAATATATGAAAGGTGATCTGTGATTGGTTGCTATAAGCGAATCAGATTGTGTTTTGTCTCTGGCAGGTTAATAAAGCTGCTCCATTGCTGTAAAATCTTATGATGATGATGATGATGACTGAAAACACAGGACATCAAGCTTTCCCATAATGCTTTGCAGTCAGCTCTTCCTCCATACCTCCCAACTTTTTGGAGGGGCACTTGTGGTTCACAGACATTTCTATACACAGTTTAGAAAACCACTGGTATACAGTTATATACGGCGGATTTGTTAACATGAATGAGACGGCTGACAATCTGATTTTGTTGTATGTGGAAAGGGAAGCCAAAGAGTATTACTACATATCCCAGGCTGTCATAGGAAAATCGGTGATCACCCGATTAGTTGATCAATGGAGAAACTGCACTGACTGTACAAAAGGGGCTGTCAAGTTGTTTAAAAGTAAAATAGTCCACAGTATTAAAGGGGTACTCCAGCAAAAAAAAAAAAAAATTCAAATAAACTGGTGCCAGAAATTTGTACTTTACTTCTATTAAAAAAATCTCAAGTCTTCCAGTACTTATTAGCTGCTGTATGTTCAGCAGGAAGTGGTTATTCTTTCCAGTCTGACACATTAATATCTGCTGCTAAAGTAAGTAACTGTCCAAAGTAAGTTCCTGGCATGGACAAAGGTGGAAGCAGAGAGCAATGTGTCAGACTGGAAAGAATACACCACTTCCTGCAGGACATACAGCAGCTGATAAGTACTAGAAGGCTTGAGGGGTTTTAGTAGAAATAAATTAAAAATGTATATAACTTTGTGACACCAGTTGATTTGAAAGATTTTTTTCTTAGCTTGACATCCCCTATCCTATGGATTTTAGGGGGAGCACCACCTTGGGCCCACCTGGGAATTTGATTCTTGGGGCCCACCATACCTTACACCAGATATAATAAGCACCAAACCTTTCACATTACTATAGTGACCTTGCACAGAGCTGTGTATGTGACCAGCGATGCTGGCTCACCACTAGTAACTCTTCAGTCAGTCTATGCGAACAGTATAACCCGCCACTTAAAGGGGTAGTGCGGTGGTAAAAAATTATTCACAGGATATCACAGACATATCGCTGCTAAATAAGTCGTTTGTCTTTCAACATGTTGAAAGACAAACGACTTCAACGATCAGCCAACATGAACGATGTCGGCTGATCGTTGCCCCCTATTCCACGGGGCGATTATCGTCCAAATACGGACGATAATCGTTCCATGGAATAGGGCCTTAACTACCACCGATGCTGCGACTGCATCGTTTAGGTGTAAGTGACAGGAGCAACTCCTGTCACTTACTGATTGAGACCCCCGCACTGTGTATAAACATGCATATCGCTGTATTCAGACTGACCTATAGAATAAAGATAACATGCCAGTTTTACCGTAAAGTGCATTCTGTAAACACGGCACCCCCCCAAAATTGGCGAAATTGTATTTCTTTATCCCAATATCAGCCCATAAATTTTATTTTGGGCAGTGCTCATCATTCATTTTATGGTGGACTGAAAGGAACCATTACTAAGTACACCTGTTCCTGAAAGAAAGAGGAAAAAAACAAAAATGAAAAATGAAAATGATCAATAAGGTCATTCTAGGCTCTGTCCTTAAGGGGTTAAAAAGGTTTTGACTTTACTTTCAATGAAATAATACCAAATACCAGTTGTGACTGACAAGACCACCTTAAATAAAAGTGCAGGCTCATACAAATGTATATTCTGTCCCATTAATATTCAGAGGCTTTTATGACAAACTAGAAAACTAATCATTTTTCAGAGTAGGAAGAATGGGAAAACATAAAACCACAAAGCAATAGAATCCACGTGTGTGTGTGTGTATGTATGTACTACTAGTTTTTTGCTGTAGAAATTTTCCTGTATTTCTATCATGTAACCTCTGTGATTCTCCTCCTGCCATCCACATCCAGTGTGTTTGGTAGCATCTCAGAGCCCTCCACCTGCTGACCATCCATTGATCTGATGCTATAAGAACCTGGGTGCCAGCAGATAGTGCTTAGGGGGGTTGCAGTTTTTCACTTGATTTGTTTACCATCTGGAGCCGGACCTGATGTAGGAAGGCGTCATTATACACACAGCCTTCCAGTGAGGCAGAAGGATGGACAGGCCCCAAGGGTGCAAAGTCTGGTCTCTGTGTAACCACGAGCAGCTGCTCCTCACCCTCCTCCACCTTACAAGAGGGAAGAACCAAACCAGGGTCAAAAGAGATTGTGTAATATATTGTAATTATAGTCATATTATCATGAAATAAATGGGCTACATAAAGCTCACTGTGAGGCAAGGTTATCTATTTAGTGCATGAATAAGACATTTCCTGAGAGTCTGGTGCTAAAGAACTGATCAGCCCTGTTCCCTACACTCCAACACCACACACTTGTTCAGAAATACACAGAACCTAATAAGCCCAGGTTGCATCTGGCCCTGTATACAGTGATGGTGTGGTCACACATACAGTATTCAGAGTGCTAGTGAATTGTTCTCATGATAATTTGCACCAGTAATTCTTCACCAACGCCTGCAGATTTTACAGCTCAATCTACTTGCAAAATTGTATTGCAGATTTTTGCAGATGGCCTATTAAAGGGAATCTATCACTAGGTTTATAATGTTGTATTTTAGGGCAGGGCATTAAAGGGGTAGTGCGGCGGTAAAGAATTATTCACAGAATAACACACATTACAAAGTTATACAACTTTGTAATGTATGTTATGTCTGTGAATGGCCCCCTTCCCCGTGTCCCACCACCCCCGTCCGTGTACCCGGAAGTGTGTGGTGCATTATACATTACCTGATCCGTGTCGAGGGCCGTCCGCCATTTTGTGCCAAACGTCATCTTCGGACGGACAGACGAATCCTTGCCGCCACGTCACAACTGTGCTCAGCCGCGATGCTGTGCGTCATCCGATGCTCAGCCGCGATTGGCTGAGCATAACTGTGCTCAGCCGATCGCGGCTGAGCATCGGATGACGCTGCAGAGGGCGGCCGGCATTCGGGACAGTCGGAGCTGTTCGCCGGCCGGCCGAAGAAGACGTCACTGACTGAAGATCGGAGACCGTGGTCGGCACGTGACAGGTGAGTATAGCGCACCACATTTCCGGGTACACGGGTGGGGGTGGTGGGACACGGGGAAGGGGGCCATTCACAGACATAACATACATTACAAAGTTGTATAACTTTGTAATGTGTGTTTTTCTGTGAATAATTCTTTACAGCCGCACTACCCCTTTAATACATTGATGTATGGCTTCCATCGTGTAGCTGTTCCCTGGATGTACAGGAGGATGACTGCTATGCCAGCCTGATGCCCCTGCCCACTGGTCACTGAAAGACAGCTGCCTGTCTGTACATAGCCACTGATAAATGGAGGGTATAGATCCTCATGAATATTGAGGACTAGCAGTGAGGCTGACCATGTTTTTGTTTAGGCTCAGTAAAACAAAAAATGCAGCGTGAACCCAGGTAACCCTGGATCCATTTAAAAGGGTAGTCCAGCAACATTTTTTTTCTTTCAAATTAACTGATTTCAGAAAATTTTATAGATTTGCAATTTAATTCTATTTAAATATTTTAAATCTTTTAGTACTTATGAGCTGCTGTATGTCCTGCAGGAAGTGATGTATTCTTTCCAGGTTTGATACAGTGCGCTCTGCTGTCACCTCTGTCCATGTTAGGAACTGTCCAGAGCAGGAAAGGTTTTCTATAGGGATTTGTTACTGCTCTGGTCACAGACAGAGGTGGCAGCAGAGAGCACTGTGTCAGACTGAAATGAACACACCACTTCCTGCAGGGCATACAGCAGCTTATAAGTACTGGCAGACTGGAGATTTTGAAATCAAAGTAAATTAGCACTGTTACATGTAAATGTTAGCACTGATACATAAACAGTGTAAATAATGTAGATAGTAAATGATATCATAGATAGATAATGGTGAATGCATAGACAGAAAGCTAGTAGATAGCACACCTAGTCTCGTCATATATATAACACATGAATATATACGTATATAGATAACATTAGATATATACAGTATATCAATATAAATGATATAATAATAGATGATGATATAATGATTGATAGTGTGATATATAACTATGGGATGGATATGATAGAGTTACATACAGTAGGTAGATACCTCACTAAGTCCTCTCATATAGAAACACATATAGCTGATGTTACCTGTATACACTAAATAAATTGGAATAGATAGGAGATAGATGGATATAAAGGGAGTTAGATGAGTGGAGAGAGGTCATATCATTGGCTAATGGGACGTGTGGTTGATCCCTGTATGAGGTGACCTTGTCAGGCAGTGGATCCCTGGGATCGCCTGCTCTGAAGGCATCACGTCATTGCTGTGTGTGCCTGATAGGAGCTCCAGTCCTGGCTCCAGCCATCCGGGCTTTCCTCCCATCAGCAGCAGCAGCATCTCCTTCCCCATAGCCCCTGGAGGCAGGTGCTGAGCCCGCAGCCATGTACTGCGGCCGGGGAATGCAGCAGCAGCGGTAACTGGCGGCCAGAGCGGTCCCCATTGTCAGGCGGCATTCTAGTCCCCAGAGCGGCGCTCCAGTGCTGACTGCTGGCAGCGTGCGTTGCCTAGTGACAGGTGGCTGTCAGCCTGGTGCGCTGGGAGTGGCACTGGCTTTGTACGCTGCACACACCGGCACATTGCAGTCTGGCGGGGAGCGGGGAGCATCTTCACCGGGAAATGCTTTATTGGCTGAGGGAAGAAGAGATGTCACACCAGGAGCTCACGCAGAGGCTGTCCACGGTCATCACCCATGTCGGTAAGAGCTGCTTACATCATGTCTGACTGACAAGGTGCGGGCATTGTATAGGGGTGTGCGGGGGCTGACAAAGACGCTGCCGCCGGTGCTCAGGTGCATCCCCATCCCTCCGGCCTCACCATTGTGTAGTAGTGCAGCATGTGTGATGGATGGACTGCGGGGACACTGACTGGGAATGTGGCTGGCTGCCCTCCTCCCTATGTGTGTGATTGCTTACACCCAGCGCTGACACACGCATCCATGTGCTGCTCAGGAGGGCCACTATGGGATAGGCTTGTAGTGGTGGGGTGTGTGTTGTCATACTGATACTGGATGTACCCATATATGAAATGTATCTATCTACTGTATCTATCTATCTATCTATCTATCTATCTATCTATCTATCTATCTATCTATCTATCTATGTTATATCTGTCTGTATCTCTATGTAGCTGTCTCCATCATGTATAATAAATACACCAGTACTTAGTGTTTACCCTAAATGTAAAGCCCTATATGTATATATATATATATATATATATATATAAAGTGCATGAGTCATGAGTGGTGCTGTCATGTCTGCAGCAATTTCCCTATTGCATTCTATGAAAGATTCATGACAACCAGTGTGCTAGGTATTACAGCTGCAGCAGGGGTTGTCACCCAGATGGTCCAGACTCTGAAACCACATATTTTCCATAGTTACATTGTGATGTATCCCCCACTTCCATACCACAGCATAATGCAGCTGGTGTTGTTCAGGGGTCCAGGAAATGGAGAACTGTAATTGAAAGAATATTGTTCTGTATTGGGTCATTTATTTCCAGTAGAGATACTGTTTTATGCTTGTATCTGTTGTTTTTCAGTCATTTATAAGAACTTCAGGTAGGTTTAGATAGGGAACACTGTGTAATAAAATCCAAATGACTATATTGATAAACCAATAGCATAGAAACATATCAAAAATCATTAAAGAATTTAGAACTATACATTAGAAAAGCTGTCAGTGTGAATGAGAAAGAGATGACTTACACACATTTATAAGCAATATTAAAAAAGACTTTAACATTTTTGGTACAACAATTTCATAAACTACCCCCCCCCCAAAAAAAAAAATCACAATTTATATATATAATATGAAACAGTCCAGCAACAGCAAAAAATTAAAAGGGCACTCACCCCTGGATGTGATCTTCTTTATTTGTGCATTATTTACAATACTCAGGACATACTGGGCTCCTCAGCTGAATGCCAAACACCTTATGTGAAGTAAGGTCAACAACTGGTTCGTACACATGCACGCTTCTTCAGACCCCGCATGCGCGCGAATCAGCTGTTACCTTACTTCACATTAGGTGTTTGGCGTTCAGCTGAGAAGCCCAGTATGTCCTGTGTATTTTAAATAATGCACAAATAAAGATCACATCCAGGGGTGAGTGCCCTTTTCATTTTCTACTGTTGCTGGACTGTACCTTTAATTCTTATACTTGAGAGAAGTGAGCACCAACCATTGATCCTACACTGTGCATGCACCCAATTGGCCATATATAAAATTTCCGTCATCGGTGATCCCTCTAGGAGTAGTGCCGGTAACTATTGCTTCTTATGTGTTTGATATATAAAATGTAAACTACTGACACTAAATGGATGTAAGAAAAATTGACAGAATAAATAAAACAACAAAAAAAAAAACAACACCTAACCAGATGTTGACAGGAAAGTAACTGCACCCTACGCTCATTTGCTATCATAGTAATCAACTTATTATTGTGCCAGTTTTCGACAAGCTACCATATTATGGTCACATGTCTTAACTCAACCACAAATTTAAAGTGAATGTACCAGCAGTACATTCGCTTTAAGATTTTTACATGGATAGAACGGCGCCGGGGGGAAGTCGGTGCTGCTGTCCTCTTTCTAAACTGTGGCCCACGTATGGCATCGTTCTATTCCCGAGCATCGGCCGGGAGTGAAGCACTGGAGGCGGACCAGCCCGCCCCCAGTGGGAGGAAATCTCAATCCCTCTATAATGCAGCTCCATTGATTTTAATAGAGCCGCGTCATAGAGGGGCGGGGTTTTATCCCACTGGGGGTGGACTGGCCCCGGCCGGTGATTGATATACACACGTTTGGGGGAACTTACTAAGATCAGGGTCTTACAGTCCTGCTTCCTTAGCATTCATCTGATTCCTTAACTGATGTACACCTCTTAATAACTTCTGCAGCGTCCATCTTACACACTGCATATCTCAGTTATAATATATGCTAGCTCTCTCAAGTATTTTGAAATAAATACGGCAGCGCATAGGCCAACTCCCACCCCCTCCCCAACTAATCTCTGTCCTCTTTTTTATATTTGGATGCTGTAAACTGTCCAAAATGTTAATTGATTTTCACAAATGGGAGCTTGCACAACCATTTACAACTTTTCCAGGCCAAACTCCCCCATTTACCTTATTGACTGTGGCAGAAGTGACTGCATAGCTGTGTAGGTCACATTAGGGCAGGTATATGTATACTTTGTATATAAACATTGTGTTGCTGTACTTGATATTTTGTCCTCATCTCTGTGCTTTTTATGGAGGTTGTTTTTTCTTGCATGTGGTGTATCTGTTTATTTGTGGATTTAAATAAATGATATATATTAGTCTAATTGGCATGAGTTATTTATTGTTTTTTATGGGTTGTAGGGAACTGTCGGTTTTAGATCCCTATAAAAACTAACTTTTATTGCTATGCTCTTTTAAAAAAAATATATACACCATAAAGTGCTCAGAAAGCTAATCTCAATAAGGCAGCTCTAAACCAGGGTCCGATAGTGGGTGTGGTTAGCTGTGACTGACAGATGATACGTATCTGTGTTTGGGTGTTCTCATGCCTCTATGCACCCGCTGGCACAATGTTTACAGGCATAAAATGATAAAGAGTTGTTGTGCCTTCTAATAAGCTCCTGAAGGTCTATCTAGGCAAAGTACCTGCATTGCACTATGCCTCAGGTGACAGACAAAAGCTGTATGCAACATTTTCATCTAACATAGGTAAAAACATACATTTTTCTTTCCAAGTCATTAGGGTTACAGATATGATGTTCAACAACTAATACATCTGTTTTATATGACAAAACATGCATCAAGTAAGTAACTTCTAAGAATATATATATATATATATATATATATATAAATATATATATACACACTACCGTTCAAAAGTTTGGGGTCACCCAAACAGTTTTGTGTTTTCCATGAAAAGTCACACTTATTCACCACCATACGTTGTGAAATGAATAGAAAATAGAGTCAAGACATTGACAAGGTTAGAAATAATGATTTGTATTTGAAATAACATTGTTTTTACATCACACTTTGCTTTCGTCAAAGAATCCACCTTTTGCAGCAATTACAGCATTGCACACCTTTGGCATTCTAGCTATGAATCTGTTGAGGTAAGCTGGAGAAATTGCACCCCACGCTTCTAGAAGCAGCTCCCACAAGTTGGATTGGTTGGATGGGCACTTCTGGCGTACCATACGGTCAAGCTGCTCCCACAACAGCTCAATGGGGTTCAGATCTGGTGACTGCGCTGGCCACTCCATTAACGATAGAATACCAGCTGCTTGCTTCTGCTGTAAATAGTTCTTGCACAATTTGGAGGTGTGTTTAGGGTCATTGTCCTGTTGTAGGATGAAATTGGCTCCAATCAAGCGCTGTCCACTGGGTATGGCATGGCGTTGCAAAATTGAGTGATAGCCTTCCTTATTCAGAATCCCTTTTACCCTGTACAAATCTCCCACTTTACCAGCACCAAAGCAACCTCAGACCATCACATTACCTCCACCATGCTTAACAGATGGCATCAGGCATTCTTCCAGCATCTTTTCATTTGTTCTGCGTCTCACAAACGTTCTTCTTTGTGATCCAAACACCTCAAACTTGGATTCATCCGTCTACAACACTTTTTTCCAGTCTTCCTCAGTCCAATGTCTGTGTTCTTTTGCCCATCTTAATCTTTTTCTTTTATTGGCCAGTCTCAGATATGGCCTTTTCTTTGCCACTCTGCCCTGAAGCCCAAAATCCTGCAGCCGCCTCTTCATTGTAGATGGTGACACTGGTGTTTTGCGGGTACTATTTAATGAAGATGCCAGTTGGGGACCTGTGAGGCGTCTGTTTCTCAAACCAGAGACTCTAATGTGCTTATCTTCTTGCTTAGTTGTGCAACGTGGCCTCCCACTTCTTTTTCTACTCTGGTTAGAGTAAAAAATAAGGACATTTCAATGTGACCCCAAACTCTTGAACGGTAATGTGTATATATACACTACCGTTCAAAAGTTTGGGGTCACATTGAAATGTCCTTATTTTTGAAGGAAAAGCACTGTACTTTTCAATGAAGATAACTTTAAACTAGTCCTAACTTTAAACAAATACACTCTATACATTGCTAATGTGGTAAATGACTATTCTAGCTGCAAATGTCTGGTTTTTGGTGCAATATCTACATAGGTGTATAGAGGCCCATTTCCAGCAACTATCACTCCAGTGTTCTAATGGTACAATGTGTTTGCTCATTGGCTCAGAAGGCTAATTGATGATTAGAAAACCCTTGTGCAATCATGTTCACACATCTGAAAACAGTCTAGCTCGTTACAGAAGCTACAAAACTGACCTTCCTTTGAGCAGATTGTGTTTCTGGAGCATCACATTTGTGGGGTCAATTAAACGCTCAAAATGGCCAGAAAAAGAGAACTTTCATCTGAAACTCGACAGTCTATTCTTGTTCTTAGAAATGCAGGCTATTGCATGCGAGAAATTGCTAAGAAATTGAAGATTTCCTACAACGGTGTGTACTACTCCCTTCAGAGGACAGCACAAACAGGCTCTAACCAGAGTAGAAAAAGAAGTGGGAGGCCGGGTTGCACAACTGAGCAAGAAGATAAGCACATTAGAGTCTCTAGTTTGAGAAACAGACGCCTCACAGGTCCCCAACTGGCATCTTCATTAAATAGTACCCGCAAAACACCAGAAATCGCTCATTTTGATCTTTCAACATGTTTTCAAATCGCCGTTGATCGTTCGCAAACAATTCGCAGATTGTTCCGTGTAAACAGTCGTTGCGAAAGTCCGGCCCCCCGCTCATCCGCAGCCCGGCCATGCATCCTACAGCCCCCTTTCCCCCGGCCGGCTCGATCGCCACTCCCGCCGGCCCGATCGCCACCTCGCCGCCCCGATCGCCACCCCCGCCGCTCCGATCACCACCCCCGCCTCTCCGATGGCCACCCCCGTCGCTCCGATAGCCCCCGCCGCCCTGGCCACGAGCATACCTTAACTGCTCGGCGTAACGGGTGTTTGAAATTCCCGACTCCCCTCTTCAGTGCATTGATTGGCTGAAGAGGGGAGTCGGGAATTTCAAACAGCTCCTCTTCAACTAATCAGTGCTGCCGAGCATTGATTGGCTGAAGAGGGGAGCCCGGAATTTCAAACAGCTCCTCTTCAGCCAATCAGTGCTCCTCTTCAACCAATCAGGGGGCCGGCTGCGGGCGGGCGATCTTAAAACGATCGCAAAACGATTTTTCCGTACGATATATCGTACCGTCTAAACGCTGATCGTTATGTCAAAAAAAGTTACTCCGACATCGTTAATCGTACGATCGGGCAAATTATCGTTTCGTGTAAACGTAGCATTAGTCATAATCTTGTCGAAAGGGATTAACTTTTAGACAGTGTTTGTAGACTAACAGAGAGGCAAGAGAATCCTTGACCAGAGAGGGCACAAGAGACATTCCTCATATTAAAGCGAATGTACCATCAGGTACATTGCTTTAAGATTTTTACATGAATAGACTGTAAAATGAGCTATAAAAAAAAACATCGGCCAGTTGGGGTCAAATGTCTATTAGGAAAAAAAAATTAAAGCAAATGCACCATAAGGTACATTTTACATGAATAGACTGGCACCAGCATTTTTTCTGATGGATCTTTTCTGATCCAGTCAGTAGAGTATACTATCTGCAGAAACTGCATTAAAGATTTCAGAGATCAGATCATCTAATATGGACAATAGTTTGGATGACTATGTGCACCACAATGTAGTAAGATATTAGTATTTGAAAACTGCTTACATAGATAATCATAGTATATGTCATATGGGGGATATTCTGCAATTAGAAATAGCATTACAGCTAGAATGGAATATCTCCATTCTAGCAATAGAAACACCATTACCAGAATGATGCAGTATCGCTCTGCAATTTCTTAAATAGCCTTTTGCTAAGTAGGAAGCAATGGAACATCAAGCTCTAAAACAGTGCATTTAGTTTATTTATAACTGAGGTCTGGATCCTATATATGACAGACATGCACGCTCCAGCACAACCCATCAATTGGTCCTCTCCTACAGCTACTTATTAACATGTGCAGTGGGATGTAACATAAGTGTAATGTCATTACACTTGGGCAGTCCAACACAGCACATCATCCTGCACTCTTACCTCAAGTAGGGATGAGCGAACCGGCCGAAGTTCGGGTTCGAACCCGAACCTCGGCCGGTTCGCTCATCCCTAACCTCAAGTTCCCAGACCTGACCTGTGAGTCCAGCATTTTTTGTGCCCAGTCTCCAAACTGCAACAGCCTGTCTGCTCTTCCTGCTTACTCACACCCCCCCCTTGGCCCCTCCATAGGTTATAATTGACACGGCAAACTAGTCTTTACTTTGCTCCTCTAAAATGTAGACAACTTTGCCTGATAATGAACAGATTAGAAGTGTGTGTGTGTTGGGGGGGGGGGGGGGGGAAGGCTGCAAAACAACTTTTTGAGTACAGAAAGAGGCTTACTTAAAATCACTTTTACTAAAAGTTTTAAATGACAGTTACACAACCAGAATGTTTAAAGGGAACCTGTTTCTAGTTTCATGCCAACTGAACCATGGGCAGTAAAATGATGTATGAGTTTTATGGTTGTCTCTGGGCCAGGAATGGGAGTCTTGAGTCATTGTAGTGGTCTTGATTGAAAGATTTTTCCCGTTTTGCATTTTGGGATAGATCCATCAGTCAGGGCAGCATAAATCTAGTGACAGTTTCCCTTAAAAATGTGATTTATTTAATTACCACAAATATATGAGCTATGACCTGAGCTGTGATTGGTTGCTGTGGGAAAAGCCACACAGAGTGACAGCTTCATAAATCTGGGCCACAGTTACTCTTATTACAAAAAATGATGATCTACTCTGAAATGGTGTGGCGTTTCACATAAATGGTAGTCTTAAAACCAGATGGGAATGGGGTAACTAGTTTATTTGATTGTACACAGTGGGTTAGAAACTGCACATGCAAAATGAATTATATTAACACAATAAGCCAGTATAAACCAGTGCTATTTCCCTAATGGTAAGATTTTTATATGTGCAAGAAGTGCAGACTTTTGAATTGAAGCACATATGCCCAGTGCAGAAATCAAACCTGCTCAGCTGAGTGTACTTCTGGGTATCCGCAGGCCCATAAAACGTGAAGATTTCAGCATATATAGATGACTGCTTACATCTTGTTTTCCCACTTGACACATTCATAGTTTAATATTTTTTTCTGATACCCTTACTTACATCCGTACATTAAATCAGTCGCCTTGTTTTTGGCTTGTTTGTCACTAACGTTAGAGGGCATGTTTCTCTGTGCATGGCACTGCCATACATTGTCAGTTGTCATGGTTACTTTACAGCTATAGAAGGAAATCTGAATTAGAACTGTTTAGTAAGGATCTAAAGCATTTGACACTATACTTTATATGACATATTATTAAATTAGAACTTTGTATATTACCAGCTTTCAAAAAAAAAAAATATGCTAAAAGTTTTGTAAAATATTAATAGCAATATGTACAAAGCTACAGTTACAGCTCAATAAACACATCAAATAAACTCTTACATCAGATTACAGGAGTGGCATGTCTAGAATATAATAACCTACATGGTATTGCTTGCAACTTGCCAAATACGCACAAATAACATGCATTACTGTTTGGGGTTTCTACCACTGTGTCCCCTCAAATTGATCATGTGTCAGGACTGGTCAGGGTACTAACACAAGACACAGAGACAAGTGCAACCCTCATGCTGTCCCACGCCCATTGTCCCGGCCTACTTGCCTCAATGTGTCCTAAGCGACATGGTACATCTTGGTGACAATCCCTGTGCTAAAATACTGTAGGTGTAACAGGACACAAGACCAATACAAAACAATTACGAGACCAAGGACAAAAATACACAATGGCAGGTGGTCAGCAAGTTAGGGTCAAACCAGGAGAGGGGCAATGAGCAAAGTCAATGAGGCAAACTAAACTCAGAAAAAACCTAAAGACTAAAATAAAGACCAGATCAGAAGGCAAACATGTAGTCAGGGACACAAGCCAAAGTCAGGAAACCAATAAGTCAGGATAGCTAGCACAGAGTAAGAAGCAAATATAGGAACACAAGTTGAACGCTATAGCAGGCATTAGGCACAGTGAATTCGTTTTAAAGGAAACCAGAGGTTACTGGGGTAAACAGATAAGAACTAGGACGGGAATAAGGCTGTCAATCACTGGCCAGGCAAGGAGTTAAAGCAAATGTACCATCAGTTACAGTGCTTTAAGCTTTTACATGAATAGACCAGCACTGGTACTGGTACCACGGTCCTTTTGAACCGCAGTTCCCGCACCTGGTGCTGGTCTATTCCCAGGTTCTGGCCCGGCCTGAAGCACTGGAGGCGGGCCCACTGACCTCAGTATGATGAAACCCCTTTCTTCTGTGACACAGCACCGGCATCCCTACGTCGGCATCGGTTTATTCTTGTAGAATACTTAAAGCGATGTACCTGATGGTACATTCGCTTTCACTGTTAGGCTACGTTCACACAGAGCAAAAGGAGCGGATTACGCAAGGAAATATTTCCGCCTGAAATCAACTGACGCTGAATTCCGAGCAGAATATAAGCAGAATGTAAGCAGAATCCCTGCGTATTCTGCTAGGAAAGTGTTCAGCTCGTAATCAGCTCTTGACAAATTCAGCGAGGAATACTCGAGGAATCCGCGCTGAATCCGCATGCATTCAGCGCTGAAATTCAGCGAGTATTTGGTGAGTAAACTAGACTATACCAGAACATATACTAGAATCCTTCTCCCCCCCCTTTTCCCCATTTCCGCGCTGATTCAGCGAGTAATTTCCGCTTGTATTACGCTTGTATTCCGCGCTGAATACGCGCGTATTCCGCGCTGAAACAGAAAATCAGAGCCCCATTGATTTGTATAGGCTTCCGCTAGCGGAAGAATGAACATGTTCATTCTTCTGGCAGAAAGCGGATTAGTTCAGTGCGGAAATTCCACTGTGTGAACTGCAGAGCAGAATTTCCATTCAACACAATGGAAATTAGCTCTGCACCTATTTTAACGGCTGAAATTTCAGCGCTGATTCAGCGCAGAAATTCAGCTGCTTTTGCTCAGTGGGAACGAGCCCTTAAGGTGCTAGTAAAATTCACTCCAGAAAATGCAGGGTGTTAACCAGAATGTATCAAATAGGCTAAGACAGAATCCACCTAGGGATGACGGATGTGGGCAGCACGGCGTCTGCTCACATCAACTTTAGAAAATAAATGTAGTATATCTAATGTATGTAGAACATTATATATGCAAAAGAAGGTACAATCAACTCCACTTTTATTTATATATTTACAAATTCCAATGTTTTAAAATACACACTGACATCTTTCAGAGTATATGGCAATGGACACCTTAAAGAAATGTTTTTTTTTCTTTATTCTTGCTTTTTACTTATAATGATACAAAGACATTTTGCTGTATAAATGTTACTTCTCTACACTTATACACAGCCTATATGATTGTCCCCTACAAACTACCTTGTATGTGTTTTTCTCTCTATCTACAGACTGTGTGATCTGTCCTCCAAGGTTTCTCTCCCCCACCCACAATCTAAGCTGGTGTGTAACCCCCTTCCTGTTGCTTTCTAACACCGAGAGCAGAAAGTCCATCTGACAGACTTATCTATCTCTTCAGGAAACAATCAACACTAAAAATATCAGTGCAACGGTTCATAGCCTTTAAGGTTATAGGTACAGGGGGTTTTGAGCTATAGATAGGATACCAGATAGTGGCAGGTAACATTTGCTGTAGCCCCTAATTAATTTACCACCCCAGTATAGACTATTGCATTTCCTCTGGCTGTCCTTCTCTATTTTTGGATCGCATGCCCAGCAGAAATCTGTTTAATAATTTATTAGGAATTATTCATTACCTAACAATTTGTGAGAAGTATGAGAAATAATCTGTCTGTAGACAGTGGCATACCCACTATAGAGGCAGACTGTGTTACTATGATGTGGTGAGAGCTGTCTTGGCTCACTGAACTGTACTTACTGCTAAAATGACCTTATACTGTTCCCAATTAGTCTAGTACAATAGTCCAATAAGTTTATGGAAAAATCTTGATACTAGCACTAGATTATTACATATTTAATAACTTATTATATTATTATATATTATTATTTCTACTGCAATATCTGAAATAATAGGATTTACCCATGTTTCCTGTGACACGGTTGGGAATGCATGTGTTTTTAGCAATAGAGCTTAGAATCGTAGGTTGCCATAGTGACCAGAAAATTTGCTTCATTGAAACTGTAAACTAGTTAGGAGCTCTTAGATACAGCTCAAGACACATAGCATAAGCTTCAGCAAGCACATGCATTCCCTATCTTAATGGGGCTTCATTGTAGTCCAGTGTTTTCTGGGGAAAACCAAAAGAACAGACTACTGAAAGAACACTGTCATTAATATTCTCACTCTCATGAATTAATCGCTTAAAGGTAAACCGTAATCCAGGATTAGCATAGGTAAGTGATTACATGTCCATATAGCATACATTGCAATTGGACAAACAATACCTGTATGAAGTGCCTCAGTTGGTCCAGTAGGGGAAAAAGCATCTTTCCTTACCAACCCAGTGTCCTAGAGACGTGGCCAGGGCCCTGCAGTGCCCTTGGCCACGAAGGGTTTCTTCCTCTTGCTTTCCCCGCCCTTGCCCTCCTCAATTGACAACTAGCTCTTCCTTATGAAGGGAAAAGGCAGGGAGAGTATAGGGTATAGGGGATAATTCATTGAGATGGGAGTAGCCCTTTCAAGCTACAGGCAGCTCCACAGCCTCCTCTGTACACATTTTGATACATGGGTATCTCTTATGGTGCGTTTACACAGAGAGATTTATCTGACAGATTTTTGAAGCCAAAGCCAGGAACAGACTATAAACAGGGTGCGGGTCATAAAGGAAAGACTGAGATTCCCTGTCTTTACAAGTCCATTCCTGACTTTGGCTTCCAAAATTGGTCAGATAAATCTGACTGTGTAAACGCACCATAAATCACTAACTGAGAACAGGTTAACCTAATGGTTCCCATAACAAAACCTGGCAGCTTTTTTTTTTTTTATTCTTAGGGTATGTTCACATCAAGGCCGGTTTTAGGCTAAGTGAGGAATTGGCCAAACTTAAACGTGGGGCCCCAATTAAATATACCATGTTTGCTGAGCATTTAATGTGGTGTTAATCATTTATTTACATTCATTTAGGGTATGTGCACACTTCGGAAAAGCGACGTAAAATCAGTTGTGGAATCTGCCACTTGCGCCCGCTCACGGGCCGCGGCGGGCGAGCGCGCATGTCTCCATCCGTGTCATAGACTCCATTCTATGCACGGGCGGATTCCGACGTTCATTCTTTGGAGGGACGACGGAATCCGCCCGTACATAGAATGGAGTCTATGACACGGGCAGAGACGAGTGGACGCAATTGTCCGATTTCACAATAGATTTTGCGTCGCTTTTCTGAAGTGCGCACATACCCTTACACAACATAGTCCGCAGCGTGAAATCTGAAGTGTAAAATCCGCAGCAAACACAGTACATGTAAATGTCCCCATGCACATAGAATAAGTTAGAAGTGTATTTCATGCTACAAGTTTTGCAGCAAATCCGCTGCGATACTTGGTATCATTATGGTCTATCACCCTGCGTTCTGAAAATCCACTGTGAGAATGTAGTGGCAGTCATGTTTAACCCTAAGACGACCCTGGGCAACCGTGTGGCGGCCCCGCTCTGAACCGTCGCGGTCTCGGGTGCCGCTTGTAGCCCAGGACCGCGGCTATTAGCGGCCATGGTCAGATCGCTGTGTCCGCTATTTAAATTTTCAGGTGCAGCTGTCAAAGTTGACAGCTGCATCTGCATCCTTCTTGCAGCCTCATCCCTGATGTCTAGTGGGGGGATCGACCCCATTGAAAGCAATTGAGTGCCGATCTCATTGATCTATGTAGTATAACTATACTGCATAGATCTCAATGAGAGATCAGTGTACTTATACTAAAAGTCCCAGAAATACATAAATAAACAAATAAACAAACATGTTTGGTATTGAGGCGTGCGCCCAAAATATTAATTTATTAAATTCCTGATCTCGCACGGTAAACGGCGTAAGTGCAAAAAATCCCAAAGTGCTAAATTCCACATTTTTGGTCGCATCAAACCCAGAAAAATTGTAATAAAAAGTGATCAAAAAGTCGCATATGCGGAATTAAGGTACTGATAGAAAGTACATATAATGGCGCAAAAAATGGCACCTCACACAGCCCCATAGACCAAAGGATAAAAGCGTTATAAGCCTGGGAATGGAGCGATTTTAAGGACAATATATTTGTTAACAATGGTTTGAATGTTTTACCCCAGGGCAAACGACGTAAAAACAAAAAAAAAACAAATAAAAAAAAATGTGTTTTTTTGCCATTTTCACCACACATTTAATTTTTTTCTGCTTTTGCAGTGTACTTTATGAAAAAATTCAGCATGTCATTGCAAAGTACAATTAGTGGCGCAAAAAATTAGGGGTCATGTGGGTTTCTAGGTGAAAAAATGCAAGTGCTATGGCCTTTTAAGCACAAGGAGGAAAAAAACGAAAACGCAAAAACTGAAATTTGCCCAGTCCTCTAAAGGTCAACTAGTTAGCGGCCAGTATAAATAATAAGCAGCAACTGCTTACCTGCCTCATCACGCTGCTCCTTGAGTCTCTGGGCCTCTGCACTCAGCCACTCAGTGTGTTATCCCGCTGCAGCCTGTGATTGGCTGAGTGGCCATCAGTGAGCCGGGACCCGGAGACTCCTTAAGCAGGAATGTGGGCAGGTAAGCGTGGGCATACCCAATGCAGTCTTATAGTCACTTATCTAAACCTCTGACATGTCACTGAGAGACCTGCTGAAACTGTCAGTTATAAGTTAGTGAAGCAGGCAGTTGTGCACTTACTAGAAATCCGACCTTGCAGCTGGCCAGGGAGTGGCACACACTACTGCGCACATCACCTGCTTATAACTTGTGATCACAATCGGTCTCTGAATGACATGTCACAAGATAAGACAAATGACAGCACCGCTTTAATACCTCAATATATTATAAATATAACACAACATACCTTATATATATTGAGGTGTTGTTAGCCAGGTGCAATCTGCATTGTAATATATTTACTATTGATCGGGATGTTTTCTTGTTCATGACCACATACACACATATACAATCTCATACATACTTAAACACATTATTATGAATAAACATTTAGTACACACACATACACACACACATTGACTATACATTATATAACAGTATACCCCCCAAAACACATTATAAAACAGTGCACTCCCCTATACACATTATATAACAGAACACACTCCCCATACGCATCATATAATAGTATACCCCCATGCACATCATATAACAGTACACCCCCCATACACATCATATAACACTACACCCCCCCTATACACATCATATAACAGTACACACCCCATACACAACATATAACAGTACTCGCACACCCCATACACATCATATAACAGTACACACACACCCTATACACACATATACTATGTACACTCTATATACACTAGTAGTTGATAGTGGATAGTATAGCATCTGATGACAGGGCAGTGGTGGGATCCTCATGCTGCTGCTGGTGACTTCCTCCTCTTTCCTTTTGTCCCGACTGCCAAGCAGTGTAACATTACTCCAGCTGCAGCAGCAGGACAGGACCCTCCGTGTACAGGACCTCGGGGGAGGGGGTTGTGTCTTATCAAGCAGCCCTGTGCAGCGTCTGAGGTGGCCAGTGCTGGGGATCAGTAACAGCAGAGCTCACTCTGCCCTGGTGCTGGCTGCTGCCTGTGTTTCTGCACCTCACCCACAGGAATCACATCAGCTTCGGGGGCCTCTCTGGGAATGGGGGCCCTGGGCAAGTGCCGTTTGCTCCCCTGTTCGCCGGCCCTGGTTCACACTGACAACCCCAAAGAAACTCCTGCCAAAGTAGCTTATAGTGCAACAAAATATAATCCCAAAAAAACCCCAAAGAAATTGCACAAATATATAGAAATGCAACAAAATCGTTAATTTTGATATTATTCAGATCATTAAAAACAGATTAAGGCTATGTTCACAGTACGTATGAGACCGGCCGTCATCAGCGCCCCCCCGCATCAGAGCTTCCCATAACCCACATTGAAGCAAGCGGCCGGAGCCGCTTGCTTCACTGTGTGAACTGACAGGTGTTTCTGCGGCCGGAATTCACTGACATGTCAGTTTTTTCCGGCGCCGCATAGATCCCGGCCGGAGCGTATACGATGTGTGTATGCTCTGGCCAGGATCCTATTGAAAGTAAGGTTATGTTCCACCCCGAAAAACTATGGCCGTAATTTTATGTAGTGTGAACATAGCCTAAAAATTAAGTATGGGAAAGAGCACAGAAGTCACAAACCCAGAGGGGGACGAAGACATCAGTGTGGTATGTGTAACACAAAGCATATAATTTAACACAGTGTATGCAACCAGCACAAACACCACCTGGTGGTCACTTTATGTATGGTGCAGACTACAGTATATAACACACATGAAAACGTGTGTGTAAGCAATTGCAAACATGGATATACGTGCAATTATTTGCAGGCTAGAAGAGAGACTGTATGTATCTCCTCAACAAATGGACAAGCTAAAATCAATTAGCCACCATAAGGGTAGAAAGCCTCAGCCTAGGAGTAATGATCCATATACAGCCACACATATATAATACAAGTGAGCACCACAAACCGACACAGAAGTCTTACCCCCATCTGGCACAACAGTCGGGCTTTAGGTCCCTATAATAATGGCTAGGTTTTATATTTACAAATAAAAGCAATATTTGAAAATAAAATTCGCTTTTCGGTTGCCATTTCTTTTTAATTTTTTCTGAATTGTATTTTACAGTATGCTCTGGCTATGGCATGTTTTTTTCAAGAAATAGTGGTGTTTTTCCTCCCATAGACTTTTATAGGTTGGCCAAAAACATTGGGACACATTTATCAAGACCAGCATACTCGTAGGGCGGTCTTAAAGCCCTGCTGCCATTAGGCCCACACCTCTTAGTAAGTTATGTGGGACCTGCACCTACCGGAGCAGGTGTAGATTTCTGCCACAATTTGCACCTGTTTGCAGTTGTGAGGCTTGATAACTCAGGTGCTGGAGGAGGCCTCCTCCCTGCCATGGAAATAGCGCAGATTTTTGCAAAAACCACTTGCTTCTCGCAAATATGTGTACCTTTTTCATGTCATACACCAGGGTTCAAATGTGCCCCATCATGTCTATATGCATGTTGATGTGTTTTTTTTCTGGCAATTTTTTCCTCAATTCTTCAATAGAATCATAATTTATAATGAAAAAAACCCAATTGGGATAAAACCACCAAATTAAAAAAACAAAACTATAGTAATACACACAGAAAAAAAACAGCTCTCACTTTTTTGGGCATTTTTTGTAGTGTTTTTTAGGCCCAAAAATCATATCCTCTACAGTACGCCCTTTCGGTATTTGGTAATGATAATTGTATTTTTTAGTATTTTAATTCTGATATTTTAGTACCGTTTTCCCCAGCAAAATAGTTACGAAGGTTGGACAGTGAAGCATGTGAAGTACAACAGCTTTTTCATATGCTATGAGGAGCTGCCAGCTTGTGGATTCTTTTAGCTTGTAGGTTGCATCATTTGGAACTGCTATATGTCTGTTTAATTGAATATTTACAAACCTAATTACATCTCACAGTGACACATTAATAATGACACTAACATCTGCTGCTCCTAAATTACTCTTCAGGTTTTCTTGGCTAGCTTTATTTGCAACAAAACACTGATTAAAGAGGTTATCCAGAGTTAGAAAAACATGGGCACTTTCTTCCAGAGACAGGATGACTCTTGTCTCCAGATTTGGTGGGGTTATGTTGCGTTTACACGGAACGATTATCATTCAAATTTGCGCGATAACGATTGCATTTGAGCGATAATCGTTCAGTGTAAACATAGCAAACGATCAAGCGACGAGCGAGAAATCGTTCATTTTGATCTTTGAACATGTTCTCAAATCGTCATTGGTCCTTCGCTCAAAATTCGCAGATCCTTCCGTGTAAACAGTCTTTCACCGATTCTGCTGAGAGAACCTGCTGATATGCCGCAAGAGCCCTTTACCTGATAAGGTAATAGCAGTTAGAACCGCTCCTCTGCGCCTCCGCAATCTTCCTAAAATCGCTAATTGCCCCTAGGCAAATTAGGGGCTGAAGAGCATTTGGGGTGTTGACTGGGTTCGGAGCACCACTCCATCCCGCCCAGTCCGTCCCCTCCTGTGCCGCCCCCCCTCCAGTCCATTTCAGCCAGCCCAACCCCGTACCCCTGCCCCCTCCCCTCCAGTCTAGCTCACTCAGGCAGCATCCCCCCGTCCCAGGTCAGCCCGCCCCCTCCCATGTCGTATGACAGCGTTCAGGACCCCAGCACAGAAGGTTGCTCACTGCTATAGTTTGCATATCAGGAGTGTGATCGGCGCTGGGAGCCTGGGTTAAGCTGGATGGTAATGCTCAGCCCAGGCTCCCAGCGCCGATCGCTATATGCTCCCATCGCCGATTCTTGCTATATGCAAACTATAGCATTGGGCAGCATACTTTCCTGGGCTCCTGAACATCATTCAAGTGTCCCCTGCACTGTCCCACCAGCTCGGCCTGCCCCCCTCCCATGCCGCTGAGCTGACAGTCTGCTCGCAGCCCAGGACAGTGCAGGGGACACTCTTCTAGCACTTCAATGCCAAATCCAAACAAATCCAATGATTTTGTAAGAATTTATTTGCAAATTATGGTGGAAAATAAGTATTTGGTCAGTAACAAAATTTCATCTCAATACTTTGTTATATATCCTTTGATGGCAATGACAGAGGTGAAACGTTTTCTGTAAGTCTTCACAGGGCTGGCACACACTGTTGTTGGTATGTTGGCCCATTCCTCCATGCAGATCTCCTCTAGAGCAGTGATGTTTTGGCGCTGTCGCTTGGCAACACGGACTTTCAACTCCCTCCAAAGGTTTTCTATAGGGTTGAGATCTGGAGACTGGCTAGGCCACTCCAGGACCTTGAAATGCTTCTTACGAAGCCACTCCTTTGTTGCCCTGGCGGTGTGCTTTGGATCATTGTCATGTTGAAAGACCCAGCCACGTTTCATCTTCAATGCCCTTGCTGGTGGAAGGAGGTTTGCACTCAAAATCTTACGATACATGGCCCCATTCATTCTTTCATGTACCCGGATCAGTCGTCCTGGCCCCTTTGCAGAGAAACAGCCCCAAAGCATTATGTTTCCACCCCATGCTTTACAGTAGGTATGGTGTTTGATGGATGCAATTCAGTATTCTTTTTCCTCCAAACACGACAAGTTGGGTTTCTACCAAACAGTTCCACTTTGGTTTTATCAGACCATAGGACATTTTCCCAATACTCTTCTGGATCATCCAAATGCTCTCTAGCAAACTTCAGACGGGCCCGGACATGTACTGGCTTAAGCAGTGGGACACGTCTGGCACTGCAGGATCTGAGTCCCTGGCGGCGTAGTGTGTTACTGATGGTAGGCTTTACATTACGTTACATTGGTCCCAGCTCTCTGCAGTTCATTCACTAGTTCCCCCAGCGTGGTTCTGGGATTTTTGCTCACCGTTCTTGTGATCATTTTGACCCCACGGGGTGAGATTTTGCGTGGAGCCCCATATCGAGGGAGATTATCAGTGGTCTTGTATGTCTTCCATTTTCTAATTATTGCTCCCACAGTTGATTTCTTCACTCCAAGCTGGTTGCCTATTGCAGATTCAGACTTCCCAGCCTGGTGCAGGGCTACAATTTTGTTTCTGGTGTCCTTTGACAGCTCTTTGGTCTTCACCATAGTGAAGTTTGAAGTCTGATTGTTTGAGGGTGTGCACAGGTGTCTTTTTATACTGATAACAAGTTTAAACAGGTGCCATTACTACAGGTAATGAGTGGAGGAAAGAGGAGACTCTTAAAGAAGAAGTTACAGGTCTCTGAGAGCCAGAAATCTTGATTGTTTGTAGGTGACCAAATACTTATTTTCCACCATAATTTGCAAATAAATTCTTACAAAATCAGACAATGTGATTTTCGGGATTTGTTTTCTCATTTTGTCTCTCATAGTTGAAGTCTACCTATGATGTAAATTACAGACGCCTCTCATCTTTTTAAGTGGGAGAACTTGCACTATTGGTGACTGACTAAATACTTTTTTCCCCACTGTAATTGCAAAACAAACCTGAAGTGGAGACAAGAGTTGTGTTTGCTCTGGAAGAAAGTGGCCATGTTTTTCTAACGCTGGATAACGTAGATATTTGGTTCAAGCTGTTTTCCATAATAGCTTTCCAACAGGGAACATTATAGGTCAATATGTAATGTTAAATGGGTATTCTGGGAATTAAAGTGTCATTTTTAATTTATTTTTTTGCAAAAATCAATAGTAAAGTTTTAATCAGGTTTATTAGACAAATATGCCAAGACTTTCCCCAGGTCACCCCCCCCCCCTCCTCCTCTCATTCACTGCTCATTATCAGGAAATCTTGCCTCTTATACATTAGTCGAGCCCTGTCTAACCTATGGAGATAGGAGGGGGGAGGAGGGAGAATAGTCACCAGCAGAGAGCAGAGAACAAAGGATTACACAGTGGGACCTGTATGACAGCGCTATTCAGAGGTCAGAGAGGTCAGTGCTGACTTCAGAGGAAATAGCCCGGTGATGTAGCGGTAAACTAACTTTGTTGTCCCGTTTTGGTGCCTCATCTCCCTCAACCCCTCCCCTCTCCTCTCCATAAGAGAACAATGAAGACAGGGGGAAGAGCTTCAAACTGCTTTTTCATGATAAAAATGCGTTTTTTGGCTAATAAACCCGATTACAAAGTTTCTTAACCCCTAGTTGCACCAGGACATTACTGTACGTCCTGGCGTTGCTAGGGGCTTTCAGAGGGGGCTGCGTGTGGACCCAGCTGTGAACCGCTGCAATCCCAGGTGTTATATGCAGCCTGGGACTGCGGTTATTAGCAGGCACGGTCCGATCGCTGTGCCCGCTAATGTCAAAGTTGACAGCTGCATCTAAATGTTTGCTGTCCCCCATCATTGGTAGTATAGTGGGGGGATAGACATGATCGAGGAGGAGCAATCCCCGCATCTGAACCAGGTCGGGGTCTGCGCCATAATAGTGCTGATCCCGGCTCGGCATTCTATTGCTTTCAGCTGCAGCAGCCAAAAGCAATAGAACACTGATCTCATTGATCTATGCAGTATATAACTGAATAGCCCCCTCTGTGTAGCATCCCCTCCATGAAGAATAGCCCCCTCTGTGTAGCATCCCCTTCATGTTGAATAGCCCACTCGGTGTAGCATCCCCTCCATGAAGAATAGCCCCCTTTGTGTAGCATCCCCTCCATGAAGAATAGCCCCCTCTGTGTAGCATCCCCTCCATGTAGAATAGCCCCCTCTGTGTAGCATTCCCTCCATGTTGAATAGCCCCCTCGGTGTAGCATCCCCTCCATGAAGAATAGCCCCCTTTGTGTAGCATCCCCTCCATGAAGAATAGCCCACTCGGTGTAGCATCCCCTCCATGAAGAATAGCTCCCTCTGTGTAGCATCCCCTCCATGTAGAATAGCCCCCTCTGTGTAGTGCCCATAGAAAAAAAACAAAATAAAAGCACACTCACCTCTCACAGCGCTCCCCAGCAGTACCTTTCTCCTCCTGGAGCTCCAGTCCTCAGTGGCTGTTGAAAGAGCTTCCTGCTGCAGCATGGCGACATCGGTCCTCCCCTCTCCAGGCCTCCGTGCCAGCGTGCGTCCAGGAAGAGACGTAACCGGCCTGCGCGCAACACGTCTGCTGCCATTGATTGGAGGGTTATTTAAAGAGGCAGAGCATCCGCATTTGGACCCCGCGGCTACAGGCCCTTAGTGCACGGGGGGGGGGGGGGCATCCCAGAGGGCAGAGGTGTGCAGCAGCGGCAATGAGGGCAATCCCGCTGGGCCCTCCTGGAGCTCAGGGACCCGGGCGGTAGTCCAGATTGCCCCATTATAATCCCTCTTTGCTAGTAGTGACCAGCAACCCTCCCCCTTCTGACCATGCTTTATAGCTGATTATGGTGATTATAGTTGAATATGTTAATGAACTATAAAGCATAGGACACACATCAGCTCCTTAAGCCCATGCACACATCCCGTAAATTTACCCTGATTTCTTATGTGGAAATCCAGATAAATTTCTGGGCCCCTAGGTTTCTATTAGGTATGAACCCCCTTCAGAATTTTTCCTGAAGGGTGTCAGAAAATAGGTCATGAATTTATATATGCTGTCCTAGTTAAATGTCATGCTGTGTTTTACAGAGCCATGAGCCTTTGGCTCCCTGCCCTGTTAATCACTCTTTCTGCCGGAGCCATAAGAGGCTGCTCTCTCCCCAGAGCTCTAGTGGAGAAGGAAGAAAAGTTGGAGGGCTGCGCTGCTGATTTATAGTTCACCTCTCTTTATTCTTAGCAACCAGTTACCATTAGTTGTGGATGTTTGAAAGAGGATGAGGAAGGGGGGAAATCGCAGGCCTAAAGCTTTATTGAAAGACAGACAAACCAGAGGGAGAGGCGGACGGAGAAGAGGGTTAGTCCTCCTCTTCCTCAACGTCCAGAATGTCCATGATAGAACCACTAAGTGTTCTTATAACAGTTCATAAGGTGACAGGCTTCCTGGACAGCCCCAACCATATGATCACCAGGAAACAGCCCATAAAGCATCAACTGATGCAATAGACTGACCCTGGGAGCCTCTGAATTCGTATTCCAGGACATCAGGGCTTGGGCAAACAGGCACTGTCAAAAAAGAGGCAAGATTGTTTCCTCTACAAATAAGGCACCTACAGCAGTACCTGGTGTTGCAAAGTCCTTGAGTCTCCTGAATGACCATCCATGTCAGGTCTTTGCGCCTATTTGTAAGGGCCCCATTACATAGAGCGATTCGGCCGATTATCGCTCCTTGTAATAGAGACAGCAATCAGCCGATGACAACAATCGGCTGATTGTTGATTTAGGTTTGGACCCAAAATCGTCAGACGCCGACGGCTGACGATTCCTCAAACACCTGACACCTTACCTCTCCCCTCTCCCGGTCTTCCCTCCTGTGCTCCGTAGCTTCCTGGTCCTGGCGGCTGCAGCGTCTGAATGGCCTGTAAGCTGACAGGCCTCTCAGCCAATCACAGGCTGTGGTGGTCCTCAGCTTCTGAGCAGTCCTTTACCTGACAGTGGTCCTGGCCTGTAATTCTCTGAGTCGCCTGTCAGCTGACAGGCTGCTTAGACTCTGCTGCCTCCTGGACCAGGAAGCTACAGAGCACAGGAGAGAAGACCGGGAGCGGGGAGAAGTAGGGTGTTAGGTGTTTGGGCACGGCTTACATGGACATTGCTAACGATGTCCATGCAGCCCTTACTGCCTGATTATCAGGCCATATAATAGGTCCAGTCAGGGGCGGTCTTGGCATTTCTGGGGCCCCAAGCGAAGTTATGTCTGGGGCCCCCCCCCCCCCTCGACCAGCGTTCCAAAACAATAGACCGCTGTGTGTTGCCCCCAGTAGTTTATACCCCTTGTGCGCTACCGCCAGTAATATATACTCCTTGTGTGCTTCCCCAATAGTATATACCCCTTGTGTCCTGCCCCCAGTAGTATATACCCCTTGTTTGTTTCCCCCAGTAGTATATAGACCCCTGTGTGTTTTCCCCCAGTAATATATAGCCCCCCGTGTGCTCCCATAGAAGTATATAGACCTCCTGTGTGCTGCCCCAGTTGTATATAGACCCCATGTGTGCTGCCCCCAGTTGTATATACCCCCTGTGTGCTCCCCCACTAGTATATAGGCCCCCTGTGTGCTCCCTCAGGGGTATTTAGCCCCCCTGTGTGCTCCCCCACTTGGATAAAGACCCCTGTGTGCTCCTCCAGTAGTATATAAACCCCCTGTGTGGTTCCCCCAGTAGTATATAGACCCCCTGTGTGCCCTACCAGTATTATATAGACCCCTTGTGTGCTGCCCCAGTAGTATACAGACCCCTGTGTGCTCCCCCAGTTATATATAGACCACCTGTGTGCCTCACAAGTAGTATATAGACCCCCTGTATGTTCCCCCAGTAGTAAATAGACCCCCTGTGTGCCCCACCAGTAGTATATAGACCCCTGTGTGCTCCCCCAGTAGTATATAGCCCCCCTGTGTGCTCCCCCACTTGGATATAGACCTCCTGTGTGCTTTCCAAGTTGTATATAGACCTTATTCTGCTGCCCCAAGCAGTATCGAGGCCCCCTGTGTGCTCCCCCCAGTAGTATATAGACCCCTCTGTAAAGCCCCAGTAGTCTATAGCCCCCCTGTGTGTTCCCCCTGTTATATAGC
The DNA here is from genome assembly GCF_027789765.1 of Dendropsophus ebraccatus. Lineage (NCBI taxonomy): Eukaryota > Metazoa > Chordata > Amphibia > Anura > Hylidae > Dendropsophus > Dendropsophus ebraccatus. The sequence goes on from NC_091459.1 coordinate 67,729,394, forward strand.
CCCCATGTGCGCTCCCCCAGTTAAACAGACCCCTGTGTGCTCCCCCTTCCATATAGTATATAACACAATAAAACAAACACTTATACTCACCTGGGTCCGGGCGTCTCCTCTTCTCTTCACTCTTGTGGCCGCAGGAAGGGTTTTCCGTGCGATCACAAGAGGCCGCACTCCCCTTATCCTGGCGCCGATGCTCCAGTGATGTCACTGGAGAGCCGGCACAACAAGGACAAAGCTGCCACTTGTGACCGCAGGGAAAACACTTCTTGCGGCCACAAGAGTGACTGACAGGAAGGGGGCCAATGTCTCCCGCCCTGTCAGTGCTGCTGCATGTAACTATGAGCGCTCATTACGAGTGCTCATAGTTACAGTTCAGATGACAGCAGCGAGCGGGGCAGCGGCCCTGTCCAGCGGTCTTGAGCACAAGAGCGGGGCATGGGGGCCCCCTTGGATGTTGGGGGCCCCAAGCGATTGCTTGGTGTGCTTGGTGCCAAAGACCGCCACTGGGTCCAGTAAACAAGCACCTATCTAGCAGGTAGTTGGCCCGTGTTATAGTACCCTAAGCCTTCTAGAAGCCTAAGTCTTTGGTTTCCACATGTCAAGTCCTTTCAGCTCCTTATCAGTGTGCATATGAGGCTGCCAGGTAAACTGAAGCTTGCTGTTTGGATAGTCATCCTAAAGTGATTCTAAGAATATTGCATTGTTTTAAAGCAATGAAGCATGCTTCTTTTAACAGCCAAAGGTCGGTTTCACACAAGCTTATTTACATGCAGATTTTTACATCCGCATTACGGTGTAAGTCTGACCTGAACTTACAACTGACAACCAAAACGTTCCTGCAATACATTTGTGTTAAACTGGCCTTAGTAGTTGCAAGTAGGAGACTAAGAAATTTTTAATTAGTATTGCAAAAGCTCATGTATAAATCTCTGTACAGCAGCTGCTGCATACTTAAAGCGGGGTGTAAGGTTTAGTGAAAGAAACTGACTTTCCACCCACTACCTGTATTCATCCTCATGATCCATCAAAGTGCAATACCATTTCCTTCAGTAGTAATCCCCCTGTGATGCAGAGATAATGCGGCTGAGGATTTGCCTTGATCCAAACTATTTATACAGCAGTGAGCACCTGCTCGGGGTGTCTGTTGTCTCCATCGTACATTCACCTACAGGTCACACAAAGTAATGTTGTAAATTAAATCCTGTCATATAAATCCAGTAATAAGTAAATAATCTATGGCTGATCTCCATACAAATGATTCTTAGCTTAAATGGCTATTTCCATAGTAGGCATTTATGGCATATCCACAAGGTATGGAATAAATGCCTGTGCTGTATCCAAGTCTGGTACCCTCACTTGTTAGGAGAATAGCAGTTTAGTATTGCTGTGTTCTCTGTACAATACAAGGGAGTGGGAACAGTACTTATGCATTCTCCAGTTCCATAGGAATTGAAGAAAAGGTGTGTGATGTGCTTTCAGGTACAGTTATGGTAGTGTTTAACTCCCTCCCCCGTCATACATTTTGGGCCTTAATGCCTGACTAATTTTTTAGTTTTTTTCATGGTTTTTCCACTTCATAAGCGGAGTAACCTATCTATCCATTGACATAGCCATATGAGGGCTTATTTTTTGCAGGACAAGTTCTCTTTTTTATTGGTACCATTTTGTAATACGACTTTTTGTTTGTTTGTTTGTTTGTTTTTACAGTTTTTTAGAAGGCAAATTAACAAAATACAGTAATCATAGTGTTTCTTTTGTTTTTATTTTTGGCAGGGTTCATTGTGTAGAATACAAAATAAAATAAAATGTTATTTTTTAGGCTGTAACGGGTGCAGCGATATCTAATACATGTATTTTAATTTAGTTTTTATGTTTTATTTAAAAAAGGGGAAGGGAAAGAGAAACATATTGTTTATTTTATGGGGGATTGAAGGATTTTTTAAATTACATTTTATATGCCTTTTTTAAAGGGGTAGTGCGGCGCTAAGAAATTAGTCACAAAATATGTATGTTTGTTATGTATGTGAATCACCCCCTTCCCCGTGTTCCCCCACCCCCGCACGTGGACCCGGAAGTGTAGTGTACCATACATACCGGGCGCGCGTCGTCCCCGCCCCCGATCTTCAACGACGTAATCTTCGGGAGGCCGGCCGAATCGCTGCAGCTGTCCCTGATGCCAGCCCCCCTCTGCCGCGTCATCGGCTGCTCAGCCACGATTAGCTGAGCATAACTGTGCTCAGCCAATCGCGGCTGAGCAGCTGATGACGCGTATATGATTTTGCACTTGTCAATTTATATTTATATAATACACGGTATAATAGGTGGGTATTTGTCTTTTGTCTTTGTAGTAATAGCTCTTGTGATGGGTTCTATTGGAGTCTCCATTGATTAGTTGTTGTTCTGCTCCCAGTCCCGATTTCCCCCTCCTTTCTTTTTACTTTATGCAGCTGACATAGTGTGCATGTCTGCGGCGGGCCGGGCGGCTGTTGCATTGGCATGGCCTCAGAGGGGGTTCTGGGCAAGCGCGAACTTTGAGCTGCCGGGGCAGATGTGAGGACATCCGGCCACTGCCGGAAACATGCACCGGCGTTCCATAAGTCTGCTATTACATGATTAGGGACTTCATCATATATATAGAGCCAACATTACCTTATGATATATGCCCCTTCTTAAAGCTACATCTGCAAAATGTACGTCGGGGTTGGCACCAGGACAATTACAACACGATGGGTGAGTCTTTTTACATATTGATTTGAGATATAGAGAGTCTTTGCTCCCTTAAGTGATACGTGTTGACACTAGACATAGATAGTACTAGATATAGGTAATGGTGATCTTTATTATAGCCCTATTCCACAGAATGATTATCGTTCATAAACTCGCTCCAACGACCGCTCGTTAACGATAATCGCTTTGTGGAATTAGTGTAAACGAGCGAACGACAAAGGCGAAATCGTTATACTGTCGTTCAAAATTGTTTTTCAGCATGTCGAAAAAAAGTCGTTGGTCTTTAAAAGATAATTTGCTAATAAGTTCGTAAAATTAGAAATCTTTCAGTAGTTCGTAAAAAGGTTTAAAAAAAGTAGGTGTGTCGTATGGTCATGATCACCCCCGCGAACGTTTTAAACCACCATGTAACGACCGCAAAATAATCGTTACACTACATATATCGTTCACGTTATGTGTTATCGTTCGCTAAAAAAAAATTGCTTAGTGATCGTTAACGAGCTGTTGTTGGAGCGAGTTTATGAACGATAATCGTTCCATGGAATAGGGCTATAAGCCACATAGGCAAGTAGTAAAACAATGCAACAAGCTCCTTATCTAATATATTACTTTACTGCTGCGTTTTTTCACTTGCTGCTTGTTTGTTTTCAGTTTCTGTCTAGTTTAGACTTTACCAAATGAAAGGCAGCTCAGGTGATGGACTTAGCCATTCAAGAATTTTCCACTTCTTTGCCTTACTTAACTCCTGGGTTGCTTTGGCTTTACATTTTAAGCCATTGTCCATCTGTATTATGATCAGTTGGCTGCATTTAAACACATAGTATGTCTCTGAATACCTCAGAATTCACCCGTTTGCTTCTGTCTTGTGTCACATTAATAAACACTAGTGTCCCAGACCCACTAGCAGCCATGCATGTCGAAGCCATCACACCACCTCCGCCATATGTTACAGATGATGTGGTATGCTTTGTATCATAAGCTGTACCATGCCTTCACCATATTTTTCCATCATTCCGGTAGAGGTTGATCTTGGTTTCATGTGTCCAAAGAGTGTTCTTCCAGAACAGTTTAGGCTTTTTAAAATGTTTTTAGTTAAGTCCACTCTAGCCTTCTTATTCTTGAGTCTTATGAGTGGCTTGCATTGTGCAGCAAACCCTCTGTATTTACTCTCTCCATTGTAGATTTGAATATTGATACGCCTACATCCTGGGGAGTGTTGGTCTGTTGTGGAAGGGTTTCTCTTCACCATGCAAATTAGCCTGCGATCATCCACCACTGTTGTCTTCTATGGGCATCCAGGTCTTTTTGTGTTGATGAGTTCACCAGTGCTTTCTTTCTTAGAATTTACTAAATTCTGTAGATTTTGCCCCCCCCCCCCATATTTTGTGCTCATAACTGCCCATGAAACAGCCCCAGAGTCAATTGTTTAATTACTTTAGGTCCCTTTAAAAACAGGATGGCACTGATTAAGGAGCTGAAGCTCTTAAACTCTTCATCCAATTGTAATTTAGATACCCTCAAATAAAACCTGAAAGTCTGGACTTTTTATCCATGCCCATTACAAAACTATAACTTGAATATATTTCAATAAACAGGTAAAAAAATAAATTGTGTCACTGTCTAAATGTATATGGCCCTAACTGTACAAGAACCCAGCCTTATGTTTTCAGGATTAGCAAACACAGTCAATACAAGGTACAGCAACTGTTTTGAGGGGTCATGGCAATTTAATAATTTTAAATTAACAAATTTCACAACATTATTTATTTTGCAAATGGATACTAGAAGCCCTGTCTATGATCCTGGAAAGACCCCTTTAGGCTGGGTTCACACTATGTATATTTGAGGCTGTATTTGGTCCTCATGTCAGGTCCTCATAGCAACCAAAACCAGGAGTGGATTGAAAACACAGAAAGGATCTGTTCACACAATGTTGAAATTGAGTGGATGGCCGCCATATAACAGTAAATAACGGCCATTATTTCAATACCACAGCCGTTGTTTTAAAATAACAGCAAATATTTGCCATTAAATGATGGCCATCCACTCAATTACAACATTATGTGAACAGAGCCTTTCTGTGTTTTCAATCCACTCCTGGTTTTGGTTGCTATACAGCCTCACAAATACAGCCTCAAATATACATAGTGTGAATCCAGCCTTGGGCTGGGTTCACACTACGTATATTTCAGTCAGTATTGTGGTCCTCATATTGCAACCAAAACCAGGAGTGGATTAAAAACACAGAAAGGCTCTGTCCACACAATGTTGAAATTGTGCCAATGCCATTATTTCAATATAACAGCCGTTGTTTTAAAATAACAGCAAATATTTGCCATTATATGGCGGCCATCCACTCAATTTCAACATTGTGTGAACAGATCCTTTCTGTGTTTTTAATCCACTCCTGGTTTTGGTTGCTATATGAGGACCACAATACTGACTGAAATATACGTAGTGTGTACCCAGCCTTAAGCTGTAAAGGTATTAACCAGCATCATCAGTGAGGAATATATCCTCCTGTAATCTTATGAGAGATAAGTGCCTGCCTTTGGAATAAGACTGTGAGAGCAGTACAGGCTATGTATTACAGCTCCTTTCTCTTCGGTCCATGGCATATTGGTGTTCAAGATGTGGTCAGCAGATGCCAAAAAATGTAAAGCTATTCACCTTGGTTCGAATAACAGAAGGGGAGATGGCATCTTATCACTATTTCCTTGGAAGGTGCCTTAATCTTGAATATGCTGCCAGAAAGTGTATGTACACATATTCTGTCATACTGTTTGTTGTAGATTACGACAGTGCTGTACTCTGGCTTTCATATGTGTTCTGTACAGGTATTTATACAAACATTTGTCTATTAATGCTACTATTCAGACAATCGTATCATCATATGGCCATAGTTAAAATCAGTCATCTTGGGTAATGCAGCTGTACCTTATCATATATATAGGGGATACACATACTTATGTGTTTTCCGTTAATACATTCTGCTTTTCTCTACTCGGGAATAATAGTCTGTGAATCTTTTGCGTGTTATTTACTTTTTAATCAATGACAATATTAGCCGGTGTAATCTAATGTATTAAGGAGACTACAGAATGTTTCCCAGGAATGCAATTGTTATTACATTATTCAAAGCAAAATGATTCTTCATCAATATTCCTAGTTCGGTATAGTATAATTGTTATTTAGACAGGACTCATAAAATAGAGAATCATCTGCTTACATTTATGTTTTCTTTTTGCTAGCTACAATTATATTTCACAGTTCATGGCCTTTATAAACGCAACGTCATGTGCCTCCTCCATTGTTTTGTGTTATTCGTATTGGTCAATGAAGGAAATTTATAATTGAGAAAAGAAAAGCAGTTCGCGTTGCATAAATCAGCTGATGGATTTTTTTTCTGTTACCAACAGATATTAATAAAAAAAAAATATTTAAAGAGAATTTCCACTTTTTACATTATCCAGGAGAAACTGGGTAGTCAAGATGCAGTCACGATGCAGTTAAAAACCAAATGGTCATTACTAATCAATAGAAAACTGAATGGAATATATATATTAGATTTTTAACTGCATTGCACCCACAGCTACACTTTTGCAACATGAGAACGTACTCTTAGGTTCCTTTTACGTGGCTCGATATGTGGCCCCAGTGACGGATTAAATGTACCCTGGCCCATAGGCTATGCCCCCCCCCCAACAGGTGGGTGGGCATTCTGGCACAGGTAGTGTCTAATGCATGCTCCTTGTCCCAGAAAACAAAAGAGGACAGTGCTGATAGAGCTACAACAATGGGGTAGCATGTGGGAGGTTAGTTGTTTTTCCATCATTTGATGTGGGCGGTTTGGACAGCTGTGGACCCCCAGGAGTCTACAATATAATCCGCCACTGGTGGCCACACAGGGCCACAAACAAGCACCAATCAGTGACATAGGAATTTGCTTGTAGTGCCTTTACAGATCCCATCTTTTATGGCGCCATTAATATGCATGTTTATCAGCTGCAAATTTCCTGTTTAGACAGAGCATTTCCTGTTTAGACTATCATTTTAATGTAATAAACAAACAACAGCAAAGTCTATCCGGCATAGTAAAATCTACCAACATCTCTAATCGAAGAACAGCCAGGTGGCCCAACACATTAGATGATTGGTCCAATCCAACCAAAATCAGCAGGCTTAGTTTTGTATGGTCAGTTTAAATGGGTTGTCCAGGCTAAGAAAAACATGGCTGCTTTTTTTCAGGAACAACACCTCCTCAGTTTGGGTGGGGTTTTGCAGCTCACTTCAATTTAAATGAATGGAACTGAATTGCAATACCACACACAACCTGCAGACAGGGGTGGTGCTGTTTTTGCAAGAAAGTAGCTGTGTTTTACCTCTGGATTACAAACCCAAAGTGTCCCTGTGAAGTTAAAAACTTTTGACATGTGCTAGAGACTTTTAGAGAAGAGAGTCCAACTGCATCCATATTGGTGTAGAAAAATTCAGACTTTTATTGCAAGCCCTGGAACAGACAATGCAATATTTTGATTCTTACAGATCTTTTTCGAGCATACAATAAGGGTGGGTTCATACTGCATTCTTGCTGTCTGCTTAACTGATCTGTTTTTAAATGTTTTAATTTAACATATAGAAAAACATGATCAACAGTACAGTAAAAATATAGAAAAAAACTTATCAGCTTTGATCTTTTTTTATAATGTAAGTCAATGAATCCTGATAGATGGCATAAAACTGCATCTGTTCTTTTTAAATTCTTTATTGATATTATATAGAAATTACATCCCAATCATAAAAGAAAAGACACTAGCAGCAAGACTCCTTCAAAAAAAAAAAAACCACCCCCACCACATCCACACCTATCTGCTTAAATTATTCTCTAGATAATTAGACAATCTTTTTTATTTCTCGTGGGGTCAACCCCACAGGGCACCCCTTTGCATCTTTACGGATTCTAAAGCAATTCATCACTATCTCCTCATCCACCACCCATCGGGCACACACCTTCAATAACAACCAAACGAATACAAAAAACCTCTCCGTACACTGCGTTTCTCTTCAACAGACCCAGCCCTAGTAATCCTCCTCACTCACCCATATTAATCACTCACAGTGTACTTGCCCACACCATCCCCCCATCTTCCTCAGATGAGTGGTCAACGCTAGGGAGCACACCAAGCCACATTGTCTTTCCAGCGTCAAGCCCCTCTTGAAGCACTGAAAAGGTAACGCGTTGCCTCCGTTCTCCCTGACAGCCAGCCGATCATATGTTATGATTAGTGCTGGAACCCTGGAAAAACAGATTTCATATACATCCACAAAATGGCTACACCCAGGCAAAGTCCGTCTGAGAACACCATTCAGGAGAGGCCATACACCACTTTTCATGCAAACAAATCAGCATATCATACCTGTCCGGCCCTGGCCCGGCCGGCAGCGCACACCCCGCCCGAGAGAGCGCAAGCGTTCCCCCCCCCCCCCCCCCCCGCGCGCGCACGGTTGAACCCTAATACTATCCCCGTAACATTAAGTCTAGACTCGGATGCCCCTCGCGTACCTCACCGGTCACATCTGTAACAGATAGATCCTTGTCTTATAAAGCAGTATTGCTCCAATAGTGCGCATAATATCATCTCATATCTAATTTCCGAACAATCCATATTCTGTACCCCATAACCAAAGCCCCCCCGAGCCCCCATTCCAAATAAAAATACAGAGGAAATGGGAAAAAAAAGAAAGAACCTCTCCTTCTCACATCCCCAAAACATCCCTCCTCTCCCCCATCACCCAACAGTCTTTGTCCTATAGGCCACTTCTCCCATGTCTTTTTAAACAATGAGATGTTAGTGTTTTTTTTGCTCTTATGTATTCCATCGCTAGTATATCATTTACAGCTTTTTTCCACATATTAATTTCTGGAGACATCGGTTTAATCCATAACCTTAGAATACAATTCCGAGCAGCAAAGAGGGTTCTGGCTACCATTGTTTTCATATATGTGGGACATGTAAGATCTGTAAAATTACCAAATAAGCAGGTCATCGAATCCATATGTATTTTAATCTTTGTAATTCTACCTAGCTCGTCTGTCATTTCTTTCCAATATCTGAAGAGTTTTAGGCACTTATGTCTATAAGATCTCCCCTCTCCTTTGGGCATCTCGCACACGTGTCTGAATTGTCTCTTTTTATCTTTGCTAATTTAGAGGGAGTATAATATGCTCTGTATTAGGAGATTTTGTGATTAGGGCGGGAGCTAGATGTATTAACAGCCTCAAAGACCTTTGGCCAATCTATATTGTCCCTTCCCAGATCCTCTTCCCATTTTTTTTTATAGTGAACTTTTTATATTATTTTAGTATTCAGTGACATTAATTTGTATATTTTCCCAATAAACCCTTTTTTAGCATTAATAATTTGTGATTGATATACTGTGTACTTGCAGCATAAATATGGCTTTATCCTGTGTCGCTGTAAATTTGTGCCTCATTTGTATATAGCGTAAATAATCTGTGTACAAATGTGGCTGATGGCGCTCCTGTGTGAGTGCAGCAACTAGAGGAATAGATTACTCTGCTAGATGGATACCCTGTCTAGCCGGATGAAACAAACAGTTGTATTAGTATACACTAATGTCTCTCTATGTTTGCTGACCCTCTTCCTATGTTATGTGATGGTATATATGCAATTGGACTGTCAAGCAGTCCAAAAACGCTCCTCTGCCCTGTTTGTATCCACGCAGTGATGGTCGATGTTTAAAAATAATAATACAATATAGGTGTCACTCACCCACAGCGGTGTAGTTTGTCTTAATGTTCTCCACATTGGGTGAAATCAGCTCCCGGATATCCGAGTAGTATTCGGCTGTCTGAGTCCTCGAAAGAATAGTATAAGGGGGGGGGGGGGGGGGTCGTGTTCCGGCCGGTAACGCTCCTCTCTCCCACTGCAGAACTTTGAACAGAGTCCTTCAGATTCCAACTTGACGACACGTCTCCTAAGGAAGCCTGGAATGGTCAAACAACCTTCGACATGTTTCGAGGGATACACCCCTCTTTGTCAAGAAGCGATGTATATAGCGGAAATAGTCTCTACTGCCCAATCCAAAAACTGCATCTGTTTTTACATGTTTTTTTCTCTGCATAAAACAGAGAGCAAAAACACAGTGTAAACCTAGCCTTAGGTTGCAATGTAAGACAATATATGGAATATGCAGTATAATAGCTTTACTCCCTGAGGAAGCAAGGAATGAAACAGTCATTGCAGTCTCAGGTAAAGGTTCTACGTAATTCTGCAACAGGGCAAGTCTTGAAAAAAAAGTGTCCAGGGGGATGTTTCAGTTTTTAATTCACTCATCACTTGTTATTGTAAAGTGTAAAATATGGAGACAGGATCAATGATTAGTAGCCCAGAGTTCAAGCAATCTCATCAACATACACACATAATAGGTATTATGCTAATTTGAGAAGTTTTTTTAGACCATTTCACGAAGATCTGTCAGCAGAATTATTATTATTATTATTATGACTATTATTATATTTTATCAAGAAGCATACTGCAAATGTAAAACAACTAAGACCACAACTGGAAATCCCATGTATGAGATTCCTCTGGCTTTCTTAATGTTTTAGTTAAAAAAAATAAATCTATATACTGTATATGCAAATGCAAAGTAGTTTTCAGAATGGCCTGATATTGATTGTTTTTGTTGTGGTACAGTTTTGGAACCAGTTTATGATTGTAAGAGGGCTTTTTCACATTGACAATTACTAAAACCCACGGTTCAAAGCCTAGGGTACGAAATACCTGTACACTCTACCCCTAAAATGCAACTGTTGTTATATCTATAATAAAACCTGATCGCGACCCTCCAATACCCAGGGTGCAGCACTGGGAAATTTCTCACCCTAGCTATCACTGTTAAAGGCCATGTTCACATGGCGTGAGACACCGGCCATTCCGTGACCCGGCCGGTTTTAGAAAAGATCATCCCGGTCGGTACTGCAGTACCGGCCGGATGATCTTTACAGCCGCTGAATTCTAATGCGGGCCCATCCATCCGAATTGCCCGCTGCACTATGCAACTTGCATAGTGGGAACATGGCCAAAAGCTGTATATTTGCTCCTTCATGTTCAGATAACATGTTTCGTCATCAGGAAGATATGGCATCAACCATCACTATATACTGAGCTCCCTTTTATGTGTCTGTGAGCTATATCATGCCCCAAACACTAATCACATCCCAGATTATAACTATGTTACAGGTAAGTGACGAATGATAGGTGTGAGTAGGCTCGTTTACCTGTCTGTACATGCCAATTGCACACTCCCATTTGATGATGTCTAAAACTAGTGGCCGTACCTGCCACAATGTATCATCCCTAGGAGGGGTTTACGGACACCTCTCTCACTGTTTACGTCTCACTGATTAGCCTCATCAGGTTCTCCCAGACAGTCCTGCGCATGTTCACGAACTTAGCTTCAGAGGGGTCTAACATACAGTCCTACGCATGTATCTGGACTTAGCCCCAGCTGACATGGTTGTGTAGTACTGCGCATATTCCTGCACATAGTCTCAGTAGGCTGTACACATCTCTATAAGAGAGCTCATATATTCATATAATGTGTTATATGTTCAAAAAGTACTTTAAACAAGTGATTACCAATAGGTAAAGCTGGGTTAACACTACGCTATTGTATTAGTCTGCATCCATTTTTTAACATACACAAAAATGTGGTCAGCTACGTTCTTGTGTACGTAAAAAAAAAACCAATGTGTTTTTAGCCTTTTTTTTATAATGAGAGTCAACAGAAAAACGGATCAAAAACTGACATTTATTGAATAGCGGCCGCAGAGAACCTGTCTGTTCACACAATGGAGCGTGCAGCTCTGCCCGCACGCTCCATTGTGTGCAGCGGCGAATTGGGATGCGGGCGTGGACGAATGCGCATGATTCCCAATTCATCAGAAGTGAAGTTCATCCAGCCAGTACTACAGTACCGGTGTCTTACGCCATGTGAACATGGCCTTAAAATGTATTGTTTATAGACATACCCATACATCCCATTCATAGTGAGTGGACATTTATGAAAGCACATTAGATAAACCAGTCTAACCCTCTCTGTCTCATAATTTATATGTCTACATGAAATAACATTATTATGGGGACTGATGTATATCTGTCACATATTGCTATGCAGAGGTACAGAGGCCACCAACGTCTCCTAATATCATCATAAATGTTTATGGGATTGGGAGATAGGAGCTTCAGCATGATAAAAAATGGATTGAGAATGAAAAAAATATCTATATCATAAAAATCAAAGTCTGTCTGTCTGCCTGTCTGTCTATCTGTCTGTCTGTCCGTCTGTCCTCTATAGACTTCTAAACGCCTGAACCGTTTGACCCCAAATTTGGCAGACAGATACATTGGGTGCCCGGGCAGGTTACAGCGAAGGTCCCATCCCCGCCAGATGTATAGGAGGGGAGGGGGAAGAGCGCCCCATAGAGATGAATGGGAAAATCTCCACACTGCACACACAGGTGATATAATTAGCTGCAGCAGACACGGCAGTTGGGAGCCATAGCAACCAATAGGATTACTGCTTTCATTTTCATAAGGAGCTGGAATCTGAATGGTTGCTAGGGCCAGCTGCCTCACAACATCCACAGAAATAACTGGTAGACCCCCTACTCCATCTATACAGTACATGTATATACAGGACACTACAGGTATACTGGACCCCCTACTCCAACTATACAGTATATGTATACAGGACTCCGTACTCCATCTATACAGTACATGTATACAGGGCCCCCTACTCCATCTATAAAGTACATGTATACAAGACCCCCTACTCCATCTATACAGTACATGTATACAGGACCCCCTACTCCAACTATGCAGTACATGTATACAGGACCCCCTACTCCAACTATACAGTACATGTATACAAGACCTCCTACTCCATCTATACAGTACATGTATACAGGGCCCCCTACTCCATCTATACAGTACATGTATACAGGGCCCCCTACTCCATCTATACAGTACATGTATACAGGGCCCCCTACTCCATCTATACAGTACATGTATACAGGGCCCCCTACTCCATCTATACAGTACATGTGTTAGGACTCGAGCTGTGCGTTCAGCACGGCGTCCATAGCAGTCAGGCTGCTTTTGATTTTTTTTTCTCTTCTCTGCTATTCCTGGATGTAGGAGTGTCCAGTGCTGCACTCCCTCTGCAGATCAGTACTAGGTGTTTGTGATCTCAGTGATTTAACTGACAGCTGACTCTTCCAGTCAGATGTCAGTATCTGGGCTGGGCTGGGACTTCTAGTCCTATAAGTACAATCACTTGCCACAAGTTCCTTGCCTGTGAAAGAGCCTAGTAACACTAGTGTATCTTGATCTAACATTCCTCTGACCTGTTTATCCTGTTTTCCTGACCTCTGGCTTTTGGACCTCGACTATTCTTTTGGATGCTGATTTTGTACTTGAGTATACAGAACGTTGCTGACTTGGACTACTGACTACCCCTTTATTGTGTGTATTAGTCTTGTCTTGTTTTGTGTGCCTCACTTTACCAAGGTGAGCGGCATGAGTACCGATACTTCGGTCGCCGACCACCTCGAAGCGTTGACTACCCAATTAGAGGGCATTGCAGGGTTGGTAGTGCGATTGTCCAACCGGGTGGACACTCTGCCTCTCACTACCCCCCCGCCAGCAGCGACTCAGACCCCAGTAACAACACCTGTTCAAGTGGTAAGACATAAGACCAAAATGCTGTTACCGGACAGATTTCAGGGAGACACTGACAAATACCGGACCTTCAGAGAATCCTGCTATTTATATTTCAGGTTTAACCCTTTTGTTTCCGATGGTGAAAGGGTTGCCCTGATAGTCTCCCTTCTCCAAGGTCCCCCGCAGGATTGGGCCTTGGCCCTTCCTTCAGACGCTCGGTGGAGACGTTTTTTACTTCCCTTGGCCAGATTTATGATGATCCAAACCGGGTTGCAGTGGCGGAGTGCCATCTCCTATCCATCCAGCAGGGCCGTCGCACCGCAGAAGAATATTATGCGGAGTTCCGGCAATGGTGTACCCTGACTGGATGGCAGGACTCCCCACTAAAAACTTTATTTCGTCAGGGTCTGTCTGATGCTATAAAGGACATTATGGTTAGCCATCCCACTCCCGACTCCCTTAGTGGCTACATGACATTAGCCGTGACTATTGACTGCAGACTAAGGGAAAGGAAACAGGAAAAAATAAGGGCGACTTCAAGTCGACCAAGGTCCAGCCAGTCCCCAAATCCCTTTTCCAATGTGACAGAATCGTCTGCTTCCGGGGTTCCCGATGAGCCCATGGTCCTGGGTAACACCTCAGCTAGAAGGGCGTACAGGATGGAGCACTCAATCTGCTTGGAAGGCAGGTCACCTTCTGAAGATGTGTCCATCAAAGCCATCCCTGAAGTCGGGAAACGCCAGTGCCTGAGTGAGGGTCTCTCAGGCACCCAGGTACCTCTAAAAAAGTTTGACAAGTTTCTGTTGCCTGTTACCCTGGTGTCTAATAATGTAGTTCTTTCCTGCACAGCAATGGTGGATTCAGGCGCCGCCCTGAGTTTTGTTCGTGCTTCGGTGGCTAAGTCTTTAGGCCTGGAGTTGGTACCCCTATGTTGTCCATTCACTGTGGCTGGAGCTGATTCTGCCCCCTTGAGAGGCGGAGCAGTGACGTGTTGCACTACAGAGGTCTCTATGAGGGTTGGGTGCCTCCACCAGGAGAAGGTGTCATTTTTTGTTTTAGATAAATTGGCTGCCGATATCATTTTAGGGTTACCTTGGTTACGTCAGCACAACCCGGTGTTCAATTGGAGGACCACAGAGCTGATAAAGTGGGGTAGCTCTTGTGGTTCCCATTTGAATCAGGTAGTTCCTGTTTTGGGTACAGTCGGAGAGGCTGCTAATCTACCCAGGTTCATTTCCGATTATGCTGACGTTTTTAATGAGGCCATTGCTGACGCCTTGCCTCCTCACCGTCCGTATGACTGCGCTATCGATCTGGTGTCTGGGGCCAGGTTCCCTAAAGGCCGCATTTTCAATCTGTCCCCCCCCCCCCAGAACGAGAGTCGATGCGCGAATACATACAGGACAGTCTGAGGAAGGGTCACATTAGGCCTTCGGTGTCACCTATGGGTGCAGGGTTTTTCTTTGTAGAGAAGAAAGACGGAGGTTTGCGTCCCTGCATTGATTACAGGGAGCTTAACAAAATAACGGTCAAAGACCTGCATACACATTCTCTGATCCCTGATCTGCTCAACCAGGTAGTAGGTGCCCGTTGGTTCTTGAAAATTGACCTTCGGGGCGCCTACAATCTAATTCGGATCAGAGAAGGTGATGAATGGAAGACGGCCTTCAACACTCCCGAGGGGCACTTTGAATATCTTGTCATGCCCTTTGGGTTAAGTAATGCCCCTGCCGTCTTCCAAAGGTTTGTTAATGATATTTTCCGCGACCTGTTTGGCCGGTATGTCGTAGTATATCTAGATGATATCCTTATATATTCCCCCGACTGGGGTTCACATGTGAAACATGTATGTGAGGTCCTGACTAGACTTCGTAAGAATACCCTGTGTGCTAAATTATCCAAATGTTTGTTTGGGGTAAAGGAGATTGGATTCTTGGGTTATATCATTACTCCAGAATCAGTACAGATGGACCCGAAAAAGCTGTCAGCGGTCTTGGAGTGGGCAAGACCCACAACTTTGAAGGAACTACAGAGGTTTCTAGGTTTTGCAAATTTTTACAGGAAGTTTATTAGAAATTTTTCGCTTATTGTGAAACCGCTGACTGATCTCACTAAGAGAGGTGTGAATTCAACCTCCTGGCCCCCAGAAGCTGAAATGGCTTTTGAAAAACTAAAGCACAGCTTTTCTTCTACTCCCGTATTGGATCATCCTGACTCTGAACAGCCATTTGTGGTGGAGGTGGATGCGTCAGAGTCTGGTGTTGGGGCGGTACTGTCCTAAGGTAAGGAACCATTTACTAACTTGAGGCCCTTGGCGTACTTCTCCAGGAAATTCTCTACATCCGAAATTAATTATGATGTTGGCAACCGTGAGTTGCTAGCCATTAAATGGGCGTTAGAGGAGTGGAGACATTTCCTGGAGGGGGCCAGACACCAGGTCACGGTCCTTACTAACCATAAAAATTTACTCTATCTAGACAAAGCTAAAAGGTTGAATCCTAGGCAAGCACGCTGGGCGTTATTTTTTACTCGTTTCAACTTCATTGTTACCTATCGTCCTGGCACTAAAAACATTAAAGCTGACGCTCTGTCTAGAAGTTTCGGGGATGGAAAAACAGTCGAGAAGGAACCCGAGAATATCTTGCCCCCCGGTACAATTTTGGCTAGTATGTCCGTTGATCTAACTAATGCTATCCTGAGTTCCCAGGGGGACGCACCACCAGATGTCCCTACGGACAGGTTATTTGTGCCCTTGAATCTGAGGTTAGCAGTTCTGAAAGAGGTGCATGGATCTAGTCTAGCGGGTCATCCTGGTATTGCCGGCACAGGTTATTTACTGTCCCGTTCGTGTTGGTGGCCATCATGGCAGAAAGATGTAAAGGAATATATCAAGTCTTGTGAGATATGTGCTCGAACTAAAACCCCAAGGTCTCTGCCAGAAGGGTTATTGCAACCCATGCCATTGCCTGCTCGTCCTTGGTCCCATCTCTCGATGGATTTCATTACTGATCTTCCTCCGTCACAGGGGAAGACGGTACTCTGGGTTGTGGTGGACCGTTTTAGCAAAATGTGTCACTTGGTGGCTTTAAAGAAACTTCCTAATGCCAAAACTCTAGCTAAATTGTTTACGCGTCACGTCCTTCGACTACATGGTATACCCACCAACATAGTATCTGACCGTGGTGTGCAGTTCGTATCTAGATTCTGGAGGGCATTCTGTGATCATCTAGGTATTTCCTTGTCACATTAGTCGGCGTTCCATCCGGAGACCAATGGTCAGACGGAGCGCATGAACCAATCTGTGATTCAATATTTGAGATGTTATGTATCTGACAATCAGTACAAGTGGTCCGAGTATCTGCCCATGGCAGAATTCGCCTTGAATAATCATGTCAATGCCTCTACTCAACAAACACCATTCTTCTGTAATTATGCTTTCCACCCTAGATTTTCCGCATTACCAAATTCTGAAACACACTTTCCATCTGTTAAAGACTTGACACAAAAACTGTGCACAGTGTGGGCAGAGAGTCTGGCGACTCTAACTGCCTCACAAAAACAACACACATTGTTTGCCAATCGTAAGCGCCGTCCCGGGCCTGACTATGTTGTGGGAGAGAGTGTATGGCTTTCTACTAAAAATCTGCATCTCCGGGTACCATCTGCTAAGTTGGCCCCCAGATTTATCGGACCCTTTCCCATTGTTGAAGTGCTCAATCCCGTCTCGTACAAGTTACAATTGCCACGCTCGCTGAGGGTACATCCAGTCTTTCACAAAAGTCTGCTAAAAAAATACACTCCTCCAGCGGTTGCTTGCTCTCCTCCCCCTCCAGTGGTTGTCCAAGGAGAAATCGAGTTTGAGATCGAGCGCATCCTAGACTCTAGGAGGATGCGCAACTCTGTCCAATATCTGGTCCACTGGAAGGGTTATGGCCCCGAGGAGCGTACTTGGGTGACTGCATGCCCCTGACTTACTTAGGAAATTTTATTTAACATTCCCTACTAAGCCTGGAGGTCCTCGTGAGGGTCCGGAGGCCCCTCCTCAGGGAGGGGGTTCTGTTAGGACTCGAGCTGTGCGTTCAGCACGGCGTCCATAGCAGTCAGGCTGCTTTCGATTTTTTTTTTCTCTTCTCTGCTATTCCTGGATGTAGGAGTGTCCAGTGCTGCACTCCCTCTGCAGATCAGTACTAGGTGTTTGTGATCTCAGTGATTTAACTGACAGCTGACTCTTCCAGTCAGATGTCAGTATCTGGGCTGGGCTGGGACTTCTAGTCCTATAAGTACAATCACTTGCCACAAGTTCCTTGCCTGTGAAAGAGCCTAGAAACACTAGTGTATCTTGATCTAGCATTCCTCTGACCTGTTTATCCTGTTTTCCTGACCTCTGGCTTTTGTACCTCGACTATTCTTTTGGACGCTGATTTTGTACCTAAGTATACAGAACGTTGCTGACTTGGACTACTGACTACCCCTTTATTGTGTGTATTAGTCTTGTCTTGTTTTGTGTGCCTCACTTTACCGCAGGTGAGGGAACGCCGCCAAGTTGTCCGCTGCCGCCTAGGGCAGAGTGTGGCAATCAGGTAGGGACAGCTGGGGCGGGTGTCCTCGGCAGGGACTGCACTGTCTATTTGTCTTCCCAGTCCTTGTCCTAACAACATGTATACAGGATCCCCTACTCCATCTATACAGTACATGTATACAGGGCCCCCTACTCCATCTATACAGTACATGTATACAGGACCCACTACTCCATCTATACAGTACATGTATACAGGACCCCCTACTCCATCTATACAGTACATGTATACAGGACCCCCTACTCCATCTATACAGTACATGTATACAGGGCCCCCTACTCCATCTATACAGTACATGTTTACAGGACCCCCTACTCCATCTATACAGTACATGTATACAGGGCCCCCTACTCCATCTATACAGTACATGTATACAGGACCCCCTACTCCATCTATACAGTACATGTATACAGGACCCCTACTCCATCTATACGGTACATGTATACAGGACCTCCTACTCCATCTATACAGTACATGTATACAGGTCCCCCTACTCCATCTATACAGTACATGTATACAGGACCCCCTACTCCATCTATACAGTACATGTATACAGGGCAGTATTACCAGCTGCTGCTGCCCTAAGCACTAAACCTGAAGATGCCCCATCCTCACTCACCAATTAGCATCAGGATTGGTAGGTAATAACTCCACACGTCACATTTAACACCGCCACACCAGGCCTGACCAATACCGCCTAAGGCTATGTTCACACTACGTATATGTCCGGCCGCATATTTTTCGCGGCCGGACATATACGTGTAAAACTCCGGCCGGAATTTACGCAAGTTGCGGCCGGCTACGTACGGTCCGCGAACTTATGCCCGTAAGCTGCGTACGCTTCCCGAGCGGCGTACGTAGCGATCTGACAGCGTTTTTTTACTGGGATATCTTCGGCTAGCCCCGAACACCCCACAGAACCTTTTGGATCGGCAAAACAAAGTGGAAAAAAGAAGAAATCACCACTCCGTACGGGGCCGCATGTTACGCTACGGGCGTAAGGTACAGCATTTCCGTCCCGAAACAATGGTCTGGTTCATTTTTTACGGCGCCGCATACGATCCAGGCGTAAGTTCGTACGTAGTGTGAACTGTGCAGCCGTAGATCGTATACTTTCCATTGTACGCAAACTACGTAAATCTCTGGCCGCTTATTAACGGAGCGTGCTACGGCCGGAAAGTTACGTAGTGTGAACATAGCCTTACTGTGACTGGATAACACTGTCATAAAACACCTGACCAATACCGACATACTGTGACTGGATAACACCACCATACCAGACCTGACCAATACCGCCATACTGTAACTGGATAACACCACCATACCAGACCTGAACAATGCCGCCATACTGTGACTGGATAACACTGTCATACCAGACCTGACCAATACCGCCATACTGTGACTGGATAACACTGTCATACCAGTCCTGACCAATACCGCCATACTGTGACTGGAAAACACTGTCATACCAGACCTGACCAATACCGCCACACAGTGACTGGAGAACACCGCCATACCAGACCTGACCAATACCGCCCTTGTCACGTCCGGGGCAGGGAAGAGTGAGCCCTATTCTGAACCCAGACCCCTATCCCTACCTGCTTGGACGACCTGCCCTAAACAGCAGTCCCCAACTGGGCTGCGTTCCCTACACTGGCTAAGTGCAGGAGGGGAGATGAAACAGTACAAGTCTGGAGGAAGCAAGGGCAACAACAAAAACAGGAGAACTACAAGTCCCAGCAGACCTAACCGTTAAGGCTAGACAAAGGAGAAAGATAAACCAAATACCAACAAGCCAGGTCAAACCAGGAAGTCACATCATACACAGAATCACAATCCAGAAGTACCACAAGTCCAAGCCAGAAGTCAAACAGAGAAAGCAGTCCAGGGAAACAAAGAACAAACCAAACAAGCCGAGTCAGAACCAGGAGGTCACGTCAAATCCAAATCAGAATCCAAAAGGCAAGTCCACAATATAGATGAAGAGGTCAAACACAGAAAGCAGCACACAATAAACGCACGAGCCAGCCAAAAGACTTGATCACAGGCGAGGCATGGAAGCCTCCACCTGTTTAAATCAGAGCAGGGAGGGAGTAAGGAGGGAGCATCAGCTCTGATTGGACCGGCGTCTCTGTACTCTGACAGGCTGAACAGCATGCCTGTCAGACAGTCCAGACGCCTCCCCCCTTTTCAGCTGGTGTGCTGAGAGAGCAGTGGAGGCATCAGCAGGTATGTTCATAACAGTACCCCCCCTTTTATGAGGGGCCTCAGGACCCTTAAATGGACTGGGCTTGTCTGGATGAGATTCATGAAATTTCTGAATCAATTTGTCTGCATGGATAGATTTAACAGGGACCCATGATCTCTCCTCTGGACCGTACCCTCTCCAGTGAACCAAGTACTGCCAAGAATTTCTGACTTTGCGAATATCTAAAATTCTAGAAACCTCATACTCAAGTTCACCTTGAATCTCCACAGGAGCAGGAGGTTTCTTGGACACGGAAAGAGAAGGAACGTATTTTTTTTAACAAAGACCTATGAAATGCATTGTGAATCCTGAACGAGTCAGGCAATTTCAGACGATAGGATACTGGGTTTATTCTTTCCACAATGACATACGGACCAATAAAACGAGGTGCCAGTTTCCCAGATGGTACATTAAGACGGAGATTACGAGTGGACAACCAAACCTTCTCCCCCACTTCAAAAACGTAACCACATAAACGTCTTTTATTGGCATTTTTCTTTTGGATGCCCTGGGACTCCTTCAGGTTCTTCTGAACCTGGTCCCAGACTGTGCACAGATCAGTGATGATAGCATCCGCTTCAGGATTATCAGACACATTATCGGAAAGAGAAGAATACCTAGGATGGAATCCGTAGTTACAGTAAAATAGCATTGTCATGATTATTTAACGCAAATTCAGCTAATGGAAGATAAGAGACCCAATCGTCTTGATGATCAGCAATATAACAACGCAAGTATTGCTCAACAGATTGGTTAACTTGTTCAGTTTGTCCATTGCTCTCTGGATGAAAGGCTGATGAGAAGGACAAAGTAGTACCTAACCTTTTACAGAAGGCTCTCCAAAATCTAGAAACAAATTGTACCCCTCTATCAGAAACAATGTTGTCTGGAACACCATGCAACCGTACAACATGTCTAATGAATAGTCCTGATAATTCCTTAGCAGAAGGTAAACCATGTAAAGGAATAAGATGACACATTTTGCTGAACCGATCAATAATTACCCAAATCACAGTTTTTCCTTGAGAAGCAGGTAGATCTGTCATGAAATCCATTGATATGTGAGTCCATGGCGTAAGTGGAATAGGCAATGGACAAAGCTCCCCAGCAGGTCTTATTCTGGGAACTTTGGCCTGTGCACAGGTCTCACAAGATGCAACATATGCTTTAATATCCCTGCCCATAGAAGGCCACCAATATCCACGAGACACTAATGCTCTTGTTCCAGCCACTCCAGGATGTCCTGACAAAACAGAATCATGCAGCTCATTTAATAAGCGAAATCTGAATTGACTAGGAACAAATAACTTATTCCTAGGAGTGTCTTTAGGGGCAAGGTTTTGATTGGTTTTGATTTCAGATGCCAAATCTGGGGTAATAGCTGATATAACAATTCCCTTTTGCAAGATGGGTTCAGGATTGGATGTTGGGAGTCTGGCTGGAACAAAAGCTACGTGATAAGGCATCTGCCTTGATGTTCTTAGACCCAGGTCGGTAAGTAATCACAAAATCAAACCTAGTAAAAAACAATGCCCAGCGAGCCTGACGGGGGTTAAGACGTTTAGCAGATTCCAAAAAGGTTAGATTCTTGTGATCAGTCAAAACAGTAACTTGATGCTGTGCACCTTCGAGGAAGTGGCGCCATTCCTCGAAGGCCCACTTGATCGCAAGCAATTTTCTATTTCCTATGTCATAGTTTCTCTCAGTAGAAGAAAATTTGTGAGAAAAGTAAGCACAAGGTCTGAGATTGGTAAGAGCAGAAGTACCCTGAGACAAGACTGCCCCCACCCCAACCTCGGAAGCATCAACTTCCACCACAAAAGGCCTTGTCTGGTCAGGCTGAGTTAACACTGGGGCCTTAGTAAAACAATCCTTTAAGGCCTCAAATGCTGCTGTGGCCTTAGGTTGCCAGTGTAGTAGGTCCGCCCCTTTTTTGGGCATGTCAGTAAGGAGTTTCGCTATTTCAGAAAAGTTTTTAATGAACTTTCTGTAATAATTAGCAAACCCAAGAAAGCGTTGCAGTGCTTTTAATGATGAGGGACGGACCCAATCTACAATGGCCTGGACCTTGGCAGGATTCATTTTAAAATTATTAGGGGTAAAGATGTACCCCAAGAAAGGCACCTCCTGAACCCCAAACACACACTTCTCTAGTTTTGCAAACAAAGAATTCTCTCGAAGTTTTTGTAACACCATTCGTACATGCTGAACATGTGAAGACCAGTCAGAAGAAATTTGCCTATAAATTCTCGAAAAATGTCATTCACCAAGTTTTGAAACACTGCTGGGGCATTACTTAATCCGAAGGGCATAACAAGATATTCAAAATGCCCCTCCGGAGTGTTGAAAGCGGTTTTCCACTCATCCCCTTCCTTAATTCTGATGAGGTTGTAAGCCCCCCTAAGATCAAGCTTGGTGAACCAAACAGCTCCTATGATCTGATAGAATAAATCGGGAATTAATGGAAGGGGTTATTGGTTCTTAATTGTTATCTTATTTAATTCCCGATAATCAATACAAGGTCTGAGACCACCATCTTTTTTCCCCACGAAGAAAAAACCTGCCCCCATAGGAGAGACAGAGGGACGAATATGGCCTTTTTGGAGACTTTCTTGAATGTATACTTTCATGGCCATTCTCTCAGGTCCGGATAAGTTATATATCCTACCTCTAGGATACTTAACATTAGGTACCAGATCAATAGCACAATCATACATTCTATGTGGGGGAAGTTTTTCAGACTTTTCTCAGAAAACACATCCTCAAAATCCTGAATAAAACTTGGAATTTTACTCAATTTCAAACTGGCAAGACTTACAGTCATACAATCTTTTAAACATGAAGAGCTCCATTTTACCAGTTCTCCAGACTCCCAAATAAACACAGGATTATGGGCCTGGAGCCAGGGTAACCCCAGAATGATGTCTGCTGGTAGTTTCTCCATAACAAATAAGGTACAATGCTCAGAATGTATAGAACCAACCACCATCTTAACTGCAGGAGTGACATACTGAATCAACCCCTTTTTTAATGGGGTAGTATCAACTGCTGTAACCCTCACAGGTTCAGGGAGAGACTGCAGAGGGATTTTCAGAGAAGTAGCAAAACCAAAATCAATGAAGTTAGAAGCAGACCCTGAGTCCACAAATGCAAGGCCTGATCTCTCTTGATCGTCATAACAAACAGTAACTGGTAACAATACCTTTTTGTAGACAATTGGAATTACCTGATCGCCTAGGTGGTCTCCCCGGTAACCACCTAGGCGCTGAAGTTTCCCTGCTGTGGTCTTTTAGTGCAGTCCTTTAGCAGATGATCAGCTCCACCACAATAAAGACAGAGTCCTTTAGACATGCGGAATCTTATTCTCTCTTGAGCCGACATACTTCCGATCTGCATGGGCTCGCCATTAGACCCTGGACCCTCGACTGCAGACTTGAGCGAAGAGCGTACCCCAGTTGTGCGTGACACAGATGGTGTGGACCGTTCTTTACGTCGTTCACGAAGCCGTCTGTCAAGTCTTATAGCAAGGGACATAGCCTCGTCCAGTGATGTAGGAGGGGAATAACCAACAAGCATGTCTTTAACAGAGTCAGACAGACCTAAACAAAATTGGTAACGTAAAGCTGGGTCGTTCCATCCAGAAGCAATACACCACTGGCGGAATTCAGCACAATAAACTTCCACAGTTCTATTACCCTGCTTAACAGACGCCAACTTACTCTCAGCTACTGCTGTGCGATCAGGATCATCATACAAAAGACCTAAGGCATCAAAAAAACTGGTCCACAGATGCTAATTCAGGTGCATTGGGGGGTAGGGAAAATGCCCACTTTTGGGGATCCCCTTTGAGAAGGGAAATGACAATGCCTACCCTTTTGAGTCTCAGACCCTGATGAGTGAGGTCTAAGCTTAAAATACAGTTTACAACTATCTTTGAAAGCAGCAAACTCCTTCAAGTCACCAGAAAAACGGTCAGGGAGACTAACCTGTGGTTCCAAAGGAACCACTGGAGCAGCAACTACTGGCTGCGGCTGGGACATTTCCTGATGCTAAACCCGTTCAGCCAAATCTTGAACCATCTGAGTCAAACCCTGCATCTGTTCTACCAAGGCTGTCATAGCCTCCATACTGAGGCACAAAGAGGAGGGGAAAAAAAAAATAAAGAAAATATATATATAATAATAATAATAATAATTATATGCAGGAGGGGAGATGAAACAGTACAAGTCTGGAGGAAGCAAGGGCAACAACAAAAACAGGAGAACTACAAGTCCCAGCAGACCTAACCGTTAAGGCTAGACAAAGGAGAAAGATAAACCAAATACCAACAAGCCAGGTCAAACCAGGAAGTTACGTCATACACAGAATCACAATCCAGAAGTACCACAAGTCCAAGCCAGAAGTCAAACAGAGAAAGCAGTCCAGGGAAACAAAGAACAAACCAAACAAGCCGAGTCAGAACCAGGAGGTCACGTCAAATCCAAATCAGAATCCAAAAGGCAAGTCCACAATATAGATGAAGAGGTCAAACACAGAAAGGAGCACACAATAAACGCACGAGCCAGCCAAAAGACTTGATCACGGGCGAGGCATGGAAGCCTCCACCTGTTTAAATCAGAGCAGGGAGGGAGTAAGGAGGGAGCATCAGCTCTAATTGGACCGGCGTCTCTGTACTCTGACAGGCTGAACAGCATGCCTGTCAGACAGTCCAGACGCCTCCCCCCTTTCCAGCTGGTGTGCTGAGAGAGCAGTGGAGGCATCAGCAGGTATGTTCATAACAGCCATACTGTGACTGGATAACATCGCCACACCAGGCCTGACCAATACCGCCTTACTGTGACTGGATAACACTGTCATACCACACCTGACTAATACCGCCATACTGTGACTAGGTAACACCGCCATACCAGACCTGACCAATACAACCATACTGTGACTGGATAACAACGCCATACCAGACCTGACCAATACCGACACTCTGTGACTGAATAACACTGCCTTAGCAGACCTGACCGATACCGCCATACTGTGACTGGGTAACACTACTATACCAGGCCTGACCAATTCCGCCACACTGTGACTGGAGAACACCGCCATACCAGACCTGACCAATACCGCCATACTGTGACTGGATAACACCGCCATACCAGACCTGACCAAATACCGACACACTGTGACTGAGTAACACTGCTATACCAGACCTAACCAATACCGCCATACTGTGACTGGATAACACCGCTATACCAGACCTGACCAATACCGCCATACCCCCCCTCGAAAAGACAACAGATTTTCTGGCAAGTCTGAACAGGAGGGTACTGTCCCTCTGCAAGGTGCTACCCTAGGCACCAGACCATGGGTGCCTAATGGTAAATACGACCCTGCAGGTATACAGGACACTACAGTTATACAAGACCCCGAAACTATACACTGCAGGTGCACGGGACATTCACCAACTATATACTACAGGTATACAGGACCCCAAAACCATACACTACAGTTATACAGGACCTCCACCAACTATATAGTTCAGGTATACAGGACCTCCACCAACTATATACTACAGGTATACAGGACCCTAAACTATACACTACAGGTATACAGGACCCCAAACTATACACTACAGGTATACAGGACCCCAAAACTATACACTACAGGTATACAGGAACTCTACCAACTATATACTACAGGTATATAGGACCCCAAACTATACACTACAGGTTTACAGGAACCCAAAACTATACACTACAGGTATACAAGACCTCCAACAACTCAATACTACAGGTATACAGGACCCCAAACTATACACTACTGGTATACATGACCTTTGTTTTAAAATAACAGCAAATATTTGCCATTAAATGGCAGCCATCCACTCAATTTCAACATTGTGTGAACAGATCCTTTCTGTGTTTTTAATCCACTCCTGGTTTTGGTTGGAATATGAGGACCACAATACTGACTGAAATATACGTAGTGTGAACCCAGCCTATGGCCGTATATCCCCTGTAAGCATTTTGGACTGTTTGTATGTGTTTACCCAGCAAGTGCCCATTGCCTGACTTATTGTAATTGTATGTTCTATCATGTATATAATTTAATATTTGTAGTACCCTCTCCCACCTCCAACCGGTTGCTGGTGCATTTCTTCCCCCAACATATTATTCATTGATTTTATATTGTGTGTCATTAATAAAGATTTATATATATATTTTTCTCTAATTATTTTGTCATTTGAGTATTTTTTTCTTGATAATTGATTCATTACATATGTCCAGTATTGCTTTGTTTATTTTTGGTTTTATTATCCACAATGTCAAATACTATTACCCCTTTTTTTTTAGGAATGCCCCTTACTCAGACGGGTCAATATTGGTTACCCATGTAACATCATCTCCAAGGGGTCCTGACTCCTCTTCAAATTCTATTGATCAACTTCTGATCATTAATTTGTCACAGTACTATTTGAATGAATATGAGATTACTCTATTACGCAGAGGGCTTTCTTTTACCCCCACTCTGAAATTTGACCATTTCAAATGGTTAAAGGACATCAATATATTTGCTTGCAAGCTGGCCCTGCATAAATGACATCTCCAAAGGGACTCTGATCTGAGGACCCTACGGTGTAGAAAGGAACAGGCATGGTCTTGGAAGAATTATTACTGGAAAAAGAGGGTATTCAAATTCTATTGGAAGCCCCTTATACAAATTTAAGACTGAAGTCACAGATGACATCCTGCCTTTAGGCAATTTTTTTCATATTGACACCTTTGTCATGTTAGGTACCTGTCATGTATGCCATGTCTGGTGCAGTGGGGGGTTAGTCCATTCTAACTTTTCACAACAGGAGAAAGAAGCGTTAATAGTCCTGAGAGCTAATGACATTGTTATAAAGCTGTCAGATAAAGGCGGCAATGTTGTCATTATGGACAGGGAGGCTAACGTAGGGACAAGGACAGGGAGGCTAACATAATGGCATCATTAAATGACTCTTCTAATTATGAACTACTGGATGGAGATCCAACTGCCAAATATTTAAAAGAGTATCATGTACTATTAACATGAGCAAAGAGTAAAGGCTTGATATCTGAGGATGAGCTCAAATTCCTGTATGCCCCAAATCTGACCATCTGCATGTTCTACACCTTGCCAACAAGGCCAGAAACCCTATCCAATGGAGGCAGATTATTTCTGGAAACAATTGCCTCACAGAAGGCACAAGCTTATATGTTTATACAAACTCTTGATGCCTTTGGTGACCTCACTCCTATCCTATGTTAAGGATATGAAGGACATGGTATTGAAATGATCTGATCTTGCGGTAAAGATTGTACGCTTTTAGTCTGGATGTGGAGAGCCTATACTCCAATATCAGACACAACATGTTTGTACACGTCATGTTTTGCTCTGGGCACGTTATATTGATGACTTCCTCATCCTTTGGGATAGGGACTCATCTCTTCTTACAGTACTTAATAATAAATTGTTATGTACTTTACATGAGCTGAGGGCAAGGTTCTAAACTTTCTTGATTTAAATATTTTCATTGATGAGGGGTACCACATCCAGACTAACATTTACCGCAAGCCTACAGCACAGGCAAAGTTGGTACCCAGGGTCCCTAAGGAAAAATATACAGATAGGGCAGCATTTGAGGACGCGTTGGAATTATTCCACATTCAAATCCAAATTCTACTGCTTTTATCATAGATATAATAAAAGTTATGTTTTAGGGGTTGGGTGTACTACTAACAAGAGTTTAGTGTCCCAGGCTTTAGCTTGTAGGTTTTGGTAATTGTCAGTTGATGGGTACCTCTGACCCACCTGAGAGATCTAGGGGTGCATAGGCATTTTCACATTTGCCCAGACATCAATCAGCTTTCATTTCTCAAATTGTTCTAGTAAAATAAAAGCAACAAGAGAAAAAAATGTGTTCTATTGATCTGTATGCTCTGGTATATGCATTGGGAGAGTTCCATATGTCAAAGAGATCCATTTTCCTTCATTTCCTGGATGGAGGCTAAGGGCCCCTATTACATGGGATGACACTAGGATATACTACAATTACCACTAAATAGTGACTAAATTAATAAAACCGCTATAAAAACATATAGCAGAAGGATCATCATTACCCCCATACAGTGACCAAAGAGGGGTGTATTGGGTGTATTGGTAGGCTCACCCATTATGTACGTACTGTAGACCCCTCCCCCAAGGAGGTAAACAGGTAAGGTCATAGGTAGGCAGGTTCCCCTTATAAAGTTGTCGGGTCTCCCAGTAATTAGGCCCCTAAATAAGGTAATTAGGTAATTTACCACCCCACCCCTCCATTAAAGACACCATTAAGAAAAACAAACAAACTCCTAGTTCCAAAGCATATTAATTGGGACTTCTCATCTGCCTTGGAACTTCTTGTCTGCCTTCTACACTGTTGTGCGATGAGTGACGTCATTTCCCATGTCTACTTCAGGATGCAGACGTCTTCTGTGGCCTGTGCTACTGCGGCCTATAAGAGTTAGTGATGGGGAATGGAGCCATTGGCTCTTTCCTCTGTCACAGAGTTCAGCTATATGAGCCTATACAGCTGATAGCAGTGCTGTGAAGTTCAGGGGCACCAGGCCTAAAGTCCAATTTACCAGATACCAGGAGGTCACCTTAGGAACAGGGCTCAGGGCAGTTGTCCCTTAACGCCACCCTTGCCTTTAGCCTCTGTGTGCTCCATATACAATCCGGTTTACCATTTTGTTTACAGTAGGAAATGTGGTAATCCATACTGAGGTATCTAGTTAAAAATGTATACTATGCAATATACATATTTTTAACATATTTGCCTATTGGCAACAAATTCCACCATGTAACATTTGTTAAAAGAATGCATAGAAAACAAAAGGATGAAAGGTGAAAGGATCCTTACTTTGCTGTATTATAACTCTTATATCAATAATAGAATGGTGGATAGTTACAGGTTTCTCATGATCTATTAAGGAAACTGCAGAGTAGTTGTGATCCCCCATGATGGTGTACTGCAGAGTCTGGCTTTCTAGTATGTCTTGAATGTCTTGCGTTCCAGTGCTGTAATTTAAGAGAATGGTCTAGAGTAGGAAATAGGAATAACAGTGTAAGAAAAGCAAGCAGGGCTGAAAGGGAAAATCCACGTCATCTTCTGTCTCTTTCAGCTGATCCAACATTGCCTTCTTTTTCCTATGTGATACATTCATGGTCTGAACATGTGAATTTCTCCTCGGCTCTTAATGCTGAGATGTGACCAGCATCAGTTTTCTAGTTAAACATCTTTATCTTTTATTTTTAGCAATTGTTAATTCCTCATTCCATTGCAGAACTGTTCACTCAACACAATCGTGAAAGAATAAACTTCTGAGAGTTCAGTGAGCATGGTCTGTAACAAAGAGCCTCCAGTGTAAGTACTGTAGCCTCATGCAGGAGCTAGGTCCTGGCGGCTGTCTACCACACAGCAAAACCATTCAGTATCCAGCCAAGCCTGGTTTCCATAGAGTGCTTCAGGGCAAAAGCTGGTCACAGAACTCTGCCTTGAGGTTAGCGAGGCTCAATTCTCAGAGTTTAACAAGGAAAGGATGTCATTGTTAGCTAAGTATGAATAAATGACTGCGATGTGTCCCACTGCGTTTATATCTTTTACATGCTAAATAGTAAAGGGAATGGAAAATTGAGACACTCATCACAAAGTTTGCATGAAGAAGGTTGTTTAAAGCTAGAAATCACATGGACACATCTTCGCTGTGACTTTCTGTGTTGCTTGTTTTGTCAGTGCTGTTTTGAGTGCTGTGACTCAATCAGAATTTTGCATTAAATCTACAGATGAAATTATGCAGCAAGAGATCAGGCCACTGCTCGCTGTTGATATTATGGAACAACTACACAGACAGTTTGCTACCTTGCCGGGTAAGTTCCTTATTATTCTCTCAAATTATGTATATCTATCCTAAGAAAATAATAAAGGAAATTATATAAGGGAAGACTGGATGGACCAGACGATCTTTTTCTGCTCGCAATCTTCTATGTTTCTATGTGGATCTGTAGTGTTTGACGGAGTTGTGTGTTAGAGTTAGATAAAAGGAGTCCTAAACTTTTTTTAGTCAGAAGCTGAAATAAGTAGAACTATGATATAAAATACAGTGTATATATAGATAGATAGATAGATAGATAAACTGTGTCCCTTTTCCATATAAAAATATTATAGAGACAATAGAAAATATTATACAGTGTCGATGTTCCCGCCCCATTTATAAATGAGTCATGTTTTAAGACTCCGCCTGCCACACTTCTATGTTTATATAATTTATCCATTCGGATAAATAATTGCTTTTGTATTTAGAATTTTTGTCCGGCTGTTTTTAAGGGAATCTATCAGGTCCGTATCAGGTACAGAGCTGCAGACATAGGCAGATAGGTGATAGGGAGATAAAACAAGTAATGATTTTGTCTTTGCTGATGGCCATTTGCAAAGTTATAATATTACATTTTTCCTGCTTGTATCATTTCCCTCAGGATCTAAAGTGCCACACCTGTCTGCAGCTCTACCTGGTAGAGGCCTGACAGATTCCCTTTAAGCCAGTTACAACATTAGCCTTATTCTTGCACAGCATAAAATTCATGTTTCATTCATCTCTATCTTACACAATATTACTACCACCTGTCAGTGTGAAGGATTTACAGTGAATCTTTGTAAGGCTTCTTTCACTTGTAGTAAACAGTCAAATTTCATTATTACAACCACTAGTTAATATCCAGAGTAATCACTGTGTGCAGCACAGACAGCAGCTAGATGGGCTGGCAGTGACTCAGTACAATCCTGGTAGGTTGTCACAGGTATCTGGGGCCATGCTGACTGCAGTACACCCCACATGTTCTGGAGGGTGTATGCGTTGAACACGACAATTGAAGTGATCCCACACTTCAGTTATACCCAAATTGATTAAGAATGCCTGAATGATTGGGCCTAGAGAAAGTCACAAAAACATTTCCTAAACCATAAGGCAGCCATCACTAGCTTGTGTTCCTTCAGCTATGGTTGCAGGGTTGTTCTCTGATGTTTCCTCTCTGATATGCCAATATCTGTTTGATGAAGCAGAAAATGTGACTCACTGGAGATGGCAACCATTTGCCCATCAGTAGAGGCCCAGTTGCAATACTGCCATGAAAATTGAAGCCTTTTAAGTTGATATAAGTCTGTAACCAACTATCTGTTTCAGAGCCCTATACACAGTTGGGTTCACTCGATCATTGAACTCTTGTTTTACACACACATCTTGTAGCCCCTTGGTTAGTTTTGGCAGTAAGCTGATCCACTGTAGCATGTCTGTCCTCCCTCATGACCTTTGTAGCCAACATTCATTGCATGGTGCTCTGCCATGGTGCAGTTTCCACGTTAATTATTTGCAATGGTGACATTTTTCCATACATTTTTAACACAGCAGCATGTGAATAGTTCAGAAACTGTTTCGGAAATACAGTCACCCTTGGTTTGAAATTCAATAACCATCCCTTGTTAACTCAACTCAAAATACCCGTGACAGCAATGAGGGCAAAGTGTGCCCTCAGCCTATCACACACCTTATAAACCTACCAAGCCAGCTCACGACACGTAACAACCTTCATGAGATATGCGCTGCCCATGGCAAAAAAGGAACTGATCATAAGAGTCAGAAACACAGAAAATGGTGCAATTCTATACATGATAGTTTTCACTTTTTGGTCCCGTTCTTAGTTTTGGCTACAAATATGAACTTTTTCACTTTTGACGTATGTGTCTGTAGAACACAAACTAGGTGTTTATTTTTAATTTAAAAAATGAGAAAGCAATAAATATACAATAATTTACAAATTGTTTCAGCAGGATGCAAAAACTTTATGTAATTCTAGCTTTAATAGTGTCAGTTTTTACTGTTAGCAAATCCTGATCAGGAGGCCTCAAAAGGCTTCAGGAAAGCATCAGGATTTCTTCACAGTAATCAGTTTTTACTGCCAGGAAACCATCAGGAAATGCTTTCAGGATTTTCTGATCAGGAAAAAAAGAACTACAACTCCCTGAATATCACCACACACCATAATGAGAGATGTAGTCCTGCATATTACCACACACAATGCTGGGAGATGTAGTTCTACTGTGCACACTGCCTCCCCCTCCTATACTGTGTCATCTTCTAATCTGTTGCAGAACTTTCAACCCCTTTTATGAATAGCTAATAGGGCTTGACTGGGGTTGTAGTTCTGCAACCTAGATGGCCACAGCGTGCAGAACTACAACTCCCATTATGAACTACCAATAGAGCTTGATTGGGGTTGTAGTTCAGCAACCTGGATAGCCACAGGCTGGAAAACTACAACTCCCACTATGAACTGTTGTAGCTCTTGGAAATATTCTCACCTGTCCTGGATCCTGCTCTGGCCTCCTCTGGTCCAGCTTATCCCTTAGACTTTTATGGTAACGTCCGTTTCAGTATTCCTGATGAAAATAGCACAGGATCTAAAAAATCCTGATCTCTTGGTGTCTGTCACTAATATAATCCTATGGGTGCAAAAAGTTGTCTGGATTTCCTAATAAGAAATCCAGACGGATTTTCCAGACGTGAAGTCTTAAGCCCTATTACACAGGCCGATGGTGAGGAGCAAGTGAGTGTCAGATCAGCACTTACTTGCTCCTCAGTCCCCGCTGCAGAGGTTGATAATCAGCCAAATGTAGCCGATAATCGCTTGGTGTAATAGGGCCTTTAGTCTTAGTTTTACATGAAGTATTACAAAAAGTATGCTGTAGTCAATGCTCCTAGGCTGTAATTACTCCCCTTCACCCTGTAATCTCGCCTGTGAATGATGTGGCAGGCTCCTGGTCTGTGAATCACACCCAGAGAGGCGGGATTACAGCAGGGAAGGAAGTGATTACAGTCCAGGAGCCATGACTACAGCATGAGAGCTGTGACTAGTTAGCACCAGTTTGCTTCAATAATGGCAGCAATGCGATTACCCTATTTTGCAGTCCTTGCGGCCTCCTCCAGAGACCGGGGACTTGCAAGTGTGCCCAGGAGGGGAACGTGTGTGCCGGGGTGAGAGGAGGAGGAGGGCTATGTGCCTAGTCACCCCCGGTCTGCACCAGTCCCCTTCAGTCACCCCCAGCTGCCGGGTCACTCTCAGCTGCCCCAGTCCCCCTCACTCACCCCCAGTTGCCCCAGTCCTCCTCACTCACCCCCAGCTGCCCCAGTCCCCCTCACTCACCCCCAGCTGCCCCAGTCCCCCTCACTCACCCCCAGCTGCCCCAGTCCTCCTCACTCACCCCCAGCTGCCCCAGTCCCCCTCAGTCACCCCCAGCCACCCCAGTCCCCCTCAGTAACCCTCAGCTGCACCAGTCACCCCTCATCTATACCTGTACTACTACTACACCCCTCATCTGTACCTGTAGTACATTGATCTCAAAACTGCAGCCATCCAGCTGTTGCAATACTACATTTCTCATCATGCCTGGATAGCCAAAGTTTTAGCTGTCCGGGCATCATAGGAATTGTGGTTTTGCAATAGCTTGAGGGCCACAGTTTGGAGATCCATGCTGTAGTACTACAACACCCCTCATCTGTACCTGTACTACTACACCCCACATGTGTACCTGTACTACTACTATTACTACACCCCTCATCTGTACCTGTACTACTACTACACCCCTCATCTGTATCTGTACTACTACTACACCCCTCATCTGTACCTGTACTACTACATCCCTTATCCACTATAGCTCCACTACTACACCTTACCTATATGGAGACACAAAGAAGATCTCCTATACGATATGGGGGCCCAGAGTGGCAAATATCTGGCAAACCTACTTTTATGGCGCACAGAGGAGGCTTGTATACTATATGGGGTGCAGAGGGGACTTGTCTACTACATGGGGGAAACAAAGGGGGCTTGTTTACTACATGGGGGGACTGGGGGAGCACTGTTAAACTGGGAAGCAATACATTTGTCTCAAGCGTCATTTAAATAGTATCTGACGTTGCAAGGAGAAAAATGCTCTATTTAGCAAAAGAGAAAAAAAAATATTTAAATTGATAATTGTCCAAATATTTTTTTAAATTGAGATTTTATTTTTTGGCCATATCGCCTAGCCCTACTTACTCCTGAGCAGGTACAGATTTTAACCATGATTTACACCAAGCAGACATAAATCATGGTAAATCAGATGCGGGAGGAGGCCATGCCTGTCTATGCTGGGGCTGGAATTTCCTGAAAAAAGTCACTAAAACGCCAATTTTGCCGCAGTATGGGTTTTTGTTTCTGGTGTGGGGGTAGTTTATATGAAAAACACTGCAGTAAGAAATCACATGATTTGTACTAAAATTGATAAATGCCGAAATCCCCCCACAAAAAGCAATTAAAACTGCTGGCAATTTTTAAAAATGTTTTGCATTTTTATTTGGCATATTTCATCCCACAAAAATGCAGTGCAAAAGCTGCGTCTGAGGGAAGCCTGAGGGAAACTTGTCAGATGGACACTTTTAACCATCATGAATATATAAATGAACCTATTTAAAACAAAATCTCATGAACAAAGAAAAAACTCAGCTCACCATAGGTGGTTTGTTGTGTGATGGTGGACGTTCAGGCAGGAGCAAGTGGAGTAGTAGCGGGCTGCACCCGGTAATAATAGTAAGAAGGAGGAGAAGATCCACAGCGTCCAAAAAAAGTTTTGTTGTCTTTATTATGAGGCATATAAAAAGTTACAAAAGATAAAAGCGTTGGCCTACGTTTTTATCTTTTGTAACTTTTTATATGCCTCATAATTAAAGACAACAAAACTCTTTTTGGACGCTGTGGATCTTCTCCTCCTTCTTATTATTTAAAACTAACAAAAACAAGTGAATGTTTCATTGGCATAGCCAAATATGAATAGACTTTTTTTGATATGTACCCCAAAATCATGAGCATAGGTTGATAAAAAAAAAATATAGCTATAGCTCTTGGAATGTGAAGAAAATTTTGTTGAGTGTAAATTCTGAAACTGTATGTTGACACTAGGTGGCAGTATATTGTCATACATCTCTGCATGTCATTTAACTCTGCAAACATGTCTAGATTGGATACAATGGAGTGCCAATATTGGGTGTGCTTTTTTCATTATATCAACCTGCAATGCAGCATTTTTTCTGTTATATATGTATGGTGTTATATTGTTAGCTGTTATTAGCTGCACAGCTAGCATACCAAAGGTTCACACACATGGGCATATTGCAGCCAAGTTTTTGCATCCATATTATAGCCGTAAGTCACAGGCTAACTGCTGGTCTAATAAAGCTGTCAGTGATATAAATGCTATACGGTAAGCTGTATTACATACATGTGAAACCAGCCTATGACTATGTTGCAGAAATGGTGCAGATTTTCAGCCCTACTACTAAAGAGGCAAAACTAAATTTTTGTCTAAGGGTGAGTGGTGATTGTACTGAGTAGCTGTTTTCTTGTCATTTCCATTGGATATAATGTACTGTCTATAAATATACTACTGGAAAATAACTAATAAGTGGTTCATTTCATTTAGGGGGCAGGGGAAAAGATGGAGCACCCATAATATCCTTTCCTGAATATCCTAACTTCTCTGAGATTCCTGACGATGATTTTCTGAATGTTGTTACCTATTTAACAAGTATTCCAAGGTAAGCGAGCCAATGACCTTACTTCTTTCGCATCAGATTCTAAAGTCTTGCCATATCTCACAATTCTATGCCAACTGCTGTAACATAAAGAAGAGCAGAGCACAGGATGCTGGAAATAACAGAAAACAGGTCCGAACACCCCTGATGTATATACATATTTCCCATAACCTGACCAAAACTGAACCTAAATAAAAGGTTGAAATGACAGTTGTTCATTGACACCTTCAGGCTTTACAGTACATAGGTGAAAGATCCGCTGAGATTCTTTCCTCAGATGGGATTTATCCCAGTCTCCCCCTATAAGGTTTTTATGTACCACTTCAATTACCTTGAATAGTAACAACATGGGATCACCTTGGTGTTTCTCCCATTCATGCTTGGATATTGCCATAGTTCTATGATTTCTAATGTCTCCCAGGTACTGGTCAATATGGCGCTCCTTTTCTTTTTTCCTAAATAATTCTGAGGTTGTCTCCATTGCATAGAGTGGGCCGCTGCTCATGAAGAATACTGCCACTGAGCGTGGGAACAGGGCGGTGTTTTGAAAAATAGACCATGCCACCTCTATCCCTGCGCAGATGTTGACAAGTTAGTGGGGGAAAAAAAATCACTTTAAACAACTAGTAGCAGCATCTGTGATCCAACGTTATTCTTAGGGCCCTATTCCACCGGACGATTATCGTTCGCATAATCTTTAACGATTAACAATCTCAAACGACCGCTATTGCGAAAGACCTGAAAACGTTCACTCATTTCCATGGAACGATAATCGTTACTTATGATCGTATTTGCGATAGTTTTCTCCATATGGTGTTCGTATCTACTGCGAATGACCAAACGACGTCTTATTCAATGAGAACGATTTGTGAACGTTTTGCGAAAAAACGATAACGATAAAAATAGGTCCAGGTCTTATAAAGCGATCAACGATTTCTCGTTCGGTTGTTAATCGTTAGCTGCATTTCAACCGAACGATTATCGTTTAGATTCGAACGATTTAACGATAATCTGAACGATAATCATCCGGTGGAATAGGGCCCTTAGAAAAAAGTGCTCTGTCTTGCATATGGCCCCTAAAAGCAATACATACTAATGGAGGATAGTACCTTATAAGAAATTTCCCTAGCTTGTAATGTATATACATAATAAACAATGATGTTACTAGTGATCCATTTACATTTGTTACCGGAAATGATTAGCTTCCAGCAGCTCACATTCATTGACGGCAAAGTTGTGTAAGGAATATATTGTTGTGTTTCACTGTTACGGAATGTTCACACATTAGGGGAAATTAATCAAAGGGTGTATAATATACACTGGTATAATCTGCCCACAGCAACCAATTACAGCTCAGCTTTCTGCTCTGGTAAAATGAAAGCTGAGCTGTAGTTGGTTGCTGTTGGCAAATTACACCAGTCTATATTTTACTTCCTTTGATAAATCTGGGCCCTAAAGTGTATATATTGCAGTTTTCATACTTTGTAATTCAGTGTTAAAATCTTATTAAATACAGTGGTGAATCTGGCGATTGTTAAGGATGCATTTTCTGTAAAACATTTGCTGGCAAATAACTGCAAAGTTCTCACTAAGAAAAATCTGACAACTTGCTAAATTTTAATATATATTTTAAAACAGGGGTGGGGAACCTTTTCCATGTCAAGGGCAAGTTGGGCATTAATAAAATCATTCGAGGGCCGCATACTGTGCGCGGCAGTTAGTAGCGTGGGTTAGCAGCACCCGGGGCAAGGCAAAGTATTGTTCCCCTAGTGCCCCTGCTATTGTACTTAACCCCCAGTGATGCCCCTTGAAGTCTAGTTAACCCCCCAAGTCATGCCCCTTGTAGTCTAGTTATCCCCCCCCAGTGATGCCTCTGGTAAGCCTAGTTACCCCCCTCCCCCCAGTCATGTCCCTGGTAGCCTAGTTAACGCCCCCAGTCATGTCCCTGGTAGCCTAGTTAATGCCCCCAGTCATGTCCCTGGTAGCCTAGTTAACCCCCCAGTCATGTCCCTGGTAGCCTAGTTAGCCCCCCCCCCCAGTCATGTCCCCGGTAGCCTAGTTAACCCCCCCCCCAGTCATGTCCCTGGTAGCCTAGTTAACCCCCCAGTCATGTCCCTGGTAGCCTAGTTAACCCCCCTAGTCATGTCCCTGGTAGCCTAGATAATCCCCCAGTCATGTCCCTGGTAGCCTAGTTAACCCCCCTAGTCATGTCCCTGGTAGCCTAGTTAACCCCCCAGTCATGTCCCTGGTAGCCTAGTTAACCCCCCCAGTCATGTCCCTGGTAGCCTACTTAAACCCCCCCAGTCATGTCCCTGGTAGCCTAGTTAACCCCCCCAATCATGTCCCCGGTAGCCTAGTTACCCCCCCCCAGTCATGTCCCCGGTAGCCTAGTTAACCCCCCAGTCATGTCCCTG
Organism: Dendropsophus ebraccatus; assembly: GCF_027789765.1. Taxonomy (NCBI): domain Eukaryota; kingdom Metazoa; phylum Chordata; class Amphibia; order Anura; family Hylidae; genus Dendropsophus; species Dendropsophus ebraccatus. The sequence continues at coordinate 67,767,785 of NC_091459.1, forward strand.
GTAGCCTAGTTAACCCCCCCAGTCATGTCCCTGGTAGCCTAGTTAACGCCCCAGTCATGTCCCTGGTAGTCTAGTTAACCCCCCAGTCATGTCCCTGGTAGCCTAGTTAACCCCCCCCAGTCATGTCCCTGGTAGCCTAGTTAGCCCCCCCTGCCCCCCAGTCATGTCCCTGGTAGCCTAGTTAACCCCCCCCAAGTCATGTCCCTGGTAACCTAGTTAGCCCCCCCCTGCCCCCCAGTCATGTCCCTGGTAGCCTAGTTAACCCCCCAGTCATGTCCCTGGTAGGTAGACTAGTTAACCCCCCCCCCCCCCCCAGTCAAGTCCTTGGTAGCCTAGTTAACGCCCCAGTGCCTGTCCCGAATAAAAAAAAATAAATATCCCACTCACCTTTCCTCCGCTCCCACGCTGCCCAGATCCTCTTCTCTCCCCTCTAGTCTGTGCCCATCTTCTACTGCAGGCGGCGTGCGATAAAATGATGTCATTGCGCGCTGCCCGCGGGAGAAGGAAGACGTGCCCCGCTCTGGTGGGGAAGGGGACGGACACAGGAAGATGCTGGGAATGCCGTCTCCTGCCCGACCAGAGCAGCGCGCACATCACAGGGGAGCCGCGGGCCGCGGATGTTCCCCACCGCTGTTTTAAAACATAAAACATCTCTAAATCTTGCAGTTTTAATTCTACCACTAAGCCTTAAACTGGGCAAACCACCTTAGATCTTGCACAAAATTTATCAGTAGATGCAAGGGCCTTGATGAATACTTGCCAATATTTGTACAAAATTATTTGGCAAAAACAGCTTGGCTAAAAAGTACGCCAGGGAGAAGTGAAATACTGCTGCACAATTTAATGTGCACAAGATAAATGTGACTAACAAAGCAGCTAATATGCCCTGCCACCCCCAAATGTAAAAATTGAAAAATGGCACAAACTGCTCAAAAATCTCAGAAATGCCTTTATAAATCTTGCACAAATTTTCACACCTTACGCAAAAACTCATTATTAGCCAAAAAAGTGTGAACTCAATAATGCATGTGTCCTTTCATGTTCTGTACTGATCACTTTCAAGCAGTGTCCCCCTTATGATCACAGCCAGAATTACAGTGAAAGGTAACATCCGTATGTAGATAACTCCACCATTTGCACAATAACAAGCTGAAAAGTCAGCCTTCCCACTTCCTGAGGAATCACTTTTGGACAAGTCACAAAGTATGCTCAGAAACTGTGTCTATGTCCATGGGGCTTGCTGTACAGCATATCTCTAAATGCTGTTAAAGGGGTACTCTGGTGAAAACAAAATTATTTTCAAATCAACTGGTGTCAGAAAATATATAGATTTGTAAATTACTGCTAATAAAAATTTCAAGTCTTCCAGTACTCCGAGTCCCGCAAAAAACAAGACCTCGTATGTTAGAAGGCAAAAATAAAACAAGGCAGCAATGAAAAAAGTATGAAAATGGCGGGGTTAAATCGAAGTAATTTACAAATGTGTATAACCAGTTGGACAACATTTTAGTTTTTTTCACCAGGGTACCCCTTTAAAGACAGTACAAAATAATGTACAAAAAAAATCAAGTACAAAACTGTACAATCAGACATTGAGTCCAATGTGGCTGTACTGCAATAAGGATGTTTGTAAGGAAAAGGACATACGTTGAAATATTTTTGCCTTTATATAAAAGTAGGAAAAGTGTTCTCTTATTCTTCCCCAGATGTGTATTTCTACAATAGCAAAATTAAACTGTAGTGAAGGTGTAAGGAGCTGCGCCGTGTTTCAACCAGTAAAGCAAAAAAACAAAACAAAAGATTATCTGTTATCATTTGCATATGGAGATCTTAGCAAAGAAAACATGCTATTTTAGGCATCTCCATACTGATGTCAGTCTGGTTCAGAGCCAAAATCTGTGCATGTTACCGACACCAGGAAAACGAGGAGCTGCTGTGAGCAGATACTGAGTCATGAAAGCCAGCCAAAGGTTTCCTGGAACACATCTGCTGCGCTCTCATACTATTTAATGTGGTAAACTTGACCATGTCATCGCTGATGTGTGCATACTGTATGTTATTTCATGGTTTCTGGCTCAGAGATTTTCTATGGAATTAAAATACAGAATACATAAGATTTGTGATGAAGAAGCAAAATGAACACATTGTTATTCCGCAGGAGTAATAGCATAAGGCTTCACTGTCAGCCTGTCCTTCATACAAATGGAGTTTCTATTTTGGTTGCAGTGACATAGCTGTGTTAACAAGTAAGGCCTGTGTTTTCTGTCAGCTCAGCTTACCTGATGCGGCCTCCTGCTTTGCATCTACAGTTAATAACCACACAGTTGTCTGTATAATATAAAGTGAAGTGAAAAAGAATATACAAGGCTTAACATCAGGGAAGTGAAGTATGTTTTATTTATATGTATCAATGGAGGAAAACTAATCTCCATAGACACAACAATACACCACTGGTGGCAGTGGGGGTTTCTGTAGCTCTGTGTGAAGCATTGTGTTTGTATGTAGGCGATTCCTAAGCACTCTGAGTCACTGTGTTACAGGTAATCATACTATGCCCTATTATTCCTTACATGTGTGGATTTCCCACAAGGAGGACATTACAACTCATATAAAGCGTATACAATGTAATATAAAATGCTGTTCTCTTGACCAAAAAGTAGATCCTTAAAGGGAATGTGTTGTCCAAAACGGATCTGTTGTTTAAAGTGTCACTGTCGTTAAAACTTTCAAAATCGAAATCAAGAGTAGATGTTATATAAAGCAAGTTTGGAATATACATTGATTATCTTTTTGTTGTTGTTATCATGCTGTAAAACAAAGCTGAACTTACCAAAAATCCAGGTCCAGTCTCCTGAAGGCAGATTTGTTGAAAAAACAGACTAAACACAGGAATTCTGTCCAGTACAGAGAGTCACGGCTTAAAGTGTTGATCAATCACATGACTACCTTCTCTCTGTGAGCGCTCAGATGGCTTGGGAAACACTGGACTTCCTGTTTTCTGACTGTTTCTTGTTTTTTAATAAAAAAAACTGTCAGAAAACAGGAAGTACCATGTTTTCCATGATAACTAAAAAAAAAAAAAGAATGTAAATTGCAAACTTGCTGTCAGGATGGGAGGCACGACAAGTAAGCCCTAATACTGAACCCACCAACTGTCCCTACCTACTTGCCTCAAATGGCCCTTGGCAGCTGAGGACAACCACAAAGACGTTTCCTGTACTGGATACATGCACACAGAACAAGACAGACAAACAAACACAACAATGGATAGTCAAACAAGCAAGGTCAGAACCAAACGGGCAGCGTAGTACAAAAATCAGGTAACAATCGGATAGTCAAAAAGTCAAGCCAGAGGTCAGGTAACAAAGTATAACAAGTAGAGGGAGTTAGGATAGACAGGGGGAGCTGGGACCAGGGTGTGAAACATAATAGCCAACGCTGAGAGACTGCCTCAGCTTTGTTTTATGCTGACCAAGAGCCAGGTCCAGATCCTCATTGGACCGGCGCTCTGATCCTCCAGGCTCAAGACAAGCAGAGGAACAAGTCAGTCAAACGCCACTCAGCTGCATAAATCAAGTCCAGCAGAAATTAGCTTAACTTCTGCATTGCCAGGAAGCTGAACAGCAAGCGGCATGTCACACAAAAGTAAAAACAGGCCCAGTTCACACCAGGCTACTGCACATTCCTGACACTTGCTTTATATCACATCTACTGTTGATTTAGATGTTGAAAATTATAACAACAGTGACACTTCAAATCAAGTTTTTATGTTAAACATATTTTTTATTTACTATTTATATTATACAATAATCCAGAAATCCAGTTATTTTCATTCTGACCACTGAACCTAAAACCAATCTGGGACCTGTTATGTATGGATCACTTTTCAGTAGTGTCCTCCTTATCATCCCAGACAGAGGTACAGTGAAAGTGAAAACAGTAAATAGGTAACACCACCATTCATGCATCACCATTCCATGATGCTCTATGGTCAGCCTCCCCTTCCCTGACTAATGATCTCTGGAGAGGTCACAGAGCATGCCCCGAAAATGTTCCAACATTAGCGAATAGGGTCTATTGTGTCTATGTGTATGAGGCGTGCTGTAATGGATATCTTAAAGGGGTTATCCAGCGCTACAAAAACATGGCCACTTTTGCCCCGCTCTTGTCTACAGTTCAGGTGTGGTTTACAATTAAGCTCCATTTACTTCAATGGAACTGGGTTTCAAACCCCACCCAATCTGGAGATAAGAGTGGTGAAAAAGTGGCCATGTTTTTGTAGCACTGGATAACCCCTTTAAAATGTTGTTAAAACATCTCAGGCAACATGGATGCCCAAACAGTAGTGTACAAAAAAAATTACAATCAAAAATTGAGTCCATGCCTCCACAGGTCAAAGCTGTTTTGGTGACACAAAGGTGACCTTCATAACATTACTAATACTAATTCTTGTTGTACATTGGAAAAAAAAAATCTTACAACATCTGCTGGTTGTAGGCCTGGACTAAATTTTATGGCACTAAATGTGTACACTCATACATTGGCTTAGCACCAGGTTGTGACCAAAGAATCATAATAATAATAATAATAATAATGTTTTTTTATTCTTTATTATTTATATTTTTTTTACATAAAAATGATCAAGAGGTCATATAAAAAGTTTTCAAATACAGCCTTCAACATACATCATATAAATATACAACATATGCATATCAAAAAAGGTATTTTAACATTTTATCTATTACTCACTTACAATCTTGTCCATTCCCATACATGAACACTTACCATCTTGTACTTTCCCATCACCATCTTAATTAACACCAATCTGGCTAACCTACTCAATGGCATCTGTATCACAACCTTGATTTTCGCTTCTACTTTTTTCAGTACTGGCTTCAGATTAAATTCCACATATCATTGTGGTGCGGCAGTAAGTACTACTTCTAAATAGTCCATTCCCTCTCCTTCAGGAATATTAATATGTGGTTTCCCAAATCAGAGGAGTATGATCTGACACTGTCCTGGGGGCATATTTGACCTTTACCAAGTCCCTCAAGGCCAGCTGATTACAGAGTAGCAAATCAATTCTGGAAGCAGCATTATAAGTAGTACTAAAACAGGAGAACTCATTTAACAATGGGTGCATTATTTTCCAAGCATCGTACCATTCCCACTTCCTCACAGAACTTCCTCAGTGGAGAGCCTCCTCTGGCTATACCACCTTTGGAGGTTCACCTAGCCCTCGGCTCCATAGTACAGTTTAAGTGTTCTGTAATAAAGATATTAGCATAATCCATATCTCTAGTAAAGTTCACCAGTTCTAGTAAAACTTCTATAGAGAAGGGAGGGGGGAGATTATATATATATATATATATATATATATATATATATATTGTACTTACATCCTCTAGGTTACCCCAAATAAATATAATACTTCCTCTAACATCCACTAGGGCTTTTTTTTTTTACCATTAGATCAACTTTCTTATGAATCAGAACTGTTATCCCACCCAAATAAGAAGAGCTAAGAGAGTGATATACCTTAGAAGCCCAATGTCTGTTAGTTAATTTAGCAAGTTAATCAGTAAGATGCGTTTCTATATGACAGATAATTGCAGGTAGATATACGATCAAACACACAAGTTCTTTTAGGACGGTCTCCCATAAATGTTCCATGCAACTACCCTAACCATTCCTTAATAAAGGGAAGGAGGGAAAAAAAAACCTCCCCTGGCCTGGACGTATAATAAATGGTGGAACACGGCCTAAGCCTGATCAGACTATCAATATGATGTTTAGAAACCAGAAAATCTTGATGCTAATTGGTGAGTGAAGATGGGGTGTCTTCAGGTTTAGGGCCTAGGTCAGCAGCAGCTGTTAATACGGCCCTGCCTCTACCACTTCCCAAAACTGATTTTGTTAAATTTTATCAAGCGTGCCTTCAACACAATACAGTGAGGGCTCAAACCACAAATAGAGAAAGGGAGAAGCCACACAGTTAAATAGAACATAAATAATTATTGTTATCAATTAAAGATTTTATATATGGCAAATGTCTAATTTATCTACAGTTAAGTTCCAGGTAGCTGATCTTCATATAACAAAGCATTCTCGTTGTCCAGGTCAGGCACCAAAAAGATGGTTCTGCTGCCGGTCCTTTCCCCTCAAGAAGGATTGTATAACATCAGAGATTTAGTGCATTATAGTTCGGTTTTTGCTTTCAATCTGTCCCGATCTGATCTCCCCACTGGACCAGTTCCTATTAGTGGGTGCCACCCGATTTCATAACACGGTTGGAGAGACAGGATTTTCCCCCCAGCTCAGAGTCTCCACAAAGAGTAGCAGTACAGATTATCTTGCAGCAAGGGATTGTAACAGCTATGCATCTGCATCTAATAATAATAATGTTAATAAGGAAGAATAAGATCCAGTTTCCTATTGAAACCATTGTTACACAATTTTAATGCAAATATCTAAGAGAGGTAAGAGGCTAAAGTAGACTGCTTTTCCATAAAGTTAACCTTTTGTTAAGTCATTTTAAAAACCTGCATTGTTTTGTTAGATTAGCCCTCCTAAGTGTAGACAAGGTGATTTGTGGGCTCTTACTGCTGGTATTGGATCTAATCTATCTATCTATCACACTGCATCACTGTGGACATGCAGCAGTAGGTATACTGGTTTTTACACAAAGCTGCCCTGAGCTTTATAGGTGGTGTAGGGATCTTCCCGGGGGATGGTGTGTTTGGACACAGTTCAGGCAGCAAACTTGGGCTCATAAAACAGCTTTGGTGTTTATTTGTAGCATAAACGGTCCAGCAACATAAATACAGCAACACCGTGCAGTGAGAATAAACAAAACAAAAAGTCCTGCCCGTCTGGGCGCTTACTAATACAGCAGGTTACCTCTCTGGCACTTCACTTGGCAGGTAATATTGCAGGGTGTGCATAAGCCCCAGCTCCCAGCGAACACACCATGCAGGCTGTTCACTCCTGTCTGAGAGCAAACCAAGGATCCTCTGCAGGGCTTTTCTCTGTCAGGCTTGATTAGGGCCAGAGACACCTGACCCCAAAACCTGACCTGGATCGGGGGGAGGGAATGGCAAATCCCACTACCAAAACCTATCTGCCATTCCATGTAAGTCCAGGCCCGGCAATAATAAATAATAGCTCAGCAGCATAACACTGCTGAGCACAGATGCCTCCTGGACTTACCATCTCACACTCCGTATTAACCTGGGTGAGATGTACACCCCCTCGAGCACTTTTCCCGTGACATGTCCACATATCCCCCCCCTCTTTTTCAGACCGGAGGGCTGAGCGTATTGTCCCCACAGGCAGTGTACCCTTGATAGGGCGTCCGCATTTGCCTGTAATTTCCCTGGCCGGTGTTCCACAGTAAAATTAAAGTTTTGTAGGGACAAAAACCACCTAGTCACCCTTGCGTTTTTCTCCTTGTTTAGCTTCATCCATGTTAGGGGGGCATGGTCTGTCACTAACCTGAATTTCCTGCCACTTTGCTAAGAATTTGCTTTCTACCGTGGGAACAAGAATGAGTACCCGGTCACCTGGGCTAAATGTCCTGATTCTTGCAGAACGATTGTAAATTCTGCTTTGGCCCTCTTGCGCCCTCTGGAGGTGTTCCCTTACTAGGGGCATTACAGTGGCTATACGGTCCTGCATTTGTGCTACATGCTCTATAACACTCTTGTATGGGGTGGACTCACTTTCCCATGTCTCTTTCGCTATATCCAACAAACCCCTAGGGTGACGACCATAGACTAATTCGAAGGGAGAGAACCCTGTGGACGCTTGGGGTACTTCCCTAATAGAAAACATTAGATAAGGTAGTAAGTGATCCCAATCACGACCATCCTTTTCCACCACTTTTTTTAACATATGTTTCAGGGTTTTATTAAACCTCTCCACTAACCCGTCTGTCTGTGGGTGATATACAGAGGTACGTAGGTGTGAGATTTTAAACAGTTTGCATAGCTCTTTCATTACCTTTGACACAAATGGGGTACCTTGGTCGGTCAAGATTTCCTTGGGGATCCCCACCCTGGAAAACATATAAAACAATTCCCGTGCAATTGTTTTAGAGGCAGTGTTTCTTAGGGGTACAGCCTCAGGATAGCGGGTCGCGTAGTCCAACACAACTAGAATGTACTGGTGTCCCCTAGCCGACTTTACAATGGGACCCACCAAGTCCATTGCGATCCGGTCAAAAGGTACCTCTATGATGGGGAGTGGAACCAAAGGACTGCGAAAATGCGACACTGGAGCGCTAAGCTGACATGTGGGGCACGACTCACAGTATTTTTTTATGTCAGCATAAATCGCAGGCCAATAAAACCTCTGGAGGACTCTCTCCTGCGTTTTATCTGTCCCCAAGTGGCCCCCAAGGACATGATTATGGGCCATGTCGAGTACCTGACGCCGGTACGACTTAGGCACCAGAAGCTGTTCCACCACCTCATCATTAATCCTAGTGACTCTATATAAGAGATCATTAGTCATAGAAAAATGTGGAAATTTTTTCTCAGCTTCTGGCTCCTGAGGTACCCCATTCATAACAGTGACCTGCTCTCTAGCATTTTTGAGAGTGGGGTCCTGTAATTGTGCAGTACCAAAATTATCCCTAGACACCTCTAAGTCTGGAACATTTTGCGCAGTGGGAGGAGCCTCTTCCTCACCAGCCAGGACCTGCAAAGGAAAAGCATCATATTCCTCCTGTACATTTTTATCATTTACCGTGGGTAATGCAATAGACTTAGGGGTCTCCTCACTCCTTTCAGGGGATTGTTGTTTTCCCCATAGAGCCCAGAACAAAGGAAAATCATGCCCCAATATTACATTATGCATAAGGTTTTTAACCACACCCACTTCATATTGTACAGTGCCTAGTTCAGTCCCGACATTAGCCAGTACTATAGGGTAAACCTTTGTATCACCATGTATGCATACCACACTCATATGTCTTTTTGGCACAAAGTCCCCAGCCACCAGGCTGGCATGCACCAGGGTGACAAGGCTTCCTGAGTCCAGCAACGCCTTAACAGGGAAGTCATTGACAGTAATGTTGCAGACTTGTGGTTCAGTCTCTAGTCCAGTGACTGCAACAAAAGACGGCTCCGCAAATAGCGACTGACGCCGGCTAGCGTCACACTCCATGGGCTCAGTGGTAAGAGGGCAATGGGCAGACATATGTCCCGTCTCATGGCATCTCCAGCACTGGATAGGGCCTGGTCTCCTTGGCAGGGAGTCCTTTTTAGGGCCACTTAGCCACCGGGGACCATCACCAGTCTTTTGCCCCTGAGTTACCTCCTGAGCGCTCTTCCCTCTATCAGCACCCCTCCACACTTCCCCAATAGATGGAAGTCTCTTACCAGATGATGGCACAGATCTGGCACTCCGGGGAGGTGACGGTGCTGCAGGAACATCACGGAGGTAGTCCTCGGTCGCCTGGAACCTCTCCACAAGGCTGACGAGTTCGTCGGCACTCCTAGGGTCGCCTTGTCCCACCCAGCGTTGTAGATCAGCAGGAAGGGCACGGAGGTAGCGATCCATCACGACCCTCTCTAGGATCTGGGCAGGAGTAGAGGTGTCTGGCTCCAACCACTTTCTTGCCAAATGGATCAGGTCGTACATCTGGGACCTCGCTGACTTGTCCAGACTGTAGCTCCAGTTGCGGACCCTCCGGGCACGGACAGCAGCAGTAACTCCTAGTCGGGCGAGTATCTCTGCTTTTAGCCGAGGATAGTCTTTGACCTCTTGCTCACTGAGGTCATAATAGGCCTTTTGAGGTTCGCCTGTTAAATAAGGCGCAATCACTTCTGCCCACTCAGTGGAGGGTAACTTCTCTCTCTCAGCCACCCGCTCAAAGACAGTTAAGTAGGCCTCAATATCGTCATCAGCAGTCATCTTTTGCAGCGCACGCTGCACGGCTCTTCTCACAGACAAAGTCTCTGGCGCGGCTGCTGCCACCAGCTGGGGATTAGCACCTGCAGACGCCTCCTGCTTTGTGATTAGGTGCTCAATAAGTCTCTGTTGTTGAGCCATTGCTTGCTGATGTGCAGCCATTGTCTGTTCATGGCGCAGGTTAGCGGCTGCCTGATCCTGTTTAGCGGCTGCCTGAGCCTGTTGTTGTGCAGCCAATGCTTGCTCAAGGCGTAGGTTAGCGTCTGTCAGAGCCTGTTGTTGCTGCATATTCACTTGCATTAACTGCTTCATCATCTCCTCCATGATGCTTGGCTGTTTTTGGAGTGAAGCAGCAGCCTTCACCCAAGACATAAGCAGCTGTAGCCAAGTTGATGCACACCGTTGCCCCTAGCAACCATTTTGCCCGCTCTGCAGCACCAATTGTAGGGATCTTCCCGGGGGATGGTGTGTTTGGACACAGTTCAGGCAGCAAACTTGGGCTCATAAAACAGCTTTGGTGTTTATTTGTAGCATAAACGGTCCAGCAACATAAATACAGCAACACCGTGCAGTGAGAATAAACAAAACAAAAAGTCCTGCCCGTCTGGGCGCTTACTAATACAGCAGGTTACCTCTCTGGCACTTCACTTGGCAGGTAATATTGCAGGGTGTGCATAAGCCCCAGCTCCCAGCAAACACACCATGCAGGCTGTTCACTCCTGTCTGAGAGCAAACCAAGGATCCTCTGCAGGGCTTTTCTCTGTCAGGCTTGATTAGGGCCAGAGACACCTGACCCCAAAACCTGACCTGGATCGGGGGGAGGGAATGGCAAATCCCACTCAGGGCCGGCCTTAGGGTAGTTGGTGCCCTGTGCGAAACTTTCTTCCGGCGCCCCCCCCCCCACCCCCCAATTTATGTATAGTTGTATAAAAAATGCAAGTAATTCTTTCACAAACAGCATTCTTTATTTATTTGTTAAATAAATAATAATAATTAAATAAATAATAACAACAAAACTGCAGCAATCAATTTCAACTGTACACATTTAGTACTCAGTGCAACGTAAAACAAATAAATGAGCTCCCTGGCTGCTCAGAACATAACTTTACGTGATTTTGCTCTTGCAAATTCATCAATAGTGGTATTCATGTCCAGTGTTCGGAGAATGTCATTCTCAATGGACAGCACTGCTAAAGCTGTTAGTCTGTCATCTGACATTGATGACCTCAAGTAAGTTTTAATTAGTTTTAATTTGGAAAAACTACGTTCTCCTGAAGCCACAGTGACAGGAATTGTCAATAAGATACGAAGTGCTACCCACAGATAAGGAAAGGTGTCAGTCAGACTATTTTTGCTTATGAAGTTCAGCACATCGAGAGGAGTTTTAGTATCTTGAGGTAGAATACTTTGAATGTGGAAGAATTCCTGGGCCAACTCTTCTCCATTGACATCAGATTTGGTTCCATTTACCAGGGCAGCCTGTAGATCAAAGCAACTCCTTCTCAGGTCTTCTCTAGAAAAACTATTACTTTTGATGTCGTATAAAAATCCCCATATTTTGTTATGGCTTTCTAATTGTTTGAACCGTTCTGCCAAAGATGTCAACGCTGTGTCTACTAAAGGCAAAAAAAATTCTACCTTGAATTTAGTCTGAGGGTCAGTTATTGCTTCATCTCGTCCTTCATAATCAAAGGAAGACTTCTTCAGTCGGATGCGGGCCTGTGACCTAAACACCGGCTCCAAATTCAAGTTGTCAGCAATCTCTTTTGCATTCTGCAGTGCCATGTTAAATCCATTTTCCCGGAAATTCCTAATAAATTCGAGACACTTGTGAATGACATCTGTCACTGTAGTGAGATCAGAAGTTTGTCTTTGCATGGCTTTACTAACAATGTTTATCTGAAACAATATGTCATACCATATAATAAATGACATAATAAACTTAAAATCAGTGATCTTCTGAGAAAGGGTCCTGGCTTCAAAAGACACATTTGGCTCAACGTTATTTTCCTCAGATAGTGCAACTAATGCCTCGTTTATTTCTCCTAACTGATAGCGAAAGGGTTTAAGGCAGTCAATCCTGCATTCCCACCTTGTAGTAGACAAGGGTTTCAAAGTTAGACCTGTAACATGGTCAGTCAAGATTTTCCACCTTTTAACGGAACCAGAGAAAAGAACATAAATACATTGTATTAGGCCAAAAAGATCCTTTGAGTCTTTACTTGACCTTGCTGCATCTCCAACCACAAGATTAAGACAGTGACATCCACATGGCACAAAGACAGCACAAGCATTTTTTTGTAAAATGTGAACTTGAACACCGTTGTGTTTTCCAGCCATGTTTGCACCGTTGTCATAGCCTTGACCACGACAGTCATTAATATCTAAATCTCTCTCACTCAGAAACTGAAGAATGGAATTAGACAATCCCTTTCCTGTTGTGTCTACAACATTTCTATAGCCGATAAAATGCTCCTTAACTGTGTATATGTCAGATAGTTCATCCAAGAAGCGAATAGTGAATGACATTTGCTCTTTGTGGCTCAAATCAGGAGTGCAGTCTAGTATTATGGAGTAATACTTTGCCTTCTTGCAGCGTGTAAAAATGTTGTTAACAACTTGGTTTGCCATCAAAGTAATAATTTCATTTTGAATGGTTTTACCACAGTAGTGGTCTGTTGTTTCTCTGGAGACAACACGATGAAGGTGTTCAGCCATCACTCTGTCAAATTTTCCAAGTAGCTCCACAAAACCCAAAAAGTTCCCATTATTGGGAGTAAAAAGACGATCAGAACTACCTCTGAATGCCAAATTCCTCTCTGCAAGAAACTGGACAATACTTACAAGCCTTTCCAAAACTCCTCTCCAGTGTTGCCTTTCTTGATTCATTAATGCTTGCATGTTAGAATCTATTGTTGTGTTCGTCTTGAGCCGAACCTGAGTCTCTAGCCATTTACTTTCTGCTAAAAAGTGATTTGGTGAGGACTCATGTGATTTTAATATAGATGACATATGCTGCCAGTCTTGTGATCCCTCTAAAGCAAGAGATGACCTTGGTTTTCTATCAAACAATTTACAACAAAAGCAGACTACTTTGTTTGTAGATTTTGAGTACACCAACCACTGTCTCCTGCAGTGTTGTCCATTAACCAAAATTCTCTTATAGAATTCAGCTGAAAAGTGACGGTCATTTGCATCTTTTTTGAACTCAACATCTGTTATGTAAACAGGCCCATTTTCCACAATCTGATCTACTACTTTGGTTGTTAATGTAGTAGGCCACAAAGCAGGGTCAGTGTCAATCAGTATTGAATTACTGGGGTCTTCTGGAATATCAGTGTCATGGTGATCAACTGCTGCGCCAGTTGCAGACTCTTCCTCTAGATCTTCTCCAACTTCAGGGTTAACATTTTCTATAACCTGAGGATCCCCTGTCATTGCCTCTGATTCACAGTGTGGAGAGCCATCAAGGTTTAATAATTGTCCTGACGTGGAAGGTTCACCCGGATCAATTTCAACTGGACCTTCGCTGTGCATCTCTACATGTTGTTCTGCAGCTGTCTCCTTTGAGGGGCATGGACTGCTTGATTCAGATGATTTCTGAAACAGCTTCTTTAAAGACCCTGCACATTTTTTGTCTTCAAGTTCTTTTAGTGCTTTTCGTTTTCGATTTTGCGCACCTGATAGTTTTTTGGGACCCATGGTAAATCATAAACTACCATTTGCTTTCTTATAATCTGTAATAGTAAAAGATAGGTTCCCCTTAAGTTTCACAGTTAAAGGAAAGTGCCCCGGGTTGTATGTGCAACCATTGGATTGTTCATACTGTCCAAATTAATGGCAGCCACAAACGCCTAGTACAGGATGCAACAGACCCAGATCCATCCCCCTATACCACAAGGATTCCCATTTGCATTGTTTACATACTGCTGTCAACAGGGCAAAGTCTGGACTTAATGCTACAATCAATTGTGTGGCAACTATTCCCATGTTACACCAGCTATTAGCAAAATGATAGTTTATTAGGCAAATAAATACATATATACCAGCAGTAGATATACCAAATGCATGCATATATACAGCAGTAGATATAGTAAATGCATACATATACAAGCAGTCAGTATACCAGTATTGTTTATATTTTTACTAGTTTATTGTTTTTTTAAAGGTAGAAGAAAGACCGGACTCCTTTGGAAAGAAGATTTTTTTAACTTATTTAATAAAAGGGTTCTTAGGAAAGTTTTATTTCAATAACGATCTTATTATACTATTGTGTTTTTTTCTTACTTATTTATGGCTTAGTAATGGAAGCTGTCTAATAGACGGTATCCATTGCTAAACTGGGGCTTAGCGTTAGCCCATACAACAGCTAATACTAACCTCCCCACTTATTACCCCCGTACCTACCATAACCTGGGGTACTGGGAAGAGCCAGATACCGTCAGGCTTGGAGCGTGAGAAAATTACGGTCCAGGACTGTACGAAAGCAGACTGGTGTTATTAGGCTGACAATGGCCAAAACAAGCGGACCTTGCCACCCTGATAATGTAAGGCTGCTGCTGCTTTTTTTTTTTTTTTTTATCAGACTGATTATGGAAAATAGGGGGGATGCTATGCAATAGTCTAATAAATAAATAAAAAAGCACAGGTTACCCCCTATTTTTCATAACCAGACAGATTTAAAAAAAATACAAGCAGCAGCGGCCTGAGACTACCAGGACGACAAGGACCACTTATTTTGGCTGCCCCCAGCTTGATAGCATCAGTCTGCTGCTTTTTGCTTTTATCTTGCTGGTTATGGAAAATAAAGGTGATCCCATGCATTAAATAAATAATTAAAAAAAATGCGTGGGGTCCCCCTTATTTTTCATAACCAGCCAGATAAAAAAAAACAAGCAGCAGTAGCCTGACACTATCAGGGTGGCAAAGGCCATTTATTTTGGCCATTGCCAGCCTAATAACGCCAGCCTGCTGCCGCCCAGGCCGGGAGCGCCAATTTCTGACGCTCCAGGCCTGACGGTATCTGGCTCTTCTCGGTACCCCTGGTGGCGGTGGGTACCGAGGTAATAAGTGGGGGGGTTAGTGTTAGCCGTTCTACGGGTTAACACTAAGCCCTGGCTTACTAATGGACGCCATCTATTAGACGGCTTCCACTACTAAGCCAAAAATAAGTAAGAAAAACCCCACAAGAATTTTAATAAGATCTTTATTGAAATAAAACTCGCCCGAGACCCCTCGTTGACCCTTTTATTAAATAGATAAGTTAAAATCAGCTTTCTGCAGTAGTCCGGTCTTCTTTCTTCTATCTGTAAAGTAAAATAAAAAAAAGTACATTACTCACAGAGCCAATAACAGCCCTGGCATTTATTCTAGGTCACTCCCCCTAATAGTGACATAGAATAAATCCTACAGCCTCCCACCACTCAGGATGTTAGTGATTTGATTGTGGGGGTCTGCTGGAGGGGTGGGAGGCTGTAGGATTTAGTGTATGTCCCTATTAGGAGGTCCCAACAGAGGCCTTAACCTCCATAGGCCTCTGTTGGGACCCCCTAATAGGGACATACACTAAATCCTACAGCCTCCCCACCCCTCCAGCAGACCCCCACAATTAAATCACAAAGGAGCACCCCCCCCCCCCAAACAAACCCCCCCCCACCCCATCCCAGCGGTACTCACCAGCAAGATGACAGAAGAGGCACTGCTTCCTTTTAGGACGTGCTGAGCGGGTGCCTGGTGACGTCATGCACGCGGTGACGTCGGCGCGCAGGAGAGGGTGAGAGAACAGGAGCGGGGCGGAGCCAGGGGAAGCGCACAGGCAGAAGAGACAGCTGCACATCTAGCTATAGAAATGTGTGCTGCTGTCTCTCTGTCTGCAGGAGCGCCATGCCGATACACTATAGCAGGAGACGCTGGGGCAGGCGATCAGCTGTGCAAGCGCCCGGGCTGCCGGGCAGAGGGAGGAAGCTCTGCCTCTGCATACTTAGCTTTGGTTTAGTAGTCTGCAGGAGCGCCGTTAGAAAGGAGCAGGGTGCCGGGCGGCCAGCTGGAGGAACAATCGGGGCGGACAGTGATTTGTGACAGACTGTCACAAATCACTGTCCGCCCCGATCGTTCCTCCAGCTGGCCGCCCGGCACCCTGCTCCTTTCTAACGGCGCTCCTGCAGACTACTAAACCAAAGCTAAGTATGCAGAGGCAGAGCTTCCTCCCTCTGCCCGGCAGCCCGGGCGCTTGCACAGCTGATCGCCTGCCCCAGCGTCTCCTGCTATATCGGCATGCCAGCGGCGCTCCTGCAGACAGAGAGACAGCAGCACACATTTCTATAGCTAGATGTGCAGCTGTCTCTGTGTCTCCTCCCCGAGCGCCCCCCTGCCGGCCTGGAGTGATGCGCCCTGTGCAACCGCACTGGTCGCACACCCCAAAGGCCGGCCCTGATCCCACTACCAAAACCTATCTGCCATTCCATGTAAGTCCAGGCCCGGCAATAATAAATAATAGCTCAGCAGCATAGCACTGCTGAGCACAGATGCCTCCTGGACTTACCATCTCACACTCCGTATTAACCTGGGTGAGATGTACACCCCCTCGAGCACTTTTCCCGTGACATGTCCACATAGGTAATAGAGGAAAGCTTTGATTAATAGATTATAACCCAAATAACTTTTTGGGGTAAAGTTTTTTCACAATAAACTGTAGCATAGATAGGACCTTTTGATTACTTTTATAGGATTTTTGTGGGATATGATAGAACAAGAAAAAATTTTGTGATGGGACAGTGCAGTGATTGGCTCAGTCGGCTGTCACCGAGTCGGGACTGGAGATGCAGACGAGAGCACTCTGGAGGAATGAGAGCGGGTAAGCATAGCGTCTTTATTATTTTTACCTACACGGCATGGAAGTAGTTAAAGAAAGCTGCCACTACATTCTGGCAGCAGAATTAAAATCTGCTATGGGAATGCAGGGCTATAGAGGGTAATGGTAACGAGCATCACAGCGTAAAATCTGCAGCAAACTCATTACATGTGAATGTACTCTAAGGCCTCATTCACACCTTCAGTAATTTTTCTGGACCACAAAACCTCACGCTTTTTTTACACCGAGGTCCGTATAAATTCATCCGTGTTTGCATCCGTTTCCATTTCCGTAAAATGTGAATAGTACTAGTTTGCATATATTTGATCCGTGTTTTTTACGGACATCACGGATGTGACATCTGTGAAAAACACGGATCCCATAGACTTCTATTGGTAATCTGTACCGCAATCACAATCTGCACTAGAGCATGTCCTTTTTTTTTTTACGGAACGGATTACGGATCAAAATTAACACGGACTGTGCTCTAAGTTGAACAGTGATTACGGATCCGGAAAAACTGACAACTTTACTGAACGTGTGAATAAGGCCTAAATGTGCAATTTTTTAAACTTTTTTCCTCGCATTCTTTAATAGAAATCCTTGAATCACATGTTCAAAGAATCAAACCATGCAAAAAGTATGTGGGAAGAAAGCCATATTTTTCTTTATCTAACACTACCACTACCCCCGTCTTTGATCAGTAGAAGACTACGTCATCCATATCCAAACAGCCGTGTTTTTCAAAACCTGGACAACCCCTTTAACATGTCTATACAGTACAAAGAACGCAATACACAACATAGCCATATTTGCAGTGTTTCCTGAAACTATTCTTATAATTGGTTAGCATAACCATGACGAATCACAGTTCAGTTTTGTGTAAGGCGGCTACGTGACAGTCCCAAGGGGTTCTTGCACATTTCACTATTACCCCATTTCATCCTCCTTACAGATTGTATCATGATGATAATCAGCTGATCTCCAGTTCCAGCTTCCTATTACGGCATATGGACAGGGGCTTTCCTGATGGGACTGGATATGGTAGTGCTTGTCTGAAATCCTGTGACTGAATAAGTAGTACAATTGATGGACTTTATATAAATTATATAGCACAAGCTCTTGAAATTAGGGATACTGCTTGAAAGCATTAGTTTTTATGTAGCTATTTTGCTGGCTAGGATTCAGAATGATTTCTCATTATGTCTAATAGTAAGTGATCCCTGCATCATATATCCTCTTATGCCTAATTTGCATCACATTTCTTTTTTTGTCATGGTGTTTTTATTATTTTTTTGTTCTCCTTTGAGTCACTGTGTACAAAGCAGTTTTGTCATTAAGGTATATTATACAAATGTATATTGTTACTGACTCCTTGTGTCACACATTGTATGACTATTTGCATAACTGTCTGCTTCAGAAATTTTATGGGTTTATGAAAAAATGCACCGGTATTAGGAATACACATGTTAGCACATGTTAGTTAGTATTGCCCGGCCTGCCAGTATGCCAAAATGGTCAAATCTAAAGATGAGCGAAACTACATTAAGGGTAGCATCACACGTAACAGCATCACAGCGGATTTCACGCTGCAAGTTCACAGTGAAATCTGCTATGATTCCTATCCTGTCAGTTTCAATAGGATTACATACTCGCAGCGGAATTGTCATCCTGCTGCAAGTATGTAAGCAGCAGCCCCCTTAACCCCCCGCGGCCCGGTGCATACATTACCCGGTCCCGGAGTCCTTACATCCTGCTTACACTGATTGGCTGAGCGGGATGTCCAGACACCGGGAGGGGGGTTAAGGGGGCTGCTGCTTACATACTTGCAGCAAGATGACCATTCCACTGCGAGTATGTAATCCTTTTAAAACTGACAGGAGAGGAATCGCAGCGGATTTTGCTGCAGAACTTGCAGCGTGAAATCCACTGCGATTCCGTTGAGTGTGAACCCACCCTAAGTTTGGTTTTATGAAACGCTAAGCACTCCTCATTTGACTCCCGATGGCTGGAGAAGATGCATGGAAACCATCTATAAAGCCTATGGCAACACCCAGTTGGCTATTGAGTCATCCATTTCTAGTGGGAATATCAGCAAATTAAACTATTAAGAATTGTTAATTCTTCGGGAATACAAGTATTTACTAAAATACTTCTATTTTACATGTAACTTATGAGACATGGTGAACTGAGTTAAAACAAACAAACAAAAAAAGGCGTAATTGTGTTTTTTCCATCCCATCCCATTAATATTTCTTTTGTTTGTCAATACCATTTGTGGTACTATAAATTGTACCATAAATATAAAGATTTCTGCATTAAACTGCCACGCATTAGTGTTGATGACTGTGTTTCCTTTGTGCAGCTATAAAGCTGTGTACATATGCCATCTGGATATTTACACTTATTTCTATATTGGTATTTGGTAACAATAAGTCCAAGTGTAATAAACATTTACAAGCACACCATTTCGTCTGTCAACAAACAAATCATACTACCACACCTTGATTGACAGTGACTGTGTTACTGTTTCTGCATTGTCAGTGGCAACACCAAAAATTCTGTTTTTCAAACTTCTGTTCCTGTATCAATCCTGGATGTGAAACAGAAGAAGGCGGCCAGCTATCCACCTGCACCCAACCACTCCGCACCAGCCCCCACCGTAACTGAATATAGATAAGCTCCCAATAATTCAGGTGGGCTCAGCGATGCAGTGAATCAATTCTTCTTTATTTAGTGATCCATAATAACTTTGGAGGACCATTAAAACTGATTAATGCTAACACGTTTCTGGTGCATGCTTACCCTACTCATGTCTGCTGGTTTAGCCATATGTGTGAAGATTTATACCAAAGCATTTGGTGACATCATTCTGTATACATCATTAGCATAAAAACACATGTGTATTACTAATAACAGAATTAAAGCTAAAAAGAGTTGTCATACAATAGATCCCTAGTCATAACAATGATGCTGTGTATCAGTAGTGTAGTAGAAGCTCTCTGTGTAGATTTACCCCGTTGGGCACAATTGTGGAATGGAAGATCCAATACAATAGAAGATCCAATATGCTTCTCTGTCCCATAATTTGCGCCTGATCTCAGTGTGATTTACTCCACTGCATAAGCTCTAAATGCATTTACCTCTATGAACCATAGTAAAATGCGCCAGATAGGTTACAAATGCCTGTGTGACCGACGCTGTATATGTGTTCCACGATGTGAATCTTAAGCCTCCTGGTGGTGCAACCAGTGTACATTTTTTTGCACTCAATACAATGTAGCACATAAACTATGTAGCACTATTACATTGAGAGAACTTTTGGTTTGGAGCTCCTTACTGCCATTGCTATTTTTAAAATGGTGCGAAAATGAGCAAATGCAGCATGGATGTTGCCTACAGTACATTCTAAAAAAAACCCCAAAAAAACATTATTCAGCCATGTGCTTGAGCAGTTTTATTGGGTTTTCGTTGTTATTATGGGTCATTAAATAAAGAATTCATTTACTGCTTCTCTGAGCCCACCTGATCCATTGAGATCAGTTTTGGATACCAGAACAGCTGATGTCTATGTTCCTGTTCCTCTTGGGTTCTAGCAGATTCATGGTGCGTTTACACAGACAGATTGGTCTGACAGATTTTTGAAGCCAAAGCTTTTTTTTTCAAATCAACTAGTGCCAGAAACTGCCAGAGATTTGTAATTTACTTCTATTAAAGAGTTTTTCTTCTATTTAGAGAGGTTTTCTATGGGGATTTGCTACTGGACAGTTCCTGACATGGACAGAGGTGGCAGCAGAGAGCACTGTGTTAGACTGGAGAAAATACATCACCTCCTGCAGGACATACATCACCTGAGAAGTACTAGAAGACTGAAGATTTTTTAATAGAAGTAATTTACAAATCTCTGGCACTTTCTGGCACCAGTTAATTTGAAAGAAAAATTATTTTGGTGAACAACCCCTTCAAATGCTCCAAACTCCTTCATCCATGAAACTTGTTTTTCTTCTCTTTTTTCTAGTCTTGAAGCTGCCAGCATTGGGTTTATCATTATTATAGACAGACGGAAGGATAAGTGGAGCTCGGTAAAAGCATCACTCACTCGTATAGCTGTAAGTTCCCAAGCTGTCTCTAGTTCTTGTCTCATAAGCACGTACAGTATTCCTTGTAAGATCAAAACATTGCCTAAACATTGAGGTTTTTTTGTTCTCAAACCTCTTTACCCAATATCCATGTTACTTGATTTTAAGAAGAGTTATTAGTAATGTATTACACTGGAAATAAGGAAACTCAGCATAATACTTCCCATATTGGGCACTAAAATGGCTGAAACACCTGTATAAAACCTGCATAAAATGCCCAACACAATCACAGATAGAATTCCTTGAGAGGGTTACTTTCCAGGAGTTCCAAAAATACAACCTTAATGGCTTTGGAGACTTAAAACGACTCTGTACTCACAATCACACCCCCAAACCGCTTGTACCTTCGGATAGTGGCTTTTAATCCAAAATCTGTCCTGGGGTCCTTTCAGCAAGTGATGCAGCTATTGTCCTAAAAAAACAACTTTTAAACGCAGCCCTGTGTCAAATTGGTGTGGCCTGGCCTACAGTGTGTGTCCACCCTAGGATTGCAATGCCTACCTGCCCTCCTCATCACTAGGAAAGCCCCTGGGCAGGATTTTTCCTATTCCTCACTTGAACACTGCCCAGTTGTCTTAAAGGGGAACTCCAGGTAGAGGTTAAAAAAATGAAACTTCTGCAGAAGCATAAAGCATTACTTACCTATCTATTCCATTTTTGAAACTGCCCAAAATCCATTTGTTTTGGGGGTTGTTTGTTTTGTTTTGTGTTTCTGCACTTCCTGGTTTATCAGTTGTACACAGTACTACAGGTTCCAGAATGCAATGCTTTCCCTCAGCTGTTCATCACAGTTCTCCACCCTGCCTATTCCCCGCCCAAATCTATTGCAGAACATCTAGGCTGTGTTCACACATTGCAGTTTCATTGTGTTACTGAATTATTTGCAGTAATTTATGATTTCATTGTTGTCCCATTCACACAGCTCGCTGTATTCTCTACCTGTAACACCACACAGCACGCTGTGTTCTCTACCTGTAACACCACACAGCACACTGTATTCTCTACCTGTAACACCACACAGCACACTGTATTCTCTACCTGTAACACCACACAGCACGCTGTATTCTCTACCTGTAACACCACACAGCACGCTGTGTTCTCTACCTGTAACACCACACAGCACACTGTATTCTCTACCTGTAACACCACACAGCACACTGTATTCTCTACCTGTAACACCACACAGCACGCTGTATTCTCTACCTGTAACACCACACAGCACGCTGTATTCTCTACCTGTAACACCACACAGCACGCTGTATTCTCTACCTGTAACCACACAGCACGCTGAATTCTCTACCTGTAACACCATAAAGCACGCTGTATTCTCTACCTGTAACACCACACCGTATTCTCTACCTGTAACACCACACAGCACGCTGTATTCTCTACCTGTAACACCACACAGCACGCTGTATTCTCTACCTGTAACACCACACAGCACGCTGTATTCTCTACCTGTAACACCACACAGCACGCTGTATTCTCTACCTGTAACACCACACAGCATGCTGTATTCTCTACCTGTAACACCACACAGCATGCTGTATTCTCTACCTGTAACACCACACAGCACGCTGTATTCTCTACCTGTAACACCACACAGCACGCTGTATTCTCTACCTGTAATACCACACAGCACGCTGTATTCTCTACCTGTAACACCACACAGCACGCTGTATTCTCTACCTGTAACACCACACAGCACGCTGTATTCTCCACCTGTAACACCACACAGTACACTGTATTCTATACCTGTAACACCACACAGCACGCTGTATTCTCTACCTGTAACACCACACCGTATTCTCTACCTGTAACACCTCACAGCGTGCTGTATTCTCTACCTGTAACACCACACAGCACACTGTATTCTCTACCTGTAACACCACACAGCACACTGTATTCTCTACATGTAATCTGGGTTCACACTACGCATATTTCAGTCAGTATTGTGGTCCTCATATTGCAACCAAAACCAGGAGTGGATTAAAAACGCAGAAAGGCTCTGTCCACACAATGTTGAAATTGAGTGGATGGCCGCCATATAACAGTAAATAACCGCCATTATTTCAATATAACAGCCGTTGTTTTAAAATAACAGGAAATATTTGCCATTAAATGGCGGCCATCCACTCAATTTCAACATTGTGTGAACAGATCCTGTCTGTGTTTTCAATCCACTCCTGGTTGTGGTTGCATTATGAGGACCACAATACTGACTGAAATATACGTAGTGTGAACCCAGCCTAACGCTGATATTGGATTAAAGTAAAGAACTTTTTGAATTTTTTTTCTTTTCATTACCACGCACATATTGTGATCAAGCATCTGTTATCTTTGAAGTTGAGCCCCACAATAAGGCTCTGATCCTCTCTGCCGTTTAGCATCATTTACTTGTGTTACCGCATCATTTTTGTGAATACGCTGCAGTACTGCAATGACACTCCAACATGTGTGAACACAGCCCGAATTTTACTGCACACTTCTGCACAATTAGAGAAATCAGTTCAACACCTGCTTCTGGCTGGTCAGAGATGGTGAATCACTCAGGGGATTGGGGAATCCAGCCAAGCCTCCTGTGACATCACGCCCTGCCCCGTGTCTGCATCATCAGCCTGTTCTCAACAAACACACACAATGTGAGACAGAGGCATGGAATATTTGTCTCCTAAAAGGAGATAGCAGAAGGAGCAGAAGATAATGTGGATTTGCACAGAGGCCATTTTTTTTCTCTTCCTGGATTTCTAATAGCTACCAGTGTGGCAGAACTGTACAGATACGGTAATACATTGTATAGACAGAATTAGATAGTTAATATATTTAACTTTTAATGTACTTTTAATAGAAAACAAGTTTTTCTTATCCGGAGTTCCCCTTTAACGATCCAGCTCATGTGCAGTGTTCACACAGGTGATGAATATGAGAAATTGTTCTTGGGGCATGCCTAATGATGAGGAGAGCGGAGAGGAGGGATCGAGAGGTGTTGCAAGCCTAGGGCATAGACACTCTAGGCCACACCAATTTGACACAGGGCTGCAAGTTTAAAAGTTGTTTTTTGGTACAAGTGGTTTGGGGGGTCAGACTGTGGGTACAGAGTTGCTTTAATATAGATTTCTGATACTGGGACTGGCATATAACATAAAAACTCCTCCCTGGACTCAATGTCATTACAGCTCACCAATGATTGTAGTGATTTCTATAAAGCGTGGGACAAAGCTCACATTTTCCATATATTATGCAGAAATATATAATAAAATTGTACTGTATTATATTTACATTGCTGTCTGGTAAAGAAAACTAAACAGTTACTGTATGTGACATCCCAGTGCTATAGACAACACTGTATGATAACTATTTAATACCATAGGCTATGTAGTGGTGGCAGTTTTACCCATGTGTTTCTAACACATTCATATTTTACTATGAGATCTATTAATAACTATTCTCATTTTTCTTAGGGAGCCTTCCCCGGGAATCTGCAGTTGGTGTTTATTTTACGCCCATCTCGGTTCATACAGAGGACTATTGCGGACATTGGGATTAAACTCTACAGAGATGACTTTAAAATGAAGGTACCGGTAAGCGTGTATTTTCATCTTGTGCTCACCTGCATGTACTCACGTCATATCATATCACCTTGTGTCACCTGTTGTTACTTGTTGAAGAAATGTCTGCATTCTCCTCTGGGCATATTTTACAAGTTCCGCTGTGTGCTGTTATTATGTTTGACCCCATCAACACATTTTCCATGATATAAGGATTAGAATGTGTCACAAACAATGTTTCCAGATATTTTTTTACAAAGCAACTAAGGCTACGTTCACATTAGCGTTTGACCATCCGGCACCATTCAGTCTACCTTTTCCGTTTTAGAGTAGGCAAAACGGAAACTGTCGGATCCGTTAAAATCCCCATAGATTACCATGCTATTTTAGTGTGCTCCGTTTGCCCTAATTGTGCTCCGTTTGCATGCAATCCGTTCAAGATCCGTTTTTTTGAACGGAAGAAAAAAGTGTTTGCAGTATTTTTCTTTCCGCTTAAAAAAACGGATCACGAACGGAAAGTGCACTTCCGTTTTTTTTTTACATTGAAGTCAATGAGGACGGATCTAAAACGGAAGGTATTTCCTTTCACATCCGTTTTTTTCCATCCGTTTTTGCACCGAGCATGCGCAGAAGCAGCAAGAAACCAAAGAACAAAAATAAACGGATAGAAAAACGGATGCTGACTGATGAAAACGGATGCAAACTGATGTACAAAAGTCAGTTTTTTAAGCCAAAATACAAATGGACCATTAAAAAAAGATGAACATTTTGCAATCAGTTTGCATCAGTCTGCTCATCAGTTTATGCTCATCCGTTTAATTAATATAAACGGATCCGTTAGAAACAAAGAAAAACGCTAGTGTGGCCGAGCCCTAAAAAGCAAACGGACCAGCACACAAGTAGAAAACTGCAGTGCAAATACTGCAGACAAGAGGTTTTGTCCATTTTACCCATGTTGAAAACATCTAGCTATGGATTTTGTATTTTCTCCCCATGTTTGTGTTGATTTCAATATTCCCCCTCTACACACACACACATACTATACACCCCCTCTACTCCACTCTAAAAAGGTCATAGGTGATTTAAGACCTATGAACCAGGCCCTTATATGCGAGTTATGGATAGGGAAATGATATTGTGAGGTTAGAAAACATGAATTTATGCCAATGGTAAAAGTCTATGTCAACAAAGATCTGTAAATCCTTTGGAAATACAGAAGATTCTCAGGAAAATATGCATCCTCCAGCTGCTTTCTTCTCTCTCTCGCCTTTCAAAATACATTCATACTGTATATGTTTGGCATACAGCTATTTGAAATATATGGCCAGCTTAAAATGGATTCCAAGGCTTAAATGAAAATGGTCTGTCTTAATGGTGCGTTTACACAGACAGATTTATCTGACAGATTTTTTTAAGCCAAATCCAGGAACACACTATAAACAGGGAACAGGTCATAAAGAAAACACTGAGATTTCTCCTCTTCTCACAGCCATTCCTGGCTTTGGCTTCAGAAATCTGTCAGATAAATCTGTCTGTGTAAATGCAACATAATGATGCGTTTACACGTAACAATTATCGTGCGAATTTGCGCGATAACGATCGAATTCGAACGATAATCGTAAGTGTAAACGCAGCGAACGATCAAACGACGAACGAGAAATCATTCATTTTGATCTTTCAACATGTTCTCAAATTGTCGTTCGTCGTTCACAGAAAATTCGCAGATCATTCCGTGTAAACAGTCGTTCGCCAATTTAACCAATGTGTGAGATAGGCTTAAGCGATCGCAAAACGATTTTCCGTATGATATAATGTACCGTCTAAACGCTGATCGTTATGAAAAAAAAATCGTTACTCCGACATCGTTAATCGTACAACCGGGCCAATTATCATTTTGTGTAAACGCACCATAAGGATAGGCCATCAATCACTGGGAGTCTGGGAGCCAACACCTGGCACCCTTGCTGATCAGCTGTTTGGGAGAACGTCAGCACCTGAACTACACAGAGAACAGGACCAGAAGCCGTGGTGTCAGGTTACTGCATCTCCTCTCCCATTCAATTTAGTGGGAGCTGAACTGAAGTAACCTGCCCCACTTACTCTGCAGTGCACATTCCACAGCTCTTCCAAACAGCTGATTTTTGGGAGTGTCAGGTATTGGCGACCCAATGATTACAGATTGATGTCCTATCCTGAGGGCCCATTTACACAGAAAGATTATCTGACAGATTATCTGACAAAGATTTGAACCCAAAACCAGAAACAGACTTTAAACAGGGAACAGATCATAAAGGAAAGCCTGAGATTCCTCCTCTTTTCAAATCCATTCCTGGCTTTGGCTTCAAATCTTTGGCAGATAATCTGTCAGATAATCCTTCTGTGTAAATGGGCCCTGAGCATAAGCCATCAATCATGTCAACCCAGAAACCCTCTTAAGGTTACAAACCCACTTGCCGGATCTGCAGCGAGTCTCCATGCTGCGTTTTTGCAGCGAGACTCGCTGCAGATCCCGGCCCTATACTTTTAATGGCAGACAAACACGCAGCAGGGATGTACATCCCAGCTGCGAGTTTGTCTGCAGCCTACCCCATTAACCTCCCGGCCGCCGGAGCTGATACTTCACCTGATCCCGGCTCCGGCGGTTCCCGATGTCTTCTTCAGCAAGCCGGAGCGGGGACCAGGTGAAGTATATGCCCCGGCCGCCCGATGCCCCCCCCCCCCCCCCCCGCAGCCCCGGCCGCCCGATGACAGCCCCCCCCCCCCCCGCAGCCCCGGCCGCCCGATAGCCCCCCCCCCGCAGCCCCGATCGCGCACACGACCCCCCGCAGCCCCGGCCGCCCGATCGCCCCCCCCGCAGCCTCGATCGCACACACGCCCCCGGCCGGGGCTGCGGGGGGGCGATCGGGCGGCCGGGGCTGCGGGGGGGGCGTGTGGGCGACCGGGCGGCCGGGGCTGCGGGGGGGCGTGTGGGCGATCGGGGCTGCAGGGGCCGATCGGGCGGCCGGGGCTGCGGGGGGCGATCGGGCGGCCGGGGCTGCGGGCGGCTGGCTGGAGCATATACTTCACCTGGTCCCTGCTCCGGCTTGCTGAAGACATCGGGAACCGCCGGAGCTGGGATCAGGTGAAGTATCAGCTCCGGCGGACGGGGGGTTAATGGGGCGGGCTGCAGACAAACTCGCAGCAGGGATGTACATCCCTGCTGCGTGTTTGTCTGCCATTAAAAGTATAGGGCCGGGATCTGCAGCGAGTCTCGCTGCAAAAACGCAGCATGGAGACTCGCTGCAGACCCGCCAAGTGGGTTTGTACCCTTAAATATAACTAGTCAACAAATAATGTTACCTTTACACCAATAAATGACTAATAACCACTGCAAGACAAACTATAGTGACTAGATTCACTAAAGCAGAATTTATTATCTGAACCGCTATAGATCCAGCGTTCTGTGGGGAATTCTCATCAGTTTCATAGAACCAGAAAAAGAATTTTTGTAAGTACAGATGGACATGTAGGTTGACCAAATATGTCTACCACTATAAGGCCATGTTCACATGGCGTATAACAGTGGCCATTCTGTGACCCGGCCGGATCACAGAACAGCCGGTGTTACTGATGATCTTCACTACTAATGAATTCGGATGCAGGCTCATCAGTGTGCGCCCGCATGTGAATTCCCCACTGCACACAATGAAGCGTGTGGCCGGAGCTGCACGCTCCATTGTGTGAACTGACAGGTTCTCTGCGTCCTTTATTCTCTGCGTCCGCTTTCTTGTTTGCAGTTAGATAAGGACGCATTTGATGGACCATTTGGTTTAAGTGGCTAGCACTTTTGCCTTGCAGCACTGAGATCCAAGGTTGTGATCTGAGACAACTCCAGCGTTGGGTTTACATCTGACTCAAAATCTAGATTTTTCACCTTTATCATTTCCGTATGCTTTTGTCTCTCGTTTGGTGATTGTCCACATACATAGATGTGAGCAAATACTAATGTGAGATGTTCACTAAATTCATTTCCAATAATAATTAATTTTTATTTGTTGAATTACAGATTATTATGATAAATTCTGTTTCGGATCTTCATGGATACATTGACAAAAGTCAGTTAACCAGTGAACTAGGAGGTACCTTGGAATACAGCCATGGTCAATGGATACAGCATAGAACAGTAAGTTATAATTAACAATGAATGTTGGCAGGCCATGGCTATTTCTAGATGAGACACTTGATTACATTTTTTGGCAATACAAATACTGTACATATATTTGTACCATATGACAGCAACATTGTAAGGAGCTGTAACACAACGGTCATTGAAGTGAATGAGTACTTCTGTATGCCAGGACTTAAAGTATACATTACATACCGGGGCGTAACTAGGAATCATGGGGCCCCATAGCAAAAGAAACTGTATGGGCCCCCCCAACATACTCAACTGGCTAAGTGCAGTCCCGAAACGTGTCAATCATGTGCTAGGGAGCTGGGAGAGGTTAGTATGTGTATGAGGGGCTCTTGTGACTGGAGGTACACAGCTGCCTCCGGCCACAAGAGAGACCCACAGTGCTGTGTGACGTGTTGTGAGACCATGAAGGCCGACCACACTTCACTGGAGCCACTGCCTCTAATATGTATATAATATCCTCATGTATACCCCTCTATACATTTCTATCTATCTATATATATGTTAGAGGTATATATAAAGGTATTAAATACATATTAGAGGGATTTGAAATACTTGTGCAAGCTGGTGCCTTTATGTGCAGATCCTCGATGTGTAGCTCCTCCGCTGTGAGACAATGACCCCGGGAAGGGGGGTGGGGTTGTAGGTCGCTCTAAAACGCTATGGTGCTGGCCTGGGGGAGTGGCGCAGTGGTGCTGTTCCCCTGCAGATGCGGGCAGCTCCAAAACGCTATGACAGGTCGCTATGACACAATGTTCCCTTCACACGTGTTTACAATACATGTGCTTTCAATATGGTCTAGTACGCCAGCATACATTCTGTTTACATTCCGAGTACCCACATGGCCGCTAGGGTACCACGCTACAGTCTCCCCTTCATGTACTGTGTCAACGTATTGTGTTGCAGAACTACATTTCCCATTGCGATGTGATGTAGTCCTGTATATTACCACACACACACCATGCTGGGAGATGTAGTCCTGTATATTACCACACACACACCATGCTGGGAGATGTAGTCCTGTATATTACCACACACACACCATGCTGGGAGATGTAGTCCTGTATATTACCCCACACAGCATACTGGGATATGTAGTCTTGTATATTACCACACACACAGCATGCTGGGAGATGTAGTCCTGTATATTACCACACACACACAGCATGCTGGGAGATGTAGTCCTGTATATTACCACACACACACAGCATGCTGGGAGATGTAGTCCTGTATATTACCACACACACACAGCATGCTGGGAGATGTAGTCCTGCATATTACCACA
Organism: Dendropsophus ebraccatus; assembly: GCF_027789765.1. Lineage (NCBI taxonomy): Eukaryota > Metazoa > Chordata > Amphibia > Anura > Hylidae > Dendropsophus > Dendropsophus ebraccatus. The sequence goes on from NC_091459.1 coordinate 67,797,699, forward strand.
CACACAGCATGCTGGGAGATGTAGTCCTGTATATTACCACACACACAGCATGCTGGGAGATGTAGTCCTGTATATTACCACACACACAGCATGCTGGGAGATATAGTCCTGTATATTACCACACACACAGCATGCTGGGAGATGAAGTCCTGTATATTACCACACACACAGCATGCTGGGAGATGTAGTCCTGTATATTACCACACACACACAGCATGCTGGGAGATGTGGTTCTACTGTGCCACTGCTTTCCCCCCTCCTATACTGTGTTATCCTATTGCAGAACTACAAATCCCATTATGAACTGCCAATAGGGCTTGATGGGGGTTGTAGTTCTGCAACCTGGAGGTCCACAGGCTGCAGAACTACAACTCCCACCATGGACTGTTAGTAGGACATGGTGGGGGTAATCTTACCTGCCCTGGTTCCTGATCTGGCTGCCTTCCATTCGTCTTCTCTGTGCTCCAGGAGGGAAGTGAAGATGATGAGATGGGTGCAGGCATCGCCACTGGGGGGTGAATGGTGGCCCTGGAACACTTTGCTGGGTGGGAGGGGAGGGCAGCCTGGAACACCGTATGGGGGAGGGGCACCTGCTCTGACACAGTGTGCGGGCGGCCTGAAACATTGTGCGGGGGATGGGGAGGGGCACCTGCTCTAACACAGTGTGCGGGGGGCCTGAAACACTGTGCGGGGGATGGGGGAGGGGCACCTGCTCTAACAAAGTGTGTGGGGATGAGAGGAGTGTGAGGGCAGCCTGAGGGTGGGGTGGGGCAGGGTTGCGATCGGGCTGCTCTCACACTGTGGGGGGCGGGCAGCCAAGGGCTACTGTTTGGGGGAGGTTTGGCAGGGGGTTGCTGGGCCCACTCTGAGTGCGGGTGGGCAAAGGGGGTGGATAGCGGGCAGCTCTGGGACACTCTGACACGCTCTCTGGGGGCACCCTGAGAGCTCAAACAGGGGATGTGGCACAGCTGCTCCAACATCCTCCTCCATTAGTGCGTCTGCCTGTGACTATGACTCCGCCCCCCTGCAAGTGTACGGCAGAGCGAAGGGGACCTGCATTTGGACGTACACTGACGTTGGGGGAGGGGGACAGTACGGCAGCGGTGGGGCGTACAGTGTCTTTTGGAGCAGCAACAGGTGCCGAGAGGCCGGGCAGGGCCGGGACAGAACACACATTCAGTTTCTCCCCTGACCTGCTGACCGGGCCCCTTGATGTGGCGGGCCCTGTAGCAGCGGCTACGGCTGCTATGGCGGTAGTTCCGCCACTGATTACATATAAAAGCATTATTCAGTTGTGCACAGCATCCCTACAACTTTGCATAAGGGTGCCTTCACACCTACCGACTCGCAGCGTTAATAACGCTGCGAGTCGGCTAGGTCCTGGCAGATCACTGTCAGTACATACACGCAGCAGTCTGAACGACCGCTGCGTGTATGTAAATCTGCCGGCCACTTAACCCCTTCTGATGCCGGCTGCCTCCCGCTCCGCTCTGTATACATACCTCCTCGCTCCACGGGGTCCCAGCGTCCTGCTCTTGCGCCCGGCCAATCAGTGTTTTGCCCTGCCGCAGCCACTGATTGGCCGGGTGGGAGAGCAGGACGCCGGGACCCCGTGGAGCGAGGAGGTAATGTATACAGAGCTGAGCGGGAGGCGGCCGGCCGGCATCAGAAGAGGTTAAGCAGCCGGCAGATTTACATACACGCAGCGGTCGTTCAGACCGCTGCGTGTATGTAATGACAGTGATCTGCCAGGACCTAGCCGACTCGCAGCGTTATTAACGCTGCGAGTCGGTAGGTGTGAAGGCACCCTAAGGGTACAAACCCACTTGAGGTATTTGCTGCGTGAATCAGTCTTAAAAATAAGCAGGCAAAACACAGGTTGGCTTTATACGATTGTTCTGCGTTAAAATACGCAATTGCGTATTTTTGAAGCGTGAAGCTTGTTGTTAGCAAAGCATCAGTTGTTAACAATCTGTGTGAAAAACGCATGTAGCTTCATGCTTCAAAAATACGCAATTGCGTATTTTAACACAGAACAATTGTATAAAGCCAACCTGAGTTTTGCCTGCTTATTTTTAAGACTGATTCACGCAGCAAATACGTCAAGTGGGTTTGTACCCTAATACTCTCTTCTGTGTCAAGGTATTATATAATGTCTTTCTCTCTGGGCAGAATATGAGTAGGCTCAGTAAGGATGTTTCCCTGTCTTTTGGTTAATAGAACAGACAGGACCATGGACTAAAGACACCGGGCTGCAAGGCCTAGCGTTTTTTTTCTACCATAGACTTCAATGGGATTGTTCTGGTTATCTCAAAAACACCATTGCTGTGCATATGGCATTTATTCTCTGGTGTTTTTGTCACCTTTTGTGGTCCAGCAACTAGGTCATGTGATGGCAGAGGGAAAAAAATCCAGCACACAAATACACCTAAACCACCTAAAAAAGATCATTCACAACGCCAGAAAAAATGCGAATGCATGAAAAAAACGCATAGGCAGTTCTTCTGGTGTTTTTTTTTGGAGGCCTAGAAAACACCACACAAAGAGGAGAGGGCACCCTGATGGAAAGAGACTTTACGTGTCACATGAAGCTGTAAAAAGTAACCTCAAAAAGCTGATATACATACCACGACAGAAACATGAGCAAACGAAACCCAGACCCCAAGAAGGGTGCATCATTAGCATTATACCATTAAAGTAGAACATATGTGAGACAGAGAATATATAAGAGGATTCTGGAGCAGTGCAATTCTGACAAGCATGGCAGAGGAAATGTGAAGTTATGGGGCTGTTTATTGCTACCCACAACAAAATTACTATGGAGCTCTTGTGGGGTGAGCTGGTGGAGCTATAATGTTCTACATAGCTTATAACTACCATAGCACATAACCCCCCCCCCCCCACACACACACACACACATAACTTTAAGCACTAACCTCTAGAATAGCAAATGTTTGCAAAGCTGAAATTACTACAATGATATTATAGTCAGTGGTAAGAGGAACACTTATAGGACAGGACATAGCTGCTTTCTTCCAAAAACAGTGTCACCCCTATCCTCAGGTTGTGTGTGATATTACAACTCGGCTACATTCTCTTTGGTAGAATTGAGCTGCAAATTCATACACAAACTGGATAGCAAGCATGGCACTGTTTCTGGAGGAAAGTAGGTATGTTTTCCTTTTCTGGATAGCCCCCTAAACCTCTCACCAACTCATGACATTTATTTTTTGCTTGGGGACTCGAGTCTGCTTAACACCTAGTTAAAGCAGCTGGGGGCCACTGTAACACCAGTGGCAAAACTGACAGTGGCTTTACAGTGACCTTACTAAATGTCTTTAGTGGTACAGTGAATTGGATCAGTGGCTTGGCAGCCCAAGGCCTCTTCTAGGCTACTGTAACACGGTTTTTGAAACAGCTTTAACAACAGAGTGCCGAACTACTGCATTAAAAAAGTACTGCAATAATCTATTGGTCAATCAACTGATCAATTGGGTGATTGCTCATACAAGTCCTCTTGGAGACTTCATAAGTGTATACCATCCCATTTTTCTAATAAAAAAGGTTAAAAAAATTGAATAAAAATTATGCAACATGGTAATAATAAAAAATACGGCTCATGGATCAAAATATGAGCCCCCAGATTTTTAGACATAAAAAATTATATAGGGGTTTAGAAAATGGCAATTAAATTTTTTTAGGGTAGTAAAACATGCCAGAAACTATAAGCCACTGCTAGACAGCTCCATAGGGTATATTGATATATTGAACAGGAAACTTGATGGATATGTATGTACCCATATAGCCTAGACATTAAATCAGCTCTAAGCCATTGAATAGGTATTTGTCGTTTGACAGGAAGAGATATTGCTTGTATGTGGAAACTATTTTAGGTACAATGATGACTTTACAGTGTGAGGCTATGTTCACACAACGTAAGAGACCGGCCGAGTCACGGAACGGCCGGTCTCTGCACAGATCATCCCGGCCGGTACTTAAGTGACGTTGTGTGAACATAGCCTTAGGCTGCATTCACACATCTGTAGATTTTGCAGACCTATGAATGGTGAATGCATGCTATGGATTGTTTCCCCACCTGTCTTCATGTATCAATATCATTCCGAATATCATCACGGAACAGCCGGTCTCTGCACGGATCATCCAGGCCGGTACTTAAGTACCGGCTGGATGATATTTCCGGCCGCGGAGCTCTGATGCGGGCGCATCAGCGCGCGCCCGCATCAGAGCTTCCCATAGCACACAGTGAAGCGAGCAGCCGGAGCCGCTCGCTTCACTGTGTGAACTGACAGGTCTTTCTGCGGCCGAAATTTACTGAATTCTGGCCGCAGAAAACTGACATGTCAGTTATTTGCAGCGGCGTATGGGATCCCGGCCGGAGCGCATACGATGTGTGTTTGCGCCGGCCGGGATCCCATTGAAAGTAGGAATTGTTCCACCGCGGTAAAAGTACGGCCGTTGTTGCCATCGGCAACAACGGCCGTACTTTTACGTAGTGTAAACATAGCCTAAGGCTGGGTTTACACACAGTATATTTCAGGCAGTATTTGGTCCTCATGGCAACCAAAACCAGGAGTGGATTGAAAACACAGAAAGGCTCTGTTCACACAATGTTGAAATTGAGTGGATGGTCGCCATATAACGGTAAACAACTGCCATTATTTCAATACAACGGCCGTTGTTTTAAAATAACAGCAAATATTTGCCATTAAATGACGGCCATCCACTTAATTACAACATTATGTGGACAGAGCCTTTCTGTGCTTTCAATCCACTCCTGGTTTTGGTTGCTATGAGGACCTGACATGAGGAATACTGCCTTAAATATACGGTGTGTGAACCCAGCCTCAATATGTTATAATAAGCCTTTGTTTTCAGTAAGTAAACTAACATGCTGTTATACTGTATATATTTCCTAACATAGGCCATTGAGAGCTTTGCTCAAGTTGTGAAAACTACAGCCCAGAACTTACAGACATTTGGAACCAGCCTGGCAGAGACTGAACTCCCCAATGATGTTATATGCACAGAGGAGCTTCTCTTGACACATACAGAACATCAGAACAAGCTGAAAGTAGGTGCTGCACATCCAGCATGATCAGTCTGTTTAAAGGGTTGCTTGTTTTATAGAGGTATTTTACTACTATATTAACATCTTTGACGCAACTCTTGTCAGGAGACTATTCTTTTCTGCGTACAGCCTGCCAAACTTACTGCACAATTTTTCTACAGAGCCATAAAGGAATATAACTCAAGGTTCATTCTATTAATGAGGGGAGCAGTCTATTCACCTCTCCCAACTGATGATGCCTGCCTACTATCATGAATACGTACCAGTTCTGAGATTGTTTGCTTTAATAGAAATCCTGAAAAGCGAGGATATGACAAGCTGTAGTGTAACGGCTGCTGGATGTTGTAAACTGTGCAACACTTGAAATGAATCATACACAAAATTTGTAATTCTATTCATACATACACATACAGTGGTCATGGTTTTTCTTTACTAAAGATTTGTTTGTAGCTAATGCTGTTGGATGTGGTGAATGGAAAAGTAACATGGTCTCAACTATGGAGCTGTCAGATGAAATTATAAAATGGTTATAACATTCCATCAAGATGGAAATGCAACACAGAATGTGGCAAAAGATGTTGGTTGTTGCACGTCAGTTCAAGCAGAATTCAAGTCCTATTGACTTCTATAGGATTCCTCATTCACAATGTTCATTTTTTACGGGCGGAATTTCGAGTGGATTCCGTGTGCATTTTGATGTGGAATCTGCCTGAAATTCCATGCGTATTCCTCATTGTGAACATACCCTTAATGGGTGAGTTCTGCCGGCGAATCCCGTCTTGCTCAGTGTCAGACCGCATCTCTATTGGAGAGGCGCGTGAGCCCTCCCATAGAGATACGGTCTGACACTGAGCAAGGAATTCCGCCCCATTCGCTCAGTGTGAACATACTCTAAATGTAGAAAAGCAAAACAGAAACCTGCACTTATACCTAAGCAAAAGAAAGCAAGGAGAAAGTAGGCTAAAATGATGTCATCGAGGAGCATTGAGGATTGGATGAAAATTATATGATGAATCACCAATCTACATTGGACAATAGGATGATGCTGGAACAATAGTCTGATGCAATTCAAATCAAACATAAGGATGACTGTCTGAAAAAATTATTTCCCTACTCCTGTATGCTATGTGAAATCATGTCAGATAAAGGATCAGGCTGCACACTGCTCCCTGCTGTATCTCGGGGTGAGACCTGGTGGGAGTTGATGACATCTCAAAAGTTACTCCAAATGACAGCAATGCTTTAATGGTAAACTGAGAGCATGTACATGCTTATGCAGTATGTATGCTGACAGTTATGAGGTCATCACTAGAGATGAGCAAACCTGCCGAGGTGCGGGTTTGTATGAACCTGAACTCTCGGCGTCTGATTCCCGCTGTCTGCAGCCTCCGTGAAAAGGGTGGATACAGCCGGAGGACGGCCTGGAAAACTGGGATACAGCCATAGCCATAGGCTGTATCCCAGTTTTCCAGGTGGTCCTCCGGCTGTATCCACCCTCTTCACAGAGGCTGCAGACAGCGGGAATCAGACGCCCTGAGTTCAGGTTCATACAAACCCGAACCTCGGCAGGTTCACTCATCTCTAGTTATCACTACCTTTATATATATTCTCTGTTCTGTTCCCAGTGACAGTGTCACAGAGGGGTTTCTGTGACACTGCTTGCAGTCCTGCTCCCTGAATACCGCTCCATCACCAGGATGCCCCTGTCTCCTCACAAAAAAATTGACAATAGGCTCATCTACAGCTATGCTGAAACTCTTCTGGCTGTTAATCCTTCTCTGAGGAAGCAAGGAGGGCCTGTTGACAGAGTGGTATTTAGTGAGAGAGGGGCAAGGACAAGCAGTGTCATATATAAATATATATATATATATATATATATATACATATATATATATCCGAACCCGAACTTTCGGCATTGGATTAGCGGTGGCTGCTGAAGTTGGATAAAGCCCTAAGGCTATGTGGAAAACATGGATATAGTCATTGGCTGTATCCATGTTTTCCAGACAACCTTAGAGCTTTATCCAACTTCAGCAGCCGCCACTAATCAAATGCCGATCGTTCAGGTTCGGATGGACTCGAACCCGAACCCGGTTCGCTCATCTCTAATGCTTATAGCTATTTATACATGCATATACGTGCTGTCAGTTTCCCTTTAGGTATTGCAACTTTTTCATTACACAGTCCAAAAATACTGGTAAAACTATGACATTCTGTACCGATAAAACCCTTATTACAAAATTCATAAATAAACATAAAAGAGACAGTGTCTGATCCAGTTAGTCCATTCTGGGAGTCCGCGAAAACATGGATATGGCCTACGGCCTTAGGGCTGCATCCAACTTCTTTAACCACCGGTAATCAAATGCCGCATACTCATCTCTAAAACCATAATAAACCTACACTTTAAGGCCATGTTCTCACAATGTAAATATAAGGGCAGAACACCAATATTTGCCGTTATTATTACATTGTGGGAACATAGCCTAAATATGCTCGCAGTGGTTTCTGTGATCCATGCCACTTAGGACCTTTCCTGCTTTATGGATATTTCCTTTAACCTGGAATAAAGAGTATGTTGTATGGTATTACCTGGCTTCACTCCCATACAGTCATCCTCCTGTCCTGTGGATAATGTCCTCGCTGGTAAGAAGAAGACAGGGGCAGCATTCGGTGTGGACACCTCTGTAAGCTTTGTAAGCATGAAACATTCTGAATATTCATGTTAGGTAACCAGGTCCCATAGGGAGTAAAAGAAAGGTTAGATCTAAAACTAAAGCTTTGCTCCAGTTAAAAGAAAGACTAACTAGACTGCAGCACATGTATGGGAAGTCAAATGTCATCTTAGGGTATATTCACATGTAGTGTATCTACTGTGGATTTGATGCTATCTTCAGTTATTTACTTTTACACATCAAATCAGCAGCAGATATTATGTGTGAATATACCCTAAGGGTAGCTTCACACGCATTGCCGAGTTCTGCAAATCTGCTGCGATACCTGGTACTGTCATTTTCTATGGCTTTACATCCTCAAAGCAGATTTTTCATTCCACTGCGAGAGAGCAAAGCCCCTTCCCATTTAACCCACTGCTGCCTGGCTAATACCTTACTTGCGTGCGCTCCCACTTGCTTCTCAGGCTCCCTGCGCCCTGGCATCCCGCTCAGCCAATCAGTGGCTGTGACAGGACAGCGCACTGATTGGCTGAGTCGGATGTCAGGTAGCTGGGAGCCTAAGAAGCACAAAGGAGCACAAACAGGTAAGGTATTAGCTCAGCAGAGACGGGTTAAGTAGGAAGGGGCTTTGCCCTCTCGCAGTTGAATGAAAAATGCGCTACAAAGATGTAAGGCCATAAAACATGAAAGTATCGGGTATTACACCAGAATTAGCTGTGGAACTCACAGCGTTAAATCTGCTGTAATCAGGTACGTGTGAAGCCACACTAAAGAAAAATACCTTGCTGGCCATTAGAAGAGAGAATGGATATGACCTATAATAATCTATATGCAATAAGTTGCTTTGATTAGCTTTGTGAGGGTATGTGCACACTGAGTAATTCTGACGGAAACGCAGTTGCGGAATTCTTTCATCCTTCCAAAGAATGAACTTGCTAATTCTTAGGACGGATGAAAGAATCCGCCTGTGCATAGAATGGAGCCTATGACATGGGCGGAGATGCGAGCGGAAGCGAGCTGAGAATTCCGTGACAGAGTTTCCGTCAGAATTACTCAGTGTGCACATACCATTGCTAAAGAGTGCCAGGGATGCTTCCAGGAGGTAAGTAGCAAGACTTGTATTTCAGTGTATACCAATAATTGTGTTTTTTAGGTAATGGTTTCACTTATGTATTAACTTATTAAGTAAAATAAAAATACAAATAAATTTAAATTTTAATACATAAAGAGAAGTTAGTCCTCAATTCACCTTTTCCCCTTTTTCTCAGTGGAGCCCTTCCAGTGAACATTAGATGCATGCTGCTGTTTTTTGTAGTGAAATACAGAGACAATGGGGGAGATTTATCAAACTGGTGTAAAATAGTATTGTCTTAGTTGCCCATAGCAGCCAATCAGATTCCACTTTTCATTCATCACAGGTCCTTTGGAAAATGAAAGGTGGAATCTGATTGGTTACTAGGGGCAACTAAGGCAATTCTACTTTTACACCAGTTGGATAAATGTACCCCAATGTGTGGGTGAAAAACAACACAAGTAACCTCTTTATAACTGCTTGCTATTTATCTTCCAGGATGATTTAAAGCTAGCAGTGCAACAAGGTGGGACTCTGCTCTCATGTATAAAGGAGCCAGTGTCCAAAGACCCGAGCTGCAAACTGACGCCGGATGAGCTGGAAAATATGGCTACTGTTGAAAGGTTTGTACAGTGCACACAGGCCTTATGAATCCTGTTCAGTTTAATAGTAAAATGAAAAATCTGTGTGTGTATGGAAGATGGATAACAGTTACCTATTTGTAGGGCTTACATGTGGAGTAGTGCATAGTAGCTGTACTTCAGAAAGTATGTATATGATCTGTGTTTTCTTGTGCCAGAGATCGGTCACTATAGTTCACTATAGTTTAGGTAAATGATGGGGAACCTTCGGCCCTGTTGCTAAACTACAATTCCCATCATGCCTGAACAGCCAAAGTAAATGCTTTATCTGTCCAGGCATGATGGGAATTGTAGTTGTGCAACAGGTGGAGGGCCGAAGGTTCCCCATCCCTGCTTTAGATTTCTTATTAAGTATTAGGATCTGCAAAAACAAAGCTATAATTAAATACTATGTAATTTATAGAGATCTCTCAAGTGGCGTAGGACTTTTAAGACACTACTGTGTCTAAGACATAGGAAATGTATATGTAAAGTATAAGCAAGCCCTCTACCTTTATTCTTTACAGGATAGGGGATAATAAGGTCTGATACTTGAGACTAGAGATGATCGAGCCAGCCGAGGTTTGGGTTCTTACAATCCTGAAATCTCAGCTTCCTATTCCTGTTTTCTGCCTGCTCCATGGAGTGGATGGATACAGCCATAGGTCATAGGCTGTATCCCAGTTTTCCAGGCGGTCCTCAGGCTGTATCCACTTTCTTCATGGAGCGGGCAGACAGCTGGAATCAGAAACCTATAGTTCAGTTTTGTACAAACCTAAACCTCGGCTGGCTCGCTCATCTTTACTTGGTAGTGTTCATGAGAATGGAAGTGAGAGTTCCTCTGGAATTAATAGAATATGCATAGAGAGTGAGCGCTGACCATAGACACTTAGGGGGTGATTTATCAAAGAGTGTAACATTTAGACCGGTGCAAACTGCCCACAGCAACCAGTTAGAGTTCCTCTTTCATTTTACCAGAGCTGTAAGCTGAGCTGTGATTGGTTGCTGTGGGCAGTTTGCACCAGTCTAAATTTTACACCCTTTGAGAAATCTCCCCCTTAGTGTGCTTCATTCATTCTAGAGACAATTTTCTCCATATTCTTGTGATAGGCAAAAGAGTAAATGTTTTAAGTGTTTTCTATTTGAGTTGTGCATCTGCTTAGAGATTCTTTTCCCATTTTCTCACCAGGTTACTGGCTCAATTGGATGAAACTGAAAAAGCTTTCAATCAGTTTTGGAGCCGCCATCATCTGAAGTTAGAGCAGTGCTTGCAGCTGCGACACTTTGAGCATGACTTCAGAGAGGTATTTAAAATAGTTTTACTTCATCTTTTCTAAAAATATAGGTACTTCATCTTTTCTATAGATAAAGTGTGCACGCTACATATATGCAATACAGCAGCATATGACAGGATGCAAAGATTTAAAGAGAAATGAACACAAAGGACTTTAACCTGCTGTTATGTTCCCATATTGTTGGGGACGCTGAGAATGAAGAAAAATTTCTTACCTTCATCCTCAGCACTGTGTTTGTGTAATCTTCAGTTTAATAAATATGTAAATTCAGTGCACCGATCTGCCCTTCCTCATGAATATTGCACTGCAAAGTGCAGCAATATTCATTAGGAGGGGTCAGGCTGTATTTGTGCACTGAGGGCAGTAGTCCCACCCCAGTTCACCATCCCAACCACTTTATTTACATATTAATTCAACTGAAGATTTAACTAAAGAGGCACTGAGGATGAAAATAAGAAAACTATCTTCCATCACACGGTCCTGTATGCTATGGAAACATAATAGCAAGCTAGGGGAATATTCCACGGAGTGATAATTGCTCCGTGGAATAGAGACAACGATCAGCCGATGATCGTGTGATCGGCTGATCGTTTATTTAGGTGAAAACCTAAAATCATCGGTCACTGACCACGCATCGCTAAGTGGAATAGTGGTGCGTGGCTGGCAACAGATGATTTCATAAGACAGCATACATTAACTACTATGCTGCAGGACTTCTCCTCCACTTCTCACCAGGTCCCGCGCTCAGCAGCAGCTTCGGAGCGGCCTGTCTGAGCTGACAACCTGCTTAGCCAATCACTGGCCAGGACCACCACGGCCAGAGATTGGCTGAGCGGCCTGTCAGCTCAGACATGTCGCTCCGAAGCTACTGCTGCGCGCGGGACCCGCTGAGAAGTGGAGGAGAAGTCCTGAAGCATAGTAGTTAATGTATGCTAAACAAGGGCTGCAAGGACATCGGTAACGGCAGCCCTTGCTAAACGATTATCGGGCCGTGAAATAGGCCCAGTAAACGAGCGCCGATCTAGCAGATCGGTGCTCGTTTACATTGTTGATCGGGCCCTTATCGGCCCGTGGAATAGGACCCTTAGAGTCTATTAACTTACTTTTACTTACCCTTTAAATAGATCATCAAGGAAATGGCATTCTTTCTGAATATGTGGTACGCAGCCTCCACACCTCATGTTTTGTACAGGTCATAAAAAAGGTTAAGGGGCTGGTTTAGCTATGCGTCTCTCATCTCTTACAATCGTAAAAGTTTCACTGTTTTTTATAACTTTCAAAATCTAAATCAATAGTAAATGTGATATAAAGCAAGTTTGCAATATACATTTATTATTTTTGTTGTTGTTATCATGCTGTAAAACAGCTGAACTTACCAGAAATCCAAAGCGACAAGGTTTGTTTAATACCAGCATTATATGGGGACAAAGTTGAGGAGATTACAACTCAAGCAAGTTAAAAGGTGACTGACATTGTCTACCTCACACTTTTAAAAACTTCTGAAGACAACCTAGATTTTTGCGTTCAGTATTTTTTCTAAGAAATCACACTGTTGATTTAGTATTTCCAGAGGAATTAAGGATATTTCCATTGTTTCCTTCATTGCCTTGCTAATACTTGGACTTGTTATATTGTGGTGAGGCCACACTTCCTCATTGACAATTGCAAACAAACAGCTCAGAAAGGTAGGCTACTGGCCCTATTCCACCGGACGATTATCGTTCGCATAATCGTTAGCGATTAACGATCTCAAACGACCGCTATTGCGAAAGACCTGAAAATGTTCACTCATTTCCATTAAACGATAATTGTTACTTATGATTTGCGATCGTTTTTGCTTCGCTATTTCTTTGCTATTGCGTTCGTATCTACTGCGAACGACCGAGCAACGTCTTATTCAATGCGAACGATTGCAAACGTTTTGCGAACGAGCAACGATAAAAATAGCTCCAGGTCTTATAAAGCGATCAACGATTTCTCGTTCGGTCGTTAATCGTTAACTGCATTTCAACCGAACGATTATTATTTAGATTCAAACGATTTACCGATAATCTGAACGATAATCGTCCGGTGGAATAGGGCCCTAAGCCCCATAGAGAACTCTCCAATTACTTCTGTCCATCATTGTGTATATGAGTAAATGTCATGAAGTCAGAGTGGGCGTGTGATCTGTCACAGCAGTTGTCGGGCTATTTCCTATGCTATTTGTAATGTGTTGCTGAAATAACTAATGAGTAATTTCTACCCATCTTATACAAGGACAAAAAGGGCTTCTTATTTAGTAAGTATGTATACAGGGCAGAACGATTTCATTGTGTCCCTGAGTTTTAAAAAAATATTTTAAAGACCAGAATACTGTATGTGTTGGATAAAAAAAAATGGCAAATCACTGCACTTCTTAACTGGTGGTAACAGTAAAATTTTGGACATGAAAGATCACCTCCTTTTTGCATTTTCTTGAATGAATGGAAGCGCTGCTTAGTAAACAGGTAAATATCATAATTAGTTAAAGGCCTCCCCAAGAAAGATTTTTTCCCCTCCCATCCTAAGCATCATAAGAGAGCAGTGGATAGATTTATTGCCGTTAAATGGATTAGTACAGACATCCTGCAGTTTTGCAACCTTAGTCCAGCAGCTGGAGGCTGATGTGTTACCGTTTTGTAATTGGTCTGTGTACATCAAGTGTGCAACTTTCAGTTACCAAATAGTAACTGATAAAAACAGGGAAGGAAACTCGATGGACACATACATAACTGAAATATTAGCACTGGTACTAGTAGCTTGGCAGCTGTATTTCTAATGCTTATATTCAGCATTTCTCTTGGAGCCCTTGAAGCAAGTTTACTGTTCATAAAATGATTGTATTTATCTAACTTGATAGTTAGCACCTACACATATAAAACTGTGCATTTATTCTGCAGCACTGTTGTATAGCTGTTACTCTGTTAATATTTATGTTGCTTATTTAATATCAACATATATTGACATCGTCATTGGTCACTTCGGCTCCCATAGCACCACACTATCCAATATTCTTATAATAGACACACACTAGTTTAATAGGAAGCATACTAATCTACCGGGGCCTCATTCACTCATCTGCAAAAATGTGTCTGATTGTGGATTCGCAATTACGGACAAATTTATATCCCATTGGTTTCCCTGTGCCTATTTACATAGGCAGATCTGTGCAACATAAAAAAAGGACATGTCCTAGTGTGGAATGGACACACCAATAGAAATCTATGTGATCCATGTGTTTGTGTAAAACATATGGATCTGTAATTCTAGCTAGTGCCATCATTTTGACCATTGCTCCTTTCCACCTTTTACCCATCGGTGAAAAATACAGACTATACAGATGAAACTTATGCTGCGTTTACACAAAACGATAATTTGGCTGAACGTACAATTAACGATGTCGGAGTAACGATTTTTTTTTCATAACGGTCAGCATTTAGATGGTACGATATATCGTACGGAAATTCGTTTTGCGATCGTTTTGCGTTTGCTTAAGCCTATCTCACACATTGGTTAAATCGGCGAACAACTGTTTACACGGAACGATCTGCGATTTTTTTTGCGAACGACGAACAACAATTTTAGAACATGTAAGATCAAAATGAACGATTTCTCGTTCGTCGTTTGATCGTTCGCAGCGTTTACACGTACGATTATCGTTCGAATTCGATCGTTATCGTGCGGGCTTATCTTTTTAGCAAGTGGGAAACAAAGGGGAAGCGAGCACTAAACTTACAGGTCATAGTTCGATTACCTCGCATTATTGTAGCATAAATATACGGTCTTAAGTCTTTGGAGTGCAGAAGGTAAAGTACCTAAGAAAGTCATACAAACATAGAAAGAGCATACAAACTCCATGCACAGTTCGGAACGGGGGCTGGGGACTCTAGGTCCGCAGAATTTTTTGATTTTGCAATGATAAGAAAACCTACGTCAGCTCAGAGCTGGCGTAGGTTTCCCTGCGTGCGCTCAGGATTTGTGTAGAGGCCTCTACATAAATTTGCATACTGTCTGCTCTGCAGGAACATTTTTAAGCCCGGCGCAAAAAAGCCGGACTTAATAAATGTCCCCCATCCCCATTGACTTGATGTTATGTACTCAGGATGTTGACATTTATGCAGACACTGATTTAGGTGTCTATGAAAGGACTAAACAGAGGAGCAGGAACTCTGCAAGGGCTGTATACGGGTGTGTTCACACGAAGTAAAAGCATAGGAATTCTACCTCCTGCCTCCTGAGTGTGTCAACTCCTAATCAGTGTTAACATATCCTAATACTACAAAGCCATGTTTGCTTGCGGAGACTTTTAGAGACTATCCAACTAGTCGGATGAATGGTAGATGAATGGTAGTTTATATACTGTACTGGTGAAATAGTTTATTACTAGCAAATAATAAATCTGTCCTGGGTTATATTTATTAGGATGTGCATGTGAATGTTTACTTGAAACTACAAAGCAATGAGTATGCATGTGTGTGACCCCCTAAGTGAGCAATGTTGTTTCCTGTATACCAGTTTGATTAATGAGTAAAGTAAACACCTAGGCTGTCTAGTCTATCCTTATATTATTTCCTTTCTTATTATTACCTTAGCATGGATATATGTTTATCCCAGAAATGCTTTAAGGGGTACTCCGGTGGAAAAAATAGTTTTCAAATCAACTGATGCCAGAAAGTTATACAGATTTGTAAATTACCTCTATTTATAAAGTAATTATCAGCTGCTGTAAGTCCTGCAAAAAGTGGTGTATTCTCTCCAGTCTGACACAGTGCTCTCTGTTCAGAGCAGGAGAGCTTTTCTATGGGTATTTGCTAGACCAGCGCTTCTCAAACTGTGAGGCGCGCCTCACTGGTGAGGCGCAGCTGACAGTCTGGTGAGGCGCAGGGTCCCGGTCTGTGCCTGACATCGGCACACAGCAGGGACTCCGGGATTTATGACCTTCTGTTTAAATCAGGGCTTCTCAACCTGCGGTACGTGTACCCCAGGGGGTACAGGCCGCTGTTTGAGGGGGTACGCGGGGAGGTGGGGGGAAAAAATTACTTTTGTTTTGGGTGCCGGGACACTGCTATCACACAGCAGTGTCCCGGCACCTATCACTGCCGCTGCCCTCACATCCTTCCCCCAGCAGCAGCTCAGCAGTGTTCTGTGGGGTTACGGAACTTGGTGAGGCTGCTAGGGGAAGGATGCAGTCGGAGGATCGGGGGCTCAGGGAGGCTATGCGGCAGCCGGGGGAGTCCTGGGCAGGCGGATAGGAGATGCGGCAGCGGCAGGCTGATGTCCCTGCAGGCGGCCGCCGAAACAGCACGGCCACAAGGAAAGTCAGTGGCTAAGGGGGCTGTGGTGTGTGCGAGGCTACCCCACCCACGGCTCCTGCAGCGGATTGTGGACAGGGGGATGGGGTGCCCACCTGCTGCCGCCGCTTCCCCCACGTTCAGGCAGTGGATTGTGGACCGGGGGATGGGGCGCCCCACGTGCTACGGCTGACGCTGCTGCCGGTGGAAGTGTGGTGCCACATCTGCCGGTCCACAATCCACTGCTGCAGGAGCCTCCGGCAGGGTAGCCGCGCGCACCACTACCCCCTCGCTGACCTTACCGAAAGCTGGCCAGACCCCTCTCAGTAATAGCACACCCCCCTCTCCCCACTCCAAATCCACCCCTCCACCTCTTCTCTACCCCCTCTTTACCCCCATCATCTCCTCTGTACCCCCATCATCTCCTCTCTCCCCCTCCTCCCTCCCCCATCACCTCCTTTGTACCCCCATCATCTCCTCTCTCCCCTTCATTTCCTCTGTACCCCCCTCATTTCCTCGCTCCCCCTCCTCTGTACCCCATCATCTCCTCTACCCCATCATCTCCTCTGTACCCCCATCATCTCCTCTCTCCCCCTCCTCTCTACCCCCATAATCTCCTCTCTCCCCCGTCACCTCCTCTGTACCCCCATCATCTCCTCTCTCCCCCTCATTTCCTCTGTACCCCCCTCATTTCCTCTCTCCCCCTCCTCTGTACCCCATCATCTCCTCTACCCCATCATCTCCTCTGTACCCCCATCATCTCCTCTCTCCCCCTCCTCTCTCCCCCGTCACCTCCTCTGTACCCCCGTCATCTCCTCTCTCCCCCTCATTTCCTCTGTACCCCCCACATCTCCTCTCTCCCCCTCCTCTGTACCCCATCATCTCCTGTGTACCCCCATCATCTCCTCTCTCCCCCTCCTCTCTACCCCCATAATCTCCTCTGTACCCCCATCATCTCCTCTCTCCCCCTCCTCTCTCCCCCATCATCTCCTCTGTACCCCCATCATCTCCTCTCTCCCCCTCATTTCCTCTGTACCCCCACATCTCCTCTCTCCCCCTCCTCTGTACCCCATCATCTCCTCTACCCCTATCATCTCCTCTGTACCCCTATCATCTCCTTTCTTCCCCCTTTACTTCCTCTCTCCATCTCCCCCTTTACCTCCTCTCTCCCCCTCACCTCCATAACCTTTCCCCCATCACCTCCTCTTTCCCTCCTCCTCTATCCCCCTCACCCCCTCTTGTCCTCTTCCCATCACCAACTCTTTGCCTTTTCTCTCTCCCTCACCCCCTTTACCTCCGCTCTCTCTTCATCTCCCCCTTTACCTCCTCTCTCCCCATTACCTCCTCTTTCCATCCTTCTGTCTCCCCCTCACCCCTTTTACCTCCTCTCTCCCTCCCCCCTCTATCCTCCTCTCCCCCATAACCTCCTCTTTCCTCCCCCCTTTACCCCCTTCACCTCATCTACCCCCTTTACCTCCTCTCTCTTCCTCTCTCCCCCTCTTTCCTTCTCTCCCCCCTCTGTCCCCCTCGGACCTCACTCTGCACACCAGGCCTGGACGTGATTTTTCCAGTGGCTCAGAAGCTGGAGAAGAGAGGAAGACCCGCTCTCTGCCCAGATTAGGAGAGTATGACTTTTTGTGTTATGGTGGTGGTGGGGGGAGTGGAACGGTGGATATTGCTATGGGGGCACAGCAGGGGGCATTTACTATGGGGACATAGCGGGAAACATTATTACTATATGGGGACACAGCAGGAGACATTATTACTATATGGAGGACACAGCAGGGGACATTATTACTATATGGAGGGCACAGCAGGGGACATTATTACTATATAACGGTATAGCAGCAGGCATTATTATTGTATGAGTGTCAAAGCTGTGGCATTATTAGTATATGGGGAAAAGCAGGGGGTCTTACGCACAGGGGGCAACCTACATACCTAATCTGGGGGATTTAACTGTTTGCTGGGCACTATTGGGGTTATTAACTGTTTGTGGGGCTCTAGTGGGGGAATTTACTATTTGTAAGGCATTATTGAAGGTATTAACTACTATATGGGAGCTATTATGGGAATACCTACTACTTTGACAGTGCCAGGAACACTGCACATCACTCTGACAGTGTCAGGAATGCCAAATGTACAGAAATGGGGTAAGGAGGGGAGCTACCACAGGAAGAGGAGGTTAAGAGTAGAATCATGCTAGCATGTGTGTGTGTGTAAGCTGCCAGGTGCGTTATGGAGAAAGAAATGCTGCATTGTGGGGCTGGTATACAGGTGGAGCACTATGTGGTGATGGGTCACTGCAGGTGGAGCAGTATGTATTTTCTGCACTGTGCTGGTGGTTTACTAAAGGTGAAGCAACATTTATTTCTGCACTTTGGTGTTGTTTTGACACTGCTCTGGGATATTATGTGCACTACATGGCGCTATCTGGCGCTTCATAGTTGTATATGTTTGTTGGTGAGGCCCGAGCATCAACATGGATTGCCGGGTGAGGCCCGAGAACAAAAAGTTTGAGAAGCACTGTGCTAGACAGTTCCTGTCACAGACAGAGGTGGCAGCACCGTGTCAGACTGGAAAGAAAACACCACATCCTACAGTCATGGCCAAAAGTTTTGAGAATGATACAAATATTAATTTTTACAAAGTCTACTGCTTCAGTTTTTAAAATGGCAATTTGCATATACTCCAGAATGTTATAAAGAGTGATCAGCTTAACAGCAATTACTTGCAAAGTCAATATTTGCCTAGAAAATGAACTTTATCCCCAAAACACATTTCAACATCATTGCAGCCCTGCCTTAAAAGGATCAGCTAACATCGTTTCAGTGATTGCTCCATTAACACAGGTGTGGGTGTTGATGAGGACAGGGCTGAAGATCAATCTGTCATGATTAAGTAAGAATGACACCACTGGACACTTTAAAAGGAGGCTGGTGCTTGGCATCATTGTTTCTCTTCTGTTAACCATGGTTATCTCTAAAGAAACATGTGCAGTCATCATTGCACTGCACAAAAATGGCCTAACAGGGAAGAGTATCGCAGCTAGAAAGATTGCACCTCAGTCAACAATCTATCGCATCATCAAGAACTTCAAGGAGAGAGGTTTTATTGTTGCCAAAAAGGCTCCAGGGCTTCCAAGAAAGACCAGCAAGCGCCAGAACCGTCTCTTAAAAGTGTTTCAGCTGCGGGATCGGGCTACCAGCAGTGCAGAGCTTGCTCAGGAATGGGAGCAGGCAGGTGTGAGTGCATCTGCAGGCACTGTGAGGCGGAGACTCTTGGAGCAAGGCCTGGTGTCAAGGAGGGCAGCAAAGAAGCCACTTCTCTCCAGAAAAAACATCAGGGACAGACTGATATTCTGCAAAAGGTACAGGGAGTTGCCTGCTGAGGACTGATGTAAAGTCCTTTTCTCTGATGAATCCCATTTCCGATTGTTTGGGACATCTGGAAAACAGCTTATTCGGAGAAGACGAGGTGAGCGCTACCACCAGTCTTGTCTCATGCCAACTGTAAAGCATCCTGAAACCATTCATGTGTGGGGTTACTTCTCAGCCAAGGGAATCGGCTCTCACACTTGGTACCAGAATGTCCTCCAAGAGCAACTTCTCCCAACCGTCCAAGAGCAGTTTGGCGATCAACAATGCCTTTTCCAGCATGATGGAGCACCTTGCCATAAAGCAAAGGTGATAACTAAATGGCTCAGGGAATAAAACATAGAGATTTTGGGTCCATGGCCTGGAAACTCCCCAGATCTTAATCCCATTGAGAATCATTGGTCAATCATCAAGAGACGGGTGGACAAACAAAAACCAACAAATTCTGACAAAATGCAAACATTGATTGTGCAAGAATCGACTGCTATCAGTCAGGATTTGGTCCAGAAGTTAATTGAGAGCGTGTCAGGGAGAATTGCAGAGGTCCTGAAGAAGAAGGGTCAACACTGCAAATATTGACTTGCTGCATTAACTCATTCTAACTGTCAATATAAGCTCATAATATAATTGCAATTATATTTCTGTATGTGATAAAAACATCTGACAAACACACATAAAAACCAGAGGGCATCAGATCATGTGAAAATATAATATTTGTGTCATTCTCAAAACTTTTGGCCATGACTGTACAGGGCATAAAGCAGCTTATAAGTAATGGGAGTTGAGATTTATAAATACAATTCATTTACTGTATCTGTATAACTTTCTGTCACCAGTTGATTTGAAAAAAAATAAATAAAAATTTCACCAGAGTAAATTCTGTTATTGTAGATTTACCAACCAGATCTGCTGGAAGTTGGTTTTAAGCATCTACTACTCTTTCATACATAAGTGTTATTTTCTCATGTTTCTTCTGATCTTTCCCCCAACTATCCTCAGATTGTGCCCCCTTGTTCTTGTGTTTAGTTTCTTATTAAAAACACTTCCCTCTTGAACCTTATTTAGTCCTTTAACATATTTTAAGGTTCCGATCATACCTTTCCCTTTTTCCACCAGACTATACAGATTAAGGCTGGGTTCACACTATGTATATTTGAGGCTGTATTTGGTCCTCATGTCAGGTCCTCATAGCAACCAAAACCAGGAGTGGATTGAAAACACAGAAAGGATCTGTTCACACAATGTTGAAATTGAGTGGATGGCCGCCATATAACAGTAAATAACGGCCATTATTTCAATACCACAGCCGTTGTTTTAAAATAACAGCAAATATTTGCCATTAAATGATGGCCATCCACTCAATTACAACATTATGTGAACATAGCCTTTCTGTGTTATTAATCCACTCCTGGTTTTGGTTGCTATACAGCCTCACAAATACAGCCTCAAATATACATAGTGTGAACCCAGCCTTAGGGGCAAATGTATCAATGTGTTTGCACTCTTTCTTTTTTGCTAATTCAGATTTTTTTTCGCACAGTGTGTTTTTTGTGCAACGTTTATCAAAGGCAAAGTAGTTAAAGTACATTTGTATAGTTTACGCTACATTTGCTATCCCTCTGTGTTTGGTTTCAAATAAGCTACCTTTTTTTGATAAATTTTTTATGTCAAAACTTTTAATTTTGGGGAAATAATTATGCAGCAGTACTCCACTGCTACACTAGCGTAGTTTTTAGCTATGCTGTTTTAGGCAAAAATTGCACAAGAATTATAAAGTCACTTGGGCCTAATGATGATTTTTCACAACTTACGTACCAACTGCTCAAAATAAAAAGTGATACAGATGATACATTTCCCCCTTTAGAGATACTTACGTCCTGATATGTTTAATACTTGAGACTTTCTACTATTTTTGTAGCCAGTCTATGCACCTGTTCTAGTCTATCAATATCTTTTTGCCGGTGAGGTCTCCAGAACTGGACACACAATTTCATATGTGCTTTCACGATAGCTCCTGAACCATATTTAAGCCATTAACATATTTAAAGGTTTACATCATGTCACCTTTTTCCCTTCTTTTCCTACAGACTATACAGATTAAGATTCTTAAAGGGGTTATCCAGGCTTAGAAAAAGGTGGCCATTTTCTTCCACAAACAGCACCACTCATGTCCTTAGTTTGGGTGTGCTTTTACAGTTCAGTTCCATTTAAGTGAATGGAGCTGAATTGCAATATGTTCATAACAAAGAAAAGGAGAAAAAATTTCCTCTTTGGATATGATTAGCTTTCCCTATCACCTGGCTGCACTGGTGATTCAGTTTGAGGCTGTCAGAAATCACAAACCCTAAATCCTTCTCTTTTGAAGTCTCTGCCAACAGGGAACAAATAATACATTACTTAGATAGAGAAGGCCTTTTCCCCAAGAGCATTATATTACATTTAAAGACATTAAACTGCAGTTTCCATTATTCTGACCACTTAACTAGTAATTTAATCATTTTCTATATTACAGGATTTGATAAATGACTAATTTAGCATGCTCACATCTATTCAGACACATATTTTGTTATTTGTATGCTCACTACCACATTTTTGTCGCATCAGATCCATTTGTTTCAAATTACCGGATTTAGTCTAAAAGTGACTATGTTCATCCCTAAGTGTAAACCGTTTTTTGCAGTAATCAAAAGCATGCCCACCTGTGCTTTTGAGTCCCACAAAAAAAATTATACCCTTAGAAAATGACCAAATATAGTCACTTCTAGGCTGCGTTCTCACAATATTGAGGCTGGGTTCACACTATGTATATTTGAGGCTGTATTTGTGAGGCTGTATAGCAACCAAAACCAGGAGTGGATTGAAAACACAGAAAGGCTCTGTTCACATAATGTTGTAATTGAGTGGATGGCCATCATTTAATGGCAAATATTTGCTGTTATTTTAAAACAACGGCTGTGGTATTGAAATAATGGCCGTTATTTACTGTTATATGGCGGCCATCCACTCAATTTCAACATTGTGTGAACAGATCCTTTCTGTGTTTTCAATCCACTCCTGGTTTTGGTTGCTATGAGGACCTGACATGAGGACCAAATACTGCCTGAAATATACATAGTGTGAACCCAGCCTTAACTGTAAACGAATGGAAAAACTGCTGAAAAAACAGCTGGAAAAACTCTATGGGAACATAGCCTCAATCAAGCAAACAGCTGAAAATAAGGCCATATTCACACTGGGTAAGAACAATGACCGCTGTCTTACATGTTCACCCGGCTGATACTGGCCAGATGAACATCATTTGATTTTAATTCTTCAGGTCTAGGCCCTTAGGCTACGTTCACACTACGTATATTTCAGTCAGTATATGTATATTTCAGTCAGTATATTTCAGTCAGTATTGCAACCAAAACCAGGAGTGGATTAAAAACACAGAAAGGCTCTGTTCACACAATGTTGAAATTGAGTGGATGGCCGCCATTTAATGGCAAATATTTGCTGTTATTTTAAAACAACGGCTGTTATATTGAAATAATGGCAGTTATTTACTCTTATATGGCAGCCATCCACTCAATTTCAACATTTTGTGAATAGATCCTTTCTGTGTTTTTAATCCACTCCTGGTTTTGGTTGCAATACTGACTGAAATATACTGACTGAAATATACGTAGTGTGAACGCAGCCTGGGGCTGGGTTCACACTATGTATATTTGAGGCTGTATTTGGTCCTCATGTCAGGTCCTCATAGCAACGAAAACCAGGAGTGGATTGAAAACACAGAAAGGCTCTGTCCACACAATGTTGAAATTGAGTGGATGGCCGCCATATAACGGTAAATAACTTCCATTATTTCAATACAACAGCCGTTGTTATAAAATAACAGCACATATTTGCCAATAAATGACGGCCATCCACTCAATTACAACATTATGTGAACAGAGCCTTTCTGTGTTTCCAATCCACTCTTTGTTTTGGTTGCTATACAGCCTCAAACATGCAGCCTCAAATATACGTAGTGTGAACATAGCCTTAGGCTGCATTTGGTCTACTGAAATGAATAGATCTGGCTCAGATCTGGCTACCCTGTGGTATTGGCATATTGTTTTATACAACAAAAAGTGTGTCAGAGTAGGTGACATACCCTGATAAAAATACTTAGAAAGCCAAACAAAGAGCATTTTGGTCTGAAAGTATCCATTATACCGTGTCAAAGTTATTGCCTGTAGAATAATAAATTTCAGTTGCTAAATACCAAATACTAAATTCCATAGTTTTTAAGTAATATTTAGTATGAACAATCAAAAACATTCAGACTATCACCTATTTCTGTGAAAAAAGTTCAGAATTCAAAATGGCATACCATATCATGATTTCTTCTCTGCTGAATGTCTACATAGCCAATAGAAAGATACTGTACATTTATATGCTTCTGTATGAAGGCATATGGGAGCATTGTAAAGCCCTAAGCACTTCTGTGAGAGCTCTAATACTTAATAATACAGTACAAAGTGAAAAGTGAATTAAGGAATCCATCTAGTGTATGTAATACTGGTGTGCCAGTGTTCTAGAACCTTGGAACATAATATTTCATGACTATAAGATATAATCAGCATTATCTGTCCTTTCTCCACAGCTGAAGCTTACCCTGGATGCCCTGATGGATACTCAAGCCTCCTTTACAGACATAGGAGACAGTGTGTCAAGAGTAGAGCAACTTCTTAAAGAGTTAAAGCAACAGGAGGAGAAGGGGCAGGTAAGGATTTGTAAGAAACATTGCAGAGTATTAGAAAAGGGCCATAATGTGAACCCACAATTATATATTGAGTTGGAAGACAAAATTTCACAAGCAGCATTCAAGAACAACTTTCACCTTATCTCATATGGGCCTATGCCCCCTGTCTATAGGTCTCTCCTTCATGAGGTCTCTCCTTCTATTTTGTACCAACTTTGCTACTTTATGTAAGGTATCTTATAGTAAGTGACAAATCTGCATGCTCCCTACATGCTACATTATTCTGATGAACTTTACAAAAAAAGATATTTCTATGGCTCTTCTAAGGCTCTGAATTAATGTACTTTTTGAGTTCATGTTCAGCAGGTGTTTGTGATGGACTGTGTGGTTTGCTAGAATATAACGCTTACATTACACTTGACCATCTGGAATTTGACCTGCTCATTGATCCATCAAACATACATGTAAAATTGCTTTAATTTAAAATTGCAAAGCTGTTGCAGAACATCTAATTTCACTGCAGACTATTGTACAAGCAGTGAGGTTGCAGCACCCTCTGCATTCACACCCTGTCTGCTCTATAGCATGATTCAGCACAAGGCAGCATGCTGTAAATACATTTCACTATCCCTAAATGTCCCAATGGATCTGTGTATATATAATGCGGTTATAGTCTCATTTAGACACAATTTTCTGATAGCAAAGTAACCCTTTAATGGTCCTAGGGACAAATAGACCACATGAGTTGTATAATTGAAGAGTAAAAAAACATATATTTTCACCTAGTTATACAATTAGAATATCAAAACGTCTGCATTTCCTGTGGAATGGATACATTTAGAATTTTTACCCTACATTAGGTGGAAAATTCAAGGGCATTCATTAAAGACTTAAACACAGCCTGGTTAATAATGTTTTCCTCTACTTTGTCTTATGTCTAGTTTATGTTATTTTTCAATGTATTAATACCACAAAATGGACATCTTTGTAGGTATATGTTTATAGGCATCCTGTGATTGTCTCCAGTATCCTGTTTACATACACATAATTAGTTCTCCCTATGGTCAGTATATGTTCCTACATATCCTGTCATTGTATCATGGTATGTTCTCTAAATACACCTAATTATCTCCCCTATAATCACTATAATTACTTTTGGTTTTGTTGTCATCTTTCGTTGTAGAAACATTTGGGACTGGTTCTTTACATCAGTGTATATTGTCATAAATACGTAAAAGACAAAAATGACATTTGGCATTCCAGCTTTGGCCTCTAGGGTAGACACAGCACTGTTCTAACCCCTGCCTAATATTCAACAGGACATGTAACAGTTTGTCTGTATGGGAAGCTGTGCCTAGTATGGCAGATGGGTTTTAGTGAAGTGAGTGGACAAGTCACTGGGTGTAAAATGAAGGGTCCTTTCTTTGTGCTGATCATGATGGTGGTCGGGTCCACATCAATACAACATTTTATTTTGGGCATGCAAGTTCTATTTTTCTGTCTAGATAAAAATGTTTTTAGAATTTATTTGTGGGGCATAACAGCATAGTCTACCACACTTTCGTTTCTGACAAATAAAACTTTAGAATGGCATAAAGCATATCAAACTTAGTCATGAGTAGACTACATGTGAAATATTGATTCTTTTGGCATGGCGCAGTATGCATTAGAATACATTTTGACAGCATCCTGGTGTATACTGGTGCTGTATATAGCCAAAACGAGCTGAGAACAGTCCTATGCAGAGTGTGACATAATAATACAGCATAAGGCTGGGTTCACACTATGTATATTTGAGGCTGTATTTGTGAGGCTGTATAGCAACCAAAACCAGGAGTGGATTGAAAACACAGAAAGGCTCTGTTCACATAATGTTGTAATTGAGTGGATGGCCGTCATTTAATGGCAAATTTTTGCTGTTATTTTAAAACAACGGCTGTTATATTGAAATAATGGCAGTTATTTACCGTTATATGACGGCCATCCACTCAATTTCAACATTATGTGAACAGATCCTTTCTGTGTTTTCAATCCACTCCTGGTTTTGGTTGCTATGAGGACCTGACTTGAGGACCAAATACTGCCTGAAATATACAGTGTGTGAACCCAGCCTAGTACTGTATATGTAGTATGAATATTATTTGATGTATTGCAGCTATGTGCTGGCAAGGATTGCCACTGAAAAAAGCACATTTGTAGCATATACCTGTGACAATATAAAAGTACATAAAAAAAAGCAAACATTTATAGTTTTCCTTCAGTTATGTTCAGTTATCTTGGTTTATTACTAGGGTATACTGGAGAAAGCCCAGCTACACGCTCTTCATGGAGACCAGCTGATACAAAATAACCACTATGCTATAGATTCTATTAGACCAAAATGCATAGAGCTGAGGCGCATATGTGATGACTTCACTAATGAAACCAAGAAAAAATATGACATCCTGGGAAAATCATTGGAGCTACACCAACAACTCGACAAGGTAAGCCATCTGATTATTTTATCCAAGTTGGATATTCTACGTTCCTGCAGTTGACATAGTTGATGCGATTTCTTTAACCACAGCAAGGATTGTATCAAAACACGACAGCAAACACTATACTTTTGATTTTGTCCTCAAAATGGTTTTGAGGACAAATGCTCTATGATGTAAAGCTTTGCATTTCTATTGTCTACTTTGTGTGTTCAGCTCTCCAATGTCAAATCTAGTAGAGTCTATGCAGTCTATGTAGTCCTCTATGAGCTACAATATCTGGGCTTCAGGCTGATACATATTACCTACACTCATACATTGTAGTTTCTGTATCAGTATATGAGAAAGAAATTGGTCACTAAAAACTCCTAAGAAGTATTAGGCCCATATTTATGTACAAAAATATAAAATTATGCCCCATTTCTATTTGCAAAAAAAAAAAAAAAAAAAAAACAGCCCCAAAGTGTGATGCTGCCTCCACAATACCTTTTGGAATTATGGGCAAAAAGTTCAGCCTTGGTTTCATCATCCTCTCGCCTTTCATTTCCCTCCTGGTGTCCAAAGCATTGGGGGAGTAGGTAAAGGAAGAGGAAGATAAGGAGGTTTAATATTGACGGTAGAGCAGAAAGTGTCCAGATCAGTAAACAATTTCAAAGAGGCAGCGCGCCCATTCTTGGAGGCAGTGAGAGCGAATGGAAATCCCCATCAGTACGCAATGCTGTACTTGCGCACTAGATCTAGGAGGGACGTCAGATGTCAATGCTTCTGAAGTGTAATCCAAGAAAGATGAAGTGCAATCCAAGAAGGATGCCAAGCTAACTGGTCTGTAATTACTGGCCTCTTCTCTACTACCTTTCATATGGATGGGTATAGCTTTTCTTCAATAATCAGGAACATCGCCTGTTAGTAGGGATTGGTTATACAGATCAGTCAGGGGGGCAGCAATCAGAGTTCTTTATAACTCAGGGGGTGGACACCATCACTATTCAAATTTAAGGCCATGTTCACACAACGTATATTTTGAATTAATCACGGCCGTGAATAATTCAAAATATGCATTGCGCTGAAATCGGTGGAATCGCCGATGAAGTGAGATCCCCAACGGCCACAAGAAAAACTGACTTGTCTGTTTATTGAATAGCGGCTGCACAGAACCATCAGTTCACACAATTGACAGTGCTGCTGTGATTGTGTGCAATGGTGAATTGGAACACGAATCTTCCCGCATCCCAATTCAACATAAGTGAAGTTCATCCGTCCGGTACTACAGTACCGGCCGTTCTGTGACACGGTTGGGTCACAGAACGGCCGGTGTTTTACACTGTATGAACCCGGCCTAAACAGGCAAGTTTCCATAAAAGATCATCTCTGAGAACACTGGGTTCGAACCTCCCTGAAAACAATAGTAGTAGTAGCTATTTAAATGGTCAGCAACCTTATCTCCCCCATATCTCCATCAATCAATGCATTGTCCCCATTACTTATTTTAGTAATGCTGCAGTTTTTCTTCTCCTTCCTGTCACTTATATATCTGAAGAAGGGTTTATCCCCCTCATCTGATTTGGCCATTTCTTCCTCTTTTGAAGCTCTAGCAGCATTTATAATCTGTTTGGGCTCCTTCTGTATACTTTTATGTCTCTCTGTCAGCTATACTTCCAGTCTCTTTATACCTCCTATAGGATTTCTTTAGTACAAGTCACATGATTCTAGTCCTATTGTAGAATTAGGGGAAAATGCCAGAGAAAAAGGTCAATATGCATAAAGACATGACATGCTAACCCTGCTATGCCAATGTTTCTTGGATAAAATAGCCAATGTACAGGCTGCTGTAATTTAACAAAACTACAAACCCCAAACCCAAAAACATACTGCAGGTATTGTGTTTAATGTTTCCCCATTGACTCTTAACAAACATCTGGCCACAGCGTTGTTGACCCAAAAAATCCTGTGCACCAGTTTTGGTGTTTTTATTGTTTTTTCTTTGGGAAAAAGTCCATCCTTATGCTTATTTTATTTATTTTACCACAGTCCTTGCATCTTTTGTAAACCATAATGGCCAAAGTCAACTAGTCCCACAAATACAGATTTGTAAATTGCTTCTATTTAAAAATCTCAAATCTTCCAGTACTTATCACCTGCTGTATGTCCTGCATGAAGTGGAGTGGTCTTTCCAGTGTGACAGGGTGTCCCCTGCTGCCACCTCTGTACATGTCAGGAACTGTCCAGAGCAGGAGAGGGTTTCTATGGGGATGTGCTTCTTCTCTGGATTGTTTCTGTCACAGACAGCAATAGCAGCAGAGAGCACTGTGTCACACTGGAAAGCACTGTGACTACTGCGTGCGAACCTATCCTTACACTTTACATCAGTTTAGGATTTACTTCAGATCTTGAAGGGAACCAGTCAGCATGATTATGCGGATATGTATAGATCTACTGTGCAGCTCGCGGAGCCTACCATCTTTACAAAGGGGAAAAAGATGTTGCCACTAACAGGTCTCTCTGCTTGTCAATCATCGCTGCACTGCGCCCTGACAGGCAGAGAGCTGTGACTAGTCACTGGCGGCTCCCAGCCCAGATAAATGGTTTCTGCCCCTCTCCCGGCCTCACATGGCATAATAAAACATCTTTTTCCGCTTTGCAAGCTACTGCTGCAGCCGCCGCCGGTATGCTCTGTACTCTGCTGCTGGGAACCTTTGCTGCTGTGCTGATTGCTTCCCGTTAAGAACTGCATTAAAACCTGCAGTGTTTGAACATGGCTTACAGCCAAATACGGGAACATGTTAAATGTTGTTTTGTCATATTCTATTACTTCTGGAGAGATATTGGTTACACCTGCATTCTGCTCTAATTTGTCACAGGCTAACCAGTGGTGTGAAGATGGAATCTATCTGCTGGCCTCCCAAGCTGTGGATAAATGTCAGTCGCAGGATGGCGCCGAGTCCGCTTTACGAGACATTGAGAAATTCATTGGTAGTTCAAGGGTGCACCAGCTGTCCAATCCTACTGATTTTTATCACAAGTATGAAGTCATACTTACTGCTGAAATAAAGGTAAGAAGAACTTCTGTTTCTTATTAGGTATGGTACATATTGTTTGTGCAATCCTAAAATTTAGACTTATTGACTTTCTAGGATCTAATTCTTTATTAACCCTTGTCTGTACAATGATGTACAGTTGTGTTGTGGTGCCGGTAAGGGGTAAGAGAGGGGTCACAACATGACTGAGCCAGATGAAGTGAGCCAGCCTCGCGTAACGAGAGTCGCTGACTCCTCACACAGCCCTATAGTCAAAAAAATAAAAGCATTATAAGGATCAGAATCAAATGATTTTAAACACATTTTTTTAATGTTCACACAATGTACTTTTTTTGCTAAGAATGGCCGTTGTGTAAATTGAAAGCAACAGCCATTCTTTTCTTAACCTCTTAATAACACAGGACTAGAGATGATTGAACAGCGCCGAAGTTCAGGTTTGTACGAAACTGAACCGTCGGCATTTGACTCCCACTGCCTTTCCGTTCCATGGGGAAGGGGGGGACAGCCCGAGTACCTCCTGGAAAACAGGGATACAGCCTAGGTAATAGGCTGTATCCCTGTTTTCCAGACGGTACTATGGCTGTCTCCACCTTCCCCATGGAACGGGAAGGCAGCGGGAGTCAAATGCCGACGGTTCAGGTTCGTATGAACCTGAACTCCGGCGCTGTTTGATCATCTCTACACAGGAGGAATATACTTGTCCTGCAGCTGTTAAGGGTAAACAGAGAGGGCTTCCGTCGCAAGCTCTCTGCAGCGTGTGGTCCCTGGTTCCTATTTGTGCAGCTGGGGACATCGTGTATTAGGGGCCTATTCCACGGAGCAATAATCGGCCGAATTGGCCGATTATCGCTCAGTGAAATACAGAAAACGATCAGCCGATCGGCTGATCGTTTATTAAGGCCCAAACCTAAAATCATCGGTCACCCACCGTGCATCGCTTCGTGGAATAGCGGTGCGCGGCGGGCGACTGTCGATTTGAGAAGCAGCATACATTACCTAGCAGGGTTTCTCCTCCGCTCCGTTTTCCTCCCCGAGTCCCGTGGAGCAGCATCAGCTTCGGTGCGGCCTGACTGAGCTGTCAGACTGTATTGTATTAATGTATTATTTAGTCGTATTAGAAGTCTCCCGGGGGGATTTCTAATTAATGTTTTAAAAAAATAAAGTTTTTTTTATTAATAAAAAATCCTCTCCCCTAATTAAAGTTCAAATCACCCCCCTTTTACATTTTATAAATAAGAAAATAAACAAATAACATTTGGTATTGCCCCGTACGTAATCGCCTAAACTATAAAATGATCAGATTCCTGATCTCGCACGGTAAACCGCCTAAGCGTAAAAACCTGCAAAAGTGCAAAATTGCAAATTTTTGTTTACATCAAATTCAGAAAAAATGTAATTAAAAAGTTATCAAAAAGTTGCATGTATGAAAACAAGCTACCGAAAGAAAGAACAGGTCATGGCGCAAAAAATAACACCTCACAAAGTCCCATAGACTAAACAATAAAAGTGTTAATTTTTTAAAAGCCATTAAATAAAATAGAAGTTATGCAAATTACATATTGTTGCAATCATACTGACTTAAGAAACTAGACACCTTGTCAGTTTTACCATAGGGTCAACGATGTAAACACGATTGCACTTTTTTTTCAATTTCACTGCACAAATAATTTTTTTTCTGGTTTCGCAGCATATCTAATTGAAAAAATAAGTCTGTAACAGCGACCATTGTTCGACAGAGCTGCAAAAATAATGAACATGTCCATTTTTTCCGGCCATTGCTTTTAGTTGTTCACACACAGTACCTTTTTCTGACCTGTCATTTGCATTAAAGTCAATGGAATTTTAATAAAGTCAATATTGTGCTAAAATAAGGTCCCTACGCCTGATATTAGAATGTAAAAATAACAGTTATATCCTTTACCTGTCGTAATTGTACTGACTTGAGAAACATAGATAACACGTCTGTTTTACCACACAGTGAATGGCGTAAACATTTTTTTCACTTCCTTAGTCATTTTTTTTTCAGTTTCGCAGCTTACTTTATGGAAAAATATAGCATTTCATTACAAAGTACACTTTGCAAAAAATAAGAGCTCATGTGGGTCTGTAGGTGAAAAAGTGAAAGCGCTATGGCTTTTTAAACACGAAAAAGGAAAAAACTAAAGCGCAAAAATTTAAATATTAATTTAATTGTACACCTTCAAGGAGGAACTTATCCTTATCCTATAGGGTCAGGAACACTGACCACCAGTATAACTTTTTAATGCTCATCCACTGGGCTGTTATTGTGTAATATTAGTTTTTATTCATATCCTAGTTATGACATTCAATGCATGGGGCAGAGGGGGGGGGGATACTTTATCCTTCTGTGCATTGATTTACTTTCTACCAGGAATACCAATATACATTTGGCAGTCCCTTTCATTTCAATTTAACAAGCTGCAATACCAGGTACAATCTCTACTGGATGTTGTGGCTGTGCCTGGTCGTAAGTGTGTGGAGGCTGCAGCACTTGCTGATTTGTAGGACTACCAAGAGTTAGACCCATACTGATTAGATATTAATGGCACATCCTAATAAGTCACCCAGCTGGGTGAATTCTGAAATATTTCTTCTCATATAAATCCTAAGGCTATGTGCACACAGAGGTTTTTTTTTTTCTAGAAAAGAATGGACGCTGATTGTAATTAAGCCAGCATCTATTATTTTCTGCACCAGCGGCACGATGTATGCCAACATCGTTATTTTAATGTATGTTCTTTAGAATAGGTGTTAAAATAATGAACATGCCTATAAATAATAGCTGTTCACAAATTCTGCCGTCTGCCCGAAAAATGAGCGGGTTCATTCTTCGGGCGACAGAATCTGGCAAACCATTGGATGAAGCCTATGGGAGCAGTGAAGATGCACGCGGCCGCCAGCGGGTGCGAACTGCGAAATCTGTAGCGGGTGTTCTGTAGTGTGTACATACCCTGAAAGAGACTAATTGTGAATATCTTCTAAATATTGCAGCATGTGTTTTTTGTAATTGGGTTAAGATAATAATATACAATGTGTAGAGTAGCTTGATATAAATTACTTACTGTTCGGTACACCATATCCAGATGGAAGGTTCTTTACATTGAATTTATTTTTCTAGGCAAGTGTCCAGAAAGTATTACAGAAGTTGGCTGATGTGCAGGAAATGTTTGAGAAGAGACAAGCAAGCCTGAAGAAGCTAGCAGCCAAACAGACCAGGCCTGTCCAGCCTGTGGCACCACATCCAGAATCATCTCCAAAAAGGGCATCACCTAAAACAACTAGGCCAACATCTCTGGGTAAGACGGATTTTTTAATGACCATTTGCTTTTCTAGTGTCAGGACAAACATCTGTAAATAGGTAACAACTGCAAGTTAGTTTCTTTCCTATTGAAAGAAAACAGAATAGTGTGCAGTGCACTGTTACTGCTAGCTAAAGAAGAATTCTACCAAAAACTAGGTTTGTGTGCAGTGAGGGACTGCCGCTCCACTGGTTCTTCAAGGGAGACTCCGGAGGTAGCCAAGCACATAGTATTTTGCAAAAAAGAATTTGGTCTGGAAAAACAAGGTATGCACCTCCACAATATATTCAATATTCTTTATTTTAATCCAATCAAAAAGACACAAAGTTAAAAACCTTTAAAAACACACACATGATCCTACCACTGGCCCCAATAAGGCACAGTGACAAACTGATCCACCCCACATAATAGTACAGAAATAGCAAAAAATAATTTATAAATATAGCAATATTAAACTATCTGACCCTATCATTAAGTGCAAGTGCATATAATGAAATGGGACAAAACTATATCCTGGGAAGAAAAAGAAATGAACAATATACAATAAATTGAGAAAATATATATAGAAAAATATACACAGATAATGTAAACAATCACATATGCTATCTCACGGATGGATCAGGCAGATTAATCCTACGCGTTCCGTCACATGGACTTCATCAGGGATTTTAACTTGGTGTCTTTTTGATTGGATTAAAATAAAGAATATTGAATATATTGTGGAGGTGCAGACCTTGTTTTTCCAGACCAAATTCTTTTTTGCACAATATGGTTGTCCTGGGTCTGGATAGGACTAGAGCTCTGGTGTTACTGTATGTGGTGGCCGCCTAATGTATATAGTGTCTGAAGCACATAGTATTTGGCTATGTCCAGTGGCGCCCATAGAGAAACACCACAGTGGTGGTCTTAAATCACTACATTAAGGCCCCGTTCACACATAGCCAGAGAGGCGGAATGCCGCCAGCCTCCGTGTCACAATGACACTCTATGGGAGGCGCGCGCGCGGCATTGCCCAGCGTCTTTCCGCGCTGAAGAATGAACATGAACATGTTCATTCTTCAGCGCTGAGAGATGCTAAGTGCGCACCTCCCATTGAGTGTCATTGTGACATGGAGGCTGGCGGCATTCCGCCTCTCTTGCCATGTGTGAACGGGGCCTTTAGCAAAAAGGTAAAAACACCTGCCAGTTTTTAGTGACAGGTATGTGGTTTGCAAATAGAAAATACATATTATGCATATTATTTTCTCCCATGTAATGTATAGAAAGTTGTAGATTGTTGCTTACATTGCTAACTCATTACGTTGCTATCTCATGCCTAAAGAACTTAGATGCACACCCAAGTTCAGCTTCTAATCTCTCTGTTTAGGAAAGTGCCAAGAAATCCTTCCCATGAAGCCACTTGGAATTAGAAGCAGGCGTCAATTAGGAAAAAATTCTTCCTATCTACAGAATGATCAGTCAGATTCTTTCTGCATCAGTATTTGGCTGGAACTAGACTGAATGATTGAGTAATGTAGCATATTATTTTGAAGTGTGCGTAGGAGTGCGAGTGTGTTTACCATTGACAACTTAGTTTACTTGGAAGCTTATTTTTATTCTTCTTGGTTGGCATTATAGTAGTCACTACCTAAAGATGAAGCTTTATAAGTATCCTAGGCATAGGCAGGACAGGTATCCTATAGTCACAGTAACATGGTATAATAAAATATCACAAACACTAAAAATCATTACCACATGAATATATTCTTCTTAAGGGCCTATTGTGCAAAAAAAATCATTAAATCATTTAAATTTAAGCGATAATCTGCTGTAAGTGCAGCAATGATTCAACGTCAAACAGACATTTCTTCATATGTTGCTGTATGTCCAGGCTGACACAGTCACAGTCGAGACAAGAGATGCTGCCACATCTGTCTGAGACAGGAACTGTCCAGAGAAAAAAAAGGTTTTCTATGGGGATTTGCTGCTGCTCTGGACAGTTCCTGTCTCAGACAGATGTGGCAGCAGAGAGCACTGTGTCAGACTGGGAAGAAAATCCCACTTCCTGCAGGACATACAGCAGCTGATAAGTATGGGAAGACTTGAGATTTTTAAATAAAAGTAAATTACAAATCTCTATAACTTTCTCTGAAATCAGTTGAATTGAATTTTATCTGTGCGTGTAAAAGGAGCCGTACACTTTGTTTGTGGTTAGACAACATTATACTATTAATCAGTTAAACACTGTTTTGTTGGTATCGACTAGGCTTTTGACTGCAACCACACCCAACCAAACTGTTTACAAAGTGGAAAGTAAAATGGAGTGAGCAAATAGTGGACTGTCTTTGTACATGTTTAAGGGCCCTTTTACACGGAAAGATTATCTGACAGATTATCTGCCAAAGATTTGAAGCCAAAGCCAGGAATGGACTATAAATAGAGATTAGGTAATAAAGGAAAGCCTGAGATGTCTCCTCTTTTCAAATCCATTCCTGGTTTTGGCTTCAAATCTCTGGCAGATAATCTGTCAGATAATCTTTCTGTGTAAAAGGGCCCTTAGTATCCCCAACAGTTCAGGATTTGAGGATATCCCATAAAAAGAACAGCTGTGGTGATGCACTGACTATAGTTATATCACCTGTGAAAACCTCACAAACATATCCTAATGGGCCTGGATTTGAGAAACACTCCACTAGACTCAGGGCCCTTTTACACAGAAAGATTATCTGACAGATTATCAGCCAAAGATTTGAAGCCAAGGCCAGGACTGGATTTGAAAAGAGGAGAAATCTCAGGCTTTCCTGTATGATCTGTTCCCTGTTTATAGTCTGTTCCTGGTTTTGGCTTCAAATCTTCGGCAGATAATCTGTCAGATAATCTTTCTGTGTAAAAGGGCCCTCAGTCACACTGATGGCCTGTTGAGTAAAAGT
Organism: Dendropsophus ebraccatus; assembly: GCF_027789765.1. Lineage (NCBI taxonomy): Eukaryota > Metazoa > Chordata > Amphibia > Anura > Hylidae > Dendropsophus > Dendropsophus ebraccatus. The sequence continues at coordinate 67,833,606 of NC_091459.1, forward strand.
AAATGTAACACTTTGTACAGGTGTTTTTGGTGGCATTTTTAATTGTTATGTTTTAGACATTTTTTCCAGTCGTTTATTTAATCCTATATGGAATTTTATATAAATATAATGGGAAAAAAACCTCCTAAAATGCTGTGTGGTCACAAAAACAATATATAAAAAATGCAGGAAAAAAATGGCTGTAATACACATTCCAAGCTGCTGACACTGTTAGATAGATGTTAGGTCAGGGAGACACATGATACCTTATATATCTGATACCATGATACATTATATATCTGTCTGCGCTTTTAGAATGTATAATTCTGTAATACAGAGTCAAATAGAATAAGGAGCAAGTAGGTGCTGACAGCTGAAAGATCATCCGGTAATTAAGTAGCGGCTGAGATGATCCGGCCAGGGACCGGCCGTTCCGTGACAGCGGGTCTCTAACGTAGTGTGTGAACATTGCCTAAGGCTGCATTCACACGTCCATAGATTTTGCAGACCTACAGGGCCGCAGATGTGTGAATGCAGCCTAAGGCTATGTTCACACAACGTCAAAAATAGAGAAAAGGCGACAGCTTTTTTTTTCTTCTCAGTTTTTACTATTAAAGGGGTTATCCAGCGCTACAAAAACATGTCCACTTTCCTCCAGAGACAGCACCACTCTTGTCTCCAGCTTGGGCGGGGTTTTGCTACTCAGTCCCATTGAAGTGAATGGAGCTTAATTGCAAATTACACCTGAATTGGAGACAAGAGTTGTGTTGTCCCAGACAGAAAAAGTGGCCATGTTTTTGTAGCACTGGATAACCCCTTTAAATTCAAGCCACACTCAAAGGGCAATTAGTAACTCCAAACTAGAGTAATGTACCAACAGCCTAGACAGCTAAATGACGTCAAAATAACGGACTCAAAATAATGGACGCCATTTTAAATGGAGCTGAAAAGACGTAGCCTAATGGTGCGTTAACACATAGATTTTTCAGAAAGATTTCTAAGCCAAAGCCAGGAACAGACTATAAACAGGCAACAGGTCATTAGGGAAAGACTGAGAATTCACCTCTTCTCAAATCTATTTTGGGCTTTGGCTTGAAAAATCTGTCAGATAAATGTTTATTTGTAAAGTCACCATAAGCTGCAAAACCACATCCAAACTGAGGACACGGGTGATACTGTTTATGGAAGAGGCCATGTTTATGAAAGCCCACAGTCTGTATACAGGTGTTTTTCAACCCCCCAAAAAAGTAATATGGTGGAAAAACGAAAGTTTGCAAAACTATTGAATTATCTTACTATGAAGAAAGGGGTGAGGTAGGTATATTATAAGAGAGACTGCTCACCTTACTCATCTTGGACTTATAAGAGCCCATGTATTAAAGAGGGGTTTTATAAATTAAACAATCACTTTAAGGCTGGGTTCACACTACGTATATTTCAGTCAGTATTGTGGTCCTCATATTGCAACCAAAACCAGGAGTGGATTGAAAACACAGAAAGGATCTGTTCACACAATGTTGAAATTGAGTGGATGGCCGCCATTTAATGGCAAATATTTGCTGTTATTTTAAAACAACGGCTGTTATATTGAAATAATGGCCGTTATTTACTGTTATATGATGGCCATCCATTCAATTTCAACATTGTATGAACAAAGCCTTTCTGTGTTTTTAATCCACTCCTGGTTTTGGTTGCAATATGAGGACCACAATACTGACTGAAATATACGTAGTGTGAACCCAGCCTAAAAGGAAAATAATAGTAACTCCTAACTTCCATGTGAAAAAGTTATGCTTTTAGTCAGGGACTTAAAATTAGCCCTGGCACTCAAATATCAGCAGCCCACATACCATATCCTGCCTGATATATTATAGATAGCTGTGTAATAGACATGCTGTAGCGAATTCTGCTCACTACTCAATACTTCCTAATTATATGAACCTCACCATCAACACATAAAAAACAACATAATCTGCTGTGGATTTGATGTTGCATATTTATGTATTTCAGCTGCACCAAATCTGCAATAGATTAGGTATGTGCCCTTAAAGGGAATCTGTGTGATCCATACTAGGTACAGAGCTGTAGATCCCTGCATACAGGTGCGGTGGAGATAGAAGTGACAGGACCTTTAGTCCAAGGTAAATTTTTTAAATCATCCTTTTCATTACCAGCTGAAGTTACATACGTGTCGATACTGCGGCTGTTGCTGTGACACTTCAGCTGTGTCTCCATATAGTAATGCCGGGGAGTAAGCCATTTTTCTCCCATTATAGTAGTAAGGCCCACTCTGTACCCCAATATATTATAGGCCTCCTCTCTATCCCCACATAATAATAGACCACCCTCTTTGCCCACATAAAGCATGCCCCACTGTACGCCTATATAGGATAGGACCTCTCTAAGCCTGTGTATAGTATAGGCAGGGCCGCCTTTAGGAATTTTTGGGCCCCAAAATGCAAAGTGTCTGGGGCCCCCCTAACAAAAGGGCCAATTGCCCACTCACATTTTGGATGTGACCCTATTTTTAAAAATAGCATTTATTAATACCCAATAAAAGAATAAGTTTAACATGAATGTGACACTATTAAAAAAACACTCACGGTCACCCGTATATGAAGCTTATAGATATGCCGGCTCGCACAGGCCCTGCCTATACTGTAGTCAGGGCCGTTTTAATACATTGGTGGGCCCAGTGCACAGGCCTCAAGAATGGGCCCCCCCCCAATCCAGCGTTATCAGAATCGGAGCTCCACACACAGTATAATCCCCTAAAAATGCCCCCACACTGTATTAAGAGCTCCAATACATACGGTAGTTACCTCATAACGATATCACCAATGATACCATTATATAATACCGCCACACCATGACCACTATCACTACAGCCCTATAACAGTTACATCCATTTACTCACCGGGGGCGTCTTCTCGGATCAGAGTCTGTCACCTTTTCTTTCACTCCATCCAGCCTAGGCCACCTTGAAGTCTTCCCTGGCTGTGAGTCTCCTCTCCAGAATCTGCCAGAGAAACATTTTTGGTTCCAACACATACAGTAGTAAGGTCCCCTGTACCCCTATACAGTAGTTACCCCCCTCTTTCCCCCTATAAAGTAGTTACCCCCTCTTTCCCCCTATAAAGTAGTTACACCCCTATGTGCTCCCCCACAGCTGTGTGCTGCCCCCAGTAGTATATAGACACCTGTGTGCTGCCCCCAGTACTATAGACCACTAGGTGCTGCTCCCAGTAGTATATATACCCCCTGTGCACCCCCCAGTAGTATATAGACCCCTTGTGTGCTGCCCCCAGTACTATAGACCACTAGGTGCTGCCCCTAGTAGTATATAGCCTCCTCTGTGCTCCCCCAGTTTTATATACCCCCCGTGCATCCCCCAGTAGTATATATACCCCCCGTGCAGCCCCCAGTAGTATATATATCCCCTGTGCTCCCACAGTAGTATATACTCCCCCTGTGCACCCACAGTAGTATGTATATCCCCTGTGCTCCCCCAGTAGTATATAGTCCCCCTGTGCATTCCCCAGTAGTATACATACCCCCCTGTGCACCCTCCAGTAGTATATATATCCCCTGTGCTCCCCCCAGTAGTATATAGTCCCCCTGGGCACCCCCCAGTAGTATATAGTCCCCCTGTGCACCCCCCAGTAGTATATATATTCCCTGTGCTCCCCACAGTACGCTTTCCCAGTTATATATAACCCCTGTGCACCCCCCCCCCATTTATATATATATATATATATATATATATATATATATATATATATACCCTGTGCATCCCCCAGTTATATATATATATCCCCTGTGCGCCCCCGAGTAGTATATAGCCCCCATGTGCGCTCCCAGTTATATATACCCCTCCGGGCACTCCCCCAGTTATATATACCCCCCGTGCGCTCCCCCAGTTATATATATACCCCCTGTGGGCTCCCCCAGTTATATATATCCCCCTGTGCACTCCCCCAGTTATATATACCCCACTGTGCACCCCCGAGTAGTATATAGCCCCCCTGTGCACTCCCCAAGTTATATATACCCCCTGTGCACCCTCAGTAGTATATAGCCCCCCTGTGCCCTCCCTGAGTTATATATATCCCCTGTGCGCTCCCCCTGTTATATATACCCCCCTGTGCGCTCCCCCAGTTATATATACCCCCTGCATGCCCCCCCCCCCGTGGCACCCCTAGAAGTATAGACCCCCGCTGTTTGTTCCCCCCCCCCCCCCCGTTATATAGCCCCCCTTTGTGCTCCCCCCTCCCATATAGCAAATTTAAAAAAAAAAAAAAACACTTTATACTCACCTGGGTCCGCGCATTCCTCTTCTCATCACTTCATCCCTGTGGCCACAGGCAGTGCTTTACCTGCGGTCACAAGAGGCCGCTCTCCCCTCTCGCGATGTCGGCGCTGAGTGACGTCACTCAGCGCCGATACCACTACGGAAGAGCGGCCTCTTGTGACCGCAGGTAAAGCACTGCTTGTGGCCACAAGGATGACTGACAGGGAGGGAGCCAATGGGGAGCGGGGGGCCCTGCAGGGGGCGCCATGCATGGGTAACTTACCCATCCCGATGGCGCCCCCTTGGCAGGCTGGTGGCCGGAGCCCTGTGCGACCGCAATGGTCGCACAGAGCAAAGGCCGGCCCTGCGCAGGGTGGGCCCCTTTAACCAGTGGGCCCGGTGCACGTGCACCATGTGCCCTCTGGTTAAAGCGGCCCTGACTGTAGTAGCTGCAGACTACTATCAATAGAACAATACTGATGGCCCAGTCCTATATTAAAAGCTGCATAGCTCCTCAACTAGTTTCGCTTTGCAAAGAGCGTCATCAGGAGGAGGGATTATGTCATTTGCCCCCATCCTCCTGTTGACGCTGCTTGTGGAGGGGTTATCCAGTATTAGATAAACATGTCTGCTTTCTCCCCAAAACAGGGCCACATTTGTCCTCAGTTTGGGTGCGGTACTGCAGCTTAGTTCCAGGGAGGTGAATGGAGTGGTAATACCACACACAACCTGAGGACAGGGGTGGCACTCTTTTTGGAAGAAAACAACCATATTTATCTAATTCTGGATAATCCATTTAATTTTATAGTAATGATTTTGACCATTACTACAAGTGTGCGCAAATAGCCATTCTAATATCAAGTTTAATTAAACACAATAAACTGTAAAAAAAAAGGACCATTTTGGCCTTTTTGAGCAGCTACTATATGGCATGGCATACATATATACATACATACAGACACACACACACACAGTGCATGCATACATACAGGCATACACACTGTGCCTACATACATATTCATACAGACACTGTGCATACATACATACACAGGATGATGGCAGAGGGATACTCAGTGTCCCCCCAGTGCCCTGTGTTCCTCAGTGTCCCCCTGCCATTATCCTCTCCAGCAGCCACAGCAGCACAGCTCTGGGAGTCGGGTCGTGACATCACCATTTTATCCAGGAAGTGAAGCCTTGATGCAGTTGTGCAGAGAAATAAAAGCACTTTATAAGAATTTCCCGTAATAAGTGTATATTGGTATTTTGTAAAACATTTGGGGGGCAATATAATACTTTAATAAAAAATTTCAGCGGACTTCTCCTTTAAACAGATGTGCCGACGCTACAATTTAGGTATCGTGATATCTCAGCAAAATTTGTCTAAAGTCCCTATTCCACGGAACGATTATAGGCCATATTTGGCCGATATCAGCCGTTACGGCCAATAATAGTCCTGTGGAATAGAAGGCAACGATCAGCCGACATCATTCATGTTGGCTGATCGTTGCTGTTGTTTGTCTTTCAACATGTTGAAAGACAAATGACTGTGATAGCAGTGATCTGCTGCCGTCGCTCCGAGGAATAGGAGCGACGGCAGCAGACCGCCACTATCCTCTATGGGCTGCCCGGACAATAAGCCATCACCCGGATAGCCCCCCTGCAGCTCCCTGCGAACCCTCCCGCACTCACCCGCTCGCTGCCGCCACATGCAGTGGCAGTTACAGCGAGCGGGGAACGAGTGCTTGTTTGCTCCTCACAGTCGGCCCGAGGAATAGGGCCTTAACACTGCCAGTATACACTTTTTGTCATGCTGTCCACTGCAGATTCCCTGTGCTGGGCGCACTATAAACAACCCATGGCATCCCTGTCACACAATGTACACTATACACTACGACAGCATATCCTTCATGCAAAAAATGTGTTTTCATATTCTGCCATATTGCATATACAAGATATATATAATATTGTTTGTGGAATCTGTCAAAATAAGAAGACACAGTTATTGCATGAAGTAGATGCCGTTCTCTGAATTTAGTTTAATACATTAATATCATACATGAGCACATTCTGTACAAACATACATTATATACACATATGCCCACTGCACATACATAAATACATGCATACAGTATATCATAAACATACTACAGAGTCAAGCATACACTATATACACATACTGTACTTACATCATATACACACACTATACATACATATAAATCCTTTACACACACAATACACATACGGTTCACATACTTGAACAATCAGTCACTTTTATAAATAAGCTGCTTAAATCTCAGGTGCAGACAGGTCCCCCCTTCCTACTTACAGCCAGCATCGGGCATCCCTGCCCCTCCCCCTCTGCGCCTACAGCAGAGCAGAAAGGCAATGATAAAGTCCCTGTGAGGGAGCAGGGAGAGTTGGTTGGGTCCTTACACAAGGTGAGGGGGCAGCAGTGCCCTGTGTTAACAGCAGCAATGGGACCCCCTCGGACTAAAACCTCAGCCAGCCCCTTACAGCAACAATAATGCCCTCATTAGAGCCCTGTCGATTCCAGTCATTAGCAGATAGTGCTGCAGATTCCTAGGGCAGCAGATTCCTGTCCTCCTGGAATCGGCTCCACTGCGGCACATCCAGGAAATGACATCAGAGAGTAGGTTATAGGAGTAGGTGTGCGGCATGTCTGCTACACATCCGTTGTTGTGGGGGGTAGGGGAATATGCCGGCCCCGCCCAAATTGGCAGAGGCTGAGTAAACAGCACGGCGGCCAGACGCAGATTACCAATCCTGCTTTTAGTTACTCAAGATTTTTAATAGATATTATCAGAAAATACCCCCCCAAAATACACGAGTTTCAAATTTCCATTGGGCTTTGCTACTGGGATTTGTCCAGTTATGGTCTAAATAGTGAATGTGTTTATAAGGTTGTAGAGGTGGCTCTGGCAAAGCTTGATACCATATTGTGGGACATTCAAGTCTTTTACTAAGTTACTATGTGTGCTTTTTCCTGTTATTCTGTATTTCTCTCTCCTTAGAATTAATTTGTGTTTGCCATGAAAATAAGAACTATTTTTAAACACCATGTTTAACATATGGCCTGTTCCAATACCCACAAGGTGAATCAATATAGTTTAGTTAAAACAGATATGGTTCAGTTTCAGCTTTCAAACGCTTTTCGTTTCCAATGCATAATGTTAAAAATAAAATCAATTTTGAGTGGACTTCTTGCAGTGCTTCTTTCTAGGACGACGTTGGTTCTGCATATAGTAGGTTGGGTACGGATTAGTAATCGTTCCGGCAGAGGCTAAAAGAGAGGATGTTAGTTTATAACCAAATTGTAACTTGGTGTGGGCGTTTGACCTAGGGCTTACATAAATGTCTACACTTTGCAACTTACTTACCCAAATTCTTTGTTCTGTTCTCTATCATAGTTAATGGCAGGAAGTGTATTTAGAGAATTCACAACCTTTCCACTATCAACAATGTATAGGATTGTGCTCAATTATGTTCAGGATAGCGATAAAGATCTTTTGCTTAGCATATAGCACTGTAAGAGAGGCCAGCCTTCATGAAATTCATTTTAAAAAATTATTTTCAACAATTTTTCTTGCTGTTAAGTTATATTTTTTGGAAAATGCATATGAGAATGAATATGAGAAATAAAAGAATGAATTACAAGTGATGGTCCTGATATTTATTTTTAGAATAATAATAAAGCTGTATATAGCTTTAGTTTATTGCTTTAGTAACCACACATTAAACCTTGCTGCATCTGATCTTTAGCATCCAGAAACAGGAGTAATTAATTAATACCCCATGCAGATTTTGCTGCAGATTCAAAGCCTAATGCATGGGTCTCCAAACTGCGGCCCTCCAGCTGTTGCAAAACTTCATTTCCCATCATGCCTGGACAGCCAAATCCAAAGCTTTAGCTGTCCAGGCATGATGGGAGTTGTGGTTTTGCAACAGCTGGAGGGCCACAGTTTGGAGACCCATGGCCTAATACATCTGCTACTTCTGGCCTTTCAGCAAGCAGAATCCATCTGCAAATATCATTGAGTCTACGGAACGGGCGGAACTTCAAGTGGAGGTTGCCTGGTGGAATTCGCTTGGAAATTTAATAGTCTGCACATAGCCTTACATATTTACATGGTTTGAGGAGACATGACCATTAAGGTCAACTGCAGTAAATAAATAAGTATAAAACTACAGACTAAAGACCTCATTCACACGTCCATTGTGAGGACCATAATTGTGGACTGCACTATGAATGTGCATCTGTAGTGCTCCGCCATTTACGGAAGAATGCATTGGAGATAGTGATCTGTGCCAAAATTGAAGGTCCGCATTAGGCTCTGTCCTTTTTTTTTTTTTTGCAGTACATGTCACGGCCCCATACACACGTTGCATGTGAAATACATTGGCCTTATGTTCTGTCCGCAACTGTATGTGAATAAGGCATAGTCGTTTCATCTGTAGAAATCAGACGGCTGAAACACAATGGAGTTCATGCCGGACAAGTAGATAAAAAGTTTCTGTGTTAAAATTAACAGTCAGGTTCCATTTTATCTAAGGAGATTTGAAAAGTACAGAATGTACACTTTTTTTGTGCCCAATAACCACCCTGATCTATCATTAGTACTATTAAATGCTACATAACATGCCAAAATATATCACAGTGACACATGTAAATTTGGTACATCCACAACACCTCAAAAATTACATAATATCTTATATATTAGCTTAGAGGATGGCAGGAACTGTCCAGAGCAGTAGCAAACCCCTATAGAAAACCTCACTTTCTCTGGACAGTTCCTGTCACAGGCAGGGGTAGCCGCAGAGAGCACTGTGTCAGACTGGAAAGAATACACCTCTTCCTACAGGACATACAGCAGCTGATAAGTACTGAAAGGCTTGAGATTTTTAAATAGAAGTAATTTACAAATTTGTATAACATTCTGACACCAGCCGATTTGAAAAAAAAAAAATTCATTTGAGTACCTCTTAAAAAAAAGGTCTTGTGGCCTGGTATAGTTAGAGATGAGCAAATTTACAGTTAAATTTAAAGTGAAGCGCTTCCTTATCTCTGCAATCCTATCATCAGCCTGCTGCCCTCTCACTACTGCTCTGTGCCGCTCCTCCCCGGTGCTGGGAAAATCTGTATGCAATCCCTGGAGACTTCTCCCAGTTTCCCAGCATCTGGGGAGGAGGGGCAGTCAGTTTGAAGGCAGCAGGCTGATGAGTGGATTGCAGAGATAAAGTATTAATGTAAATTCACTGATCTGTAGTTCTAGTCCGTGGAACAACAAATGTTTAATTTCCCTGCAGCTCCACCAAAGTGTAAATGTAGCATTTCATAGCACGCTTGACATTCATGGTCTGCACGGATGTTCCACTTCATCCTAGGAAAGAGGTCTTATGTGTATATGTTTTAAAGTGCTTGCCGTCGCTGTAGGTCAGTCTGTCTGTGGTGCTGCCTTTTGTTATGATCCGGTTAGACACACACAAATATTGTGCATATTTGCACAATCAATGAAGTACAAGAATATGAGTTTTAGTAAACACAGTTGGGTGTGCAGGACTAAGAACACATTACTTTCTTTTCATCTTGTTTTTTTCTTTTATGTCTTGAAGTGTAAACCTTTGTTTCCTCATACTATATATATATATATATATATATATATATATATATATATATATATATACACATACTATTTTGCCTCAAATAAATGTGTTGTGTGTCTTTCTTAAGTAAAAGCTGAGGGGAAATGAGCCATGACACACTAGTGAACCCTGCAGCCAGTAGGATACCATATGAAGGCTGTTAACAATTATGTTAGACTTTAAATACTGTCAAGACATTCTTAAAATACCGGTGCAATAATTTATTAAAGCGGTTGTGTCATGTACATGCATTTCTGATAAGGTACTGTTTAGGAGATCTAGACTCACTAATCCCACATGTGCCAGCATTGTTTTGATATTCTCTTGCCCTTGGCTATAATCCATTAAGGTGGGCCAGGCGTGCTTAGTTCAACTGCAATCTCCAGGAGGGACTGGCAGTTTACCACCCCCAGTGCTTGCAGGCTCAGGGGAGACCAAGAAAACATGCATGCAGTTTTGTTGAAACAGCAGGGTCACAGAGAGGAAACCAGGAAGTTATTCATGGGGAAGAAGAAAAAGCACAGCGTTACAAGTTACTTGGTATACATCTGATTTTACCAACTTTGCTTCATGTGACAACCCCTTTAAACCTACAAAAACACAAAAAAAAATGCAACAGCTCACCGCAATGGCAAGATACAGACCCAGTACAGACATGAAAATAGTTAAAAGCAGCCCCCCCCCCCCCAACTTCCAAAAAAACATCCACAAAAATAATGAGGCTCTTGGTTACCATTTGAAAATTGTGTAAACTACCCCACCATATTACCTTAACCCCTTTAAACCTGTCACAGCAGCTAGAGCAAACACACTATACACTCCAATCAATACAGTCCACAAAACTAAAGCATATCACTATTTCATGTTAAGAGAAAAGTCTATTTTGCTTGTTATTTTATTTCATCAGCTACAGTTTTATATGCTGTTGATGTTAGTTTGTGCGCTCAATATGCTAAAACAGGCCGTACACATGCAGCTGTAGGACAAATGTCCATTCATCAGTTATTTCTGTGCATGTTTCCTGTATACAGAGAGGAGTAAGCTTCTGCCAGACCCCACTTACTTCCAATAAGAACAAAAGGATCAAGCATTTTAAAATGCAACAGCCCGATCCCTCACCCCAACATCTGCCAAAGTAGGCTATTCAGGACACAGCGGACATTAATGTGTGTGTCTGTTGGGAAGTCAATAATCTGTAAAATACACTTTTTTCTAGCTACCACTCGAAGAACTCCAGACATTCCTTCTGCACCTCCAAAGTCACTGTCCGAAGCAGATCTGTCCAGAAAACGAAACAATAAAAAGGCAAAAGGTGGTATAAAGGTAAAGAGACATGTTTATTCTTCCTATTATCATTATTGATATATGCAGTATTGCATAATGTCCTATCTATATGGGTTTTGGCAAAGATCATCAATGCTTCATCAAACGCTAGGCCTCAGCTTACATGATTATGCAACCTCATACTCTACCCTGCAGCATTCTGGGGCTCTCCTTTCAGAGGTATGGAAGTGTTCCTACATTTTTATTAACATCTCCCACTTACCTTAAACTCTAGATTGAAGTCATGCATGAAGCAAGCCAAGGTGGGACAAGCCGATCCCTAGTGATGAGTGAAAGCGAGGAGAACCTGTGCACTAGAAAAAGGTAGGCCGATTATCAGTATGCTGACTTCATTGTCTCCTTTCAGCTCAGGTTGCCTGTTATTGTCTGCTTAGACATTTAGCGATATAGCCAGTCTTTGTATCCATCATCGGTTAGCTAAAGCTCAAATAGACAACTGCTAACAGCACTGCTAGCTATTGTGACTGCCGTGTTAGCCATGAGTAATACTGAAGGGGGGAAACCCATCAATCTTCTAGGAGTGGCCTTGCATCCAAAGTGAAAAGACGACAACGATAGTCACAACTGGGAATACTGTAGGCTAAAGGGAGAAACCTACAACAACTATGGCCCTGTTACACATAATGATCGGCCTATGATCATCATTTTATGTACTAGGACATGTTAAAAGACAACAAACATGCACAATGTTGGCCCATTGTGATCTTTCAACATGTTAAAGGAGCATGATTTGTGCAGCGACTGTCTGCTGCATGTCACACAGCAGACTGCCACTGACTTGAATGATCTAAGAATAATTTGGGCTGCCCCTCCTGCTACCTGTGCATGTTATAGCACAGGCAGCGAACAAGGAACAAGGGAAAAGCAAGGGCTGAGCTGACATGTTGGCGCTCTCTTACTGGTGCCAGGAAAAGCTGGATCAAGTCCTGGGAAACTGGGAGAAGTTTCCCAGGACTGAATCCAACTTTTCCAGGTACTCTGGGAGGAGCGGCATGAAGTTCAACGGCTGATGAGCCAACCGCTGAGCGTATTTGCTTTGTTATTAATGTAAATTTGCTCATTTCTACTTATAACTTTTAAAATCAGCAGGGGATCTGATACAAAGAAGGCATAATGCTGTAAAACAAAGCAATACTTATGTGAAATCCAGGTCCAGTCTTCTGAAGGCAGCTTTTTAGTCTTGTGCTGGTTGAAAAAAAAAAACACATGAAGTCCCGGCCAGTACAGCATATCACAGCCAATGCATCCGACAAATGACTGCCTTCTCTGTGAACTTGCAGATGACCAGAACTTCCTACGTTTAGTCTCTTTTTTTCCAGCCAGCACAAAACTAAAAAGCTCCTTTCAGGAGATTGAAACTGGATACAAGTATAGATTTGTTTTAAAGCAGAACTAAAAAAAAATAAAATAAAGAAAAACTTATTTGGCAGATCCTTGCTTGACTAGTGGGTCTATATGCTCATATTATGGAGACAGAATTATTTGCTATACAAGTATTTCTGTGAACAGCGATGCATTTATCTGCATAACTACATTGTTGCATTTTAAAAGTGATTTCTCTTCTATGTAGCAATGTGGTAAATGAATGCAACTTTAAACTTTAACTATGTAACAATGCACAGTAAAATTCATGTGGACTACTGATTCATGCAAAAATAAGATAAAATAAAAGTACACTAGGCATGCTTTTTATAGTTTGCTTAGTTATAAAGTTGAGATTTTACCATTCTAAGTGTTTACACTATAAAAACAGCAGTCTGGTCTTGGAAGGGTAGCATTCCTGTGTTCAAGATAATAACCTATAGACAGCAGACTGGAAGTAATACTGGAGTAATCTGCCCATATCTACCAACACCTCAACTATGAACTCCAGTAAAATCAAAGCCGAGCTGTAACTGGTTGCTTTGGTCAGTTTACACCATTTTGGACACTGATAGATCTGGGCCTTGACCCACACTGAAAAAAAATAAATAAGCACTGCACTTATGCCTTATATTTTTCAGTAATTTGAAACAGTGTTAGGGTGCATTTACACAGACAGATGTATCTGACAGATTTTTGAAGCCAAGGCCAGGAACAGACTATAAACAGAGAACAGGTCATATAGGAAAGACTCTTTAAAAAAAAAAAAAAAAAAAAATCCATTCCTGGTTTTGGCTTTAAAAAAAAAATAAAAAAAAAAATCTGTCAGATAATCTGTCTGTGTAAACGCACCATTAGTCAAGTTCTTCTGAGCCCAAATTCTTACCCCACTCATTTGTTTATAGGGGTGTTCCAGAGGTAGGAGAAAAAAAAGGATTCTGGACAAAGCCTTCAACAGCTTAACAAATGTGTGCGTGTGTGGATATTTGATACTAGAAAGACACTTTTCAGTCAGATAATTTATTGAAAATTGTTAGAAAGATGACGTTACAAAAAAGGCTACAATTGTTTCTAAACTACAGCAAAAAGCATTAATATAAATAACATACAAAAATTCATAGTACACAAAAGTGTTAAACGTGTCATGTTACCTAGGACACTGGTAATGTTTAATAACATGGTGTGGAGAGAAGAGATATAAGTTACCCTTTTCAACTGGATAGAACAAATACCATGGGTTACAGTATGTCACCACAGATTACACCATATTATTTAATACACACCGCTGTGGGCTCTTCAAGAGCAGCAGCATTTGAGCACCATGCTTTATAATTTATAGAGATTGACAACACAGGCTCATAAGCTAGCACTAGCTCTCCCATTTACCCTTGGCTAGATAATACCTGGAAGATGATAATGCTGAGATTAAACCACGTGAAAACACCTAGTACTGTATCTGTAGTTGCATCCCTAGCAAGCATTTGAGGCAACTACAGGTTTTATTATCATCATCACATGCAATACCAAGCATTGTGTAGGACCACACTAGTAGTAACGTGCAGCAGGACCAAGTTGCCAGTTTCTACAGGTGCAACAGAAGTGTCAGTCATTTAACAAAATTTTGGACATACCAAGTGTCTTGATTGGTCAGGGTCTGGGTGTTCAGACCCCCCCCCCCCAGATTGCTAGAAGAGGCTGCTAGAAAACCTTGGCTAAGCCCTTCTCTCCCCAGCTGGCTGCTCTTCCAGTCTTAGGGCAGGTTCACACTATGGAATTCACACGGACAATGTCCGCAGAATTCCATCAGTTGTCCGCCCGCACATCTGGGCGCCTTTCTGCCGGCCCCATAGACACCATTCTATGGGCCGGCGTATTCCGCTATACGCTGAAAGAAGTGTGAGGCTATGTGCACACTGAGCGATTCTCGAGGAATTGAAGCAGAAAGTTTTCAGGCAGAATTCAAGCAGAATTTAAGCCCCCCATTGACTACTATAGGATTCCTCTAGCAGATCTACAGCAGAAAATTCTGCTCGGAAATTCTGCAGTGTGAACAACAGAGCAGAAAATCCATTGAACACAATGGGACTTTGCTCTGTACATTTTTTACGGGAGGATTTTCAAGCTGAATTTCAAGCTGAATTCCTCGCCTTTTCCTCAGTGTGCACATAGCCTCATGTCACTTCTTTTAGCGGATCGCGGAATACGCCGGCCCATAGAATGGTGTCTATGGAGCCGGCGGAAAAGCGCGTGCCCGTGCGGGCGGACAGCTGACGGAATTCCGCGGACATTGTCCGTGTGAATTCCATAGTGTGAACCCGCCCTCATTGCAGAAGGGGGATGTTATAGTAAGTGTATGGTTTCCCTAAACACTTCTCCCGGCTTGTTGTAGCAATCGCTGGGGGTCTGAACACCCAGACTTGGACAGATTAAAACCTAACATGTCTCTGTTACATGTCAAACGTTTTGTTAAGTGAACATAACACTTGTAAATATCTTGCTTCACCTGGAGAAACCATTTTGCTTTTGCAATGTGGTTCCCAGTTGTGTGGCCCATTACTGTGTGCACCCAAAATCAATGCAGTTTTTTAATGCAAAAGCAGAAGTAGGGCCTAATGGGATAAGTAATGTTTAAAAATAAAAAAATGTTTTTGGATCTATTCCCAGTTTTGCATGTAAAAATAAATACCAAGAGAGGTCCCAAGCAGATCATAGTGCACTTTACAGGTCCTCTCACCAAAAATAATAACCTTAAGGTGCAAAAGAGTAATACCTCTAAAAGTTCAGGCCAGTTTAAATGGTATGCCTTCATATCTTTAATAATAAATAATTTTTATTTTCATATAAAAATAGATGTATTTTTAAACAGACCTGCTGTATTTAAAGCTACTCTCACATTGCTGAGCAAATTTCAATTGTAGATAAAACTTATCAAAACAAAATAATTCATATGAAAAACAGCATTTTATGATACTTTACAGTAGTGAGTGCCAGAGAAAATAGAAAGGAAGGAAAGAGAGAGACGTATGCAAGATTTGCTTGTCTCTGAAGATGGACATATCAATATCGAAGATCACAACCATTTTAAATTTGATCTCCATTGCTCTTTATAATTTCAGGAGAGCAGAGGGGTCCCTTCTCTCCTGATCGATTATGGGGGGGGGGGGGTTGGGGCGCGCAGGGTGGAGCAACATACATACAACTATATTATGACTTCCTACAACCTTTGAGTCATGCAGTGCTCTATTAATCTCACCCATAGGAGTTTCTAGGGGCCATGCCTTACCTCAGTATTCTCGGTTTCATATGGAAATTTTTGTACTACAGAGCCATACTGTAGGTATATGCTGCATTATAGTACAAATATTCTCTTCTAGAATGTGTTACATTCTCCATAGGGTGCTGTGTTACAGAGGGTCGTTACATGTAACTATTGTATGGAGTGTCTATGGTTCCACAGTATGAAGCAGCAGTGTTTAAGTGACAGCATACAGGTTCTACCCTGGTGCTCACAGCTGCTTCTAATGACTTGCCAACCCTGCAGGAACTGCTCACTTCATGACTAAAAAAGGCAGGTCACTGCCAGTGTCACCGACTGAATGAATAGGGTGTTCCTGCAGGGTTGGAGTACAGAGAAGCAAGAGCTGTCAGAAAATCATTGGCAGGGATTTATTTTTACAGAACTATGGCCATATAATATATATCCCCAGAAAACCCCTTTAAGAGCGAACATTTACATTTGCCAACTAATTGTAAAGATACATATATATTTCCTTACTGTTATTACTTTCCATTTGCAGCCAGTTCCAGAAGGAACACTGCTATGGTGTGTGTGCTACGATTTGGTTTCAGATATGATTGGTGCTTGGTGTGCAGTGGATTCTGTGCTATGTGCTCACCCACTGTAGAGAAATACCAATCCTGTGATCTTTATCAGAGGTCAGAGGTATATTAAAACATCATGCAGTCATCCGCAGATGCCTCAGAGCTGTAGGACCTCTGCCCTGAGTTGTCTTGTAAAATGCAAAAGGGGAGAAGGGGGCTCATACACACACAAAGTACATCTCTAGAAGAATCACACAATACAGAGGCTCAGAGCCGCACAAACCATAGCCATGTATAAATAGCAAAAACAGATTCAGTTATAACAGATAAAAGATTAAAAAAAAAACAAAAAACTTTTGTAGCCATGCAATTAGTGCTAAAAGGTAGTGGAAATGAAGTGCACAGATCAAGGCCATTCACAATATCCATAAGTATATTGTGGAAAACAGAAAAGAGATTAAAGAAAAATAGTAAGCAAAGGGTGTATTGCAGTTTTTGTAAGTGTTTCAAAAGATACATTAAAGTGAACCTGTCAGCTGCAAGAAGTAATGAGGACTATAACATCCTCCTTGATAGTCAGCCTCCAGGGCTGAGCCCTGTCTCAAAATCTTCTTCCTTTGCTGTGCATAAAAACTGCATGCGGGTGCAAGATTTGGAAACAGGGCTCAGCCTCCAGCTGACAGTCAATCAAGCAGTGATTGCAATGGGAGAGCCCTCAGCATTTCACTGGCTTGGGAACATCTTAGAAACATTGCACCATGGGGGATTTTTCTACAGTCTGGAAGCATAGACTGATTTATGAATGGTGCCATGTGTCTCCTTGCCCTAGCAGCTATCTAAAAGTGTCTGCAGTTTTGAAGTCGAATTGCAGAGGACAGACTCGCCTAAAAAAAAAAAAAAAAAAACTTTAACAATTGAATACTGGTCTTCTTACATACAGGATATAACAATCATTCATGTTCAAGTAAGATGTAATTTAAGTTACCTGAAATGCATCAAACAAAAAAAAAAACACAGTTGCCTGGCACTCCTACATAAACGACCATAAGAGACTATATCATTTACAATAAGGGTGAATGCACAAGAGGATAGGTTTGCTGAAGAAAAATTCCTAAAGAAATCAACAGGGCAATCTGTGCAGATTTGACTCTGGATTATGTATTTAAAAAAAAAAAAAAAAAAAAAAAAAAAAAAAAAAAAAAGGAGAAAAAGATTAATACAAATCTGATTGTGAACTGCCCAGTGCATTTTAGGGCAATCCAAACATTTTACTGTTGATTATAACTTCCCCATTGCAACAAATCCATTTTCCTTTCACATGAGAAGTTAAAGGGAACCAATCACCTCAAAAACACATATATAGCTTTTTAAATGTGCTGTTAGAGCCCACAGCACACTTTCCATACATGTTTCTATATACTCCCTGCCTCCCCCGTGTAATCCATAAAGTAACTGTATAAAACTGGCGCCCGGTATGCAAATTACATCAGGTAGTCACCTGGGCGGTGTTCGGCTAGATGGTAGTCACAGTCAGTCCGGGTCCCCTGGGCGTTCTTCGGCGGTAATCACGCCCCTCTGGGCGTGATTCAAATCACCCAGTAGCTCCGATGTCACTCGGGAGCGCGCCGTGCACAACGTCGGCGCACCTATGTTCTTAAGCCGCCGCGCATGCGCAGTACAGCCGCTCCCATTCAGGCTGTACTGCGCCTGTGCAGAATAGCCTCGAACTCAGTGCGAGCCGGAGTTCGAGGCTATTCTGCACGGGCGCAGTACAGCCTGAATGGGAGCGGCTGTACTGCGCATGCGCGGCGGCTTAAGAACATAGGTGCGCCGACGTTGTGCACGGCGTGCTCCCGAGTGACGTCGGAGCTACTGGGTGATTTGAATCACGCCCAGAGGGGCGTGATTACCGCCGAAGAACGCCCAGGGGACCCGGACTGACTGTGACTACCATCTAGCCGAACACCGCCCAGGTGACTACCTGATGTAATTTGTATACCGGGCGCCAGTTTTATACAGTTACTTTATGGATTACACGGGGGAGGCAGGGAGAATATAGAAACATGTATGGAAAGTGTGCTGTGGGCTCTAACAGCACATTTAAAAAGCTATATATGTGTTTTTGAGGAGACTGGTTCCCTTTAACAGTCAGGTTAAAAAATAACAGGTCAATTTCTGTACATGTACAGAGAATATCTGCAGTGCATGGATGTAATTCACTGTAGATCTTATGTGTCAAATAGCAGCAGCTCCATGTGCAGTTACCCTTACTCTGAGGTACAATGAGAGAGAAAGCAAAAAAAATAAAATAAATACACTATACATTTATTGTCATCATTAACATTCATCAGCACTATGGTAATGTCATCTGCAGGATGCACTTGCTGTTTTTTTTCCTTTCATAAAATTTTAAAGAATGAACTCTATATACCCCTCCTCCAGTTATGATGGAGAGCATGAACATGAAATTGAAACACAGAAGAGGACACAAAAAAATGCCATTTTATAAAATATTACTGCTTAAAGTTCAATAGTGAGATTAGCTATAAAAAAAATACCATATCTAAGTGAAAGTGTCATCAATTCAAGTATTAGGACCATGCTGCAGAACATGGGTATGTATCTTGGTATTGTATCCTGCAAAGAAGCATTGTATTTATTAGTCTACAGTAAGCATCACCCCAGAAGCCAGATGTCAACTCTATCACTTTTGGGTTGGTGGCTTGCTTCCATAGATAATGGAGATCGTCTAGATGTCCATGCGAAGTCATCATTCTGTTAAATATGCACTGGTGATAAGGAGCCTTGCCCTCTCCTGAAAAGAACAGGTGATACTGAGGCACGACTCCCATTTTATTGGCACAAATTCCCATAAAAACATCATCTATGTATAGACTGGTATTTAAAGTCTGTGAGGCTTCATAGACTTTGGCTGCCACATCCTGAGAAACAACATAGGCAGCCCCTGCAGTGTAATCAGGATAGGATGACCACTGGTACATTTCATAAGGCACATAATACTTGCTGTTTTTGTTCCTAATAGGAGGTGACCCGCGATGGACTCTACCAATCCAGAAGTCCTGTACACCAATCTGATCCAGATCTTTCAAGTATGAAATCAGATTGGGTGTATGGATAAAAATGTCATCATCTGCAGTCATTATAAATTTTGCATTGGGACAGTATGAATTTGCCCATCCAAACTGCAGCAGAAACTTCAAGGTTAAATTATGAAACGTATCCAGGAAGTCTTGTTGTACCAAGTCATTGTATACTTTGTTTTCACTTTCAAGTTGCTTTTGGATTAGACCACGTTTTGCAGGGTCTTTATCTACGCCAAGCGCAAACATAAGCTTCATGTTGGCATTGTAATGGGAATTTATATAATCCTCATTACCCCAGGTCCTTCTAATTGCATCCCGACGTCTTCGGTTCTCAGGTGATGTTTTTACAAAGAGTAGAAGGAGCACATTTTCATTCCGACATTTCTCTCTGTTGCTGATCAAGTAATTGTAGCTGTGTATATCAGATTTATCCCTGACGACAGTAAGGCTTTCATTCACAAAACCATAGCTATTAATGAGGTATCTGTAAGAGTAGGATTTTATGTGGTTTACAACATTATTGTCATTCTGAACCCACATAAGCATTAAGGACATGACAAAACAAGTTGCCAAAACCTGTAAAAACTGGCATCTCCTTAGCCGTCTAGTACTAATAAACATTCTGGGGAACTAGGAAGCTCGCAGATGGAAAAGCCCCTGATCAGTACATAAAGTTTTTTTCTGAAAGGTTTTGTAACAAAGAGAAAAATGCTGTCATTTTAAGTGCATGCCAGAAATCAAGACATCATAAAGCCACGAGTCTTCAAACATAACACACAGATCTTGTTCACTGCAGCCGTATTGTAGAAGTTTTGTGTAAACATCCAGACTGGTTGTAGGTCAGCAATTCACAGTAAGCGCCACACTGCCTAGAAAAATTAAAATAAAAAATAAAAGAGATTACTTTCTGTTACACTCTCAATACATTTATAACAGCAATTCATTTGTCAAAATACTTTCTCGTTGAGCAGGTAGCAAAAGCTAAGGGAGTATGGCCGAGGGCAGCTTAAACTAGTAGTGTAATATTGTCTTATTTATCCAAGTGCCTGCTAAGCCACTGGCTGCATTTTTTGTCTTAAAAAGGGGCCTTTAAAGGGAACCAATCACTAAAATGCCTATAACGTTAAGGAAAGGTCCTGATCACCCAGCACACTTCTCAAACATATGCATATACTGTAGCCCGTGTCTCTGCCCGGTATAACCTGCAAACTTATACTATAACACCAGCCGTTCTGTGACCCGGCCAGTGAACGGCAGGTGTTACTGAAGATCATCCCGGCCGGTACTGCAGTGAAGATTTCGAGTGCGCCCGCATCCCAATTCACCGCAGCACACAATATGAACTGGCATGTTCTGTGCGGCCGGACAAAACTGACAGCCAGTTATTTGGGCGGCCAGATGGAATCCCGGCTGGAGCGTAATTATTAGGTGGGAATATCCCTTTAACACCCAGCTAAGGTTAATATATAGAGATTTGTGTTTGGTTTACAAGAATGGGGGTCAGATTCTTGAGGAGTCTCTCTCAACACCAAAGGACATTGTATTTTTTGATGAGAAGCATAACATGGGACAGTTCGCACAATGCTTCTGTCCTGGTGTCTGGACAGGATCCTGGCTGGACTGTTGCTGAGCAATTAGTTATTGGACTTCCTTTTGTTTTAGATGAGGATTCAGCATTTTGGCATAGTCAGGTAACCCATTCTCTTTGTGTTTCCATCCAAACTGCGACTGCTGCATGCACATTATTTTGTTAGAGGACAATTTCTGGGCTTATCTGGATTATAGAAAATACTTTTGGCTCAGCAGCTATTTTCCCTCCTTTAGATGGACACTTCCTGCGCAGAGCAGTTTTAAAAGCTAAAATTGTATAGAAATACCTCAAAAGTGATTTGGCAACCACCATAAAAGATAAAGTAAGGTAATTGTAGTGTACTTTATAAAACTAGCCACACATGTATGGATGATTCAGCCACCAAGAATACACAGAATAGCAGGTAAAAAAATCTGAACTGATATAACGCTGTGAGTAGCTGCTAGAGCTCTGGGCTAATTCTCATATATGTTGCAGAGGAAAGAACCATAAATGAGAATTTTCCTGCCAAAAAGCAGTGAGCACACTAATGCAACGGTTTTCTGCAACATTAAGCAAGTTTTTGTAATGCATCTAGTAATAGGTATGGCATGGTAACAAATATATATAAAAAAAAATAAAACATTTTAGCTCAAGACCACTCAGAAACAGCGGAACTGGGATTGTTGGCAAGTATTGGGATAGCAACGGATACTTAGTTCCATTCACAGTGGGTAGTCTTTAGAAGAAGACCCCTCTCTATGGAGTAAATATGCCCTAAAAGCACATATGAAGAGCTGGAGTCTTCAACCTCAAACATGGAGGGAGGGAGGGGGGGGGATTTATGAAGACTGCATGTCTATTTGCCCTCCCCCCCCCTTTCCCCAGCAGGATTTCCTAAGAAGCCCCCCCCCTTTCCCCAGCAGGATTTCCTAAGAAGCGCACATATCCGAATTCAAGTCCTGACCAGACCCAAACCGACAACTTTTGGTCAACCCATATAAATTGTCCAATGTGAGCGCTAATTGACAATGGTGCTTGATCAGTTTAATTAATGGTGCGTTTACACAGACAGATTTATCTGACAGATTTTGGAAGCCAAAGCCAGGAATGGATTTGAAAAGAAGAGAAATCTCAATCTTTTCTTTATGACCTGCTCCCTGTTTAGTCTGTTCGTGGCTTTGGCTTCACAAATCCATCAGATAAATCTCTCTGTGTAAATGCACCATTACTCTGGGCAATTGCCAGAAGGGGTTTGAGTATATCCAAACTACTGTTTGAGTATTATTTCAAACTAAGCGTCTAATGTACATTGTTCCCCCACAGCCTGTAAAAAGCTGCCGTTAGCTTGCTGTGGCCCATAGCTACTGACTCAATGACCCAGATTTACCAATCTGCCTGAAATCAAAACAGTCTGTTTCTCCCTTACAGCAACCAATCACAGCTTGACTTTCATCTCCTAACAAGCGCTAGTAAAATAAAAGCTGAGCTGTGATTGGTTGCTGTTGCTAAAACCAGTTCTTGTTTCTAGACTAGTGTGGGAAGTAGGGATGATCTGAACCTGCCGAGGTTCGGGTTCGTATGAACCAGAATGCTCGGCATCAGATTCCCGCTGTCTGCCTACTCTGTGCAGTGGGTAGATACAGCGGGAAGACCGCCTGGAAAACTGGGATACAGCCTATGGTTATTGCTGTATCCACCCCTCCATGGAGTGGGCAGACAGCGGGAATCATTTCCGAGAGTTCGGGTTCGAACCATCCCTAGTGGGAAGCATCCCAAACCAACTTAACACAAAGCATACTTGCAACATGGGCTTTGTGGGTGAGAATAGCTTTACCTGTAAACACAAGAAACAAACAAATCCCCTGACCTGATCCCTGTACAGGATTTAAAAAAAACAAACAAAACGTTTTTGCTTGAATTCACAAACCACACCATTCTTATCTATTGCTTATGTTTAAAACGAAAGCTCAGTCCCATTGATGATAATGTGGCTGAGCTTAAATAAGACCCACACAACAAGGGGGCTTCTAGTATATGTGTAAAAAAAAAATGTATTGATAAAAAAAAAAACTCCCCTAATAAAAGTTTGAAAATAAAATGTTTGTTTTTTTATTTATAAAATGGGAAAAGGGGGGGGGTGCCCTTTTCCCATTTTATAAATAAAAAAAACTTTTTTTTGTATCGCTGCGTGTGTAATCGCCCAAGCTATTAATTTATCGCATGCCTGATCTCGCACGGTAAATGGCATAAGCGCAAAACAATTCCAAAGTGCAAAATTGTGCATTTTGGTCACATCAAATCCAGAAAAATTGTAATAAAAAGCAATCAAAAAGTCAAAAATGCGCAATCAAGGTACCGATAAAAAGGACAGATCATGGCGCAAAAAAAGGACACCTCACACAGCCCCATAGACCAAAGGATAAAAGCGCTATAAGCCTGGGAATAGAGATTTTAAGGAACATATATTTGTTAAGAAAGGTTTGAACTTTTTTTTTTTAAAAAGCCATCATATAAAATAAAAGTTATACAAGTTACATATTGTTGAAATCGTACCAACTTGAGGAACATATATAACAAGACAGTTTTACCCCAGGGCGAACGGCGTAAAGACCCCCCCCCCCCCCCCTCCCCCAGATAAAAAGTGGTTTTTTTTCTTTTCAATTTCACCACACATTTATTTTTTTTCTGGTTTCGCAGTGTGCTTTATGCAAAAATTCAGCCTGTCATTGCAAAGTACAATTAGTGATGCAAAGTGCTATGGCCTTTTAAGCAGGAGGAAAAAGCAAAAATGCAAAAATTGTCCTCTAAGGGTTAAAGAAACCAGTCAGTCCAGAGAGGCTTATCTAGAGTGACCAAGACAACCATGGTATTTATTTAGTAATAGGATAATTAAAGGCAGTTCTAAGTGTACCTGTCGTTTGATTTCATTTTGCAGAAATCCATAGTACAGCCGATTTTAAGAAACTTTGTAATTGGCATAATTAGCTGAAAAATGTATTTTTATCATGAAAAAGCAGTTTAAAGCTCTCCTCCATGTCTTCATGGTTCTCTTATGGAGAGGAGAGGGGAGGGGTTGAGGGAGATGAGGCACCAAAACAGGACAACAAAGTTAATTTACAGCTACATCACCGGGCTATCTCCTCTGACATCAGCACTGACCTCTGAATACCACTTTCATACAGGTCCCACTGTGTAATCCTTTGTTCTCTGCTGGCGACTAATCTCCCTCCTCCCTCCCCATAGGTTACACAGGGCTCGACTGATGTAAAAGAGTCGAGATTTCCTGATAATGGGCCGTAAATTAGAGAGAGGAGTGGGGGGGGGACCTGGGGAAAGTCTTTTTGAATGCAGATAATGGCAATTTTGCCTAATAAACCCAATTACAAAGTTTCTTAAAATCGCCTGGACTATTGATTTCTGCAAAAAAAAAAAATAAATAAAAATAAAAAATACGCCTGTGACACTTTAACATGCAAAATGACCTTTAGCGATGAAGAAATCAAGGAGCACATTGCCACAGATCTGGTTGCAAGTTATGTGAAACAAAAAATGCATTTATACAAAACTTTAATTCTCATATTGCTATGGACTATGTTACAGGAGTTTGCGTAACTCCCATTGACTTAAATAAAAGTTAGAGTTGTTTAAACAGTATAGCACCACTGTTCCATTGGACTCAGTGGCCCAGATTTATCCATCGGAGACAAAAAAAGGCCATGTTTACTAAAACTATGTAGTTCTTAGGCTACTTTCACATACCCATTAGTTCTGTCCACAGAAGTGCACAAAATTAGGACCTATTTATTTCTATAGCCCCATACGTCTCATGGGCCTGTGTTGGGATTGGGATCAGTGCTGCTAAGAAAGCACGGGAGCTATAGCTGTGTCATGGATCCCCTATTGTTAAAGGGGAAATCCGGATAAGAAAAACTTGTTTTCTATTAATAGTACATTAATAGTTAAATATATGTGTCTATACAATGTATTACCGTATCTGTACGGTTCTACCACACTGGTATCTGATAGAAATCCAGGAAGTGAAAAAATGGCCCCTGTGCAAATCCACATTGTCTCCTGCTCCTTCTGCTATCCCCCCTTAAGAGACAAATCTTCCATGCCTCTGTCTCACATTGTGTGTTTGCTGAGATCAGGCTGATGATGCAGACAGGGGGAAGGACATTATGTCACAGGAGGCTTGCCTGGATCCCCCAATCCTCTGAGTGATCCACCATCTCTGACCAGCCAGAAGCAGCTGCTGCACTGATTTCTCTAACTGTGCAGAAGTGTGCGGTGAAATTAGGGCTCTGTTCACACATGTTGGAGTGTCATTGCAGTACTGCAGCATATTCACAAAAATGATGCACTAACACAAGTAAATAATGCTAAACGGCAGGATCAGAGCCTTATTGTGGGGCTCAACTTCAAAAGATAAAAGATGCGTGCTGTGTGGGTGGGACCACAATGAAATCATAAATTACTGCAAATAATTCAGCAACACAATGAAACAGCTCGACGATCGATCTATCTGGTCTGCGCAGGGCTGGCGTCAGCTCAGGGTTTACCTGGGCAAGTGCGGGGGACCCAGCACCTTCAGGGGCCCAGAGAGGGAGAGGGGCACGGTGTTCTGATGTTCAGTCCACTCACTGTAGTGCAGGGTGAGTGCTGAACATTAGAAGACAGTGAAAAAGCAGGACCTGAGAGGGATTAAAGGCGTTTCAAAATTATTCACTAAACACACATTAAAGATATACAACTTTGTAATGTATGTTATGTTAGTGAATGGCCCCCTTCCCCGTGTCCCCCCCCCCACGCTAGACCCGAAGTGTGGTGCACTATACTCACCCGATTCGTGTCGACCCACCATCCGCCGGCACTTCTGGGTCAAGCGTGCATGTGTGTGTGTGTGAGGGGGGTGTGGGGAGGAAATACACACGGGGAAGGGGGCCATTCACTAACATAACATACATTACATAGTTGTATAACTTTGTAATGTGTGTTATTTTGTGAATAATTGTTTAGCACCGCACTACCCCTTTAAGGACCTGATTGCATGACCCACGGGTCCTTAATAGTAAAGTGGGGGAACAGCCTGATAAAGAGGAAGAGGGAGAAGACTGATCAGTTAGTCCTGTGTGTGTTTGTGAATGTTAGTGGTGTCTCAAGTGATTGTGCATAGTGGATGGATGAATGAGGGGCCCACTGAAGCTCTGTCAGCCTGCAAAAAACCTGGAGCCAACCCTGGGTCTGCTACAGACCAGAATAATAGAGCACTGATCTGATGGATCAGTGCTTTTTTATATACACAGCATTGATCTCAATGGGAGGCTTCTAATTACTCTATGTGAAGAAAAAAAAAATTGTATTAATAAAAAATCCCCTCCCCTATTAAAAGTCTGAATTAACCCCCTTCCCCCCTCATTTTATAAAAATAAATAAAACATACATATTTGGTATTGCCATGTGCGTAATTGCCCAAACTATTAAATTATCATATTCCTGATCTTGCACAGTAAACAGCGCAAGTGCAAAAAAATTCCAAGTGCAAATTTTTGGTCGCATCAAATCCAGAAAAATTGTCATAAAAAGCTATCAAAAAGTCGCATATACTCAAGTAAGGTACCGATAGAAAGTACAGATCATGGCGCAAAAATTGGTACCTCACACAGCCCCATAGACCAAAGAATAAAAGCACCATAAGCATGGTAATAGAGCGATTTTAAGGAATGTCTTAATTTTTTTAAAGCCATTAAATAAAATTAAAGTTATGCAAGTTGCATATCATTGTAATCGTATCGACTTGAGGAACATACATAACAAGTCAGTTTTACCATAGGGCACATAGCGTAAACACAAAACCACCAAAAAATATAAATATATATATATTTATTGTTTTATTTTCAATTTCACCGCACATATAATTTTTTTCTGGTGTTGCAGCAAATTTTATGCAAAGGAGTCTGTCATTGCAAAGTACAATTAGTGACGCAGAAAATAAGAGCTCATGTGGGTCTGTAGGTGATAAAATGCAAGTGCTGTGGGCAAAAATGCAAAAATGAAAATTGGCCCAGGAGGGAAGAGGTTAAGCAGCACCTCTTGAAACCAGGACTACAGTTTTTGCTGAGGCCCAAAGAGAGTTGAAATCTCAGTCTTTTCTATATGACCTGTTCCCTGTTTATAGTCTGTTCCTGGCTTTAGCTTCAAAGATCTGTCACATAAATCTCTGTGTAAACATGCCATAAGGCTATGTTCACAGTACGTTTAACAGCATCCGTTGCTGTTAGACTGCCGGCCCCGGGCTGCATTCAGGACAATCCGTTTTTTTTTTTTTAATATTGACTTGTGGGCACTGTCGGGTGTGCCCGCAAAACAATTAACCATTCACTTCAATGTGATGTGCGTCCGCCAACGCTATTATTTACAGACACATAACCATGAGTGAGCACAGTGGGCAGCATTGCATTCATGTATGTATTGATCACTTTTTAGTAATTTTTTTTATACATAAATTGTAATTAAGAAAAAAAAAAGCAATCCCTGCATTTTTTTTACCGCTTTTTGTTCACGCCGTTCACCGTGCGGGAACAATAAAACAGTATTGTTTTATTTTAATACATAGGTCGATTACGCACACTACGGTTTATTATGTTCATTAGCTTTATTATTTTTATGTGTTAAAATGGGAAGTGGGGTGATTTTCACTTTTATTAGGGGAGGGGCTTTGGAGCATTTTTTTTTTAACTTTTAGTGTTTTGTTGTTTTGTTTTTTTGTACACTTTTAGGCTGGGTTCACACTACGTATATTTCAGTCAGTATTGTGGTCCTCATATTGCTACCAAAACCAGGAGTGGATTAAAAACACAGAAAGGATCTGTTCACACAATGTTGAAATTGAGTGGATGGCCGCCATTTAATGACAAATATTTGCTGTTATTTTAAAACGGCTGTTGTATTGAAATAATGGCAGTTATTTACTGTTATATGGCGGCCATCCACTCAATTTCAACATTGTGTGGACAGAGCCTTTCTGTGTTTTTAATCCACTCCTGGTTTTGGTTGCAATATGAGGACCACAATACTAACTGAAACATACATAGTGTGAACCCAGCCCCATAGTCCACTTAGGGGACTTTTACATACATACATACATACATACATTTGATTGCTCACACTGATCACTGTTATGCAATAGTATAGCAGGGATGAGTGTTATCTGCGATCTTCTGATAGAGCCTTCCTGTGGCAGGCTCTCTCAGAAGATTGAAGATCAGACTGCACGGAGGTAAGGAGCATACCTCCAGCAGTCGGGCAGTGCGATCTGGACCCGATCAGTAAGTGACCAGAGATGCTCTGTTCACTTACACTTAAACACCACGGCGGGATCGCAGCATTTAAGGGGTTAATGGCGGGTAGTCGCGCAATCGTGGCAGCCCGCCATTGAGGTGAAGGCCTCTCTGTGAATGAGAGATGCAGAGAACCATCCTATAACTTTAGTATAGTACCACTTTATAACACTATAATATCTTGTTAAACTGAATCAAGAACAACTTTGTATATTAAAGCAGTCAGGAAGTGAGACCAGCAATAGAGTTAAATTATTCAGCTCCTCTCATTATATCTCTATGTAAGAGAGGTGCTAAACTGACATTCTACTTACTAGTCGTCAGGTGAAGCTCATTAATGTTTTAAACAAGCGTCTGAAAGGAAGTCTTGGTCTCCAAAATTCTCTTTTGTTGTTGACTACGATAGTACACAAAGCCACTTACTAACAAACCTCATTGTTATGCCTGGAGACAGCAGTTACTGCGCACCGTAGAATGACACAGTGTACATTCACACATTGCAGCTTCAGGGTCCATGTGAAGGTCAAAACCATATGAGATATATGTGGTGCGTGCTGTGCTTCCTAGTAGACATTTGTCTACAGAGCCCGGTCAAATGAACGACTGTTTTCCCATTGCAAAATATTGTATCCCTGCAACATTACTGCTAAGGGCTCGGCCACACTAGCGTTTTTCTTTGTTTCTAATGGATCAGTCTATATTAATTAAACGGATGAGCATAAACTGATGGGCAGACTGATGCAAACTGTTCATCTTTTTTTAATGGTCCATTTGTATTTTAGCTTAAAAAAAAAGTGCACTTTCTGTTCGTGATTCGTTTTTTTAAGCGGAAAGAAAAATACTGCAAACACTATTTTTTCTTCCATTCAAAAAAACGTATCTTGAACGGATTGCATGCAAACGGAGCACAATTAGGGCAAACGGAGCACACTAAAATAGCATGGGAATCTATGGGGATTTTAACGGATCCGACAGTTTCCGTTTTGCTTACTCTAAAACGGAAAAGGTAGACGAACGGTGCCGGATGGTCAAACGCTAATGTGAACGTAGCCTAAATCTTCCCTAGCACATCACTAAACTGTCACAGGCTTGAGGAGTCAAGTCACTTACACACAGGTAAAAAAAAAAAAGCATTAAGTTAATATGATAAAAGGCAAAGTTTTACAAACAAAGGTAAGTGTATTTATGCAAAATTTAATCAAGCTACGTCACCTAATGGTCTATTTACACAGAAAGATTATCTGACAAATTATAGTCTGTTTCTGGCTTTGGCTTCAAATCTTTGGCAGATAAACAGAGATCAGGTCATAAGGGAAAGCCTGAGATTTCTCCTCTTTTCAAATCCACTCCTGGATTTGGCTTCATATCTTTGGCAGATAATCTTTCTGTATAAATGGGCCCTAAGACGCGAGAAAAAGAAGAAAAAAAACACATCATGCTTACAACCATGTGATTTTAGATTGTTGACAGGTTCATGTTTCTTTGTTTTTCCCCTCATGTATTTGCTCACTAAAGAACACGTTAGACTATGTCTATATGTTTGCTGTGCATGTACAGCATAATGGCAAGGAAAACTTGTAGTGCAAATGTAAAATATATCCATAGGCCCAAAAAAGTATAAAAGCGTTGTACTGGCCTCTGTTGCCACCAAAAACAGGACACCATCACTGTGCCTATTATGATGGGTGCCCTCCGGCTACAGGTCCTCCTAAATAGCATAAATCCAGAGAACAAAACTGCAGTCATAGTAAGTTCTGACTGATGCTGCGTTTACACGGAGCGATAATTTGCCCAATCGTTTAACGATTTTGAAGCAACGATTTGTTTTTTATAACGATCAGCGTTTAGAGGAATAAATCGTTGGAAAAATAGTTATTGCGATCGTTAATAAGATCACTTAAGCCCATCTTTCACATAGGGTGAATCTTTAAAAGACTGTTTACATCAAGCGATCTGCGAATTTTTAGCGAACAACGATTTGAAAACATGTTGAAAGAACAAAATGAACGAGTTCTCGCTCATCGCTTGATAGTTTAGCTGTGTTTACACAGAACAATTATCGCTCAAATGCGATAGTTATTGCGAAAATTCGACCGATAATCGTTCAGTCTAAACGCAGCATGATACTGACTGCCAACAAGCAAAGCTACTTTACTTCAATTGTTGCCAGGGAATACAACAAGCTTTTATATGCAATGAGTTCCCTTTCTGTGCTATACATCAGTATATGTTTATTGGTACTGTATAGCTCCGGAGCAGAGCGTGCTTCATAGCACCTTCAAGACCCATGACGTACATTTACGTCAAGGGTCATCTGGGGACAGACATATATGACATAACTGTACGTCATGGGTCATCTAGGGGTTAAAGCACCATTACAGAATATTTTTAGATCGCAATCATACGAAAATTGTTTCTGGACGCTACATAACATGGTTGCACACAACATGATCTTTCCAGTCCAGATATTATATTTAGCAATAGGCAAAGCGTGGGAGCATCTGATCAGGTTGACATCTGCACTAAGGGGGAGATTTAGCAAAGAGTGTGTAAAATTTAGACTGGTGCAAACTGCCCACGGCAACTAATCACAACTCCTCTATCGAGTTAACAGAACTGAAAGCGGAGCTGTGATTGGTTGCTGTGGGCAGTTTGCACCAGTCTAAATTTTACACCCTTTGATAAATCTCCCCCTAAGTGTCTGTGCTGGGACTAACAGCTACTCTGAGAAGCAAATGTCCGTTTTTGTCTTTTTAAATAAGAAGATATCAGAGATCTCCGACCTATTGCATCACATAACGTGCTGCATTTCATTTGTTCTCTTTACCTGCAAAGGGTTAAATGGCATTTTCAAAACAACTTTCTAATTAAAACCCACATCGTTAAGTAAGCTGGGAAGTTCAGGATGGACTTTTCGGTACAAGTGGAATACAAAAAAATACACTTACATGTAATACTGCTTAAAGGGAAATGACCTCTCGTTCAAATAAATTTTTTATATTAACATGTACGGTCACAGAAAAACTTTTGACATGTGCTAGGGACATAGCTTTTAATCAGTCATGGTCTGTGTGTTCAGACTAGGGCTGGGCGGTATACCGCAAAAATACCGATACCGTCACTGGCGTCGGTTAACCGACCTCAACTTAGCCAGGACGGTATCTGCGGTATTTTTGTATTTTTCTGCTGCTCCTCCAGCTCGGACATGCCGGCGTCACTGCACACACAGCACAATAACTTGTGCAGGGACGCCGGTATCAGAGCGGGAGGTGGAGGAGCAACAGGGTCCAGGTGACAAAGCCGCCCGCCCCCCCCGCAGCCAAGCGCCCCCCGCCCGTCCGAGCGCCCTCACCACTTCCCTCCCCACCCGTCCAGGCCCCATCCCGCCGCACCTGTCCGTCCATGCGCCCACCCGTCAAGTCCGGTCCCGTCCGGCATCCCTGCACACACAGCATTGCCCTCCCCGCCCCCGCTCGGACGGGACTTGCGTCGGGAAGAGAGGTGCAGGTCGGTCGGGCATTCCGCCTAACAGCCGCGGCTGACCAGCTCTACATATCACGTCCCGTCGCCCCGGCCACACATGCAGGTCCCGGTCTCTGGCTGCAGAGACTGTAATGGTGATAGCGTCCTGCGGGTCCTGGAGCTGAACAGCGGGATCTGCATCCCCCGATCCCGCTCTACAGCTCCAGTAATGGCAGCGACGCTATCACCATTACAGTCTCTGCAGCCTCCTCCAGAGACCGGGACCTGCATGTGTGGCCGGGAGGGGAACCTGTGTGCCTGAATAAGAGGAGGGCAAAGTCCCCCTGTGTCCCCCCAGTCCCCCTGTGTCCCCCCAGCTGCTCCAGTCCCCCTGTGTCCCCCCAGCTGCTCCAGTCCCCCTGTGTCCCCCCCCCAGCTGCTCCAGTCCCCCTGTGTCCCCCCCCCAGCTGCTCCAGTCCCCCTGTGTCCCCCCCCAGCTGCTCCAGTCCCCCTGTGTCCCCCCCCCCCAGCTGCTCCAGTCCCCCTGTGTCCCCCCCCCAGCTGCCCCAGTCCCCTGGTGTCTGCTCCAGTCCCCCTGTGTCCCCCCAGCTGCTCCAGTCCCCCTGTGCCCCCCCCCCAGCTGCTCCAGTCCCCCTGTGTCCCCCCCCCAGCTGCTCCAGTCCCCCTGTGTCCCCCCCCCCCAGCTGCTCCAGTCCCCCTGTGTCCCCCCCCCCAGCTGCTCCAGTCCCCCTGTGTCCCCCCCCCCCAGCTGCTCCAGTCCCCCTGTGTCCCCCCCCCCCAGCTGCTCCAGTCCCCCTGTGTCCCCCCCCCAGCTGCTCCAGTCCCCCTGTGTCCCCCCCCCAGCTGCTCCAGTCCCCCTGTGTCCCCCCCCCAGCTGCTCCAGTCCCCCTGTGTCCCCCCCCAGCTGCTCCAGTCCCCCTGTGTCCCCCCCCCAGCTGCTCCAGTCCCCCTGTGTCCCCCCCCCAGCTGCTCCAGTCCCCCTGTGTCCCCCCCCCCCCCAGCTGCCCCAGTCCCCGTGTCCCCCCCCAGCTGCCCCAGTCCCCTGGTGTCTGCTCCAGGCCCCCTGTGTCCCCCCCAGCTGCC
Organism: Dendropsophus ebraccatus; assembly: GCF_027789765.1. NCBI lineage: Eukaryota > Metazoa > Chordata > Amphibia > Anura > Hylidae > Dendropsophus > Dendropsophus ebraccatus. The sequence continues at coordinate 67,866,648 of NC_091459.1, forward strand.
CCAGTCCCCCTGTGTTTGACTCAGTCCCCCATTAGTCACCCCCAGTCTGCCCCAGCCCCCCTTCAGTCAACTCCTGTCCCAGTCCCCCTTCAGTCAACCTCGGTTTGCTTCAGTCCCCCCCCCCCAGTTTGCCTGAGTCACCCGCAGCTCCCTCAGTTTCCCCCAGTCACCCCTCATCTTTACCTGTACTACTACACCCGTCATCTTTACCTGTACTACTACACCCCTCATCTATACCTGTATTAATACTACACCCCTCATCTTTACTTGTATTACTACACCCATCTTTACCTGTACTACTACAGCACACATCGATATCTGTACTACTAATCCTCCTCATCTGTACTACTAAAACACCCCTCATCTTTACCTGTTTACTACTACACCCCTTATCCACTATACCTCCACTACTACACCCTACCTAGATGGAGGCACAAAGAAGATCTCCTATACTATATGGGGACACAGAGGGGGCTTGTCTACTATATGGGGAGCACTGTTACACTGGGAAGCAATACAGTTGTTGTCTCAAACGTCATTAAAATAGTATCTGACGCTGCAGGGAGAAAAATGTGCTGCTGTTAAGCAAAAAGAAAAAAAAAAAAAATCGAGATTTAAATCAAGAATCGTCTAAAAATTTTTTTTTTTAAAATCGAGACTTTATTTTTTGGCCATATCGCCCAGCTCTAGTTACAGCTCTATATTGTTATTGAGGGGACTGCAGGTCCCAGCATGCACCTCCCTGTATAATACACTCCTATCCGCCTGCCATCACTATGTGCCCCCTGTAAAGCTACACGCCCCTATCCGCCCCCCTGTATAGTCATACATTCCTGTCCGCCCCCCTGTTTAGTCATACGCCCCTATCCGCTCCCCTATGTATAGTCATACGCCCCTGTCCACCCCCCCCGTATAGTCATACACCCTGTCCGCCCCCCCATATAGTCATACACCCCTGTCCGCCCCCTCTTATAATCATACACCCCTGTCCTCCCCCCGTATAGTCATACGCCCCTATCCGCGCCCCTATGTATAGTCATATGCCCCTATCTGCCCCCCCCTGTATAGTCATACACCTCTATTAGTCATACACCCCTGTCCACCCCCCCGTATAGTCACACACCCCCATCCGCGCTCCCTGTATAGTCACACACCCCTATCCGCCCCCCCTGTATAGTCACACACCCCTATCCGCCCCCCCCCTGTATAAACACACACCCCTATCCGCCCCCCCCTGTATAGTCATACACCCCTGTCCGCCCCCCGTATAGTCACACACCCCCATCCGCGCTCCCTGTATAGTCACACATCCCTATCCGCCCCCCCTGTATAGTCACACACCCCTATCCGCCCCCCCCTGTATAGTCATACACCCCTATCCGCCCTCCCTGTTTAGTCATACACCCCTATCCGCCCCCTATCCCTATGCGCTGCCTGTATAGTCCTGTAACCCGATCCCAACCTCCTGTATAGTAATACACCCCAATCCATCCCCCCCATATAGTCATACACACCTATCCCTCTGTGACCTGTGTATACCCTGTAGAGGCTGTATACCTGTATATACACATGTCCAGGTCTCTGCTGAGACCCCTAATAATGACAAATAATAATAATGATAATAGACTAACCATGGGTTGCTGCTCAGTGAGTTCTATTTTACATTTTTGAATCAAAATATCGCCAGTTTGGCACGGCAAGTGGGTGTGGTTTGCAAAAAAAGGGGTGTGTCATAATTATCGTTCAATTATCGTTACCGCGGCTACATGTGCGATAAACCGCGATATTGATTTAGGCCAATATCGCCCAGCCCTAGTTCAGACTCTTACCCAGTAGAACATGAGTGCGCCATGCGCTCCTCTCCTCATTCGGTCTATGAAACTTGGACAGCCCCATATACTTGAATTGTGAGTCCGCCCAGGTCACACAACACAGGGCCAGGAGTGAACGCGCTAAGCACTTCTTCCGGCTTGTTCTCCACGTCCAGAAAACATTCTTAGGTTACAAAGACAGATACCGGATCCGCTGCGAATTTGCAGCGAAATCTGCTGCGGATCCCCTGCCGGCCAGTACATAGATTACCTGTTCCACCAACCAAATACCAGGAGTGGATTGAAAACACACAAAGGCTATGTTTCCACACTGTTGAAATTGAGTGGATGGCTGCCATTTAATGGCAAATAACGTCCATTATTTCAAAACAGCCATTTGCAATTAAAATGGTGGCCATCCACTCAATTCCAACAGTGTGTGAACATAGTGGGAGGTTTATCAAACATGGTGTAAAGTGAAACTGGCTCAGTTGCCGCTAGCAACCAATCAGATTCCACCTTTCATTTTTTAAAGAGTCTGTGAGGAATGAAAAGTGGAATCTGAATGGTTGCTAGGGGCAACAGAGCCAGTTCCACTTTACACCATGTTTGATAAATCTCCCCCATAGTCTTTTTGTGCTTTCAATCCACTTCTAGTTTTGGTTGGAAAATACTGAGAAAAATACTGTGTGGGAACATAGCCTAAGATGGTGCCAAAAAAGATCCCCGTTTGCAAGCTTATATTCACATTGTGGATGTCACCAGTGACTAGCATTGCAGAACATTACATTTATCCAACCTCGATAAAACACCCTTGTTGTAATGGAAGTCTTGATTGGCGCACACTGGGCTCCACTATTTAGTTGCAATGGGTAAACTCTGCAGCAGAAAGAGAACTCGAAATCTGCACCGTTTCCAAAAGGCTCAGATTTATCGAAGTGTATAAAAGAAAAACCTGGTGTAAACTGCCCATAGTAATCAATTACAACTCAGCTTTCAGTCCGGGTAAAATGAAAACTGAGCTGTGATTAGTTGCTCTGGGCAGTTTGAACCAGTTTTAAACAGTTTGATAAATCTGGGACATTTACACTTAAAGGGGTTATCTGGGATTAGCAAAACATGGCGTTTTTTTTTTTCCTGAAACAGAATCATTCTTGCCCTCAGTTTGAGTAGTATTTCAGCTCAGTTCCATTGAAGTGAGTGGAGCAAAGTTGTAATACCACCCACCAAGGAGGACAGTAGTGGTGCTCTTACAAGAAAAAAAAAAAAATGTTTTGCTAGTCTTGGATATCCCCATTAAAGGATTTTTTCTGGCCAGACTCAGACTGATGAGATATCTACAGGATACTTCAGCAGTTACTGACTGGCAAAGTGCCAGTACCCGGGCAGATCAGATGTTCAGTGTGCTCACACAGTGAACAGAGTTCAAGTGAATGACAGCTGATCTGCAGTTACAGGTCTCCACCACTACACTGTGGATGAGACTTATAGTGTGTTTAGACAGAGATTTATCTAACAGATTTTTGAAGCCAAAGCCAGGAATGTATTTGAGAAGAGGCAAAATCTCAGTCTTTCCTTTATAACCTGTGCTGTTTATAGGCTGTTTTTGGCTTTGGCTTCAAAAAAAGGGAAGATTGGGTAAAGGCCAAAATCGCCAGTCACTCGGGCTACATAGCCTATCAAACCTTGGGAGTTCAAGAGAATCGGACCATTCTACTGACTGCCCTCCGGGTCCCTCAGTAGAGCACGGTATTCTGGGGTATCCTTAAATGACATCCAGGCAAACCACGTGTTCCTAAATCTGTCATTGGAATTATGAAGGGAAGAAGTCATGTCCTCCATCAACATAAGATCGTTCACTTTTGACACCCATAGGGAGAGCGGAGGGACCGTCGTCTTTTTCCAATACAAGGGGATGCATGCTCTTGCTGCCATGATTAGGAATCTAAGAAGAGATTTCTTATATTTAGAGAGTGGAAGGGCACAGTGCTGAAGGAGGAATAGCGCCGGCGTGAGGTCCACAGTACTAGTAGTGACCTGTCGAATGACCCTCTTCACACCCTCCCAAAAAGGGGTGAGGAGTGAGCAGGACCAAAAGATATGGAGATATGTTCCATCCTCTGTGCCGCATCTCCAGCACACCGGCTCAACGTGTGGCCAGATGGCATGTAATCTGGTAGGTACCCTATACCATCGGGCCAGAATCTTGTACCCAGTTTCCTGAAAGCTGGAACAAATAGACGACTTGTGTGCAAGTTGAAGGATTTTCTCTTGTTGTGGTGGGGATAGGGATAAGTTTAGGTCCGCTTCCCACTTCAGTAGGAAGTCTGGGGGAGGTTGATCAGGTGGTGACTGCAATGCGGCATAAGTTAGGGAAAGAGAGTGGCGCAAGGGGCCGACATCCAGACACAAGGCCTCAAAGTATGTTCTGGAGGTGCCATATGAGGAAGGAGAAGGTAATGTACGTAGGAAATGCCTCAATTGTGCAATCCTCCACTCGCCCAGCGGACTCTGTTCACAGTGTTCCCGTAATTCCCCTGGTGTCAACCATCCAGAGTCTGAACGGAAGGTGTCTGTCCTATATTTATTTGCCTTAACCCAAGACTTAAACACCGGGTCTTGCAAACTGGAAGGAAAGGCAGGGTTCCCCAGAATTGGGTAACAGTTGGACCTGTGGGGCAACATGTACGAGCGACTGGTCGTGGAAGCACAGGCCTGGATGGTCGGGCCTATGGTAGGATGCACACGCAATCCCGTAAGAAGCGAGGGATGGAGCCAAGGGATGCAATAGAGGGGAATGGTCGTCAAAGATTGTTCTAGCTTAACCCACGGCTTACTCTCCTCGTGTCGACACCAGTCAATCACCCTCGTCAACAATGCCGCCGTATGGTATTGCCGGACGTCCGGTAAACCCAGCCCACCCCTGGCTTTTGGCCTACACAGCGTGTGCCTCTTGAGGCGTGGAGGTCTGTTGTTCCATATAAACTTGAGCTGCGTAGATACCACAGACCTGAAAAAAGACGCAGGAATGCGGGTGGGGATGCACTGGAAGAAATAGAGCAGCTTAGGAAGAATCGTCATTTTAAAAAATGGAGCACCTCCCCAGCCAGGAAAAATACCCCCGTGTCCATCCTTCACACTGCATCTGAATCCTGGCTAGTAAAGGTGGGAAGTTTAACGTATAAAGGTTTTTCAAATCCGATGGAAGGGAAATGCCAAGATATTTAATGAAAGTAGATGCCCACTTAAAACGGAAGGAGGTTCGGAGCGACGAAACTAGAGTGTCCGGAAGGCCAACCCCTAGTGCCTCGGATTTAGAGAAGTTTATTTTATAGTTAGAGAGTTGTGAATAGTCCTCCAATTCCCTCACTACAGAGGGTAGAGAGACTAGCGGGTTAGAGACAAAAAAAACAACAAGTCATCCGCGTACGCCACCACTTTATGCTCCGTTTCGTGCACAGAGACTCCTCCGATGTTGGGATTGGATCGGATTCTGCACAGCAATGGCTCCAAAGTGAGGACAAATATCAGCGGCGACAGTGGGCAACCCTGCCTCGTACCGTTTTGTATAGATAGGTCTCCAGACAGGACACCATTCACTCTGACTCTGGCGGAAGGCGTGCCATAAATGGCAGAGACCCATTTCATGAAGTTAGGGCCCAATCCCAGATAGAGAAGCGTCTCCGTCATAAAAGACCAATTGACCCTATCGAACGCCTTTTCGGCATCAGTAGAGAGGAGCATCAGGGGGACCCCCAACAGTTTGGCTTTATGGATAAGGTCAATTGCTCTAATTGTATTATCCCTAGCCTCCCTACCTGGGATGAACCCCACCTGGTCAGAGTGAATGGTGTCCGGCACCAAGGCCGCAAGCCTGGTTGCCAGGATTTTAGTGAACAGTTTCAAGTCCACGTTCAAAAGTGATATTGGCCGGTAGTTGCCACACTGCGCACTGTCCCTGCCCTCCTTTGGAATAACTGTAATATGCGCCCGGGTAGTGTCTCGGGGCAGTTCACCAGATTCAGAGACTGCATTGAAGGCGGTCAGGAAATGGGGGCTAAGCTGTGGTAGGAAGGTTTTATAATAGACTAGCGAGAAGCCATCTGGCCCTGGCGCCTTCCCAGTGTGAGATTCCTTATTGGCTAAGGAGAATTCCTCCGCAGTTAGTGGCCGCTCGAGATCCCCCAGTGCATCCCCATCCAGTCTAGGCATCCCCGACCACGCCAGGTATCGCTGTATCCGTTCCCGGAACCCTGTGCTCGAGGTGTTTGGGTTAGAGGAGTCAATAGAATATAGGCCTGCATAATAATCTCGGAAAGTCCGAGCAATGTCAGACGGGACATGTACTGGTGTGTCCCGGGGGAACCTTATCATTGGGACATAAGAGCGCACCTGCTGCGAGCGTAAGGCCCTGGCCAGCGCCCTTCCCGGTTTGTTTCCATGCTCATAATAATATCGTTTGCATTTCGTCAGGGTAGCCTTCGCATTATCTATCAGGTGTGCCCTTAACTCATCCCTTTTTTGCCTCAGGGCTACCGTCGCATCCGTCGTTGGCACGCGTTTATGGATCTCCTCCAGGTCCTTAAGTTGGTCTAACAGTTTTAGCGTCTTTTGTGTCCTTTCCCTCTTAAGTCTCGCCGCGTGTTGCACTAACACGCCTCTCACCACGCATTTGTGCGCCTCCCATATACTCATAGGGTTTACGTCAGGGGTCACATTAGTCTGAAAGTAGTCAACCAGGGCAGTCTCTGCTGCCCGCCTGACCACAACATCCTGCAGCAGGGAAGAATTCAGTCTCCACTGCCACTGTGCTCGTTGGAGAAAGGGCATATCTAGGGTCATTACTATCAAAGCGTGGTCCGAAAAAGTAATGCTGTCTATCCATGTCTGTTTCAGTAAGGTCAGGTCTCTATGTCTGAGAAAGAAGAAGTCTAAGCGTGAGTACACATTATGTGCGGGGGAGTAGAAGGAGTAGTCCCTCTCAGCTGCATGGAGTACCTGCCACGTGTCTACCAGTCTATGTTCATGTAGAGTCAGCCTAATCCTACGCAGGGACGCCAGTAGAAGGAACCAGTAGAAGAGTCCAGGGAGGGGTTTAATGCCACATTGAAGTCACCACCCAAAAGCAAAGTGCCTTCAGCAAAGACCTCTAAGATATCCAGCATAGACATCAGGGCTGGACCCTGACCAGAGGTGGGTAGGTAAAAAGAAGCCATTGTAACCGTGTGTGCCGCGATACGGCCCTTCACTAGGACCATCCTACCCTCAGCATCTGTGCGAGTGTCTATGTGCTCCCACGGAAAATCTCTGGAGATGAGAATGCATGATCCACTTGTCTTGGAATTAGGCGAGTAACTGTGGTACACAGAGGGAAAAACAGCGTTAGAAAGAGTAATTGGTCTAGACTCCACTAGATGAGTTTCCTGCAGAAACACTATATGCAATCGTTGTTTCTCAAGGAAATTCCGTAAAATAGACCGTTTGCCAGGGTCGTGTAGGCCCTTCACATTAAGAGAGCCCAGCCTGAGTTCAGATGGCCGAGAAGTCATGGTCAAGGCAGAACCGTCACTGGCGAATCGGGCAAGGGATGGAAGGGGAAGGAGGGAGGTAAGGGTTCAGGGGTAGGAAAAGGGGGGGTGTAGAAGGAGGTGGGTGGAAAAGAACAAGGGTAAACAGAACACAAAAGGGTAAACACGTGTAGAAATTACACCAAACAAAGAACGACAAACACTTAAGAGAAAGAAAGGAACAGAGAAGGATGAGAAGGAGGGCAAAGCCCAGAAGAATCTTGCCAGAGAGACCCAATCAGGGGCTCACTCGGGAGATAAGAAAAGAAGGGGGGTGTGGAAAACCATGGGAGCGGGCCGCAACCAGCCACCACCAGGCTATAGTATCAACACTGGAGGCCTCCCAGAGTCCCCCCCCCCCCAAGGAAACTTTTCAACAAAACAATAGACATGGTAACCCATTTTGCAGCATGACCCATGACAAGCCACAATTTCCCTTTCAGGCCTATGGGCAAAGGCAGGCACAGTAGGGATCTAAGATCCATGGGTAGACTGAGGGCCAGTGGAAATATATGAGGTGTTACCGCCTCCCCAACCAATACGGACAGCCCTTTCACGGGTGGAATGGGGGGGGGGGGGAACACAATCAGATGAGCATTTCCACGACCACCGTATGGCCCACCCAGCCACCCTCATAACTCAGAAACAGGGAAACTGTAATGTGCATAAAATGTCTAAGATGTCCTGGGAAGGAGCTTCTGATGTGCAACACTTAGTTACAGAAGCCTGTAGCTAGCTCGTCCAGGAAAGTTCCAGTGTACAGGGGGCCTATTCAGGCTTCCATCGGCATGTCCACCGAGAGATCAGGACCCAAGCCCCTCTCCGGGGTTGCCCCCGGGTCATGTTGTGGGGAAGTCGCCCGTCCATTTCTCCTACCAACGCCGGATCCTCTGCGCGGTCTATTGAGCGGTGGAGGAATGCGATCCACCTGAAGCCAGTTGGGGACCGAGACCGGGTCCGTATCCAGGAAGGAAAACAAGGCTGGGAGCTCTTCCGGAGCCCTGAGAGAGAATGTCCGTTCTTCCTTCTTAACAATAACATGGAACGGGTGGCCCCACCGATAAGAGGCGCCACAGTCCTGAATCAGTAGGAGGAGGGGCTGCAACACTCTTCTCATGTATAGGGTACGGGAGGAAACATCTGGGAACAAACGGATCTCGGACTCTTCAAACATAATAGTACCCAAGTCTCTGGCCTCCCGAAGGACAAGCTCCTTTTCGGTATAATAATGCAGCCGACATAGCACATCTCTAGGGCCCCGAGCATTAACCCCTTGTGGTCTAGCGACCCTGTGCACCCGATTAATCATGAAAGTAGCATCTGTCGGCCTGTGTGTAACCATGTTGAAAATGGCCATCACTCTGTGCAGCAGGTCATCTTGCGGCCCAAACTCAGGCAGCCCCTTAACCCTCACATTATTTCTGCGCCCACGGTTCTCTTGATCGTCCAGTAACAACGTCAGGGATTGCACATGTTGTCTGGCTAGCGCTGAATCTGCTTCAAGACTGGTGACCCGTGCTGACAGGGCCGCAACGGCGTCTTCGGAGGCAGCGGTGCGTGTGGACAGGGCCGTAACATCTTCTCTAACCGCCTCTATAGCCTGCTGCTGGGCAGCCTCAATCCTCTGTACTACAGTGTCCAGATCTTGTTTGGAGGGTAGTGCTTGAATGAGGCCCCTCAAGAGCTGCAGCTCTGCCTGTACAATGGCGGCGGGGGAGCCGGCTGATGGCGTCGCTGGAGACAGTAAGTCCCTCTGTGATACTGGGGTCGGCTGCGTCGGGTCAAGACCCACCAGTAGTGGCGGAAAGTCTCTCAGAGGGGAGGCTGCGCCATTATCACTCACCCCTGGTCCGGTGGATCGTCTGCCTCAGGGCCCCTTTTGCGCCTTCTCTCTGCCGGCGCCATGTTGGTTCCCTGCACGGGCTGCTGTGTTGGGGCGGGCGGGTCAAAGAAGCGCTCAATCCCCGGCGTGGAGACGGCTAAACGGGTCAGAGGCCGATGCGGGATATCCGCCGGGTTACCCTGTCGTCTGGACATCTTTTGTGGCTGTGTGTCGCTCTTCTTAATAGGCAGTCTGGCGGTCTGTGGCGCGGAGCTCCAGAGAAGCGCGTCCTCACTCCGCCATAGCTAAGCCAGGCCCCCTGCGCGTGTTTGTACCCTTAATAAAGTTGAGTCATCATTAGGTAGACAGACACAGCACTGTGCCAAGTGTCCTGTAAATAGTGATCATCAAACCCGCTCTCCACTGATCTGTGATCTTAAAACTGCTGCCAGAACCATAAAATAAACTATAATGTACTGACCTCATTCAGACCAGCGCCTTCCTACTTAACCCGATGTAGCACCATTTATGCTCTTCTGCTGACATCCTTTGTGCTAGTCTGGAGCAAACTTGTCGACAATCTGCTTTGGTAACATTCATCTGAAGCTGAATGCTCTGCATTTGACTCCTGGCATCTGGAGAAGTTGGATTGTTCCCCAAGGCTGCCCAGAAAACATGGATGCAGCTTATGGCTATGTTCACACTACGTATGACTTTACGCAAGTTGCGGCCGGATACGTACGGAACGCAAACTTACGCCCGTAGTGTACTTACGCTTCCTGAGCGCTCTTCGTAGCGCTCTGACAGCGGTCTTTTACTTGGAAATCTTCGCCTAGCCCCGGACACCCCACAGAACCTTTTGGATCGGCACAAAAAGCTTTCAAAATGAAAAAAATCACCACTACGTACAGGACCGCATGTAACGCTACGGGCGTAAGTTACGGCATTTCCGTCCCGAAATAATGGTCTGGTTCATTTTTTACGGCACCGCATACGATCCGGGCGTAAGTTCGTACGTAGTGTGAACTGTGCGGCCGTAGATCGTATACTTTACGTAGTACGCAAACTACGTAAGTTTCCGGCCGCTTATTCATGGAACGCGCTACGGCAGGAAACTTACGTAGTGTGAACCCAGCCTATAGCTGTATCAAGGTTTTCCAAGACTCCCAAGGGTTGCATCTAACTTTTCCAGCCACCGAGAGTCAAATACCTGAATATTCAGCCCGGGTTGCCCCAGATCAACACACTAGGTATCATAGATACAAAACAAGAAATCAAACCTAAAGGTGCTGTGTAGATCATTACTTTAAAACTTAATTTTTAATTTATTATTTATAAAAGTGTGAACTATTAAAGTGAATTTAAAAGAACCAGAGGTGTAGGGTTTACTGAAATGATATATTATATCAAAGACATATTCCACTGGGTAATAGGGTAGACAAGTTAGACATACTAATGCAGGCTCAAAGTAAATCCAGACTGAGGACTGCCTAATCGCTGTGCCAATGAACAGGCTTACATAATACACTGTATCTGCAAGTCCTCGCTGTAATGTCAGAGCATGCAAAACAGCCACCGACCAATCACAAAGCTAAGTCAGTATACCTGGCGTAGGGTGTCACTAAGGACACAATATAGGCTCTTCACGCTAGGTTAGCCGGTCTAGCTGTTGAATTTGCAATTGCTAACTAACTTATTTACAACCTCAGCATTTGCTACCACTGAGGTTGTAGATAAGTTAGTTAGCAATTGCAAATTCAACAGCTAGCATGGCTAACCTAGCGTGAAGAGCCTGTCTAACTTGTCTACCCTATTACCCAGTGGAATATGTCTTTGATATAATATACCATTTCAGTAAACCCTACACCTCTGGTTCTTTTAAATTCACTTTAATAGTTCACACTTTTATAATTAATAAATTAAAAGTTTTAAAGTAATAATCTACACAGCACCTTAGGTTTGATTTCTTGTTTTGTTGAGAGTCAAATACCTAGCGTTCAGGTTCAGAAAACGAGGCTGAAGTTGGTTTCTTATTCGGCAGTTTCTTATTCAGAGGATTTTTCTTTTTCCTGTTTTAGCTATTATTCTTACAGAAAATGTATAATATTCATACCCTACCGTAAGTGAGGGGCCCTGAGAGGACTGGTGATAAAAAAATGGCAAAAAAGACCCCACGGTTGGCATAAACATGGGCATGAAAGTAAAACCACAAAATTATTATTTAAAAATAAAATTGACTTTGGGCCACTGATCTCACACTGATAATACACTGATCTCACACTGATAATACACAGATAGGGATGCCTCGCATCACATCCAAGAGATTCCAGCCTGGCCCAAAGTGGTTCTGGGTATAAAAACTGGCATCAAAGTGGGCACATAGGCATTTTTCATGATTTGAATAAGTAACAGCTATTTTCAAAGGGTTAAATGAGTTTGGGCCACTGATCTCACACTACGTACACACAGATAGGGATGCCCCGCATTACATCCAAGAGAGTCCAGCCTGGCCCAAGGTGGTTCTGGGTATAAAAACTGGCATCAAAGTGGGCACATAGGCATTTTTTTCCAAATTTGAATAAGTAACAGGTGTTTTCAAAGGGTTAAATGAGTTTGGGCCACTGATCTCACACTGATAATACACAGAGAGGGATGCCCCGCATCACATCCAAGAGAGTCCAGCCTGGCCCAAAGTGGTTCTTGGTATAAAAACTAACATCAAAGTGGGCACATAGGCATTTTTCATGATTTGAATAAGTAACAGCTATTTTCAAAGGGTTAAATGAGTTTGGGCCACGGATCTCACGTTGATATTACACAGAGAGATGCCCCGCATCACATCCAAGAGAGTCCAGCCTGGCCCAAAGCGGTTCTGGGTATAAAAACTGGCATCAAAGTGGGCAGATGGGCATTTTTGTCCTATTTTGAATAAGTAACAGGTGTTTTCAAAGGGTTAAATGAGTTTGGGGAACTGATCTCACACTGATAATACACAGAGAGGGATGCCCTGTGGGTCCTTACCAGACTTTGGAGCAAATGCCAAACTTTACTGAAACGGTAATGAAGATTAAGGTAAAACACACCTTTATCCATGGTGTTTTTGGTGCAATAGGGAGCTATCAGCAGTTTAGATTAATCTAACTGGCTGACAGTTCCCCTTTAAAAATGGTCATTATTTGCCCTTTTTTTGCTTTGTTTAAACATAGCCTAAAGGGGTATTCCTGGAAAAATTGAAAAAAAAAAAAGAACCAAAATTAACCCTTAACTAAAGAACTTATATATTCCTTGTTGGCTTTACTCGGAGATTGCTGGTCCAGTCACATGATGCAACCTTTCTTACAGTGATGTCCTACTTCCTTTCATCTTCTTGGGTATGGTGACATCAGCACTTGGGGGCAAAGCCATCTCTCGTACCCAGAACGGCCTTCCTACACGTGCGCAGTGCGATCATTAGTATTGCAGCATGCATCTGCTAATCCCACTGGGTACAGGGACATCAATGCTCCCGTAATCAGGTTCTGCTGGCTACAAGGGCGGTCTTACTGGCTACAAAGGGGTCCTATATGGCTACAAGGGGACCCTGACATTGCAGGCAACACATAGGACAAATATATTTCAATGGCCCTGTTCACACATCTGTACAAGTGTTCAGGTCCACATCCCGCGCTACAAAAAAAAATAAAGGATAGATTATAGTGCGGACTTGCAATTGCGGCACGAATCATTGTCTTCTACATAGTGCTCCGTAAACTGCGTAGCACTGTTACTGCACATTCATAGTGCGGTCCACCATTACAGGTCCGTATTCACTGGCTGAACTATGGATGTGTGAATGAGGCCTAACATAGCCTAAAGCAGACCTGTCAGCAGAAAACATTGCTGCAGGTATTGTAATTATAGAAATGTATTCAGGGTTAGCCGAGAAATGTTTAATAAGACGAGATGGGACAGCTAATTCTGGGATCCTGTTATGCTGACAAATGCTTCCTGAGTACTTTAGCCCTGTTTGCTTAAAGGGGTAGTGCGGCGCTAAACATTTATTCACAAAATACCCAGAACCACTTTGGGCCAGGCTGGACTCTGTTGGATGTGATGCGGGGCATCCCTATCTGTGTATTATCAGTATGATATCAGTGGCCCAAACTCATTTAACCCTTTGAAAACAGCTGTTACTTATTCAAATCATGAAAAATGCCTATGTGCCCACTTTGATGCCAGTTTTTATACCCAGAACCACCTTGGGCCAGGCTGGACTCTCTTGGATGTGATGCGGGGTCCCCCCTCTCTGTGTATTATCAGTGTGAGATCAGTGGCCCAAAGTCAATTTTATTTTTAAATAATAATTTTGTGGTTTTACTTTCATGCCAACCGTGGGGTCTTTTTTGCCATTTTTATCACCAGTCCTCTCAGGGCCCCTCACTTACGGTAGGGTATGAATATTATACATTTTCTGTAAGAATAATAGCTAAAACAGGAAAAAGAAAAATCCTCTGAATAAGAAACCAACTTCAGCCCCGAATAAGAAACTGGCCAAATAAGAAACCAACTTCAGCCTCGTGTTCAGAAGAATGTTACCAAAGCCGATCTCTCATCAGGTTCGCCCAACACAAAAGGAACATCATCAGCATTAGAGATGAGCGAATCTACGGTACAAACAATTCTAGCGAATTCTAGCTCAGCAATCTGTTTATCAGCCTGCGGCTTTTGAAGTCCATGCCGCTCTGTGCTGCTCCAGCCTGGGTCCCTGGAAAAGCTGGATCCAATCCTGGGAAACCTCCCCGGACTGGATCCAGCTTTTCCAGGCACCCCAGGAGGAACGGCACAGACTTCTCTTATCAGCTACAACAATATGCTATCGGATTAACCAAACAGAGGCATGGGGGAGGCCCATGTATTGGCACAGGGCCTAACAAGATGAGTCTGGCATAGTTTATTTTATAGACCTAGCAGGCAGCTGTTTTATTATTATTATTTAAAGCGGTTATCCATGATAAGAAAAAAAAAATTTTTTTGCAAAAGATTTCTTGCAAAAACAGCATTATTCATTTCTCCAGGTTGTGTGTGGCATTACAACTCTTCTTCATTTAATTCAATTAAAGTAAGCTGCAAAATCACAACCAAACTAGGACCAAGAGTGGGGATGTTTCTGGAAGACGGTGCCCATGTTTTTTTTAAGTTTGAATAACTCGTTTAGGTAAGAATTCTCCTTTAATTCTTTAAATGTACAGTGCAGACATACTCTCCTGCCCAATCACACATCAGGTGTGGAGAGATACAACTGCGCACTGGACAGTCAGGTTGCTGGAACAGCCGTCTGATGCTCAGCAAGGATTGTGGATGTGCCCTATTCTAATTTAAGAGACTCTGTACCCACAATTTGACCTTCGGATAGCTGCTTTTAATCCAAGATCTGTCCTGTGGTCCGTTCGGCAGGTAATGCAGTTATTGTCATAAAAAGATACTTTAAGGGTACAAACACACACAGCGTATACGCAGCAGATTTGATGCTGTGTTCAGTTATTTAGATCTAATCTGCTGCGTATCGCAGCAGTAAATACGCAGCATATATGCCGTGTGTGTTTGTACCCTCAAACTGGAAGCCCGTGCCAAACGGGAGTATCTGTGCCCTAACTTTGCACCAACCCTCCGTCCCTCCTCCCCACCCTCTTCATCATTAGGAATGCCACTGGAACATTTTCTCCATGCTGAACATTGCACAGGTCCTTAACGATCCAGCCCATGTGCCAGGCTAAACAGGTGGGGAATAGGAGGCAATCTGCCTGGAGCATTCCTAATGACGAAGAGGGTGGGGAGGAAGGACAGAGAGGTTGTGCAAAGTTAGGGCACAGATACTCCCATTTGGCACAGGCTTCAAGTTTAAGAGTATTTTTTCAGGACAATAACTGCATCACCTGCCAAACGGACCCCAGGACAGATCCTGGATTAAAAGCAGCTAGCCGAAGGTACAAGTGTTTTATTTTTTATTTTTTTTTGGGGGGGGGGGGTCAGATTGTAGGTAGGCCTTTAGGAAACGCTGGGAAGTGTGAAGTGGCCGTTGGCTGAGGCTATGAGGAGAGGTGTCTCCATGTTCCAGTTTTGTTTGTCTTTTGTATATTGAAGGAATATCAGGTTTTATGGTGAGTGCCGCTGGACATTGCTTTTCTTTACTTATCCACACATGGACTGTCCTATAACCAAGCTGAGCACCACTGCACTGCACATAGGTGGATTTAGGACCAGATATCTATGTCTGCTGGGGGTTGTAGTGCCGGTGAAATCTCCTGCTGGTAGACATAGTAGGAGGTTCTGAGTTGGGGACACCCCTCTATAACATTTATATACCCTAATAAGTCATAGGCACAGACGTTGTCACATTGAGACAACCTCTTTATAACACATACGGGCAGCTTAATGGTTTTTTCTGATGGAATAAGTAAATTGGTGTTCATAAAAAAAAAAAAAAAAAAAAAGGAATTTCTGCTTCAGAAACACTACACACATTCATCATCACGTCTGGTCAGAAGGGCCTTATGTCATAAGAGCAGCAACAGATTCCCCCAGGGCTTCAGTGGACGTCCAAGTGTCAGACCCTCATTAATAAGACATTGATGCCATCAATTATAGGGGGAAACCCTAAGTAAGCCAGCAGTGTCCATTACAAATAGACTAATATACACTATAACACCAATAGAATACATACACTGCACAGTAACATAGATACTACAGATATGATATATACTGCACTATAGATATTACAGAGGATACCAACAATGCTATAATACTGTATATGTTGTAGAAGATGCATACTATACTATGCTACTGTATACATATTAGAAAATATACACACTATAGTATATTACCAAGATACTGTACATAATATAGTATATATGGGAAAGAGACATATAATAATAATCTAATCTAATAGCAAACATGGATACTTTGGTATAACTGAGGGTAGATACATACTGTACTATAAGTTGTAGAGACAAGAGATATTATGGTATGAACACTAAGAAAAAAAAAAAGATTAGTACTATAGTAGAAAAGATGCATAGTGTACTGAAGAAGCTACATAGTATACCAAATAAAAAAGATAAATTCTATACTATAAGTATTAGGGAATATACATACTACAGCATACATATGAGACATGATAGATACTATATCTGTAATACAAGGAATGATACATACTGTAGTATAACTATTAGCAATGATATATAGCAGGGGTCCTCAACTGGCGTAGCAGGGGTCCTCAACTGGCGGACCGCGGTCCGAACCCGGACTGCGGAGGCCAGCTGTCCGGACCCCTGGTCAGACCTTCTAGCCGCCGCGGATCCGGCCCCGATGTGTCCCGCTTCCCGCCGCACTGCCTCCCGCCCCATAGGCGTACTGTCCTTAGGTTGCAGTACGCCTGTGGGGCTGGGGGCAGTGCCGGTCCGGCCCCCGGCTGATGCGCGCTCTCTGGGGATGTCCCAGGGATTCCCCAGCAGAGCGCACATCAGTGACCTCAGTGTACGCTGCCGGCACTTCCTGGAAGTTCATGCCGGCAGCGTACACTGAGGTCACTGGTGCGCGCTCTGCTGGGGAATCCCCGGGACATCCCCAGAGAGCGTGTATCAGCCGGGGCCGTACCAGGAGGAAAGAAGAAGACAGGTGCGGCGGGGGATCGAGGCGCTAGGTGAGTTGTGTGTTTTTTTCTTGTCTCGGGGTCATGTATAAGGGGAGAGCGCACAGGGGGCTATATACTACTGGGGGAAGCTCACAAAGGGGCTATATACTATGGGGGAAAGATCACAGGGGGCTATATACTACAGGGGGAGAGCACAGGGGGCTATATACTACAGGGGGGTGAGCACAGGGGGCTATATGCTACAGGGGTGAGCACAGGGGGCTGAATGCTACAGGGTGAGAGGTCACAGGGGGGCTATATACTACAGGGGTGAGCACAGGGGGCTATATGCTACAGGGTGAGAGGTCACAGGGGGGCTATATACTACAGGGGTGAGCACAGTGGGCTATATACTACAGGGGGAGAGAGCACAGGGGGGGCTATATACTACTGGGGGAGAGAGCACAGGGGGGGGCTATATACTACTGGGGGAGAGAGCACAGGGGGATTTATACTACTGGGGGAGAGCTCACAGGGGGCTATATACTACTGGGGGAGAGCTCACAGGGAGGCTATATACTACTGGGGGAGCAACAGGGGGGGCTATATACTATTGGGGGAGAGCTCACAGGGGGCTATATACTACTGGGGGAGCAACAGGGGGGCTATATACTACTGGGGGAGCAACAGAGGGGCTACATACTACTGGGGGAAAGCTCACAGGGGGCTATATACTACAGGGGGAGAGGTCACAGGGAGGCTATATACTACTGGGGAGAGAGCACAGGGGGGCTATATACTACTGGGGGAGAGAGCACAGGGGGCTATATACTTCTGGGGGAGGGATCACAGGGAGGCTATATACTACTAGGGGAGCAACAGGGGGGGTTTATATACTACTAGGGCAGTCACCCCCTTTGTACTGGGGGGTGGTGAGAGAGAGAAAATGCCAGTTTTCCCGATAATAAGCAGTAATTCTGTATGTAAATAGTTGAACCTTTGTGAAAAGTAACAAACACGTTTCCTACTGATGTTCAGCGTGGACCTTCACCTGACTATAGACCCCGGTAAGTGGACCTTCACGAAAAGTTGTTGAGTACCCCTGATATATAGTATACTATAAATGCTAGACTTTCAATAGTAGAGAGGAAATACTAAAGTATTTGAAATAATACATACTAGAGAAGGTACTGTATTAGGAATGATCCATTGTGTAGTATAAAGGAGAGCAGAAAGCAAAGTTTCACTACTAGGGCTGATCCATACTGTTAGTGAAGATAGATACTATATACATATTGGATAGCAGTAACATAGTATACTATATACATATTGGATAGCAGTCACATAGTATACTATATACATATTGGATAGCAGTCACATAGTATACTATATACATATTGGATAGCAGTCACATAGTATACTATATACATATTGGATAGCAGTCACATAGTATACTATATACATATTGGATAGCAGTCACATAGTATACTATATACATATTGGATAGCAGTCACATAGTATACTATATATATTGGATAGCAGTCACATAGTATACTATATATATTGGATAGCAGTCACATAGTATACTATATATATTAGATAGCAGTCACATAGTATACTATATATATTAGATAGCAGTCACATAGTATACTATATATATTAGATAGCAGTCACATAGTATACTATATATATTGGATAGCAGTCACATAGTATACTATATATATTGGATAGCAGTCACATAGTATACTATATATATTGGATAGCAGTCACATAGTATACTATATACATATTGGATAGCAGTCACATAGTATACTATATACATATTGGATAGCAGTCACATAGTATACTATATACATATTGGATAGCAGTCACATAGTATACTATATATATATTGGATAGCAGTCACATAGTATACTATATATATATTGGATAGCAGTCACATAGTATACTATATATATTGGATAGCAGTCACATAGTATACTATATATATTAGATAGCAGTCACATAGTATACTATATATATTAGATAGCAGTCACATAGTATACTATATATATTAGATAGCAGTCACATAGTATACTATATATATTAGATAGCAGTCACATAGTATACTATATATATTAGATAGCAGTCACATAGTATACTATATATATTAGATAGCAGTCACATAGTATACTATATATATTAGATAGCAGTCACATAGTATACTATATATTAGATAGCAGTCACATAGTATACTATATATATTAGATAGCAGTCACATAGTATACTATATATATTAGATAGCAGTCACATAGTATACTATATATATTAGATAGCAGTCACATAGTATACTATATATATTAGATAGCAGTCACATAGTATACTATATATATTAGATAGCAGTCACATAGTATACTATACATATTGGATAGAAGTAACATACTATATATATTAGATAGCAGTCACATATTGGATGGAGTCAGTACTGACCGTGAGGCGGGAGCCCGGGAGCGTCCGGCGGGGTGGGAGGCGGGGACCGGGGACACGGCGGCTGCTCCTCACACACAAGCGCCCAGTGTGCAGGATGATGAACTGTGATCCGGGAAGTTTTTTCCCCCCCTCTACTTGCGCTGGCGACCAATCACGTGACCCCGCGAGCTGACACCGCAGCACATCCAGTGAGTGGAGCGGGGCGGCAGGAGGATGGAGCAGTTGCGGACTGGAGGCCTCGGGAAGTTTTCGAGCCGCTTATAAGTGACACGTCTGGGGAGGATGGGACATCAGATAGAACGGTGTGAAACACAATGGGCGTCTACCGGGGTGTTAGTGAGGCCGTGCGCCGTTATCAGAGGATAGGAGGAGGACGGGCTTGTTTCCAGGCTGATGGATAGACGGACACAGGTGCGGGGTCGCGCTGCGCACCACTGCCTCCCTGACAGCCAATCACATTGCAGCTCTTACTAAGCTAAATGGAGGTGGACAATGGAAGCAGCGATCTGATTGGCTGCTTGCTTTAAAAGGAAGGAAACATAGATCTCGCCACAGTTTGTGGAAGCATTGTGGATTGCCATAGAATGCGATGGGACGCGGATTGTTGGCAGAATTCCCTCAAATTTACATACATGCAATATATGCAAAAAAAGACATATTGGAAAGGGGATGTACCAAATATTATGTGAAAGAGACTTAACTGTGTTAGAAAGCATTGTTACACATCCCAGTCCTTCTTGTGTGCAGTTCCTTGTATCTTTACAGTCCCAGCAGTAGCAAAATATTGCCACCATGCAGCGCATATAAAATATATAACTATATCCCTATTAGCGGATCCTGTTATAATAGACAGCAGGGCCAAATGAGCAACTCATGAGCCTATCCAATCCCACCCTTTATAATGACAAAACACCCTCAGGAATCCTCTGCCAGTGTAAGATCACATAGGAAGCTTAGCAAAAGGAAAGGTGGTGTAACAGTGCCCATTAGGTGTCCTGCCGTTGACAACCAGTCACTTTCACCTTTGTTTGCACTGGTGTCATGAACAAGAAACCAGGACTGCTATGGACTTCTTCAGCAACAAATCTAGGTCCTGTTTTGAATCAGACAGTGGTTGGGTTTTATTACCTTGTAGTGAGAGCTTGAATCCTGCTATTGACACATGGGGATGATTGGGAACCACCACATACAACATTGGGTCAGCTCTAAGGTATGTGCACACTACGGAATCCCAGCGGACCACCTGCTGTGGATTCCGTAGCCCGTCTCTGCTCACAGATGCATGTATCTCTGCTGGTCCCTTAGGCTTCATTCTATGGTTTGCTAGTTTCCGCCATCCGCCCAAAGAATGAATCCGCTCGTTCTTTCTTGGGGCAGAATCTGGCAAACCATAGAATAAAGCCTATGGTAGCAGCAGAGATGCGCATGGCCGATTCTGGAGTGTGCACGTACCCTAATAGTATATGCACACTAAGGAAATCATGCATATTACATTGCTCCCCCCCCACACACACCCACACACTCCTACTTGAAGTTCCGCCAGTCCCATAGGCTCCATTCTATGCACAGGTAGAATTATGTCAATTCTTTGCGTGGACAGCAGATTCCACCTAACCATAGAATGGAGTCTATGGGATGGATGGAGAGTGAAGCGTGAACGCACAGGGGCGAGCGACGTAATATGCGGCATGTTATCGGCATGATTTCCTTATAGTATTTATTACAAGGAGCACCAGCAGCTCAGCCACCACATGTATTGCCTCATATAGCAGTGCTTCCAGCAAGCATTTTTCAGCACACTCAGGGTTTCCCAGGAATGTCTTTGTCAGATTGTAACACTTTCTTTGCCTGCTTGGTCACCATATTTATCACCAGTTGAGCATTTATGGGACTAGCAGGGATGCCAGGTTCGGCAACTTATAAGTGATCTACAGACCCAGCTACACATACTGTATGAAGTTTCATTCGACTCCCACAACTTCTTCTTTGTGTGTTTTTGTCATTGAGCATAAATGCCCAATTTTTGCCCTTTCAAGTGTGTCTACTTCCTTCACAGCACAAGAGCAAGAACTCAGTTCAGCAAAAGTAGTCAGGGAAGGAGCAGTGTCTTTAACATAAAATGGTGTATACTTCCCCTAGGCAGCATGTGTTAATACCAAGTCACAGCTACACAATGAAAATAACTGCACATAATACTTTTGTTTCAGGTATTTCCAGTCAATGGGAAAAAAGAAATTGGGTATTATTTCAGAGTTAAAAGGAGTCAGGTTCCAGGTATAACAATAAGTTGTGGAACAATGTTCTACAGCATGACCCCAGAGCATATTGTTACATCATGTGGTTTTGAAAAGTAATAATTTCATGTTACTGGCCAGCAGCCAAATTTGTATGTTTTTGTTGTTACATTTCCTCACCTTAAAGCAGCAGCCCCCTTTTTTTCCCACTAGGGATCAGCTTCATAATGTGAATGTAGACAATAATGCGCCCCTCTGTGACCCCCCCCCCCCCCGAATGCCCCTAGTATTGCAGGTAACCCCCCTAATGAAGCCCCTAGTATTGCGGTACCCCGCCCCAGGGTAGCCCTTGTATTATAGTTAACACCCCTACCCCCCCCCCCCCAAAAAAAAAAAATGAAAACAGGTGTCCAAAATGTACGTACCGGAGCAGAGATTTACCTCCGGACTTCCTGCTACTGTATGTGCTGTAAGTGGTGATTATGCGCTGGCACTGCCTACTGGCACCAAACTGTCCACAAACCAGTCTCAGTCCATTGACCAGGGGTTTGTGATGCCTTATGGTATGACCATACACAGCATTTACTCTGTGGCTAGCTATGAGTAAGGCCTGGTGGCCGAAACATGTAAGCTACTGCTGTTAAATCTATTTTTATGTGAAGACTTCAATAAAATTTTCGTGGATGATATCCTGATTGCTGGCTTTCTACAACAACTTACTCTGTGGTTCTCCATATACAAAATCTTCAGCTGCAGATTTGTCATAGATTTTCCCAGTTGAGTTTCCATAGGGAAGGTAAAGTGACCCTGTACCCACAATCTGACCCCCCCCCCCCCCCCCCAAACCACTTGTACCTTCGGATTGCTGCTTTTAATCCAAGATCTTTCTTGGGGTCCGTTCGGCAGGTGATGCAGTTATTGTCCTAAAAAACAACTTTTAAACTTGCAGCCCATGCCGAAGGGGAGTATCTGTGCCCTAACTTTGCACCACCCCTCCGTCCCTCCTCCCCACCCTCTTCATCATTAGGAATGCTCCAGGCAGATTGCCTCCTATTCCCCACCTGTGTCAGCCCGGCACATGGGCTGGATCATTAAGCACATGTGCAGCGTTCAGCATGGAGAAAATGTTTCAGTGGCATTCCTAATGATGCAGAGGGTGGGGAGGAGGGACGGAGGGGTGGGCAAAGTTAGAGCACAGATACTCCCGTCTGGCACGGGCTGCAAGTTTAAAAGTTTTTTTTTAGGACAATAACTGCATCACCTGCTGAATGGACCGCAGGTTAAAGCAGCTATCCGAAGGTACAAGTGGTTTAGGGGGGGTCAGATTGTGGGTACATAGTCGCTTTAAAGTGCACAGCAGCTTTTTTTGTTGGACTTAAAGCGTAGTAGACTACGCAAGGCTAGAGGCTGTGGGGTAAGGTGTCTCCATGTCCCTGTTTTGTATGTCTTTTGCATATTGAATAAAGATCAAGTTTTATGGACATTATTTTTCCTTACTTATATAAAAAAATATTTTTACTACACAAAGTGGTACATTAGCTTTAAAGTCAATAGGTATGCCACAGATTATTTTGCCAAACTTTCATTGACATAGTCCAAAAAGAGCATGTGAATGGGATGTTACAGTTGTGCTACATAATTTTGGTGCAAAATATTGCTTTATACCAGTGCTTCTCAGTTTCAGTCCTCAGGCCTCACCAACAGGTCATGTTTTGAGGATTTCCTTAGTATTTCACAGGTGATATAATTATACATATAATTATACTCAGTGCATCAGGTATCATCACAAGTGTTCTCTGTATGGGATAGCCTCAAAACATGACCTGTTGGTGAGGCCTGAGGACTGGAATTGAGAAGCACTGCTTTATACCAACCAAAAGGTGGTGTCTATCAAGATGCACTTAGTATCTAACACAGCATGTGCCTCTGTAATATATTTTGGACATCTTTTGCCTATGTCTTCTAGGTATATGCTGCCTTTAATGCTGATTTCACACATGGCATTGTTTTGTAGTGGATCATGTAGGTTGGAGACATATAAGTACTTCCTTTACTTTACCCATTACTATAAATTCACTTCTGGTTTTGACTAAAAACTGCAATGTATGAAACCAGTACAAAGGGGACCTTTCAGCAGGTCAGATAAAGGGTGGGCCGAATCGTCGATATGTGGACGGGGCAGTGCTCCTAACGGTGCCCCAGTGTTTTGCACCAGAATGGTGCAGAGGATAAAGGCAAGAGACATACCTTCATCCTTGCCGTCTCCTGCATCATAGGGACATATCAGCAGGTTAGATTCGTCTAACCTGTTGATAGTTCCCCCCTTTAGGCTGGGTTCACACTACGTATATTTGAGGCTGTATATTTCAGGCCTCATAGGAACCAAAACCAGGAGTGGATTGAAAACACAGAAAGGATCTGTTCACACAATGTTGAAGCTGAGTGGATGGCCGCCATATAACAGTAAATAACTGCCATTATTTCAATATAACAGCCGTTGTTTTAAAATAACAGCAAATATTTGCCATTAAATGACGGCCATCCACTCAATTTCACCATTGTGTGAACAGAGCCTTTCTGTGTTTTTAATCCACTCCTGGTTTTGGTTCCTATGAGGATCTGACTTGAGGACCAAATACAGCCTCAAATATACGAAGTGTGAACATAGCCTTAAAGGAGAAGTCTGGCATGGGGACTTTTAAAAAAAGGCAGGGGCATGGGTAACATAAAAAAACAAGGGGAACTCTGGATAAGAAAAACTTGTTTTCTATTAAAAGTACATTAAAAGTTATATAGATGTGTCTATACAATGTATTACCATATCTGTGTGGTTTTGCCAGACTGGTAGCTGATAGAAATCCAGGAACTGGAAAAGAAAATGGCCCCTGTGCCAATACACATTGTCTCCTGCTCCTTCTGCTCTTCCCCCTTAGGGACCTATTCCACCAGACGATTATCGTTTAGATTATCCTTAAATAGTTCGAATCTAAGCGATAATCGTTCGGTTGAAATGCAGTTAACGATTAACGTCCGAACGAGAAATCATTGATCGCTTTATAAGACCTGGACCTATTTTTATCGTTGCTCGTTCTCAAAACGTTCACAAATCGTTTGCATTGAATAAGACGTCGTTCGGTCGTTCGCAGAAGATACGAACGCAGTAGCGAAGAAATAGCGATGAAAAAAACTATCACAAATATGATCATAAGTAACGATTATCGTTCCATGGAAATGAGTGAACGTTTTCAGGTCTTTCGCAATAGCGGTAGTTTAAGATCATTAATCGTTAACGATTATGCGAACGATAATCGTCCCGTGGAATAGGGCCCTTAGGAGACAAATCTTTCATGCCTCTGTCTCACGTTGTGTGTGTTTGCTGAGATCAGGTTGATGATGCAGACGGGGCAGGGCGTGATCTAACAGGAGGCTTGGCTGGATCCCCCAATCCCCTGAGTGATTCACCATCTCTGACCAGACAGAAGCAGCTGCTGCACTGATTTCTCTGATTGTGCAGAAGTGTGCAGTGAAATTAGGGCTGTTTTTACACATGTTGGAGTTTCATTGCAGTACTGCAGAGTGTTCACAAAAATGGTGCAGTAACACAAGTAAATGATGCTAAACAGCAGAGAGGATCAGAGCCTTTTTGTGGGGCTCAACTTCAAAGATAAAAGATGCTCGATCATAATATGTGCATGGAAATGAAAAGAAAAAAAAATTCTAAAAGTTCTTTACTTTATTCCAATATCAGCGTTACAGATAGAGAATACAGTGTGCTGTGTGGTGTTACAGGTAGAGAATACAGCGTGCTGTGTGGTGTTACAGGTAGAGAATACAGCGTGCTGTGTGGTGTTACAGGTAGAGAATACAGTGTGCTGTGTGGTGTTACAGGTAGAGAATACAGCGTGCTGTGTGGTGTTACAGGTAGAGAATACAGCGTGCTGTGTGGTGTTACAGGGAGAGAATACAGCGTGCTGTGTGGTGTTACAGGTAGAGAATACAGTGCTGTGTGGTGTTACAGGTAGAGAATACAGTGTGCTGTGTGGTGTTACAGGTAGAGAATACAGCGTGCTGTGTGGTGTTACAGGTAGAGAATACAGCGTGCTGTGTGGTGTTACAGGTAGAGAATACAGCGTGCTGTGTGGTGTTACAGGTAGAGAATACAGTGTGCTGTGTGGTGTTACAGGTAGAGAATACAGTGTGCTTTGTGGGTGGGAAAACAATGAAATGATTAATGCAAATAATTCAGTAACACAATGAAACTGCAATGTGTGAACACAGCAAAGATGTTCTACAATAGATTTGGGTGGGGAATGTGCAGGAGGTGATGAACTGTGTGAGGACTATGATGAACAGCTAAGGGAAAGCATTGCATTCTGGAACCTGTAGTACTGTGTACAAGTGCTCAACCAGAAAATGCAGAAACACAAAACCCCCCAAAACAAATGGATTTTTAGTAGTTTCAAAACTGGAATAGATAGGTAAGTAATGCTTTATGCTTCTGCAGAAGTTTCATTTTTTTTTACCTCTACCTGGAGTTCCCCTTTAACTTACCTCTTCCCATGCCTTTTAACCCCGTCCGGGCTCTGGGATCATCTCCCAGCTGACGCCATGACCCGGTTGATGAACTGCCCGCTCAGCCAATCAGTGACTGGGGTGGGACACCACTGCAGTCACTGATTGGCTGAGCGGGCAATTCATCAAACAGGAAGGAATTTTCTCCTTCGTCGTGACATCATCAGAAGTCGGGGGGAAATGCATTCCGGTGGTTGTCCCGTAGCCAGTGTAGTGGCGCCACATGGGCACGTGGAGAGGTAAGTTAGCATTCTGTAGTAAGCCCCCCTCTGCCCCTTCCGGATGCCCAAAAATAAAAATGGACTTCTCCTTTAAAGGGGTAGTGCTGTGCTAAACAATTATTCACAAAATAACACACATTACAAAGTTATACAACTTTGTAATTTGTGTTATGTATGTGAATGGCCCCCTTCCCCGTGTTTCCCCCCACCCCGCTAGACCCGAAGTGTGATGCATCATATTCACCGCATCTCATGTCGACCCCCGTCCGCCATCTTGGGACAATGACGTAGTCTTCGGGAGGCCGGCCGAACCGCTCCATCCGTCCCTCATGCCGGACCCCCTCTGCCGCGTCATAACTGTGCTCAGCCGCGAGATGCGGTGAGTATAATGCACCACACTTCCGGGTCTAGCGTGGGTGGGGGGGAAACACAGGGAAGGGGGCCATTCACATACATAATACACATTACAAAGTTGTATAACTTTGTAATGTGTGTTCTTTTGTGAATAATTGTTTAGTGCCGCACTACCCTTTAAGATAATGATAACAATTCTGCCCTTCTTGCAATAGCTGGTAGCTACACAATTGCCAGGACCTAGCAGAATGGTTGCTCAACATTTTAGGCCACATGCACACATCAGTAAACTGTGCATGGTTCATGAACATGGCACAGACCACCCAGGGAGTGTCATCCGCAGGTCACCCATAGAGCCATAGTACACTGACCGATTAGAGCAGCAACAATCTGCTAGAACTGCCTGGGCATTGTTAGTGATGTTCGTGCAGCCCTTGCTTTATATACTTTATAAAATAATAAAGTTTAAACTTACCTCTCCACACTCCCCATTTCCTCCTGGCTTTTCCCCACTCACCTTACCTGATGCTAAAGCTTCTGAACCTTTCTAAAAGTGACAGGCTGTTCAGTCAATCATGATTGGTTAATTGGCCTGTCACTTCACAAATGGCTTTAGAAGCTTCAGTGGTGGTGAGCTTGTTGTGCGAGCTCTAGGCAAATACACGGACAGTGTAATCCATGGTCTTATACACTGAGGCATACAATACAATATGTCCTATAAACTACGGATAGCATGCAGTGCAGCAATGTCCTTGGACCCCTTGCTTTAAAAAGTGTAAAATAAAAGGGTTCTCTGTGCCCCTCATCGCCCCCAGCAGCTGCCGCTGAGGCTTCTAATCACTGACTGTGGCGGTCCTGTCAATGAGCTGCCTGTCACTTCAGAGAAGTTGCACCAGCGGCTGGGGGGAGAAATGAAGAGAACATCAGGGAGCACGGAGAGGTCTTGTAAAACTCCATTATTTTATTTCCACAGTCATCAGCCATCGGGTGTGTATCGCTATTACAAATAGGGACGCATGCCCGGCAGCTGATGATTTTAGGCGAGGACCAAAAGACATGATCAGCTGATAATCATTGTCATCGGATGATCTTTGTCTTTATTATACAGAGGGTTAATCTGCCAAATCGGGCTGATTTGGCAGATTATCATTCCGTGTATTAGGGCCCTTAGTGCCCACTCTGCAGTAGTGTCAGATCCTTTATTATTTCTACTGTAAGGCCATGCAGTTTTGTTCACATTTAATTCTACAATACCAACCTTTTAGTCATTGTATCATACAGTGTCCGAATAAATGCTGCATAATAAAGTTTCCTTTAAACAGAGCAAAGCAATATCAACCTCATCATGAAAATCTGCACCAGTTCATGAATTCCTGTCCTGAATAAAGGAGAAACTTACTGTGTAACCTCCCTAGAGATTCAAGAAAAAAGCAAACGTAACACAGCTGCATTTAACAATATGAAAATCTTAAATATCTGAATCTGAAAATCTCAAATATTAGAGCTAATAAAATGCACTTAAACCAAAGACTTATTCCTCTATTTGCATAAACTTAAAAAAAACTCTGTTTATGGTCTTGCATACTATCTTCACACTAAAAAGACATCCACAAAATAATGGATTTTTCAAAAACGGAGAGGAAAAACTGTTGCGGGAACATAGCCTATATGTTGCTGTTCTGCTTTCCTTTTTCCTTGTATCTCTAACCAGGTTAGAGACACTATGCAGCTTACTCTTAAGCCTCTATTACGCGGGGCGACTGTGAGAAACAAACGAGCACTGTCAGCACTCGTTTGCTTCTCGTTACCCTCTTGCTGCCGCTGCTATTACGGTGGCAGCGAGCGCGTGAGTACAGGGGGGCCGCGGAGAGGTGCAGGGGGGGGGGGGCTGCCCGGGTGATCGCTAGAACGTTCGGGCAGCCCATAGCAGATAGCAGCGGTCTGCTGCCGCTGCTCCTATTCCATAGGGCGACAGCAGCAGATCAATGCTATATGAATCGTTTGTCTTTCAACATGTTGAAAGACAAACAACTACAACGATCAGCTGACATTGTTCATGTCGACTGATTGTTGTGTTCTATTACACGGGACAATAATCGACCGTAACGGCCGATAATCGTTATGTGTAATATGGCCTTTTGAGAGTCACATGAAAGGGTCACATAAAAATAATGACTGAATTCAGTATACATAGTACTCTTTAAATGGTAAAAGTGTATCCCAAAAGTGAAAATGATGTGGGTCTTACAGTAATTCTTTTTTTTTTTTTTTTTGCAGCCATATTATAAATGAACTCATAGAAACAGAACGTGTCTATGTCGAGGAGCTTCAAAGTATTATTGAGGTAAGATCCTTTAAGGTTGGGCATCAAGCCTTTGTCCTCAGCTTTCCTCCATATGATCTGTTTCTTACACTCTAATCCAATGCTTTCTGTTTTTGTATAGTTATTAGAGAGGAGCGAATAGTGAAACATTCCATCATTCAAGTTCGATTTGAATAGCTCCCAATATTTGTATATTCGAACGACTATCGAAGCCCATTTATAGTCTATGGGAGAAAAATACTTGGGACCTGGAAATCAATATTCAACCACTAGGAGGTCACCAAGTGCACAATGAAACCTGAGGAAATGATGCCATCACCTCTGTAATGCATATGGGACAGGAGGGGAAGCATGCCTGGGTACATCTAACACTAGTGATATGCGAACATCCCATTTTCGGTTTGGTTTCCGAACACGAACAACAAAAAAAAAGTTCGGTTTGGGCTAGTGTACTCCAAAGATTCACGAACAAATTACGAATGTAAAGTAGAAGCGTACGTTCTAGTGGTCTAGTGGTACGCACTTGCGTAGTATCAGGTCAGGTGCAATGTAAAATGCGTAATAATGAAAATTAACGATAACTACAGATCAGTATTAGCAAGATAACAGGTATTATCCCACACTCACAGTATACAGCCATATACGGCTATATAATTGTTTTTTACAATAATAAAATGAAAGAGCTGTTCAACTCCTTTACAGGATGCAGACTGTGCAAATCATTAGTAGCAAAATAACAGGTATTATCCCGCTATCACAGTGTACAGCTGTATACACTATCAGTAGATG
This sequence comes from Dendropsophus ebraccatus, assembly GCF_027789765.1. Classification (NCBI taxonomy): domain Eukaryota; kingdom Metazoa; phylum Chordata; class Amphibia; order Anura; family Hylidae; genus Dendropsophus; species Dendropsophus ebraccatus. The sequence continues at coordinate 67,896,419 of NC_091459.1, forward strand.
TCTGAACACACTGCTTGTCTCACAACAGCTTCTAAATCTCTGTATTTTATACTTTTAGCCTTCACAAGGGCTTTTGGGGGTCACTTCCTACCCAACTTCACCTAAAAGCTAACTCCCTGGTATACAGTCTGTCCCTCTCTAGCTCCAACCAGCAAGTGACATGAAATCACAGTTAGAAGTCCTGCCTATTCCTAGTGCCTGTCCCTCCCCCCCCCCCCCCCCTGCATGTTTATTTGCTGCAAAAAAAAACAATAAAAACAAAAAAACCGCTAGGGGATCTGGGAGGGTGAATCGAATTTTTACTGCGTTATAGTTCGAAAATTCAAACCCAATCGAATAGCATAAATAGCGTGCTATTCGCTCATCACTAATAGTTATAATATTTTTCTGTTGCAACACTGCAATAATCAGAAGACCCCTGCCTATTATTGCAGTATTTTATAGTAATGGACACCTATTGTTGTACTATAAGATTTAATGACTTTTATAACATATTACTAACATTTTACTGACTTTTATAACATATTAGCAGGTAGAACTCAAGGAGTTTTCCTTGTACATTATGGTCATCTGGTGGAAAAATTATGAATAATAAGAAGTCACATATGAAAAACATGGTTTCATCTAGGGAACAGTGGCACCCTTGTATGTGTGCTGGATGTGAGCTGAAATAGTAGGCACACTCCATTGGCAAGACTAGTACTGTTTCTCAAAGAAAGCATCTATGGTTTTCTAATTTCATAAAATCCTTTTAAATCCTTAAAACTATGTATACCTAACCTCTTCATACATACATTTTTTTCACTATACTAATACATGCATTTGTAACATTAGTCTTAAGTAACTAAACATAGCACGTTCTCTAGTTCTAGCTTGTACCATAGGAACAGAGTTTAATAATTACAGTTTTTATAATTACAATAAACATTTAGACAACTGGTAACTAGGCCCGCTTCTGCCATGAGGCGGAATGAGCCTTCCGCCTCAGGCGGCATATTTTGCGGTCCGGCAGAGGGGCGGCATTATGTCCCCCCTGCTGTCATTTTTGTTAAGTATCACTTAACAAAAATGACAGCGGCCGCTCACCTGTCCCGTCGCCCGCGCTCTCCACATCCCGTTGGGTCAGCCTGTGGTGTGTTTTTCCTTTTTAATTTTGTGGGTGACTCGAAATCCAGGTGGCCATTGGTTAATAAATGTGATTTCCATTGATGATTTATGTGTGATTTTGTTGTCAGCATATTCAACTTTGTACAGAACAAAGTTTTTTAAGAGAATATTTTGTTCATTCAGATCTAGGATGTGTTATTTGAGTGTTCCCTTTATTTTTGGGAACAGTGTATATATACAATCATAGTCTTATCTGTTTGATTTGAGAGATAAGAATTATAAAGCAACTATGCATATCTATATTACAGTACAATCGCAGGATTAGAAGAATGACTGTGCCTAGACTATGAAAGCTATGCAGTCCACATAGATAGCATCAGTTATTTGTCACTGTTACCAGAGAGAAGACAACATGACCTACAAGATTTCTGTATTACCTTAGTGCACATCTTTATGTTAAGACCCTATTACACGAAGCAAGTATTATCTGATTATCGCCATTAAGGCCAGTAATCGATTTGTGTAATAAAAGGCAACGATTACCTGACATGCACAATGTCGGCTGATCATTGTCTTTCTATGTCTTTCAACAAATTTACTTCACCTCTGGGGCTGAAGTTGCTATATCTTCTGGTCTCTGCACCTGTGCTGGTCTTCCTTCTTCTGGTTACATCCTGTTCCTGGCTCTGCTCTGTGATTGGTTGAATGCGAAGCAGGACATCATAATAGTGGCAGGAAAACACACTCCATTAGGGCCAATGAACCAAATACACAACCTTCCTTAAAGCGTAACTGTCATATTTTTTTTTATTGCAGAAATCAGTAGTATAAGCGATTTTAAGAAACTCTGTAATAGGTTTTATCAGCCAAAAAAGCCTCCTTCTGTACTCAAGAAGCAATCTCCCAGCCTCCCCCCCTGACTTCTTATCTGTGCATTATCAGGCAAACACGTCTTCATTACAGAGAAGCCAGTGAAGACGGGCTCTGCTCTCTCCATTGTAAGCCTATGAAGGGGGGAGGGGCTGAGGGAGATGAGGGAGCAGGAAGAGGTGACATGAAGGTCAGCTGTTTGTAGACTGTCTGGGCACCTAAAACGCTGGATTCAGGTTTCAGAAAGGTCAGTGCTTATCTATAAACTTACTGAGAGAAGATTGCAGGGTGTTGTGCTTTGCAGGACTGCTCCGTGCTCAGTCACTCCTAACAGCCCCTCCCCTCTCCATAGCCACATAATGGAGACAGAAATCCTGCTGCTTTTGAAGTGAGGGGGAGGCTGGGAGATTGCTTTTTCAGTACAGAAGGAAACTCTTTTGGTTTATAAAACCTATTACAGAGTTTCTTAAAATCGCTTGAACTGTTGATATTTAATGTTTTCAAAAAAATGGCCCTGAAATGACAGTTACGCTTTAACTCCTCTTATCTAAAATATAGCGTGTAATGGTTACTTCATAAAACAAATAAATCAAAAAGTGACTGAAGTAGCTAAAAACGCACTCCTACCACTAACTCTGCCTATAATCTTGTCTACTATCCACTATGTCGGAAATATTGAATCAAATAAGCTGCAGACTGTCCTCAGTTTTGGTGTGGTTTTGCAGCTCAGTTGTAGTGCTGTTTTTGGAAGAAATCAGCTATGTTTTTCAAATCCTGGATTTAAAGTAATGTATTTCCAAACATTAAAGTGGTACTCCGAAATGTAAACAGATTTGTAAATTACTTCAATTTTAAAAACACTTCCAGTACTTAGTTGTCAGCTGCTATATGTCCTGCAGAAAGTGGTGTATTCTTTCCGGTCTGACATGGTACCCCCTGCTACCTCCTCTGTCTAGGAACTGCCCAGAGCATTAGCAAATCCCTATAAAAATCTCTCCTGCTCTGGATAGTTCCTGTCACATACAGAGGTGGCAGCAGAGAGCATGGTGTCAGGCTGAAAATAATGCATTGCTTCCTGCAGGACGTACAGCAACTGATAAGTAATGGAGAAGTAATTTTTTTTTTCTCAGAAGTACCCCTAGGCTATAAAAGCCTGATACTCAAGCTATGTATTTTGTCGGTATATGGCACACTGCTGGTGTGGTGACCTAGTAGTGCTGACAAGATAATCTTAAATAAATAAATATCCTCCAATGCATTTAGACACATGTAACAGTGATGGTATGTAATAATAGATATGAGACAAAACAATGTTTATTTAATAGATGAACATTTTGGCATTATGAATAATCCCTCAAACAAAGGGAAATGATTTATTTTAATGATTGACATATTGTTTTATATTCCTCTGATATGTTAAAGTGCACCTGTCTCAACTTCTGGATCAGTGGATCTGTTAATCCGTCAGTTGAGGTCCCCATGGATACGAATATGCAATGAGACCATAATGTACACGACCCCCATTGCATCCAATAGGGGTTGCGCGCATTATGGTGTTATTGCCTACTGTATCTGTATTCATGGATATTGTAACTTCCAGATTAACAGAAGATCTCGCCAGAAGCGGACCGTCGTGACAGGTACACTTTAAAGGGGTAGTGCGGCGCTCAGAAATTATTCACAGAATAACACACGTTACAAAGTTATACAACTTTGTAATGTATGTTATGTCTGTGAATCGCCCCGTTCCCCGTGTCCCCCCACCCCCACCTGTGTACCTGGAAGTGTGGTGCATTATACATTACCTGATCCGTGTCGAGGGCCGTCCGCCATCTTGTGCCAAACGTCATCTTCAGACGGACGGCCAAGTCGCTGCCGCCCGTCCCCCCTCCGCCGCATCACAACTGTGTTCAGCCGTGATTGGCTGAGCACAGTTATGCTCAGCCAATCGCGGCTGAGCATCGGATGACGCTGCAGAGGACGGACGGCATTCGGAACAGTCGGAGCTGTTCGCCGTCCGCCCGAAGAAGACGTCGCTGAATGAAGATAGAAGACTGGTGTCGGCACGTGACAGGTATGTATAGCGCACCACACTTCCGGGTACACGGGTGGGGGTGGTGGGACACGGGGAAGGGGGCCATTCACAGACATAACATACATTACAAAGTTGTATAACTTTGTAATGTGTGTTATTCTGTGAATAATTTCTGAGCGCCGCACTACCCCTTTAATTTCTCAGGGGGAAATAAACAAAAAAAGTGTAAATTGTGTTTTATGAAAGCTAATTGAAATCCAAATGAATTAACCTTTTCACAATTCACTAATAAATAAAAACTCTGCATGGCTATGTTTACAGGACGTTCAAAAAACAGACACCCGCTTTTTTTATTTAAAAAGATATCCGTTTTTGCAGCAATTTGATTAACTTCCATGCAATGCATTGAAGTCAATGGAATTGTAGGGCGTACAATGCACACAATGTATTAACTAATGGAAGTTGTCTGGACCGATGTCAAAATAATGATTATAACAATTATTTTGGACCTGTTTTGCAAATACCAGACGTTATTTTTTAGTTGTTCAGATTTTCACCATCCATTCACTGTTTTTACTATTAAATTTTGACTTTTCAATTAAAGACACACCAAAAGGCCAATTAGTCCACCTAAAGCATGAAGCCATGCTTCCTTTTGTGTGAACATTTTGGGCTTGTTCAGAAAATAACATTTTATAGGTCAAAACAAAGTACAAAGCTATTATTTTAATGCAATTGCATATTCCAGAAGCAAATTTTTAGTTGAAGACTTTTGGACACAGATTGTTAAATATAGACTGTTCTATACCTGTTGTTGACTGCAGGGTTATGCATCAGCACTGGAAAATCCTGAAATGAACCCTTTGATTCCTGTGGTATTACAGAATAACAAAGATGTCCTTTTTGGAAACCTTCCTGAAATCTATGAATTTCATAAAAGGTATGTACTGTGTGTGTGTGTGTGTATATATATATATATATATATATATATATATATATTGTCATTTAAAATCATTTTTGAAATGTAAAGCAATAAAGCAAAGAAGAGAACATTGGGAACTAAACAAAAGGGAATGAATACTATGAATAGGCAGTAATAGACTAAAACACTGGCTACCAGACCAGACCCCAGATGCAATGACAGTTTTGTAGTGGACATTGGGGGTGAGGGGACTTACTAAATTATGTATTTCAGTTTTCTGGGGTAAAAAAGATAGCCCTGCTCATGTTACTTTCAGAAAAAGTGGGTGGACTTAGCTGAGGGGGTATGGCCTCCAGTAAGCCAGAGGATTTACTATAACTATGTCAGAGACTGGCATCAATTGTTGCTGAAATCTACACCAGTGTATGAATGGCTGTTCTTTAGTAAGTCTGTCCCATAGTACTTAAGGCCATATAAGAAGGGCATCAGCTGCCCGTTTCCTATCACACGGTGAGATGTGTGGATGACGGCAGATTATTTTTTCACAATTAGCTCATTAGTAGTATACCTAGTGGTGGATACATAAAACATGCTTTTCAGCCCACACCTACTTTCCTTACCTCATCATATACATAAAGGCTTAGCATGGCCCAAAATACAAGTTTATTTCAATTGAGAGAGAGGAAGAAGGCGCATCACCAGATGCCTTTGGCTGCATATTTACTTCATTGGAGCAAGCATATTGAATCCAAAACACATGCTTGACCTGGTTTCCTAACCTTTTCAAGTACCCCTAGTAAAAAGATGTTGCGAACAAGTATATCCAAGGGAGCATGAAGTGCTATTTTTCCTGTCAGAACAACGGACACCATGGTAAATCCCTGACTGACCAAGTTAAAGTAATTTGTCAGGGAACCATTGGTGTCTTTTGTGTATTGAATCTGACAATGCATTGTATAAAAAATCAGCTTAAAAAATTCAGCTGTTCGCTTTTTGTAGGTTTCTTTCTCACTTTTAGTAAACATGGGAAAATAAATTGTGTGGTTTTTACATGATTAAATTAAACTGGGTTTCCCACCTTAAAAATTTAGTTCATATCAGTTAGATGTGCCATTCATGTTTATCCACTGGTTGTCTACCAACATGGATCCCCTTTTTAGCTTTATGCACAGACAGAAGGTAAGTTTCCATTTATACTATTTTTATTTGTAGACATTGTATAGTGTAGTAAATATATACAATCAACTGTGGTTTTTGCACTTAAAGTAATGGTCAGAAAATATATCTACTGGTAGCTCGTTCAATGACAACCAGTGAGAAAGACAAGGACATGGACAGTAAGCCCTGCTCTGTTCCCACCCATTATCCCTGCCTACTTGCCACTGACAGCCCTAGACAGCTGCGGACAACCATGAAGATGGTTCCTGCACTGATATAGGTGGTACACAAAACACAGACAGACAAACAAACACAATAATACTTAGTGGACAACCCAGGTCAGCAACAGAGGGCAGCAAAAGTACAAAATCAGAGGCAGTCAGGTAGTCAAGGTTCACGCAATATGATTAAGGCAGGCAGCAAACAGGGAAGTCAGAGAACAAGCGAAGGGTCGGAGAACTGCAGGTCACAGCAAAGAAACGCTTAGCCTAGCAAGAAACACTAATAGCCAGCACGAATTAATATTTATGGAGGATCAGGGACTCCAGTACCTGATCGTGAACACAGATCACCTGAGCAGCAGCAGGGTTAACCCTGAAGCTGGCAAAAGCATAGCAAGCAAGGCGGGTGGAGCTGAACAAACCTAAGATATACCTGTGTTCAGGGTTCAGGGTTCAGGACACTGCAAATTTTTTTTATTGCCCCCCCTGCTAGGTGCTGGAGTGTATAATCACCACAGGTGATCGGTGTCCTGCGGCATGGCTTTGTTCCGGTCCCGTAGCGCTGTTCTTGTCATCCGCTGCTTTGACCCCTCTTCTGTCTCCTGTGATTCAACGCCAGAAGGCACACGCTCCCATAGAGAATGTGTTGTAAAGTGTGGCTGCCAGCATTCAATTACTGGAGATAGAAAAGGGGTCACAGCAGTGGATGACGTGAATGGCGCCGCGGGACTGGAACGAAGCCGCACTGCGGGACACCGATCACCTGTGGTGAGTATACGCGCCAGCACCTAGCAGGGGCCAATAAAAACATAAAAACATTTTGTGAAATGCTTCTTCAATAATTCAAACACAAAATTATATATTTTAAACTGCTACTTGGACAGATTTTTGCAAATCTTGTCCACTTTAAAGTGTCACTGTCGTTATAACTTTCTAAATCTCAATCAACAGTAGATGTGATATAAAGCAAGTTTGCAAGTTACATTCAATACTTTTTTTTTTTTAGTTATCATGGAAAACGGCACTTCCTGTTTTCTGACTCTTCTTTCTCAAGAAACAGGAAACAGTCAGAAAACAGAAAGTCCTGTGTATCCCAGGTCATCTAAACACTCACAGAGAGAAGGCAGTCATGTGATTGACAGACATATTGAGCCGTGACTCTCTGTACTCGCCGGAATTCCTGTGTTTAGTCTGTTTGTTCAACCAGCACATGTCAGAAAATCTGCCTCCTGGATTTCTGGTAAATTTAGCTTTGTTTTGCAGCATGATAACAACAAAAAAATAATGACTGTATATTGCAAACTTGCTTTATATCACATTTACTATTGATTTAGATTTTGAAAGTTATAACAACAGTGACACTTTAAGTGAACATCCAGGTAGCCATTGTCCCAGATATCCTCTTAGTTTCTGATCTTGTGAATAATGTATTCAGCACATACCTTGGGCACAATATGTGCACATACATTGGCTTTTATTCCTTCTGTTTCTTAATGTAGAACTTTTTTAAAAGAATTGGAAAAGTGCATTGAAGATGCAGATTCTCTTGGAAGGTGCTTTTTAAAAAGGGTAAGCTAATCTATTTTGTATTGGCTCCAGCTCCTCCCTATCTCTCTCTCTCTTTATCTTCCTCCCTCTCCCTCTTTTTCTCTTCCTCTCTCCCTCTCTCTTTGTCTTTCCCTTTCTCTGCCCCCTCCCCTGAGTGATGCCCTCTGACTAGCCCCTTCAGCCTACATCACCTCCTGTAACCAGCTCCTCCAGCCTACATCACAGTCTCCCTTAAACTAAAGAAATAAATACTATTATTCTGGGACCAGGATGGACTCAGGGCCGCAGATGATCAGGGCTAGAAGAAGGCACAGGGCATAAAAACACAGTTGTTAAATCTAGCAGATAACCTTGTCTGTTATGTGGAAGGCGGGCAGAGCTTAGAATAGAAGTAAAATAATAATAAAAAAAGGGGCACAGGAGCCAAGCAGATAAATAAAATCTTAACAGAAAATCTTTCTTCTAGTGACAATGAGGCCAAATTCCAGAACCAGAGGTCAAATACCCTAAGAGACCTATTAAATAAGGAATCCTCTATATGCTTGGGATTCTATCTAGAATAGATATAATCTTTTGGGCCACATGTTTGTTTGTTTTTTACTTAGGAATGATGTACAGCATATCTATAATAGCATGAGATGACACTTCTACCCCTTTCCATTGTATATACCTCTGATGTTTAACAGGTAAATATTGCAAAGTCCTGAACAATAAGTCACACTGTATATCAGATTGTAAGTCTGCTAAATATGACAGTAGTCCATACAAAAGCTTGCATGTCCTCTCTCTTATCTCTCTTCTTAATTATATAGAGGGTGTAACAGATTAGACTGCTATTACTAGGTGGAGTTACTTTAAGTTAATCTATTCGTATACTGCATTACTAACAATCTGTAGAGTACCTGAATTTAACAGAAAGTGTTATACATGTGGATCTTTTTAGACCAATACAGGAACAGCAGTAAAGTCAACAAATGAAAACTTGACGTTTCTCACCATTTATAGAATATTTTTCTTGATATATATAGAATAAAGTAAATTCTCCTTCAGTTGCATGCTTTTACTTGTTGGAACTGTAATAATAACAGAATGGTCCTCTATAAAAAAAAAAAAAATAACCTAACCTAATCCTCAGTTATTAAGAAAGTAACGAGTACACAGCATTGAGGCTGTATAGGTCTCTGTGCTTCTTTATATTTTACCATTATGTGCTGCATGTAGGGAGCTATTCTGATATACCTATATAGGCTCTGTACATAATGCCTATGTGACATTTATTTCTCTCAAATTTGTACCAAAGTCAAGGAAACCAGCTGCATGATTATTTCAGCCTTTAACCACTGTTTAGCCAATGGGCGGACAGTGATGGCCCTTTTTTCTGTCAAACGCATTATAAATGCTGCAATATCTACTGTCTGTGGCACCTTAGGGGTAAACTGTATTGGTCTCTAATCTATGCTGTGATGCCTTAGGCAATGGAATTGCCCAGTGTATTGTGCAGCAATCTTCTTCTGAACCAATGCTGGTTCTCTGGTCTCTGGTCGCTAATTTTTCCTTTCCAACCAGGACGGGCCATCTTGAAGGCTTCTCCTGGCCACAAATACTCTTTCCAGAATCTGCGAGAAAAACATTTTAGGTTCCTTGCTGCAGCACATATAGTAGTTAAGCCCCTCTGTGCCCCTGTATATTTTTAAGGCCCCTCCAGGATTCCGTTAGTATTATTAACTCCTCCATTGTCAGGATGCCCCCAGTATTATAGTTAACACCTGCCCCCTCCCAAATGCCCCTGGTATTGTAATTAAACCCCCTTCCAGGATGCCCCTAGTATTGTAATTGTAACCACTACTACTTCTATGATGCCCTGGCTATTTTAGTTAACCCCTCCCCCCTCCAGGATTCCCCTAGTATAACTTCCCCCTCCCCCTTGGATGCCCTCAGTATAACCCCTCCCCCTTGGATGCCCCTAGTATAACTCCCTGATGCCCCTAGTATAACCCCTCCCCTCCCTCTTCGATGCCCCTAATTTAACTCCCCCCTTGCTCTTGGATGCCCCTAGTATAATTCACCCCCTCCCTCTTGGATGCCCCTAGTATAATTCACCCCCTCCCTCTTGGATGCCCCAAGTATAACTCCCCCTCTCCCCCCTTAGATGCCCCTAGTAAAACTCTCCCCTCTCCCTCGTATGCCCCCAGTATAACTCCCCCTCTCCCCCTTGGATGCCCCTAGTATAACTCCCCCCCCTTGGATGACCCTGGTATAACTTTCCCCTCCCCCTTGGATGACTATAGTATATTTTCCTCCTCCCCCTTCGATGCAGCCTAGTATAACCCCCCGCCCCCCCCCCCTTGGTTACCCCTAGTATAACTCCCTCCTCTCCCTTGGATGCAGCCTAGTATGTCTCCCCCCCCCCCCCGGTTGCACCCAGTATAACTCCCCCCTCTTCCCCTTGGATGCCCCCAGTATAACCTCCCTCCCCCTTGGATGCACCTAGTATAGCAAACACCCCCCTCAGGGGCCCCTTGCATTAACCCCTCGCAGTGACGGATTAAATGTACCCTGGGCCCCGGGCTGTCCACCCAACCTGGCCCCCCCCCGGTCAATCCGCCCACATTATAATCCGCTACTGCCCCCTTACCCCCCACGCTGTCCCCAATAAACACTGCCTGCCTCCCCTCCCTGCTGGCCCCAATAAACATAATGTTTGGTCCCTTGCTGCTACCCCCAGTAATAATAATAATAATGATTTTTATTTATATAGCGCCAGATTCCGCAGCACTTTACAATTTTTGGGGTACATACATAGACAAAAAATATACATTACAGAGAGATACATATAGTTATCCATACATGAGGAGTGAGGTCCCTGCTCGCATGCATTAACTTACATACTATCAGGAGAGGGTATTGTCCACCCCACCTCCGCTGCCCCCAATAAACATATTGCCACTTGTTCACCCGCTGTTGCCCCCAGTAAACATATTGCCACCTGGTTTCCTGCTGTTGCCCCCCCCCCCCCCCAAGGTCACAGCTGCACAGAGGTTGTCGGAGGGGACTGATCTTATAGGGGAGGTCCCAGCAGCACAGAGGATCTCAGGAGAGGAGGGTGCTATTCCTAAAGGAGAGGTCCCAGCAGTACAGAGGATGTCAGGAGAGGAGGGTGCTGATCATATAGGGGAGGTCCCAGCAGCACAGAGGATCTCAGGAGAGGAGGGTGCTATTCCTATAGGGGAGGTCCCAGCAGCACAGAGGGTGTCAGGAGAGGAGGGTGCTAATCCTATAGGAGAGGTCCCAGCAGCACAGAGGATGTCAGGACAGGAGGGTGCTGATCTATAGGGGAAGTCACAGCAGCACAGAGGATGTCAGGAGAGGAGGGTGCTGATCTATAGGAGAGGTCCGAGCAGCACAGAGGATGTCAAGAGAGGAGGGCACTGATCTTATAGGGGAGGTCACAGGATCACAGCAGCAAAGAGGATGTCAGGAGAGGAGGGTGCTGATCTTATAGGGGAGGTCGCAGGGTCCCAGCAGCACAGAGGATGTCGGGAGAGGAGGGTGCTGATCTATAGGGGAGGTCACAGCAGCACAGAGGATGTCAGCAGGCCCCCTCTTCCCCCCTTATAGATGGTCCCCCTCTTCCCCCCTTATAGATAGCCCCCTCTTATAGATGGTCCCCCTTTTCTCTCCTTATAGATGGTCCCCCCGGGGGTGTCCTGTCATCCCCAGCAGTGCGCGCATCAGAGAGCTCCCCGTGCACCGGAAGTCACAGCCACAGGCGCTTGGGGAGCTCTCTGATGCGCGCTGCCGGGGAAAGAACAGGACACCCCCGGCAGCCGCGCATCAGCCGGGGACAGCCAGACTCTTGTGACCGCAAGCAAAACAATGCTTGCGGTCACAAGAGAGTGCAGTGGGGGATTATAATGTCAGCGGCGTGGCATGGGCCCCCCGGAGCCTCGGGCCCCGGGCGGCCGCCCAAACTGCCCACATTATAATCCGCCACTGACCCCTCTGTCCCCAAAGTTTGGCCCCTTGTCTGTGCAAAGTCTAAGTTAGAAAAAATTCCCACTCACCTGTCCTCTGTTACCCCTAGTATAATTCCCTCCTCTCCCTTGGATGCAGCCTAGTATAACCCCCCCCCCCCCCTTGGTTGCACCCAGTATAACTCCCCCTCTTCCCCTTGGATGCCTCCAGTATAACCCCCCCTCCCACTTGGATGCACCTAGTATAGTAAACACCCCCCAGGGGCCCCTTGCATTAACCCCTCGCAGTGACGGATTAAATGTACCCTGGGCCCCGGGCTGTCCACCCAACCTTGCCCCCCCGGTCAATCCACCCACATTATAATCCGCTACTGCCGCCCCCACCCCCCCACGCTGTCCCCAATAAACACTGCCTGCCTCCCCTCCCTGCTGGTCCCAATAAACATAATGTTTGGTCCCTTGCTCCTACCCCCAGTAAGCATTGTTCACCCCACCTCCGCTGCCCCCAATAAACATATTGCCACTTGTTTACCCGGTGTTGCCCCCAATAAACATATTGCCACCTGGTTTCCTGCTGTTGCTAACCCCCCCCCCCCCCAAGGTCACAGGTGCACAGAGGTTGTCAGGAGAGGGCTGATCTTATAGGGGAGGTCCCAGCAGCACAGAGGATCTCAGGAGAGGAGGGTGCTATTCCTATAGGAGAAGTCCCAGCAGCACAGAGGATGTCAGGAGAGGAGGGAGCTGATCATATAGGGGAGGTTCCAGCAGCACAGAGGATCTCAGGAGAGGAGGGTGCTAATCCTATAGGAGAGGTCCCAGCAGCACAGAGGATGTCAAGAGAGGAGGGTGCTAATCTATAGGGGGGGTCACAGCAGCACAGAGGATGTCAGGAGAGGAGGGTGCTGATTTATAGGAGAGGTCCGAGCAGCACAGAGGATGTCAGAAGAGGAGGGCGCTGATCTTATAGGGGAGGTCACAGGGTCACAGCAGCACAGAGGATGTCAGGAGAGGAGGGTGCTGATCTTATAGGGGAAGTCGCAGGGTCACAGCAGCACAGAGGATGTCAGGAGAGGAGGGTACTGATCTTATAGGGGAAGTCACAGGGGTCCCAGCAGCACAGAGGATGTCAGAAGAGGAGGGTGCTGATCTTATAGGGGAAGTCGCAGGGTCACAGCAGCACGGAGGATGTCAGGAGAGGAGGGTGCTGATCTTATAGGGGAAGTCGCAGGGGTCCCAGCAGCACAGAGGATGTCAGGAGAGGAGGGTGCTGATCTTATAGGGGAGGTCACAGGGTCACAGCAGCACAGAGGATGTCAGGAGAGGAGGGTGCTGATCTTATAGGGGAAGTCGCAGGGGTCCCAGCAGCACAGAGGATGTCAGGAGAGGAGGGTGCTGATCTTATAGGGGAGGTCACAGGGTCACAGCAGCACAGAGGATGTCAGGAGAGGAGGGTGCTGATCTTATAGGGGAAGTCGCAGGGGTCCCAGCAGCACAGAGGATGTCAGGAGGGGAGGCTGCTGATCTTATATGGGAGGTTGCAGGGTCCCAGCAGCACAGAGGATGTCGGGAGAGGAGGGTGCTGATCGATAGGGGAGGTCACAGCAGCACAGAGGATGTCAGCTGGCCCCCCTCTTCCCCCCTTAAAGATGGTCCCCCTCTTCCCCCCGGGGGTGTCCTGTCTTATCCCCATCAGTGCGCGCATCAGAGAGCTCCCCGTGCGCTGGAAGTCACAGCCACAGGCGCACGGGGAGCTCTCTGATGCGCGCGCTGCCAGGGAAAGGACGGGACACCCCCGGAAGCCGCGCATCAGCTGGGGACAGCCAGACTCTTGTGACCGCAAGCAAAACAATGCTTGCGGTCACAAGAGAGTGCAGTGGCGGATTATAATGATGGCGGCGTGACATGGGCCCCCCCAGAGCCTTGGGCCCCGGGCAGCCGCCCCAAACCGCCCACATTATAATCCGCTCCCCAAAGTTTGGCCCCTTGTTTTGTGCCGCTGAGTGGGCGACCTGAAGCAGTGAGCGGGGCATCCCTTTGAGCTGAGCGGCCGTGCAGCTTAAAGGGAATCCTGGTTACCATAGCTACTGCTCTATTTACACAGCGCACTGCATTTTCTGATTCAAGAAAGCTAAAATACAGGTCAAGTTGGAATTTCTTGATTGGGCCTTCAGCTTCCTGTCTGCACTTCTTATTTATAGATACTTCTCTAGAATCGACATCCTGTTTTGCTTACTGCAGTTAATTTTATTCATGTATTTTATGAGAATAATTATATTTCACTTTTTATTGTAGAAGGAGGATCTTCAGATTTATGAAAAATATTGCCAAAATAAGCCAAGATCTGAAGCCCTTTGGAGACAATGTGCTGAAAGCATTTTCTTCCAGGTATGGTGTGTTTTAAAATGATATACCTTTTTTATAGATAGATAGATAGATAGATAGATAGATAGATAGATAGATAGATAGGAGATAGATAGATAGATAGATAGATAGATAGATAGATAGAGTATGTGTTTATATTTAAAGGACTCCTTGGTTAGACAAATTGACTACACATGTAGAAGTTTAGAACTGTTGTTACTTTTCATGGGAGTGGTTGTCTTATTAAGATCACTCCAACAGCAAAGAGGGGAGAAAGAATGCAATTGCAAACCTTTGTTTATGTGTTGCTCTTATTATCAAAAATTATCAAAATGCTGCTGTCCACAGGATATGCCATAAATCTCCTAGATGTGGGTCCCACCTCTGCTACCTGCACCTATCTTCAGATTAAGGGCTCCCCTGCCCCTTCTGGGTAGGTTAGGAAGTCAAAAACATCCAAAACTGGTGACTTACACCATTTGCATAACTCCTGTTGACTGACATGGGAATTGTACAGACAATGTAGCCCCAAGAGCTGTAGTGTTTGCACCCTGCCAGTCAGATATTTATAACCAGACATCAGACTTAAGGTACGGCAATAATATTAAATGCCTGGAAAAACCCTTTAAATAGAAATTGACAATACTGTTAAACATGAACTGGACACGGAGGCATATATGAGCCTTGGTCTTTTAAGGGTAGATACATTGTTTGTATAGCTTTTATAGTTTTACACTGTATTTGTTTTTTGTCTTAAAGGAATGTCAAAGAAAACTGGATCACAAACTTTCTTTAGATGCCTATCTTTTGAAACCAGTCCAGAGAATCACAAAGTATCAGTTGCTTTTAAAGGTATATTTTCAAGCCTTTGTAAATAGAACAGTCATTCTGTGCCCACAGGCAACCAATGACAAAGTGGTATAATTGTTAGCTGTATCACTAAAACAAAGACATTAAAACAAAAAGCGCACACTCTGTTGGCATGTGGTTTTTACATCCGGTTTTACTGTGCTTTATAACCTGTATTCTCTCATTTTAATTATTTGCTTCCAATCTGCCACCTTATCAAATGGTCCACTACAATACAGCTAATATACTAATGTACTACTATTGTATGTATTTGGTAACATTTAATACATTTACAAAGGACCTGTCATTGGAACAGATACTGGGACACTGCCATCTATATTTTTATCTGATATTAGCAAGTTATATTTGATAATTATATGTAATTTTTACAACTGGATGGTTGATTTTGATATTTTTTTTAGCCTCTTGTTTTGTACTTAAGACAGTCATGTCAACCGGCACTGAATTCAGTTTAGAAGCCTTACAGTCCTCATACTTTAATAATCCTTGTAGTCTAGCCACAATACAAGTTTATCCAATACAAGTTTATGGGTTTTCAATAAACTGTGTGGAAGAGTATAGTTTGGATTTTTTTTCATCCCTTGTATGTTAATGCAAGTTTTGTTAGGGGAGCATTTTGAGTTTGTTATTAGCCATCAGGTTTTCCTACTACATGAAAATTATTTTCTGTGAGTTCCGCAGCACAATCCGCTGCAATGCTCTGTAGTTTAATTTCCTTTAAATCTACATTTTAGCAGCGGATTTTCATTCTGTGCAAGAATATAGCCCCTGCCCACTTAACCCTGCCTAATACATTACCTTTCTGTGCTCCTGCCTGCTTCTCCAGCTCCCGGCTCCAGCTTAGCCAAGCAGTGTGCTGCAGTGGGTAGGGGCTACATTCTCGCAGTGGAATGAAAATGCACTGCGAAAATGTAGATTCAAAAGAAAAGACTACAGAGCATTGCAGCAGATTTAGCTGCGGAACTCACAGCCTTAACTGGCCTTATAGCATAAATCTGTTTTCCCTACGTACCCATGCATCTAACTATATTGACAAACAGGAGCTGCTTCACATTCTTAGATTTAGATTTTTTGTATTTATCCCTCTTATTTAAATAAGTGGGATAATATATTTGTCTTCACACTAACTCAGAAGAAGATTAGCATATGAGGGTTCACAAAACATCCCCATTGCTGTCCCCATGAGCTGGTGGTTTCAAGGTGATACTGATATTTAAAAAATAGTCACAATAATTAGGCACTGGTTAACTCTAACTTTGTAATGGTTTTATTATGCTCAAACCAGAGTACTCTAGCGGTAATTGAAGGAGGTTACATGTAAATACTTGCTCCAGGACATAGAGCAGCTAATGCTTTTTCAGTTGCTTAGCTAGTACTGCTTCAATGCTATCTCCACACAGGACTTTGTTTCATGTACCAGTGTTTAGTAGAAACAGAGAGACACACACAGTTTCCGGCTTCCTTCAAGGTGTAAATGTCCACTAAAAGAGATCAAAGTGTAATTTCATCAGGACTTTAGCATCCGTTGTCTTCCAGGGCCCTTACTCAAATACCAGTCCATTTAAAGTCCACTCCAAAAATCACATGAATACTAAGATGGATTGCTGCACATTTAAGTGACACATGCCCTTTAGGAACCCATGACATTATGGTACACCATTAAGTCTAAGGGGTCTATGAAGCGAAGTCAGGGGCTGAGCCTTCTTCATAGAAGGTGAGGTCCTCACTTTACATGACGGGCAGTAGCAATTGCACTGCCGCCTGTCCTTAAAGCCTTAAATGCTGCTGATTGCAAGTGTCAGTGACCTGAGCTGAGTGGTTTTTTTTTTTTATTAATATGACAAATCCCCTCCCCCAATAAAAGTTTGAATCAACCCCCTTTACCAGTTTACAAATAAAATATTGAAAAATAAAAAAATAAGAAAACATATGAAATATCAGAGGGGAACATTTATCAAACTAATTGTGCCTGTTTTTATTCTAATATATCTAGTTTGCGCTCAAAATAAATCTAATATGAATTTATGAAGCTTTTTTAGACAAGACTATCCAAATTAGATGCGACTTTTTGAATTAGATTTTTTTTTGTTAATTAGATCGAAAGTGCGCCAGAATTCTTTTTTGGCTAAATTTATTAACTGCTCAGTTTTTTAAAAAGTCGCATATATTGGCGCATCGCTACGTCAGCTCCGAACCAGGTGAATTTATTAGACTAATTAAAAGACCATTATTTTTAAGACACATTTACTCTGCTATTAGACAATTTACATAAATTTGACTAACACAATAGATTGGAAATTATGCCAAAATATCTTTGACAAAATCGTGTTTTTAGATTTGTTAGTAAATATCCCCCATAGTGTTTGCAATTGTCCAGTCTATTAGGATATTATTCCTGTATGGTAAATAGTGTAAACGAAAATACAAAAAACACGCCAGGATTGCTGTTTTTTGTCATATTATCTATCAAAAAATGAATAAAAAGAACAATTTAAAACAAATATTAACAAATCTGATACTAATACAAATGAGAGATTGTGACACAAAAACTTACGCCCCAAACAACCCTGTACATAGGAAAAATGGAAATAGACTATACTTCCTATTAAGAGTTTTTAGTTTACAAAAAAAAAGAAGGCTAAAGAAAGCAGAAACCTGAATACCTCTGTTTAACAGCATAATAAACATTTGTTGTTTAACAGTGATGATGTTATTTGTTCAGGTCATTAGATGACCATTTAGTAGGGATGGTCCAAACTGAGTTCGTACGGAGTTCGTACGAACCCGAACCATCCGCAATGATTACCGCTGTCTGCCCGCTCCGTGCAGTGGGCGGATCCAGCGAGAGGAACGCCTGGAAAACTGGGATACAGCCATAGCCATAGGCTGTATCCCAGTTTTCTAGACGGTCCTCCTGCTGTATCCGCCCGCTGCATGAAGCGGGCAGACAGCGGTAATCCAATGCCGAGCGTTCGGGTTCAGCCGAACCCGAACCTCGGCGGGTTCGGACCATCCCTAACATTCAGACATAATACAGGTGCAGAAATAATAGAAAGCAATAGAACCTCACTGAAAAGAGAACAGCCTAGCTTAAACCTATCCTTAAAGGGAACCTGTCACCCCCCCGTGCTGGGGCAGAGCCCGGCCGACCCCCCGCTAGAGACCCCCATAGAGAATGACGGCTCCATTCATTCATAAATAATGAATGTAAATTGCAAACATGGTTTATATCACGTATACTGTTGATTTAGATTTTAAAAGTTATAACAACAGGTACACTTTAATTACAGCCTTCTGTATTTAACATAAACCTTTTTTGTTTAGTTGCAGACATTAATATAGCCTTAATAGGCCAGTTATTCTGGTGCAAACAATAGGTGCTCACCAGGGTGGAGCAAGAGCCCAAGTTCTTGACTTGAATAACAAATTCCATAAAAATCAATGGGAGACTCGGCAAAGCAGAGGGTGGCTGGTTCTCCTTGAAGGAATGTGTAAACTAAGTGTACAAAATTTAGAATGAAAAAATGTGTTAGGGTATTGCAAGCCATATTAGAATTCTGGTGGTATTCCGTCAATTGATGTCCTACTGTCAGAGTTCTAATGTGTCTTGCAGTAACCTAAGGACCACAAAACACTCGTCGAGCAAAGTGCTTGATTAAAGTGACTCTGTACCTACAATCTGACCCCCCCCCCCCCCCAAACCACTTGTACCTTCAGATAGCTGCTTTTAATCCAAGATCTGTCCTACGGTCCGTTCGGCAGGTGATGCAGTTATTGTCCTAAAAAACAACTTTTAAACTGGCAGCCCTGTGTCAAACGACCATGGCCTACAATATAAGTGCCCTTACTTTGCACCACCCCTCCGTCCCTCCTCCCCACCTTCTTCTTTATTAGGAATGCCCCTAGAACATTTTCTCCTCTGAACATTGCACAGGTGCCATAACAATCCAGCCCATGTGCCTTGCTGACAAAGGTGATGAATAGGAGACAATCTGCCTGGAGCATTCCTAATGAAGAGGAGGCTGGGGAGGAGGGACAGAGAGGTTGTGCCAGCCTAATGCATACACAATCTAGGCCACAGCCCTTTTGCACAGGGCTGCAAGTTTAAAAAAGTTTTTTTAGGACAATAACTGCATCACCTGCCGAACACACCCCAGGACAGATCTTGGATTAAAAGCAGCTACCCGAAGGTACAAGCAGTTTGGGGGGGTCAGATTGTGGGTACAGAGTCTCTTTAAGCACTATGCTCGTTCAACACTGGCACTCACAGCCCACGTGAAACCAACCTTTACTATATTTGTGGTGGTCATGCAGGTTTGTCTTAGAGATAAACTTGGGGAAAGTAATCTAAGGGGGGAACTTTATCAATGTTGCGCAGGGAGAAGGCGGGGGCTCATGGCAAGGTGGGGAGGAGGAGTGGTCTTAATAAATGTCCCCCTAAGAGATTTGGAAATTTTCACTTTTAAACATCATTCGCAGGGTTATGGACTATCCATCCCTAACCACTGACAACTGCAGACGATATTCACAATTGTTTTACCTGAACTGATCTACAAATCGCAGCCATAGAAATTCAAGGTCCGGTCTGGTAGAGTTAATGCAACACAATAAGACAGAAACTAGAATTGATTTTTTATTCCAACATTGTAAACAGGATTGTAAATGTAAAGCAATTATATCATCTAAACATAAACTATAATAGAATTACCTGCTTGTGCTTTCTCATAATAGGAAATGCTAAAGTGTAGCAAGAATTCGGAAGGAACAGCTGAGTTAGAAGAAGCTCTTGCAACAGTGTTGGATATTATAAAATCTGTGAATGACTCCATGCACCAAATAGCCATTACTGGATATGAGGTACTAGTTGTGTTTTGTTGTACAAACCACAAATATAGCAAACAATTACAATATGTCTTTTGGGTTTTTGACATAAACCCAGTTTTTAAAACTACTGATAAAAAAACACAGCAGGCAGACCCTGACCCATAAAAACTTTTGACATGTCTTTCTGACATGTCAAAAGTTTATCATGATATCAAGCACACTATAAAGAGTCACTGTCGTTTACATTTTGTTTGCAGAAATCAATAGTCCAGGCGATTTTAAGAAACTTTGTAATTGGGTTAATTAGCCGAAAAATGCATTTTTATAATGAAAAAGTAGTTTGAAGCTCTCCTCCTGTCTTTATTGTTCTCTATGGAGAGGGGAGGGGTGAAGTGAGATGAGGCACCGAAACAGGACAATAAAGAACTAATATCAAGCTACATCACTGGGTTTTCTCCTCTGAGGTCAGCACTGACCTCTCTGACCTCTGAATAGAGCTTTCACACAATTCCTGCTGTGTAATCCTTATTCTCTGCTCTCCTTCCTTCCTCCTCCCCCTCCCCTCTCCATAGAACAGACAGGGCCTATCTAAAATATAGATCATTGTGATAAAAAAGGTCAGTGTTTCATACTGCCATGGTTAAAGGAGAAGTCTTGTGAAAATGAAAAAAGGGGGGAGGGCAAGGGGTGTTGGAAAATAATAAACAAGGTAAACTTACCTGTCCCTGTGCCTCCATAGCTTTGCTCCCGATTCCCGCTGCCAGATGTAATTTTCGGCTGGAATCCAGGTACATAATGTACCCAGCTATTACAGCTGCAGTGCCATAGCCTGGTTGAGCTATTGCCTGCTCAGCCAGTCAGTGACTGGGACAGTGCAGCTGGAAGAGCTGCAGGTGGCCAGCGGCTGTCAACAGGACCTGGGAGTGGCACTATGGGGCACAGAGATGGTTAGATTGCTTTGTTTATTATTTTCCCGCACTTCCCTGCCTTCCCCCGTTTTTTCAGTTTCACAGGAATTCTCCTTTAAGGCAACATGAAACTATTCACAGAACGCCTTTGAAGGAGTTTGGAGATCTTCAATTTCATAGCAACATTTTGAAATTGTAATCTGGAAAGCAGCAAAACAAATCTGGGTAAACAGACTTTTACAGTAATGTTTGTGTATCACCAAACAAGCTTAACCAGGTATATCACATTGAATGAAATGTTCTGGCTGTAAGTCAATGAGGTATGAAATCCAGGCAATAAAACGACTGCTGAGAATTAACACCATTGTAAAAGTACTTTGAAATATTTATAGAAATATAAAGTACTTTGTTTTATATTTACACTTGCAAGGAAATTTAAAAAGATTTTGTTAAAAAAATAAGCCACCAATAACAACTCTCCTTTTATTGCAACAACGTTACGTTACGTTGGAACAGAGATGATGATAATATAGATATCAAGATGTGTTGTATGGATTATCAGTTTTACAGCAAACCTTTTAAATTTATTCAAATACTAGCATTGTATCTGGACATTAGGAAAAGCTACTAGTGGGGGTTCCAGGTCTGTTTGAAGTCTGGTGCCCTTACACCTTTAGTAGCTATCAGTCAAGTGTTCATTTGGGTGACAGCTATCCTTCCCCCCCAATCATGCAGGGGAAAACACTTAATGTGTCACTGTTGTTTGTTGTTTGCAGAAATCAATAGTCCTGGTGATTTTAAGAAACTTCGTAATTGGATTTATTAGGCAAATATGCCATTATCTGCATTCAGATAGACTTTCCCCAGGTCCCCCCTTCCTCCTCTCTCTCATTTACTGCTCATTATCAGGAACTCTTTTACATCAGTCGAGCCCTGTCTGACCTATGGAGAGGGGAGGAGGGAGTAGGGAGATTAGTTGCCAGCAGAGAACAAAGGATTACACAGTGGGAGCTGTGTGAAAGCTGGTATTCAGAGGTCAGAGAGGTCAGTGCTGACTTCAGAGGAAATTGCTTGGTGATATAGCTGTAAATTAACTCTTTGTTGTCCTGTTTTGGTGCCTCATCTACCTCCACCCCTCCTCTCTTCATAGAAAACCAAGACAGGGGTGAGAGCTTCAAACTGCTTTTTCATGATAAAAATGCATTTTTGGCTAAGAAAACTCACTTACAAAGTTTCTTAAAATCGCCTGTACTATTGATTTCTGCAAAAAAATTTAAACGACAGTTACACTTTAAATCAGATGAGCGTTCATGTGTAGGGAAGCTGGTGCTGCAGTCCTTTTTTTTTTAACTGTGGCCCTGTTCTCGTGTATGGCGCCATTCTATTCACGGGCACTGGAGTGGGGGTGAAGCACTGGAGACGGGCCGGCCACCCCCCAGTGGGAGGAAACCCCTGCTCCTCTATGACGTGGCTCCATTTGAATCATTGGGCGGCCGGCCTCCAGTGCCTCACCCCCAGCCCGGTGCCTGTGAATAGAATGGCATCGTACACAGGAACCATGGTTTAAAAAAAGACTTGATGGTACATTCGCTTTAAGCAGTTGTCCGGTCCTCCCAGATTCAGCATGTTTCGCCAAATTTCTCAAATGTGCATTCTGGCCTAATTGTGACTTCATTTGTATCTTTTGCTTGTAGGGCGATCTTAGTGAGCTTGGGAAGCTGCTTATGCAGGGCTCATTTAATGTATGGACTGATCACAAGAAAGGCCATAATAAAGTAAAAGATCTGGCAAGATTCAAGCCTATGCAAAGGCACCTCTTCCTTTATGCTAAAACACTTCTCTTCTGTAAGAAAAGGGAGGAAAGCACAGAAGGACATGAGAAATCGCCTTCCTACAGCTTCAAGCATGCACTGAAGGTAATGTCCCCTCCCTTATGTCTCCTTGTACACACAAGCTAAAGACTGTGTATAATTGTCACACTGTTTTATACTCCATGTTATCTGTTATGTCATACAATTGTAGAAAGGTATGATTTGTTGAGAATATAAACATATTAAGGACTGTCAAGCTTGAAGTTATTGGTGAGTGCCCCATGCTTTACTCTCCACTATATTTGCACTCTACTTTTTATTGGGAGCACCCCGATTACAAGCTACCTATGTCTCGTCCTGTACCCTACATTTGCTGGGTCGCGGGGCCGGCAGTGCCGACTGTACTCTACAGACTTCCATAAACATACATCTATTGTGAGGTAAATCTATTCATGTTCTTCTCCTCTTTCTTCTTATGTTGGTGATAAACCAGATGAGCTCTGTCGGTATCACTGAAAATGTAAAAGGCGATAACAAGAAGTTTGAAGTTTGGTTTAATGGCAGAGAAGAAGTGTACATTATACAGGTATTGGTTGTTTCTGTAATACGAGGTGCCTGAACTTCATCAGTTTTCTAATGTCGCATATTTGCATCACCTTATATACCCCCTGGCAAAAATTATCACATTTCAGGATGTTTGTTTGCTTTAGTTTGTGTAATCACACAAGCCACCATTAAGTCGCAAAACAAATGTCTGTTTAAGGAATTTGAGGACTGCCTATAGACTCCGGGGCAGCCTGTAATTAAAGTCATTTGCAAAAACTTTTGACATGTCAAACATTTTCATCAGTTGGTGTCTGAGGGTCCTTTTACAAGGCCCGACCCTTAAAATGAGTAGGGAAAAGCATGCCACTGTGTGTGCTTTTCTTCTCTGCAATCTCTTTCTCACTGCAGGAGATGATTCTATCTTTATTGTCTCTGAGGCCTATCGCTAGCAACTGTATGGAGATTTCAGCAAGCTGCATTTCTCCTGGCTCATTTTAGAGATTTTCGGGGTCCTGAAGACACGTCAGAAGTTTTTGCAAATGACAGGGACAGCAATTCTGCAAGGACACTCCTGATCGTCCTAGCAGAGTTCGCAGTGGCACTAAGATTGAGCCATTTCATTAGTGGAAAAACAGTTGTCAACAACAGCCAGAGTCAGCAGAGTGAAGGCAGAGATACAGTAGTTCATCACTGTGTCCCTACTGTATACACTGGGGTTAATTAATGCTGTATACACAGCAGGGAACAAAATGCTTCCTGTCCTGATGATCATGTGATTGCTAGGTAGTTACAGGACAGGCAGTGTCTTAACAGACCCAGATCAGCCCTGTGGTGAATGTCAGAGGGCTGTATACCTGCTTTAGCTGGGGCTAATATATATTGGGTAAATGCATATAGGGGACATCATCAGTAAAAACAAGTGTATTATAATGTAACGACCAATATGTAAAATTTAAAAAAGTTAACACAAAATAAAATAAGAAAATGTGTGCAATATTTAATATTACTAACACAAAAAATAAAATAAAATAAAGCCTTATACATGACAGAAAGTATAATGCAATGATTCTTAAATAACTAAATGAGAAAAGAACTGGGAAAACTGTCCTGGTCTAGAAGTCTAGAAGTGGTTTAGAGCAGAACAGCCCTGCTTTGTAAAATATACCTTAAACAAATAGGCTATTTATGAGAAAACATGCCTCCAACAGGAAAGTTGTCATTTGAAACCACAAAGAGGAATAATTGTGTGTTCATATGTCAAAGCCCCAGGATTGAAGACACAAAAGCTATATGCCTGAAAATAGAATAAAATGGGTGGATACATGAGTCACACTGTTTGTGACAGAAGGCTGCATCATTCAAAGCTGATCTGTGATCTTCTCTACAAGAAGGAACCAGCTTGATGTAGACTAGATGTTGATCATCATTAGTGAAGTCTGAGCCTCAAATAAATCAGGACGTCATAAAAGCCCAAGAAGGAGTAACATAGGCATAATTAGGTTTTTTTTTTGTGGATAACCATAAATATTTTTCTTTTATTTGAGTTAAAGGGGTAGTGTGGCATTTAAAATTTATTTATTAAATAACACACATTACAAAGTTATACAATGTTATAGAATGGCCCCCTTCCCCGTATTCCCCCCACCCTGGAAGTGGGGTGCAGTATACTTCTTCAATTGCTGTCGATCCGGGCCGCCATCTTGGGTCGATGACGTAATCTACTGGAGGCAGGCCGAACCGCTCCAGCCGTCCTTCATGCCGGCCCCCTCTGCCGCATCATCAGCTGCTCAGCCGCGATTGGCTGAGCATAGTTTTGCTCAGCCAATCGCGGCTAAGCAGCTAATGACGCGGCAGCGGGGAGGCCGCGTCATCAGCTGCCCAGCCATGATTGGCTGAGCATAGTTATGCTCAGCCAATCGCAGCTGAGCAGCTGATGACGCAGCAGAGGGGGGCCGGCATGAAGGATGGCTGGATCGGTTCGGCCGGCCTCCCAAAGATGACGTCGTCGACCCAAGATGGCGTCTGGGGTCGACAGCAATTGAGTAAGTATACTGCACCACACTTCCGGGATGGGGGGAATACGGGGAAGGGGGCCATTCACCTAAATAACACACATTACAAAGTTGTATAACTTTGTAATGTGTGTTATTTAGTGAATAAATGTTAAACGCCGCACTACCCCTTTAACAATGTCGACTTTTTGCCTTATGATGTACTTTGGAATTCTGCGGGATGTCAGAGAAATCATAGTTTTAGCAATGAGCCAGAAGCTCGGTATGCAGCCAAGTTGATGCTGTTTTCTACCTCACCGGGCTTGACTGACAGGTCTATCCCTGTACGCACAGCTTAGCTTATAGCCCAGCAATGTGGGAAGCAGTAGCAGAAACCATCCTTCTTGACTGCATCCTGTTCATCATTAAAACTATGATTTCCTTGACACACCAGAGCACTTAAAAGTAAACCATAGTATGTTGTAGTGAGGAAGCGTATGCCTGTTTCATTCTGCCTGTGAATAGACAACATGAAACCTTTGTAAAGACTTTGAAAACTTTTGAAAAGCATTACCGTATTTATTTTTGCTTTGTACTTTGTAATGCATCGTTTGTGTTCTAGAGCTTCTGTCATAATTAAAGCCCACCATAGAAGCAATTCTGTGATGGGCTTCTTATCCACTTTCTTTCCTCTCCTGAATAAACTTACAAGTTTTATAAGACCAGATCAACGTTTCCCTTTGAATTGGTCATAAAAAAGGTAAGATATTTGCAGAGGAGTGAGGATAACCTTGCCTGTTAGGGTCCCTTTACGCTGAAGGCCATATTACACCAAGCGATTATCGGCCGTTACGGACGATAAACGTCTCATGTAATAGAAGACAACGATCAGCCAACATGGACGATATCGGCTGATCATTGTCTTTCAACATGTTGAAACCTGAATGATCTAGATAGAAGCGATATGCTGCTGTCGCCCTGTGTAATTGGAGCGTCAGCAGCAGACTGCCGCTATCTTTTATAGGCTGCCCGGGCAGCCCTTCCCCCCACAGCCTCCCCACGCGGTTAATAGCGCCGGCAGCAAGCAGGAAATGAGGAGCAAGTGAGCGCTGCCCTGGCAGGTCGCTGCTAGTTTGCTCCTCTTAATCGCCCTGTGTAATAGGGGCTTTATACTTTTGTCGGATGTACTCGCTGCTTACAGGTCCGGCCCATGGTATAAAGTGTATAGGGCTCTCCTGCATGACCACCAACAGATGATGTTGGTGGAGATAAGGGTTGGGTGTCATCGAAAATCACTTTGCTTTGGGGAAGAAAAGCCACAGACAGAGTCCCATAGAGAACACAGGATTGCTTGGCCATGTTATACATTCCTGTGTATGGGAGGGGGGATCGACCCTCAGTTATTGAGGGTGTATTGGTACCTTCAGTGTATTTAAATATGGGACATTAGTACTTCTTGCTTTTTGAAAAACTAATAATCAGAAGGCTCATACATGCTCCTGCCCATGTTCCCTGTACTTAGTAGCTGCTATTTTACATTTCAGGCATCAACTGTTGAGCTGAAAAATCTTTGGGTTTCTCAAATTCGAAAAGTTTTGACTGGTCAGCTTGAAGCGTGCAGAGGTATTTGCGTTATTATTCTATGCATGTATATATCTAAAAGACAAGTGTGTCTGTACATTTTAGAATATCACGTGGGGTTCTGCACCCCTTACTTAAAATTGTAGCAATATTAGAAGTCCCCAAGGAATTACTAACTATATAAAAGCACAAGGCTGCAGAGAGTAGGGGATACTGCAATACATATACACACCTATAATATAACACACACCTCAGCTGCTGCAGCTTATTTAAACATTAATGGTGCATTCACACCTACAGGATCTGCAGCTGATTTTCTGCAGCAGATTTCATTTAAATAACTGAACACAGCATCAAATCTGCTGCAGATCCTGTAGGTGTGAACGCACCCTAAGAGGGAGTTTGCTGTCTACCGTTGATTGGTCTGTAACACACAGAAGGTTAGTAGCATCAGAAGTGTGTATTGTTGTTTTGCAGTAGCTGGAACACAAGTTTGTAATACATATTGTAGGTGCTATAGAACCAACTTCATAGGCAGGACTACTTGACTACAGTCAAACAGGAAATTTCCTTTATATTGCATCATCTTAGTCCTCTCTCATTGTACTTTGGTCTCTCTGTTTCTTAGGGTCCTGTTAGAATGAGATGGCGAGATCGAGATCAGCGCTCATTTACTGAGCCTATTAATTATTTAGCAAGTTGAAATTTGAGAAATTATAACCAGCAAGGAGGGGCATTAGCCCAGATGAACCTAGTCTCATAAAAAGAGCACCCGCTCACTTTTATGTGATAAAGCCCATTTTTAAACAAATGTGCCACTACCTTAAACAATTGCTGACCTATGATGAAAGTGTATATCTTAAAGGAGAAGTCTGGCCAAAATTTGTATTAAAGTATTGTATTGCCCCCAAAAGTTATACAAATTACCAATATACACTTATTACAGGAAATGGACATAAAGGGGGAGATTTATCAAAGGGTGTAAAATTTAGACTGGTGCAAACTACCCACAGCAACCAATCACAGCTCAGCTTACAGCTTTCAGCACTGCCTAAAGCTGAGCTGTGATTGGTTGCTGTGGGTAGTTTGCACCAGTCTAAATTTTACACCCTTTGATAAATCTCCCCCAAAGTGCTTTTTTCCCGAACTCACATGTGCTGGGCGCCAGCTTGTTTGAATTTACTGCTGCCCTGGGGACATCCAAGTAGGTCCCGCTGAGCGGGGTGGGGAGCAGGCACACAGGGGGAGGTGCCCCAGAGCTGAGGGAGAGCAGGGGCGGAGCTCTGGTCCAGTCACAATTGATGGGATCAGAGAAACCCCTTCTGAGCTGGCTGAAACACTATTGGTATTATTATTATTTTGTTTTATTATTTTCACTAATTCTACATTTTCAAGAGTCCAACATAATATCCACTTAATTAAATTTTTATAGAGGCAAGCCAGTTACATCAGAGGATAACAGAGAGTGTGTACCATGCCCCTATGAATTCATTCAGCAGCAGGTAAGATGCAATGTATTTGCCACATAATCTTTTCTTTCAGTTTGAGATTAAAGCTTGTTAATAAGACACAACCAAAGTCTTCCAGTAAAATAAAAGCATGCAAAACTTTTGATTTATATTAGTTAGGTTTTTCTTTACAGCACTGGCTGTTAACCATGTTTCTGAAACACACTGGAGAAAAAAACAGATTCCTTTTCCTGAGGGTAGGGATTAAATGTTCAAGCACCCGTGGTCCGGTACCTAGGGCAGCACCTTGCAGGGGGGCAGCACCAGGGAGCAGGGGAAAGAAAACAGCTTTTTTTTTTTTGTTATTGTAGTCTCCCACCTCCTGTTCAGACTTGCCAGTTGGGCCTTGGGGGAGGGGGGCGGGGATGTGGGAGTGGGCACAGGCGTGATTACAGAGTAAAGTGAGGGAGACTGGTATGGCAGTTTTATTCAGTCACAGTATGGCAGTATTTTTCAGGTCTGGTATATGCGGTGTTATCCAGTGACAGTATGGCGGTATTGGTTAGGTCTGGTATGGCAGTGTTAAATGTGACACATTTCATTACACATTTCCTTAAAAAAAAGAAAGAATTCCAATTTATTTTAGCACTATTTTCCCCATAATAGCATATCAGACAGCATAATGCTGGGCACTAGTACTGTGCCTCATTGACTTTTAAATTTAAAATCTGAAAAGGCAGTTGTACATTGCAGTCCCATTTGTAGTCATAGCAGTGCTTTTAACTTTACCTTTGAGATCTAGAAATCTCCAATGCGAGAGCCTTAAATCCACATACTGTAATGTAGAAGAAGAAATGGTACTAACTGCTATACACTTTGTAAAAAGTATTCAAAGGTTCTCTATTAACATAGGCTATTGACAGACACATTATAAGTCTGCAAGGTTTGATTGTAAGCTCTTCATAAAAGTACAGGCTTTTGGGAGTTACGTGTAAAGGCAGATGACTCAACTGACAATGTTCATGCTTTAGTCATTAGCTGAAAAAAAGCATTGAGTTATTTCTCATTAACACACAGTGATGGTTGTGATAAGACATAATGATGAGTGATAAGCATGATATATATATTAACATTTCTTAGATATGGCGGCATGCACAAATAACTTTTTCCTATTGCTATCGTTACTGTAATGATTATGACACTGTATTTCATTGAATTTTAGGGCCATCAGTATTTATTCTACTCATCCCACATTGTAATACAAATTTCTTGAACTTTAGTAACGATGAGCGAATTTACAGTAGGAAAGAAACGGATCTCTTTGTTAGCTCGGCAGTGGGCTTATCAGCCGGCTGCCTTTTAACTCAGTGCAGCTGAGAGAAGTTTGCCAGGACTGGATCCAGCTTTTCCCGACATCCGAGGAGGAACAGCATGAAGCGGCACTCATTTAAAAGAGAAGTCCGGTAAATAATTTTATTAAATAATTCTATTGCCCCCCCCAAAAGTTATACAAATCACCAATATACACTTACAGGAAATGCGTATAAAGTGTTTTTTTCCCTGCACTTACTACTCCATCAAGGCTTCACTTCCTGGATAACATAGTGATGTCACGACCTGACTCCCAGAGCTGTGCGGGCTGTGGCTGCTGGAGAGGATGATGGCAGAAGGATGCTCAGTGTCCCTCCAGTGCCCTGTGTCCCTCAGTGTCCTCCTGCCATCATCCTCTCCAGCAGCCACAGCCCGCATAGCTCTGGGAGTTGGGTCGTGACATCACAATTTTATCAAGGAAGTGAAGCCTTGATGCAGTAGTAAGTGCAGGGAAAAAAGCACTTTATAAGCATTTCCTGTAAGAAGTGTATATTGGAGATTTGTATAACTTTTGGGGGCAAATACAATACTTTAATAAAAAGTTTCACCGAACTTCTCCTTTAAAAGGCAGCCAGCTGATGAACCGACTGCCAAGCTAAAAAAGCAATCAGTGGTGGATTTGGCGATGGGCCGTGATGGAAAATCACTGTCTGACCCACAGCTCTCTGGCTGCAGCTTAACCTTCCCCTTAGAGAACATAAGAAAGTTTGGCCGTACTGAATGCTCCTGTGCATGGGAAGATGGGGGGAGGATGAGAAAGATTACTGTTTGCTAACAGTTATTAAAGAAATGGGCAGATGGAAACTACCAGTCTCTTTTTGTTTTAGCTTTCTTTATCCTAACTTTCCAAAAGCTATAATTGTTTTTAATTTTTATTGCTGTACAGTAACAGCAATATTTATATAGGGTTAGGTGCTTAAAAATATTGTTTTGCATTGTTATTCTATAACTTTTATTGGTACAATTTTGAGGGTAGGTACACATTTTTAATATAAATTTTGTAAAATATTTTTTGATCCACTTTACACAGATGACCTAACAATATATAGCAATTCTGGCATTAGGAACATTTTGTCAGTATTTACAATATGGGATAAACAGCTATATATTTTAGTGTTTTGGATTGTTCTGGATGAACATTATGTTTATTTTTTTAATCTGATAATTTTTTTATATAGGAAAGAGAGAAGAGGGTGTTTTAAATGTGTAATATTTTTTCCCACTTTCAAATAATTTTTATTACTTTTTTGTAGTGTACTGTCATTCTACCAATCTCTTATTATACCCTGTGGCAGCATATAATAAGAGTACTCATAGCAGGCCTGGAGGCCTTTACTAGCCCCCCAGCTGCAATGACAGCCCAATGTGACCTTGCAGTTGTGTCATTGGGGGAGACAATTAAGTGATAGAGAAGCTCAGCACCTTCGTCTTCTATCCTGCTATTGCTGTTTAGTGATCTCTGATTCTAGTGGGTGTCATCTCTAATACATGACCACCAAACAATGCATATGCAGCAGGCTTAGATGCTGAGGCTGCTCACTATTTCCCCAGAGCACTTTTACCATAAACGTACTAAAGGGCTAAAGTTCTAGATGGCCATGGTCTATTTAATAGCCTTGGTGTCTCATGTAGTCAATACATTTTTACATCCATTAATTATGCTGTTCTGTAGACTTAATTTCATTTTTGTTTGCTTCAAGAATAGATTAAAGTTAGAATGATTTATTGTTCTGTTCTGTTTTATTGGAAAAGGCCAAATAAAACATCATTAAACAATCAAAACAAAGCAGAATCAGCCAGCAATAATAACAAGAACAGAACATCAAGTCCAAGTGGGAGACAAACTAAAGGTAAGTGTTTCCAGTTACTTCTGAGTAATGTAACTTTAACATGATAAACACCAATAAACAAAAGTCCAAAATTGTTATAATTAGATTTTTTTTTTATTGTTTTTTTTCACAGTAACAATAGTTCAAATACATATTACAGTTTTATGTGAAAAGTGAAAAAAGTATCGTATTAAGTATGTAGATAAACCAAAATCATAAAAGTTGTGAAAAAGGGGTTGTTTGTTTCGAAACAAGGCAGAAGCTTGGTTGTTATGATGTTATGAAATTCTTTTATTCCCCCTAAAAATATATATATAAAAAAAAATATTTAAATTGTTTATTTGCAGTTGTGCAATTATCTTAATAGTAAACTAGACAAAAACATTCAAAACAATTACATTTTTAAGCAAATATGCTATATTTATAAAATATAATATAATTATTTTTTCGTTTCATAATAATTCACCACATCTTATAACCTCATATGCAATATGCAAATATAAAAAAACAGCCCTATAGAAGCACAAATTTCTATAGTACCATTTTTTTTTCTTTTATTTTACGCACATGGCGAATATTCTGTGACTGTGACATTTTGAAGCTAACAATAAAAATCACCTGTTTAGGATATGTTTGGGGCACATTCATTTATGCTGAATAAAACATAACTAAAGAAAAATACCTGACTGATGAGCAAAATTGTCATTAATCAGTAATAGTAGTACATTTTTCTATTCATCATCTCATTCATTCAAAAACATTGGTATTTCCACCACTAAAGACAGAGGAAGATCATTCATTTATTTATTTTTCCGTGGATTTTCCTGCAAATCAATTGGATAATGAATAGATGGAACTGATATAATCTCTGACATCTCTCATTTTAATTAAAGATGAGCGAACCGGGTTCGGGTTCGAGTCCATCCGAACCCGAACGATCAGCATTTGATTAGCAGTGGCTGCTGAAGTTGGATAAAGCTCTAAGGTTGTCTGGAAAACATGGATACAGCCAATGACTATATCCATGTTTTCCACATAGCCTTAGGGCTTTATCCAACTTCAGCAGCCCCCGCTAATCAAATGCCGAAAGTTCGGGTTCGGATGGACTCGAACCCGAACCCGGTTCGCTCATCTCTAATTTTAATCCATCATCCCTTTGGATTGGTTTAAAAAATATGGATGAGATGATGGATCCTGTTTGCACCACCATAGACACCAAGTGATGCAGATTGCTCAAAATTTTGTTTCTTGCTTGCTAAGTGGATTAAATTTGCCATTGGGGGCTGTGGACACCCCTGCACCTAATTTGCTACAATTTATGCCTGCTAGCAAGTGTAAATTGTAGTCTAAATTTACGCCAGCACCAAGCTGTGTAGATTTACAATAACACTGTACAAGGGAAAAATAGCACTGCCACATCTTGAATACACATTACCACTGCCTAATGACTGAAAATGCCCCTTTGGTAGGTAGCCACTGCCAGTAGGTAGATTGGTGCTCACTCGTATTTAGAGCTGCCCCCTAGTAGCTATGGTAGCTTATTTCTCATAGTAGGTAAAGTCCACCCAATAGCTAACCTGCCTCAAGTTGGTACAGGTGCCCCCAAGTACATAGATCTGGGTATACTTGCCACTTCAGTACATACAGTTGCTCCAGTTAGATATAGTTGTCCCCTTAGCACATAGAGCTGACTCCAATTTTGTATAGTTGCCCTCCAGTTATGTACAGTTGCCCCCTAGTTTTTAGAGCTCCCCCCAGGTAGGTAGTGCTGCCCCTGTACAGGCCATGATTGATGACTGATGTCACTGCACGCCTGCACACCTTCCAGCTCCTGGAGGAAAAGGAACACTACTTGACTGTCAGCATGTATTGACATGTATTCCATTTTACCTGTCACTGTTGCTGTCACTTACTTGGGACATTGAAAGCTGTGCATTGCTGATTCGGTAACACTCACAGCCGGCACCTGCTGACGGGATCAGTGATGCTGCGAACACCATGGGCTCATCTGCCACCTTCCCAGGGACCCTGCAATCTGCCATTTGAGGTCAGATTCTCATAGCAAATGGGGCCCTGTGAAGGGGGTGTAGTTGTATGAAAGTGGGCGCAGCAGTGGTGAATTAGAGGAAATGGGCCGGCTAGCCCTGGGGTTTTTCCATTAAGCCCCCAGAGCAATTGATCCTCGTTTACTTATTTACACCTTAGTTTAGCCGCTGATGCTTTTGTTCTATCTAGAGGTAAGCCATCTCCCGGGCAGTGGCATAAGGCTCTATTGCAGGGGGTGATTATCGTCAAAACAAGCTCTGTAAGAAGCCCAGCGATTAGCTGGTGAACAAGCAAATGATCAGGCACTTCTGACTTGTTTAGAAATTATTGCCCATCGGGCGCATATAGGGGATGTGCAGCCAACAGCTGATTAAAGTAAAAGGCCAAATGATTAATGATCCATGTAATAGGCTCAGTAAACAAGCTCTGAACAGTAAGATGGCCACTCGTTTACTGAAGCATCTAATACGGCCCTTATTCTTTCCCCCCCTAATAAAAATAAATACATACTCAGATGATGCGTGTTCACATGACGACTGTTGTTTGTGCACCTTGAGTCATCTCCTACTGTACTAGGTGGATGCTAAAAAGATAAAAGTAATTGGGTTTTAGTCATTGAAATTCTTTTTAATACACTGCAGATTAGGAAATGGAATTGAAGTGTGACCAAGAGGTTTGTTCTTCAGACAATGTTGAAGTACATTTATCACATGTATGACTACATTGTGAAAATGATTATGTATGCCTGTCATCTTGGTTCAGTCTGCTGTGTAAGATCTATGTAAGATATATGAGCGGAATGTACTCACTGAAGGAAGAAAAGAACACAGAAAGAAATTATATATTTATATACTTTAAATATAGCAAACGTTTTGTGATAGTGTATCCTATTTCTGGACCCGGTGGACAAGGTTGCAGTTTGAAAAAAAAAAAAAAAAGGAATTTATAATTTCTTGCACCAGCATGGAGTAGCAAAATTGTAATTTTTTTTTTTAATTTATTGCAAACTCTTTCCATAAATTTTTTGTGCAAAACAGTAAGGGTGAGTTTACACGGACATTGACTTCAGTGGGAGCTTTGGCACTGAACTGGGCTAAAAAGAACTTCTGAAAAAACTTCTTTTCATAGTGTTTCTCCCGCTCTCATTAAAATAAAGGCAGTGAGCAGGGGCATAACTAGAAATGGCTGGGCCCCATAGCAAACTTTTGATTGGGGCCCCCCCCCCCTTCCCGACTGACTACTAAGCCATCAAGTTTAGTCATAACTGCAAGGGCTTGTCAGGAGTGCTTGCAGTTAAAGGGATATTTGCAGAACCTGCGAGGCCCACTTGGCCACCTGATGCTGCAAATGATGACAGCTCAGGGGGCCCAGTGTATGGCAGGAGCAGGCAACAGAGCCCCCTGATGCGGTGGGCCCCATAGCAGCTGCTATGGCTGCTACAGTGGTAGTCAGGGCCGGGACAAAGAGTAGGCAGGGGTAGCCGATGGCCTAGGGCGCCAAACAGCAGGGGGCGCCACCAGGCCGAACCCGAAAGCAGCATGCAGAAGCTGATTACATCAGCCCCCTGCCGGGAGATACACAGGTCTGTGAGTCTTCTGCTGCTGCTCCACAGGGCGGGGGAGGGGCGGCCTCCTGCTGAAGACACTGCTCGGGCTGAGCTCCCTTTGCCAGGAGGCATCTGACCTGGTGCAGGAGGCCAGTATGGGGGAATGTGCAGCATTACACATCCCCTAGGCTCTGGGAGCTGCTCAGCTGTCGGGCCAGAGAGGAGGAGGTGAAGAATGGCAGCCTGCAGACACTGCACATGATGACCAGGAAGTGTCTGCCTGTGTTTTGTGTCCTGGGCCTCTCCTGTCAGCTGCTCATGGCTGCATCATTATCATCATCATCAGCAGCAGACCCCTCCATGACAGTCCCAGGACCGTGAGGAGAGAAAGTGCAAGCAACCTAGCTGAAAGGTAGCTGTTTTGTGCCTGTGTATGTGTACAGCAACAACAAGAGTGTGTGTGTGTGTGTGTATATATAAGTGTGTGTTGTGTATACATGAGTGTGTGTGTGTGTATATAAGTGTGTGTTGTGTATACATGAGTGTGTGTGTGTGTGTATATAAGTGTGTGTGTATACATAAAAGTGTGTGTGTGTATACATAAGTGTGTGTGTATACATAAGAGTGTGTGTGTGTGTGTGTGTGTACATAAGTGTGTGTGTGTGTGTATATAAGTGTGTGTGTGTATACATAAGAGTGTGTGTGTGTGTATATACATAAGAGTGCGTGTGTGTGTCACTCTGAGAGGTAGCTGTTTTGTGTCTGTGTGTCTGTGTGTATGTGTACATAAGAGTGAGTGTGTGTGTGTATACATAGGAGTGTGCGTGTGTATACATAAGAGTGTGCGTGTGTATTCATAAGAGTGTGTGTGTCACACTGAGGTGTAGCTGTTTTGTGTGTGTGTGTGTGTGTGTGTGTGTGTGTACATGTGTGAGTGTGTGTGTCACTTGGGAAGCTGTTTTGTGTCTGTGTGTGTGTGTGTTTACATGTGTGAGAGTGTGACTGTGTGTGTGTATACATAAGAGTGTGTGTGTGTGTGTGTATACATAAGAGTGTGTGTGTGTATACATAAGTGTATATACTGTACATAAATGTGTGTGTGTGTGTGTGTATATGCATAAATATATATACATAAAAATATATGCAACTGGGGGCAGCACACAGGGGATATATATATACAACTGGGGGCAACACACAGGGGATATATATACAACTGGGGGAAGCACACAGGGGATATATATACAACTTGGGAAGCAAACAGGGGGGTCTATATACTACTGGGGGAAGCAAACAGGGGATATATATACATATGGGGGGGGGCGCCATTTGCCTTCTCTGCCTAGGGCACCAAAATTCCTTGTCCCGGCCCTGGTGGTAGTTATGTCCCTGGCAGTGAGACAGGGCTTCTGCTGATCATATAAACACACCCAAAGGTTTTGCTGTAAGCATCTACAGGATTTGGTAATGTCAGAACGTGTAGTTGGATTTAAGAAAGGGTTGGACATAGTCAAGAGCTGAACATTTACAGGTTTTGGACTAACATCAATGGAACTAAATAAGCACAAAAACTAAAAGGAGTTGTCTGGCATTCAGCATTTTTTAATATATTGCTCCTGGTCTATATATAACAGTAAACATCCTATCGTTACCTCTCCACACTCTCCCGGTGTCCTTTTGTGGCATCTCTGGTGTCCCCTGCCGACTGAAGAGACTCCACTGCCGAGAAGAACTCATCTCAACTGGTGATTGGCTGAGCAGGCCCGAGATGAGTGTGTCTCAAAAGTGAAGCACCGCCAACACCAGAGGAGGTCACAGAGAAAGCGGAGACAGGTAAGGATAACATGTTTATTGTTTTATATGCACTAGCAGCAATACATTAAAATCTGCCGAACACCAGACAACCCCTTGACACCTTACTATTACATACTAAGGTCTTGATCCTTAATGTTCATCATTAAGTGAGGAATAAAGTATTCTATGGCACATTGGACTATGTCTAAGTGTGAGGCTACTTTTGCCTTTACATAGTCCAGTTGGGGTTGTAGTTGTGGTTTGTATGAAGACTATTGTAATCAACTACCTGTTGTTAAATGGCCTTTAAAATTAATACGAAAATGTAAAAAATGTTTTGTTTTGCCTTTTTTTTTAAACAATGTCTTATTAGCAGCAAAAGAGTATTTATACAGACCATACTGATATAGAATGACAAGATTACATGAGGAAAAGAAGGTTCAGCACAAAATTGATTTGAAGCAGTCCCAATGGTCCTGAGTATTTGCTAAGAAATCCAGAAGCTGTAATTTTCCCATTTCTCTTACAACCTTACACCCTGTACAGAGGATGATATAACATATAATCCATGCCAAAAGGGTATACGCAATGTGCCAGTATCTCATCTTTTTTAAATATGCACACACCAGGGTCAGTTTCACAGGAAGGTGGTTAACCTACCAGTTTAATTTCAGAATGAGGAAGGAAGCCAATGCAAGTTCAAGCAGAATGCACAGACTCACTTCTAGGCAACATGCTTTGCTGTCGTATAGGCTCTATGCTGTCGTATAGAGATGAGTGAACCTGCCTTAAGTTCGGGTTCGCACAAACCCAAATTATTTACATTTGAATCCTGCTGTCTGAGGAAGTTGAAGGCAGCCCAAGGACTGCCTGGAAAGCATGGATACAGCCTATGGCCTGGTTCGCTCATCTCTAGTGCAGAAGAGGTGCTTTCATTATTTTATTGCATTTTTTTTTTATAATAACTATGGTTCAAAACTAAAGACATTTTTTTGCATTCCATGGTCTCTAACAGATCAACCATTCATTTTTAATATTTAACTTTTGATGGGAATTTTTTTACACAAATAAAAAGTGAGAGTCATCACCATCCAACTTTTCCCTTGTGTGCTTGCTGGTTATCCCAACTAACCTCACTCCCCTCCAGCTTTACTGCTTTCCCTCTCCCTCTTTCCTAGCTGATAATCCTGCCAGTCATAACCTTGAGCGCTCAGCGCTTGCTAGAAAGAGGTTCACATTGCAGGGCCTTTCGAACCGCAGGACTCCACCCAAAGGTAACCTGAGCATTTGCACTTTGTGGTGTTTGTCCTCCACAAGCTCATGAATTTGTTTCATCAGCATTCACTTTTCATCTTCTTGTCCTGTCACTGTGTATGTCCAAGTCACTAATCAAGTATGCACAATACATACTATGACATAACCATAATAATGTATGTATATTTGCAAGTATGTCTATGACTCTACTTTTATTCACAGCAGAGCTACTTAGGACTATGTGATAAGGCTACTTTCTGTGGGTGACAGACAGTATGAGCCCTATAAAGGTCACAATAAGTGGTTGTCACCCAGCATCTGTTACCTGACCAGGACACAAAGTAATTAGAAAAAGCTTCAAAAACATAAAAAAACAGATATCTTGGGAGTATTTCCTAGTGTCATTTACATTAGTAAAATTTTCTATCATGTACCTTATTGTGACATGTAGGTTTCTAAAATAATTTTACCTGCTTTGCACTAGGATGACCTTATTGATGGGAAAACAATGCTACAAGGGTGTAACACAGACATCATATTGTAGTTACCAAATGTGTTTATTTTTTATACTATATCCAAGAAAAATGGCTGTACATACCTAAGTATAACCAGCAGGTTAAAATGTGCAGGTGATGCCTAGATGAAACACTGTAGAGATTTCATGCTACCTTCACAGAATTTGCTACCACTGAATCTTTTTACATATGATTATGAAACAATGCAGTTTGTTTACAGAAATAACCCTCAGGATATGTTCACATGCAGTAAAATAAAAGCAAAGAAAGACATCAGTTTTTCTTGTCTAATAATGTCCTACATTAAAATCTATGGAAAAACAGCTGCCTGTGCACACATTGTACAAAATGTTTGTTTTTATAGTGTGTGCAAAGACAGACATTTTTTCCTAGACTTTAATGTAGAACATTATTAGCATAGTTGCCAACAGTGTCAGTTTTGCTGGGACTGTCCCGATTCTGAGGACACAGCCCCGGCAAAACCATGTCCTAGGTATATCCCAGGAAGCTCCACCCCCTTCACGAGAAGCCCCGCCCTCTGTGTGGACGAGTGGCATCACTTGCAGAGCAGGGAGAAGAGTCGCTGGGGACAAGAGGAACCATACAGGTGAGTTAAGTATAACTTTTTTCGTTTTAAATACAGATTAAGGGGTTAGTGGTATGATGATGAAGGGACAGGAGGATGCTGAAGGGGTAGTGGTATAAGGATGAAGGGACAGGAGGATGAAGGGGTAGTAGTATGATGATGTAGGGGCTGGAGGATAATGAAGGGTGTAGTAATATAATGATGGAGGGGCAGGAGGATGAAGGGGATAGTAGTATGATGATAATGATGATTATGATGAAGGGGCAGGAGGATGGAGGGGTAGAAGTATGATGATGGAGGGGCAGGAGAATGAAATTGGTAGTATGATGATGAAGGGGGGAGTAGTATGATGATGGAGGGGCAGGAGGGTGAAGGGGGTAGTAGTATGATTATGGAGGGGCAGGAGGATGAAGAGGGTAGTAGTATGATGATATGGGGTGCAGCTACATCAAATGGGCATAAAAAACTACCAGTATATACAGTCAGTCAGTAGAGTGTTATCTCTGGTCCACAGCCTGCTCTGAGTTGGGTGTGTAATATACTGGGGACCTGACACTGGGCTGTGTAATATACCGGGGATCTGACACTGGGGTGTGTAATATACTGGGGAACTGATATTGGGGTGTGTAATATACTGGGGACCTGATACTGGGGTGTGTAATGCTTCTATTGGGTTGTTCTGACTGGAAAATTCTAACTGGAAATTTTTGAAAAAAGAAAAAAAAACTCTGGTGACAAGCCACACCCACTGATTCCTCACCCAAAATAAGCCACAACCCTTTTTGTCAACACTAAAGGGCCCCTGGAAAAAAATTTCAAATGTTGGCAACTATGTATTAGATAAAAAAAAAATACAATTTTTTTTATTTACCACCATATTTTGCTTTTACTGTGTGCAAACCTAGAGGGAGATTTATCAAACTGGTGTAAAGTAGAACTGGCTCAGATTCGACTTTTAATTCTTCACAGATTCTTTGAAAAGTGAAAGGTGGAATCTGATTGGTTGCTAGGGGCAACTGAGCCAGTTTCACTTAATACCATGTTTGATAAATCTCCCCCCTAGTCTTAAAGTGAATATCCCCTTTTTTATCATTATGGTAATTTTAGGTCCACAGTTCTGCTTTGGTTTATTTTTTTTTTAAAGTAGATTTAACCTTTATGGAATTATCCGAAGATTATAAGTGGATCTTACTGCTGGGATTGTAGCCAATCATAAGAACAGAGGTGCCTTGCCCTTTAAGTTAATGAATAGGCAGCAGGCATGCTCAACCACATTTCCTTACTATAGGACTGACAAAGGTTGTCAAGTGCTGTATATAACTATCTCTGGAACTGTCTGTAGATAGGTGATGATTAGGAATGAGTGAACCTCGAGCATGCTTGGGTTCGTCCAAACCCAAAATCTCGGCAATTTATTACCATAGCTGAAGAAGTTGGATGCAGCCATAGGCTATGTTCACACGTATATTTTCGCAAAACCACGGCCATTGTACAACGGCCATGATTATTACAAAAATATACATAACCTTGTTGTCTATGGGATCCCGGCCGGAGCATATACACATGGTATACGCTCCGGCTGGGATCCCTAGCAGCACCACTAACAATTGACATGTCAGTTTTCTGCGCCTGCTATTCACTGAATAGCGGCCGCAGAAAACCATGTCCGTGCACATTGTGGAGCGAACCAACCCTATTACCTTATTTGATACACTATTTATGGGTCTTGTCACTCTTCAGATTGTGCTTCTAGACTACCTGTTGCCTTCAGATGTCTATGTACAGCTTGTACAAGACAACCCAAACTCTCACCAGTGTTGCTTTGTTTCTAATTTTACACAACTTGTTTGATACTAATCTACAGTATTTGGATGTACTGAAAGACATACGCAGTAACACATTTGCTGCTCATATAGTATAATTTGTATTACAAGAAGAGATTGTATTTGTTTGTTCTATTCATGCACTTTGGTATTTTATGGGTGTCATGGATATGCTTTTTTAACTTTCCCTTCTTATCCCAGAGACCTGGGTCAAGGATGGAAGGTGAAAACCGTCACAGTTTGCAGCAGATCAGGAGCTTTTATTTTATGTTTTAGAGGTACTGGTGCTCATATGATATATTTACAGAGCAGCCTCACCCAGGACCTCTTTAGTAGTGACAGGATGAAGTGCTTCTTTGCGGCGCTGAGACACACCCTGTACACAGAATGCCATTGCTATGATGTTCTGTGTACAGGCAGGACTTTTAAACCTCTATATAAGCTGGGCATTGGGTCAGTGATGTCACTGCTCCAGGGAACCCCAATGCAAGACTGAATTGGCTGTAGAAACCAACTTGCAGAAGGGCTAGGCAAGGCAATTAGTGAAATGCATAAAAAATAAATCGGGAAAACCACGTTAAGGGATCAATAAGCCATGAGAATGCTAAAACCATCTTGTGGCCCCTTTGAAGTGTTATTGTAACCATGCTGGTTTTTAAAGCTTTCAAGAGAATAAACACTTGGGCAACAGCTATCCAAAATGTATGGCAATCTTAGGGGTGTGAATACAAGTAGCTGTTTGTGCAGCATGGCCAAGGACAGCTCGGCAAAACCATGGCTAATTGTGGTAAAAACACATGTGGCTCCATGGCAGAATCGGTACATGTAAGGGCATCTTAAATGTTATAAATAAAGCTGATGTTGCACTGTATATCCAAGAGTTTTGTGTTTCTATAGTCAAAATGATTCTCTGTGCTTTAACTAGATATGTAGACATCTGGAAAATGTACTTCATAATTCTGATTCATAACAGTGGCAGAAGAAATTAAATAATGGACGTGCAAACACCAGCCATATGCCTATGAGGCAGAAAATACAAACTGATTTACTAGGAAAGCACAACCTATAAAACTATAAACTAATTACGATCAGACTGTGTACTTCAAACACAGATGGAATAGGAATAATTGGTCTCCAAAGCTTGTGGCTATTTAAGCATTCTGCTCAATGTTTTTATTATTATTTTTTTTAATTTCCTTAATTTTTTTTTAAGTGTAAAAGTATTCTAGGGATAGAGGTATTTCATAGAAATAGACCAGCCGCTGGTCCTTTTACAGAATTATGGGAGAAATCTACTACAAAAGCTTTTATCAGTCATTAGGGTTTTTTATTAAATTGACATCTGGGGTTGTGCGTATCGGAAGAAATTGTACCTTTACTTACTCGGATAAACATTGCCTTGATAATTGTCATTGTTCTTCATTTACACATTATTGGCTAAAATGTTACATATGTTTGTATGTGTAACAAGAAACTTTTTCTATCTTTAGCAACTTGGATATCTACTGTATTTTAACAAATTCTTGCTATACATCTGTGTCCATTAGAGTCAGAGTCTAAAGAGAAAGAAGGTGCTCGTCGCTTTTCCTTAGCCTCTTCTATCAGTTCATCAGCTATTAGAGTTCCTGCTCGCACAAAAGGTAGTGAACTTATACCATTGCATCTATTGTCAAATCTACATTTACCTCTCATCCATAGATGTGCCTGTGCTTTATACAGAGGCTTTCTGGTTAATTATCTGTCATAGTATTGAAATTAATCAGCAAAACTGTGTGAAGAGGCTCAAAAAGTTTTAAAATCTGTAACTGTATTGCAATAAATTCACAACTGTTATCATTGTCGGGAACACCCTTCCATGTACACTAAAGCTAATTTACAATATACCTTCCTGAGTGTATGGCATACAAATAAGGTAGAATGTAAATACAAGGGAGCACATTAATTAATATGTATCCGGAATAATTTGTGCTCTTTATAGTAAAAATAAAGTTATATACAAAATCAAAACCTAGGTGACTGTTACAGTCTGTAATGCTAGCAAAACAAATGTTCTATAGAAAAAAAATCTTTATTTTTGTATTCTAAAAGTCAATTTTATTTTTGTTCGCCTTTATTAATGTAAAAAAGAATGAATGGTTCACTTACCGTGCCTGCTTGGCCACCGCTTTGACACATTCAGTGGCCCCATAGAGAATGACTGCGAAAGCATGGTGAGCGCTCCATTTAATTCAGGAACGAAGGAATCCCCGTTCTCGTGATCAGTCCAGCAGTCAGGCCCCCAGCCAACATCCTGTTATCCTCTATCCTATGGATTCCAGTTATGAAACTAACAATACTAATACTTGTATTTTCATTATCTAGATACTCTTGTCCATGTAACATTGTTCAGATACCATTGACATTTTGGTAAGAATGAAATGTCAGGTCCCTACAAACATATAGGCCACTCTTAACTAAGTCTCCACCCCTGTGTGCCTCTTAATCCAAAACTCTGAGTTGACATAGATATTCACCATGATTTACGCCCGCCTATTACATGTGATACTAAAAAAGTCACATATTTTTATGCAGTGCGGCCAAGTTGCACAAAAGTTTGCAAATTTTGCTAATTTATGCCAGGGGCAAGGTTGATAAATCCTCCTCTTTGTGTCTTTGTTATTTTGCAATCGAACTAGTTATGACATGCCATGGATTCTTACTAGATTGAATAAATAGGTCTCAACAAGCTTTTGACCTTCATATAACCTGGAGTGTTGGCCATATAATTATTGGCTTTACTGACTGATTATTTTAGTTAATAAATACTTAAATTCCTCATCAAATAATAGTTCTGGAGCAACTTTTCTTAAAATATTGAGCCAGATTTACTAAAACTATGTCCAAACTTGCCAGACTTCAAATGTGCCAGATATAATGTTGTGGTGTTGGCTGTTTCATAAATCTATTGTATCTGAAGACTGTCTACTCTATGCTTAGGCCAAC
Source organism: Dendropsophus ebraccatus (assembly GCF_027789765.1). Lineage (NCBI taxonomy): Eukaryota > Metazoa > Chordata > Amphibia > Anura > Hylidae > Dendropsophus > Dendropsophus ebraccatus. The sequence goes on from NC_091459.1 coordinate 67,940,337, forward strand.
TATTAGTTAGTTTAATGTGCACCAGAGTTTCTAGCCAGATTTTCGCATTTTGGTTTACAAGTGTTTCTTAAGTGTCGACATAATAAATGTGGAAAAAAGTCCAGTACACCAAATATTTTGCAGAATTCTGGTGCATAGGTACATCTAGGTCATTGTATTGTTCTTCTCTTATTCCTCCAAAAATATCTGAATGATATGAATCTATTGACAACTGGGTGTAACTATTCCTGTCACTAGTATATGTCCCTACACACTCTGACGCTGTCCAGCATTGCCTTTGTGAGTGTGTGTAGTGAAATCATGTACCAACAATAAAAACAGAAACACCCAATTATAATGAATTATTTTCAAGGAGAAATAACACAGAAATGGCTCCAGTATTGTTATAGGTAAAGGCAAAAAGGAGGTCAGCACTTCCAGTAAAACATGTTCTTTATTTCTTACTCCATTAAAAGCGAACAAAAGGCAGATACAAAATAAGTGAGAAAATACACATCTGACGCGTTTCTGGCTATACGCCCTTAATCATAGATGACATGTACAAAGGTATACTGGGATAAATATAGGGGAAATAAACACATGTTCCCTCCCACATAACACCTGAATCACATTGTTTTCTCATTAACATTTAAAGTGAAAGACATGAAAAAGCGCACATAAAGTGCACAGTGCTATATATAATAGAAAATACAAAATTACAAATATATATATAAAGATACAAAAATACAAAAATACAAAACATCATACAGATTAATAATTCATGATAAGATCCAATCTATGGTTCAATCCTTTTGGAGATGAAGAATCCAACATGAGAATCCAATATCCTTCACGATTTAAAAGTTTCTGTTTTCTATCACCTCCACGATCAGGGCGGAATACTCTCTCTATACCCATAATGGAAAGTGATGAAATGTCTCCTGCATGGACTAGAGAAAAATGCTTAGCCACATTTGATGGATTTTTCACGTTCATGTGTGTAGCACCATAAATATGTTCCCGTAAACGGTCTTTTAACCTACGGCTAGTGCAACCTACATAACCCATTTCACATGTAGTGCAGAATATGTAATAAATTAACCAAGTAGTATTATAATTCATATAGCTTCTAATTTTATATTCTGTGTTGTCTACTTTGTTTACAATAACTTTTGTTTGTTTAATATATTTACAACAGTTACATCTTACCCCTCCGCATTTATAATTACCCTTGGTATTTAACCATGTGGGATTAGCAGAATGTGCAGTAATATGAGAGGGTGCCAAAAGGCTACCTAAAGTTGGGGGGCGTTTAGTAGAAAAGTTGCAGCCATCCTGCATAATTTGTTTGAGCGTACAATCTTGATACAGTATTGGCAAAAACTTTTCAACTATATCACGTATCTCAACAAACTGTTGTGAATAGGTGGTGACAAACGTAGGTTTTTTTGAGAAACTCGTGGACTGTTGTTTTTTATTATACAAAAGGTCCTTGCGGTTTCTAGTTTGTGCACTATTGTGAGCTTTAACAATATTGTGATCCTTATAGCCTCGTTTTTTTAAACGTGCGCTAAGGTTGGCAGATTCACTCTCGTAACTCTGCAAGGTGGAGCAGTTCCTGCGCATGCGCACGAACTCCCCCACCGGCAGGCCACGTATAGTATGGGCAGGATGGCAAGAATCTGCTCTAAGAATAGTGTTACCGGCAGTGGGCTTCCTATAATTGGATGTGTCTATTTTATTAGAATTAGCTGTTAATCTAACATCCAAAAATGAAACACTATGCCGGTCCCACTCGTAAGTGAATTTCAGAGACACTGGATTTTTGTTGCAATAATCCATAAAGTCTGGTATGGCCGCCACACTACCAGCCCAAACAATGATGACATCATCAATGTAGCGGCCATACCAGACGATGGACTCGCGGAAAGGATTGGAGGTGTCAAAAATGTACATTTCTTCCCGCCATGCTACAAATAAATTTGCCAGCACTGGTGAGAATTTAGCCCCCATTGAGGCACCTTTGCATTGTAGGTAGTACACTTGATTGAACATAAAATAATTATGTCCCAAAAGATACTCAACTGCCATGACAATAAATGAAATCAAGTCCGTGTGATATGTTGAATATTTGTGCAGATGATATAGAAGGGCATCAATGGCCAACGTGTGTGGAATACAAGTATACAAGGATTCGATGTCACTCGTAATCCATGCATAGTTGTCCTGCCATTCAATATCATCCACACTTTTGAGTACATGTTTGGTATCCTGTAGGTATCCAAAACATCTAACAACCAGAGGTTGTAAAGTCATGTCAACCCATTCACTTAATACAGCAATCTTATTACCGCAACAAGAAACGCAACACGTCTGCACAGCCCCCAAAAAACGGGAGAAGCGGCAACGACGTGCAGGTCGCAAACACCGTAAAAAGATATCCACAACGAGAGAAGACCCCAAGGAAGAAGCATTAAGTTGCAATGTTATCAATTTGTCATCATACATTATTACTGATTCTGAGGTTAGTGTTTTAGCCAAAGGCATGAATTTTGCTCCCTCATATGATTTTGATTTATATCGCACTATTATGGATGTTAACAAATTTTCTAGGCTTATCACTGTAAAAAAAACATTTTTTTTCGTTAGATAACAGTAATGATGACACACATGATTTGAACAACAGCAGTATGCAAACCTCTGAAAATTTTGAGGATCACACTGTATTGTTTACGGAGAATGTTGCTTTAGCTTCTCTGCAGTCATTGGAACAGTCTATTGACCATTCATGTTGCAATAATATTAAACATGTTCCAATGACTGTAAAGAACTCTCAATTCTATCCCATTTATGCCAGATCAGAACCACTGGACCTTTTCCAACAGCTAGTACAAGAGGAATTGGTAAAATTACATAAGAAAGTCACAAAACAACATAAAACGCAAAGTGGTAATCTTACTAAATCTGAACGGGACGCCATACACAGCATTAGGTGTAATGATGATCTTATCGTCCGCTCGGCGGACAAGGGAGGAGCTGTGGTTCTTCTGAATAAAAGTTTATACATACAGCTTAATGAAACTATGTTACAAGATACTGATACTTACAGTGTCCTCCCTTCTAACCCTACTGCTGAATATGGTGTAATCCTTAGAAAAATTGTAGAGGAAGGTTTTACTCTCGGTGTTCTTACACAGAGGGAGATGGAATATTTGGTTCCGGAGAACCCCGTGATACCGATATTCCATTCAGTCCCAAAAATTCATAAAGGCCGATTCCCTCCACCTATGAGACCCATCGTGGCAGGAATCGGTTCTTTAAATGAAAAATTAAGTGAATGGGTTGACATGACTTTACAACCTCTGGTTGTTAGATGTTTTGGATACCTACAGGATACCAAACATGTACTCAAAAGTGTGGATGATATTGAATGGCAGGACAACTATGCATGGATTACGAGTGACATCGAATCCTTGTATACTTGTATTCCACACACGTTGGCCATTGATGCCCTTCTATATCATCTGCACAAATATTCAACATATCACACGGACTTGATTTCATTTATTGTCATGGCAGTTGAGTATCTTTTGGGACATAATTATTTTATGTTCAATCAAGTGTACTACCTACAATGCAAAGGTGCCTCAATGGGGGCTAAATTCTCACCAGTGCTGGCAAATTTATTTGTAGCATGGTGGGAAGAAATGTACATTTTTGACACCTCCAATCCTTTCCGCGAGTCCATCGTCTGGTATGGCCGCTACATTGATGATGTCATCATTGTTTGGGCTGGTAGTGTGGCGGCCATACCAGACTTTATGGATTATTGCAACAAAAATCCAGTGTCTCTGAAATTCACTTACGAGTGGGACCGGCATAGTGTTTCATTTTTGGATGTTAGATTAACAGCTAATTCTAATAAAATAGACACATCCAATTATAGGAAGCCCACTGCCGGTAACACTATTCTTAGAGCAGATTCTTGCCATCCTGCCCATACTATACGTGGCCTGCCGGTGGGGGAGTTCGTGCGCATGCGCAGGAACTGCTCCACCTTGCAGAGTTACGAGAGTGAATCTGCCAACCTTAGCGCACGTTTAAAAAAAACGAGGCTATAAGGATCACAATATTGTTAAAGCTCACAATAGTGCACAAACTAGAAACCGCAAGGACCTTTTGTATAATAAAAAACAACAGTCCACGAGTTTCTCAAAAAAACCTACGTTTGTCACCACCTATTCACAACAGTTTGTTGAGATACGTGATATAGTTGAAAAGTTTTTGCCAATACTGTATCAAGATTGTACGCTCAAACAAATTATGCAGGATGGCTGCAACTTTTCTACTAAACGCCCCCCAACTTTAGGTAGCCTTTTGGCACCCTCTCATATTACTGCACATTCTGCTAATCCCACATGGTTAAATACCAAGGGTAATTATAAATGCGGAGGGGTAAGATGTAACTGTTGTAAATATATTAAACAAACAAAAGTTATTGTAAACAAAGTAGACAACACAGAATATAAAATTAGAAGCTATATGAATTATAATACTACTTGGTTAATTTATTACATATTCTGCACTACATGTGAAATGGGTTATGTAGGTTGCACTAGCCGTAGGTTAAAAGACCGTTTACGGGAACATATTTATGGTGCTACACACATGAACGTGAAAAATCCATCAAATGTGGCTAAGCATTTTTCTCTAGTCCATGCAGGAGACATTTCATCACTTTCCATTATGGGTATAGAGAGAGTATTCCGCCCTGATCGTGGAGGTGATAGAAAACAGAAACTTTTAAATCGTGAAGGATATTGGATTCTCATGTTGGATTCTTCATCTCCAAAAGGATTGAACCATAGATTGGATCTTATCATGAATTATTAATCTGTATGATGTTTTGTATTTTTGTATTTTTGTATCTTTATATATATATTTGTAATTTTGTATTTTCTATTATATATAGCACTGTGCACTTTATGTGCGCTTTTTCATGTCTTTCACTTTAAATGTTAATGAGAAAACAATGTGATTCAGGTGTTATGTGGGAGGGAACATGTGTTTATTTCCCCTATATTTATCCCAGTATACCTTTGTACATGTCATCTATGATTAAGGGCGTATAGCCAGAAACGCGTCAGATGTGTATTTTCTCACTTATTTTGTATCTGCCTTTTGTTCGCTTTTAATGGAGTAAGAAATAAAGAACAAGTTTTACTGGAAGTGCTGACCTCCTTTTTGCCTTTACCTATATACTTCGATTTTTGGTCGTGCACTGGCTGGGTGAGCTGAGTCTACTAATTACGTTGATTCTCCAGTATTGTTATGTCATGAGGAATAGTTATTGTATTACTCTACCAATTAAAATGTATACATTTTCTTTTAACACAAGAATTGAATGCAACTATATTACAAATTGTCCACATTTGTAAACTTAATAGGTCCTCTTGGTCCAGATGTTAAAGTAAAAAGGCATGAAATAAAGAGTGACCCCACACCACTGGGTCTCGAAGGTATAAGTGATTTTGCATGTGTGTGTAGTTTCCTGTTTTCTGTCTTGCACAGAATATGTTGTGTTTGCTTGTTCTTTCTTTTTATTACTATATAATATTGTGAAGATCAATAGACAGGACAGTTATACTATGTTGCACATAATAAGATTTAACATATTTCTTCTCTTGTGTGGGTTGATAACAGAAAACTCTATTTACTTGTAGGTTTTTTTTTCTTGTGCAAGCTAAATAGCATTGCATGAAAACTTTAGGTAAAAATAAATACTTTTTAGTCTTAGGCCTTATACACACCTTCAGTGTTCTTTTACTGGCCCATAAATTCTTCCCGCTGTTAAAGTTCAAAGTCAGCTAAAAAATATGGATTGTGCATCTGTAGTGCATCCGCAATCTGTATTTGAAGATTTGTTACAGTGCATTCTGACTGGGTAAATTTAGCAGTTTTCATGCCTTATTTTACATCATATGTCATGGTGCTTGTTCAAGTAAAAAGTGATCTTTTATCATCTGCAGATTGTGTTAAGTGGGCGGGGCTTCACAACAATGTGCCACTTGACAGCGTCACGGTCGGCCCCGCCCTCCATGACTTCATATACACATAGGGCCTGCCCCCTCGACCACCACTGGAAAAGGCCTAAAGGTCTAGGACCCACCCCCTCTAGGTCGGCCCATACCAATGGACGCCGAGGGGGCGGGGCCTATGTGCTGCTGACATCACGGAGTGGCACTGTGGGTGGGGCTAAGTGGCGCAGTTGTCACAAAGCCCTGCCCACTAAGCATAATCTGATCACTTTTTACTTGAACAAGCACCATGATGTATGATGTAAAATAAGGTATGAGAACTGCTAAGTTTACCCTTTACACCTGTGTAGAGAATTCAAAATGCAAAAAGGGGGTGACAGTGTCACTTTAAATCTGTACTGTACTAGTTTAATAAAGTTGATCAGGTTAAAAAAAAACAGTTGTAACCAGTTTGTCCATTGCAGATCCGCATTTTTTGTGCATGATATGGATGATTTAGGCTTCAATCCGTATTCCATTGACTTCTATTGGAGAATCCACAAAAAAATGTGCTGCACACTTGGACATGTACTTTTTTTTTGGAGGATCAGATTGCACACTAGTAATCTACTGATGGTGTGAATAGTCGATTTGAAATCAATGGCCAATAACTCAAGTATGTAATTGCGGATACGCAATTGCGGACACAATTGAAGAACAACTGAATAAAGACTTAAGCTGATCATAGTTGTAATGGTAATCAATAACTAATTCACCAATGTTACTTTTAGTAGCAATAATTGTTACATCTGTGGTACTGATGAGGATCAATTCAAAGCAATTAAAATCTGCTTTAGGCCTCGTTCATATGCTTTATATTTTCAATAAATAACGGCCGTTGTTGCAGATTGCAACACCGGCCGCTATTTATTGAAAAGGCAAATTCACGTTGTTTCCTATGGAATCATGGCTGGAGTGTATGCACACTGTATACACTCCGGACGGAATTCCATGCGGCTGCACAGAAAACTGACATGTCAGTGAAATGACATTGACTTTGCAGACAATATATACTACAGCTCCGGCCGTACTTTACATTGTCTGCTATGGTTAATTGGAACGCGGGCACACCTGAATGTGCCCGTATTCCAATTCAAAAGAAAAGATTAACTTCACAGACAGCGGCCGTTTGGTGACACAGCCGTGTCACATAACAGCTGCTGTCTTAGGCCATGTTCAAACAATGTATATTTTCGTAAAAGTATTGATTAATACGAAAATATACGTTACCTTGCCGTCTATGGAATCCCTGCCGGAGCGTATACACATAGTATAGGATATCTAGCGGCGCTGTAGAAAACCCTGTCAGTGCACACAATGGAGCGAGTGGCTCCAGCCGCACGCTCCATAGTGTGCAGTGGGGAGTTCTGATGCGGGCGCGCACGGATGCGCCCACATCAGAACTCAGCATCTGCAAAAGATCCCGCATCAGAACTCAGCAGTGCAATGAGACTAGCTGTTTCCCAGGATGGCCGGTCTCATACAGCGTCTGAACATAGCCTGACAGCGTATGAACGTGGCCTTAGACTGGAGAAGCACCATAACTGGTTTGACTTTTGGCTACTCCCAGGGGCACTGTCTTAGCAGCCCCTAACTAAGAGCGAATTACTAAGGAGAAAAGCAGAGGCAAATCTAAGCGCAGTCTGATGTTATGTGTAGGCAGCTTTTAAGTGTAGACAGAAACAGGCAATGTGTTCATTGCGGGGAGCACAGCTTTCCAATTAACAGCTGTATCTGTTTTATGGATACACAATACCATGAAAATCTATTACAAAAAAAGCTGTATACATTTAATAAATGCCAGACAGATGCCATACAGTGGCATCCATCACCCAGTGCCTTTTACTGAACGTCTGCAAAATGGAACATGGTAATCTACTGCGCTAATCCATTAATTTTTTACAGTTATACATAAACAAAAAACTTGAGATGAACAGACCTTTAGTTATAATCCCTTAGTTAAAAGAATACAAGGAAAGTGCTAGAGCATTATTTTCTCTAGTTACTAACTGAGAACAAAGTGATTTTCCATGATGTCCAAGTCCTATCTACACTGATACCATCTGTCAGTGGACAGTCGTGTGGAGAGCTCAATACACCTTATGCTGATGCTCGATTTTGCCACAAGCAGAGGGTAAAGCCAATAAAAGTATGACGGTCTAACATAAATCCAGCAGACCTGCAGCTGCCACACAGCAGGCGCAGAAATCTAGCAGGCGTAAATCATGATAAATCAGGCTTTCCACCTTGCCACGTCTCTTGCCCACCCAACAGGCGAACAGGGCGTATGTTAGGGAATATTCTTTTAGGGCAGATTTCTGTGCAAAACTCATTAGTGCATTTATCCTGGTGTACGCTGGGGGGACTATTGATAAATACAGAACACCACAGTGTTTGGGGACCTTTAGTCTAGGAAGGAAGGATACCACCATTGGGACAGATTCATACTGCAGTGCTTGAATGTATTCAAAAAAGGGAGAGAAGTTTTTCCTTTAAACTATCCTTCCTGACACTTATTCATTTTAGTACTTTATGGGGGATATTTACTAACAAATCTAAAAACACGATTTTGTCAAAGATGTTTTGGCATAATTTCCAATCTAATGTGTTTAGTCAAATTTATGTAAATTGTCTAATAGCATAGTAAATGTGTCTTGAAAATAATGGTCTTTTAATTAGTCTAATAAATTCACCTGGTTCAGAGCAGACGTAGTGATGCGCCAATATATGCGACTTTTAAAAAAAATTGAGCAGTTAATAAATTTAGCTAAAGAAGAATTCTGGCGCACTTTCCTTCTAATTAACAACAAAAAATCTAATTTAAAAAGTTGCATCTAATTTGGATAGTCTTGTCTAAAAAAGCTTCATAAATTCATATTAGATTTATTCTGAGTGCAAACTAGATATATTAGACTAAAAATTAGTTTGATAAATGTTCCCCTATGTCTCTGTGGTTGGACATAAACAACTGTTTACCATTGAAATGTTGGAACAAAATGAAAAATGCATATCATGTAGTATAGGGTAGTGTGGACCACTAACATCGCAGCTGCATTTTACTAGTTTGCACGCAGTGAGTGAGTTTTGTTCCTTTTTTTTCCTAACCACATTCATATCTTTGGTTTTGAGTAACCTTGCCGAGCAACTTCTACCTTGTCACCTTCTCGTCTCTGTTTTCGTTCTTTATTCCGTGTCCTTCTTTAATATATATATATTATATATATATATTCTGTGTAGATAGATTAAATCTTAATAATAGTAATTGTAAATATATTTGAGAACCTCAGTATTGATATGTCTTGTTCATCACTGGGCATGCATGCTTTGAGAATGGGTTGATGTTGTCGTTGTGTCTGTATTTGTTGCATGCTTTGTATGTACTTGGTATTATGACTGTTGATGTTTTGTGTCTGATTTCTGCACATATACTGTAACACTGTTGTTCTTAGAGGCAAGACTTAATTTTGAAACTCCTGGCCACCAGGGAAAAAGTTGTATTCCTGCCCCCAAAATATCACCAGTACCAGTAGAGGTACTGATGTCTTTTTATGTGGTAGAGGAATTGTTGGGCACCTGGTACCATTTGTAATTGTTTTCCCTATGGTTATACCTCTTGTTCTATAGAATTAAAAAAATGTATGTTTCAAGGAGAAAACCGCAACCTGATGGGTATTGATTTTATTCTGAAAAGATTAAGACTCCAGTCAAATTCAAAAAATGATAAGCCTGTGAACTAACTAGAAATGTTCCAAATCTGCATTTTTCAACTACAAAATCATTGGCATCCTATAGCAGCATAACATAACATGATGACAGGTACCTATTTTTAAAGAGGTTGACCAGGCTGTTAGTGGGAGGGAGGAAGATAGATAGATAGATAGATAGATAGAAAGATAAGAAAAAGAAGAAGAAAGTGGTGATCAACAGAGACCCAGGGAGCTTTGGAACAAGAGTAATGGGATGAAGAAGGTAAGTATTTTATTAAACTAGCCTTTGACATACCATCAGGCCAATATTGAAAATGCACTTTATTAAAGCAAATAATCTGCAGTACAAGAAAAGGCTATTTTTTTTATACAAATAAAACCCTTACAGATTCAGAAAATTTCCTATCAGTAGTTTTCCCACTGTAACAAATTATGGCATAATGCAAGAACTTCCCTCCAATCATGTTGTTCATGTACTACAACTCCAAATCATTTACTAAAATTATTACTTGTATGTTTTTTTTTTTTTTTTATAGATTGGCCAAAGCATTTTAATTCTCTGGAAACGTATGAAGATTTTTCTGCTATTCCTTCTAGCAATGATGAACTTTCAAATTCTGATAATGAGGAGGAAACGACTACAGCAAAAGTGATATATATTTCTTTATAAAAGGGATTCTACTTTGGGTTATGTTTAGGCTAGGTTTACACTGCATTCTTTTTGCGGTTGTCTTTGTGGAAATATTGATAAGGAGCATTTTGACTCTAAAATGACAGCCATCCAAAAAGACGGTCATCATTTTCCTGTTGTGGAACATGTGAGAGCAAAAGTAAAGGTTGGCACAGCTACATAGTCAAAAAGAAGTGCAAAGTCAATATGTCAAACCAACAATATGTAAACACAAAGCGACCATATTAAAAAGCATTATGCACACTCATGTATCAGAAAAATAGAAAACTACAGATTCTTTATGATATACTGTATACTGCCAACAAACAGTAAAAAAAAAATGTAAAAATTGACCACAACCAGTCTATATATAAACTGGTGGATCCCTACAATACTGAGAATTACAACATACACCAGGAATACATTAGTATTTATGTAATAAAGAAGCTGTATTTTTGCATTGTGGTTTTTAATATGGTCGCTTTGTGTTTACATAGTGGAACATACATGTAGCCTTAGAGCCATGGTTGTGTAATGATAAAGGTTTCTTTTTTGGATTAAGAATTTTCATCATATTTCCAGAATAAGTTTAATTCATATGTACAAAACAATGATATAGAGTTCTACTGTATTATTACAGACAATTATACTTTGATTAATAAAAGAATTTCACCTACAAATCTATTATCCCTAGTGCAGCGAAAGCTTCATAAGAGGTCTCATGTCTGTGTAATACTTCCATACATAGCCCATGTTATACCATTCATTGCCCTAAATAAAATGCATTCCAAACAATAATCCCTTAAAGGAGAACTCCAGGCTGGGGTGATTTTTGGCAAAGTTCCTGGGAGGATGCTCTCACCTTCCCCGCTCCAGCGCTGATGCCGGAATCCCGCAGCTCTGGTCTCCCTGTCCCGGACAGTTCTGGATCTGAGAGGAGATCTGAGACAAGCCATGTCAGGCCCACTCAGCCAGTCAGCGGTCCAACCTTGGCCACTGACTGGCTGAGCAGGAATGACACAACACGTCCCAGGTCCCTACTCAGACCCAGAAGCAGCCAGGGCCAATAAACAGGAGATGTGGTATACCGGCATCAGTGCTGGAGCAGGGGAGGTGAGAGCATGTTACTTCTTTCATCCCGGCACCTTGGCAAAATCACCCCAGCCCAGAATTCTCCTTTAAAGAAGCACTCACAGGTTTTTTTTTTTTACTATTAATTATGCAGCTAGTAAGCCAATACATCAATCTATATAATTCAGCTAGTGTTAACTCCTGAAAGTCCCTGGAATACTTTCCTTTAGTTGGGTCATGTGATCTTATGGTGACCTCCCCACCCACCCACCCACCTGGAAATTACATGTGTTTCTTTGTTCTCAATGTGGTCACCAGTGTGGTCAAGGTGGTAACTTATCAGAAGTCACATGACCCAGATACATTAATAAAAGTATTGATGCTTCAGAGTTGAGTTGAAACATGACACTGGAAGGAAAAGTTATGGAATATGGCATTATGGGATAGAAAATCCAGGAGTAATTTTTTTCCAAAAGCACACACAATTTCCACATGATTCCACAATATTACTACCTTATACACCAATAAATAGTTCTGGAAAGATTTAGATTGACCTAAGGTCCCTGGTGGGGGCAAACAGTGTCCCTGTCAGTTTCCCAGCCTTTCATACCCTACATGTATACATTTTTATATTTTTTCTCTATTGCTGCAATGAGATTCATTTCTAATTCTGTAATACAGCTGTGATCACTGTGCTTCCATGTGCAGTATGATGTAAGATATACAATATATCATTCTGTTTCACTTTGCAGGTTTCCAGCCTTTTCTGTGTTGAGAGTCGTTTTGAGACATGCTCACCTACCGCCTTTTTCCTTCAACCAGGGGATGTAGTACAATTTCATCAATGTGGAGAGAATGGACAGTGGTTAGTATAAAAAAATCTAATAATGAGAAATCACTTGTCTGTATACCTGTAATAAATGGTGTAATAAGAGAAATGGGATGTTATACTGTGCCTTATATCTGGTTTCAGTGGGTATCTTTGGTGAAATTTCTCAATCAGGCTGGAAACATTGATATTGCTCAATGCTTCCACAAACTATCCTCTGGATGATACCCTTGCCAATTTGTTAGAAACTTCATGGTGTGATGTTCCTGACTCTTTACTTCAGTAGAATCAGGAGGAGGAAGAAGGTGCCCTAGAAATGTATATGAAACAACGAGATACACAAAATACTGGATGGATCCTCATTGTTTTGGGGGATTTTATGATGAAAAGCCATGTCCAATCATTTTGAAAGATCTGATACCTTTTTGACCGACTTTTTCCAAAGATACATTCAAATTCAGATTCTTAAAGAGCTTGTTGAACAATGTTCAGTTGCAATGTTTGTGACTAATATTGAGTATTATGGAAGAAAGTGTACTGTAGTCATTATGTCTATATGTAGATTGATGAAAGGGATAATTAACTAATTCATTAACATAAAAAAATACTTGGTAGGGATCTCAGCTCAGCTGTCACTGTGGTATAAGATGTAACATGAACTGATTTAAGTCAAAAACAGTTAAATATTTCTAAAGATTCCTTCTCTCTGATTCTCTGTTTTTCTGTTGGATAAGCAGTGGAGACAGCTTCCTTGGCTTTAGCTTATCATCCCATACACTATGGGGGATATTTACTAACAAATCTAAAAACACGATTTTGTCAAAGATGTTTTGGCATAATTTCCAATCTAATGTGTGTTAATCAAATTTATGTAAATTGTCTAATAGCATAGTAAATGTGTCTTAAAAATAAAGGTCTTTTAATTAGTCTAATAAATTCACCTGGTTCAGAGCAGACGTAGCGATGCGCCAAAATATGCGACTTTTTAAAAAATTGCACAGTTAATAAATGTAGCTAAAAAAGAATTCTGGCGCACTTTCGATCTAATTAACAACAAAAAATCTAATTCAAAAAGTCTCATCTAATTTGGATAGTCTTGTCTAAAAAAGCTTCACAAATTCATATTAGATTTATTTTGAGAGCAAACTAGATATAGTAGACTAAAAACAGGCACAATTAGTTTGATAACTGTCCCCCTATGTACCTTATTTGTTCTACATGTTGATCCTACTCGTTTACCCGCACCTAGTTGTTTTCCTGTCCATATGTGCCTTAAGGAGGTTGTGCCCCTGGACTGTGTCTATTCCTGCAGAAAATGTGGTTTGTTTGTCTAAATAAAGAATTTATAAAAAACAGGTATATATGACACAAAAAGTCCAGAAATATGGTGATCATACATTGTGGGTGATGTTCTAGTTTAAAGCAAATGTACCATTAGGCACAGCAATTTCTTTTTTTGCATTACACTGTTGGCACCAATGCAATGATCCTGGTGGTGCAGTCCTTTTTTCAAAATCACTTGGGGGGGGGGGGCAGATTGTGGGTACAGAGTCACTTTAAGAGAAACGCAGAGTACATATATATATACAGTATATCAGAAGAAAAAAAAATTTTGTGACCTACGCTTGCCTTCAAGTAGCATGTTATGATTTACAAAACTTAAACCTACAGGACCAATTGAGTAACTATAGTTATGTTTTTGATTTACTTTCAGGTTAGTGAAAGAGCTTGTTTCAAAACGAAAAGCCTGGGTACCTTCCAGTATATTAACACCCAAATCATCTGCAAATGTCTGTCTAAAAGATAACAGCGCAGGTAATTGTTACACTCATCGAATGAATCTGAGCTTTGGTAGTAGCAGGCTACTGCATGAGCATGTGCATGGCTACAGGATTTGTATCGTGTGGCAGAGTGTGTGTTTGGGGGGATTCTTTTGAAGTTTGCCAACAGAGAGGCATTGTATGCTAACAGGAATATGAGAGAAAATGTAAGCTGTTTTCTTTATTGTAAGACTATGGGAAATGAATTAGCAGTATGGCATACAGCAGCACCCATTTTTACCCTCTGTTTTTTTCCTTTTTTATGGATACATTCAACATATACTGCCTTTTTTATATATACTTGCCAGTTTTAGCAATTACACCCTAAATACTAAATAGATAAAACTAGCAAGTATACATCAAGCAATACATAGGTTAACAGCAGCATTTGGGTGCCCTCTCACATATTTTTTGTTTGGCGTTTTTTATGGCAAAAAAATACCAGAAAAAATGCCAATGCAGCGCATGATATTTTTTCCATGTGTTTGTGTTTATTTTAGCGGTTCTTTTTTAGCGTTTTTGACCTTGTGTGTGAATTTTTTTTCTGGGGGCGAGGGCGATTTTTTGGGTTGCCGTTTTTACCTGAACATGGACTTAATCGTTGAAGTCCTTGTTTGGGTCCGAATCCCACCTGAATGAACCGCTTTCTTGCTGGAGTTTTCCCCCACCCCATAATGGAGCACAATCTGGCCCACATAGGCTAAAGTTAACCCCCTGGGGACCAGACCCACAGTTTGCAGGAAACACGTCACACCCTCAGCCTGCTGCATTTTACAAAACTGTCTCAGAGCATCAAAAACGCCAAGGAGGAGAGGAAAAAGCAAGTGGGGTTGCTTCTGCAACAAGTGCATACATCTCTAAAAGTATATACCCTAATAAATGAAGTTCACTTTTTTCACAAATTTTTTGAAGCGCAGGGTTAAACTGAATAATAAATGTGCACCACTGTCTTGCATTTCCCATTATATTTAGGTCATATATTATGCCACTACTGGTAATATACTAATATGTTTGCATCTTCTTTAGCTTACAGTGAAACAAGTCCAATAACATCAGTATCCACCAATATAAAAGAGAAGCAGAATGAACATAAAAGAAGTCTTGTTGCAGAGCAGAAAGTTGTAAGTTGAACATCGTGGAGCTGGCCTCTTATTAATCCAGTGAGCTGTGAGCGAGCTACAATGCGACCCAAGTTGCCTCACCCATTGTGGGTCTACAGATAAATGGCCACAGGTTCATGTTACAGAATAGCTGTGAGAAGATCTGAAGAATGTTTCATCCCTACAAAATGCTGTACTTTTTTTTTACTGGCCTATATTAGGTCAATGGGAGAGAGAAATATGAACTATGCACATAGCTCTGTGCAGCTTCGTGGCTCTCCACACTGAAAGACTATTGTATTTATACATTGTCATCATTTCCTATTGACTCGATTTACATACATTTTTAAATGCACAGATCAAAGCTTTACTGCAGGAATAACTATAGAAGCACCTTCCAAAAATGTCTGCTAACACTGAGTCTGTGCAGCTCTCCACTCCCGAGTTACAAGTGTATCTTGAGTATAATTGAGGAGGATGTTGTATGGGATGTGAATCTTCTTTGTCATTATGTGTTTGATCACCTCTTTCTGGGAACATTTTATTACCTTACAACAGACAGAATGTAGGTTAACAATCATTTTCTCCTTTTTAAGCCAGAATATCCAACTTGCACTTTGAAATGGAGACCCATTGAAGAGACCCAGTGGTTTATGGAGACCTACAGTAATTTAAAGCAATGATCAATAAGAAAATTTATGCAAGTTAGCTCTCCTGTAGAAGGAAGACAACTATCTCGTACCAAACCTTCTCCTTATGGTTTGAGTTAACTAGAATCATTGCATCTGTCTATTATTTTTTTTATGACACTTGCCAGAAGACTTTGACAGTGTATTGCTGATGATGTGTATACATGTGTTCACAGAAGATAACCCCTACATTATGAACTATTTCATCACATAAAGGTTCTTACTGCCTTCTATATTTCAGACTTCAGTGTAATGGGTTTTATACATTTTCTTATATAAGGGTACACATGTTGGATTAATGACATTGGCTCATGTACAGTTGTATTATGCTATGAACCTTCATGTATTAATGTTATAAGAGCCTCAAATGATCACACTGTGCTGCTGGGGGAGCCAATTCCTCATGTCATAGTCTCATTCTGTGGTTCCTTAAATGTTTGTCCACCTTCACTTACATTCCTGCTCAGTCTGATATTTGAAAATAAACATTAAAATGTTTTAATTGCTGGCTCCTCATCCGCCCTTTTAGTTGTTTAGACCTTGCCAGTTGCCATCACCATACTCTATATCACCATATGGCTACCAACATACCAGGGTATGGGTCCAGTTCACTTACTTCGGTAGTCTTTGTTGCTATCTCACACAATATCTTAGTTGACTCACATTGTGGTTCATATAGAGAAATGATTTGGGAATTGGTATGTCAAGTTTGGCCACTCTTATGGGACTTTTTGTTTTTACCTTGGTAGTGTGACCCCCAGCATTGTAAAGTCACAAAGCCCAGTTGTTACCTCCTAATGTCACAAAAAAATTAAACATCTCACTGCTAATGGCAAAATACAGGCCCTATACAGATATGAAAATCGCTAAAGGCAGCCCCCCCAACTGCTAAAACAAATTCCATAAAAATAATGAGGCTCTTGGAATACCATTTGCAAATAGTGTAAACTCAACAGTGTTTAGACTATAAGGAGAAGTCCGGCCTCAGGAAAAAAAACTGCAGGTTAAACTGCAGGGGACGAGGAACATAGCAAACAAATCAAATCACCTCTCCCTGTGCCTCTTCAACGTGGATCGCCGCTTCGGGATCTCCAGCAGAGCCGGCTGATGGCCAGTCAGTGACATCGACTCTGCTAGAGATCCTGTGATTGGGGGAAACGGCCAGACTTCTCCTTTAAATCTGCACTGGACATGATGAGACGCTTTTCAACTGTAATAAGTATACACTTAACATAAATCACTATTAGGGCGGGTTCACACTACGGAATTCTCGCGGACAATGTCTGCGGAATTCCGTCAGCTGTCCGCCCGCACGGGCACGCGCTTTTCTGCCGGCTCCATAGAAACCATTCTATGGGCCGGCATATTCTGCGATCCGCTAAAAGAAGTGACATGACACTTCTTTCAGCGTATAGTGGAATACGCCGGCCCATAGAATGGTGTCTATGGGGCCGGCGGAAAGGCGCCCAGATGTGCGGGCGGACAGCTGACGGAATTCCGTGGATATTGTCCGCGAGAATTCCGTAGTGTGAACCCGCCCTAATGGTCGACAGAAAGCTGCAACATACTGTATTATCCAAAGTAATGCAAAATCATATTTTTGAGAAGTCACTGATGTCATTGTTTTTTATTTAGCCTTTTAGGCTATGTTCACACACCGTCATAATGACTGCCTCTTTAGTGGATGGCCATCATTTAATAGCAAATCACGGCCATTGTTTTTGAAACAACGGATGTCATTTGCTTTTAAATGCCGTCTGTGCACTAAACACAGCCATCGTTATGACCGTGTGTGAACATAGCCTAAAAGGCTAAATAAAAAAACAGTGTGTGTGAACATAGCCTAAAGTAGAAGTTGGGTACATAATGTTGCAACTGGAAGAGCTGCAGGACACTGGTGGCTGTCAGCTGGACCCGGGAGCGGGGCTAGGGGGCATGAGGACGGGTAAGTTTACTGTGCTTACTATTTTCCGGCACCCCCCTGCCTTTCTGCCTTTCTTGAATTCGCTGGACTTCTTCTTTAACCGTGTCTGATCAGTGGCATATTTATTTGCCCAGACCTTAGCATGATGCTTCTCTGCAGAATGTCTGTGAGCTGATATTGCTTTTATGCTTTTATTCAGTATGGTGGTATTATCCAGTCAACATATAGGAGTAATATTCATTTATGGTTTGATGAGGTTATTCAGTTATTTTAGACTATGTCTATACAACGTCTTTGGTCATGTGACATCAAGTCTCCAGTACAAAAGCACGCTTGACCTTGGTTTGTGCTCTAGGATTACATTTGAATGCATATATTGAGTGAATGCTGCTATTATACAAGATTTCTTACACTGAAATGATATAAATCTATTGTGTGACAACACTTTTATAAGTGGGTGGTATGGAACGTAATAAGTTTCTGATATATATATGCAACAATGTGACGGCCTGTTATTTAGAGAGATATTAGACAGCGCCACCTAGTGGTATGATAGGAATAAGAAAGTTACAATTTAAAATGAAAGGATGTATATTATTCCTATGACTAGCCTATACAGTGGTACCTCGGTTCTTGAACTCAGTTTAGGAACCAAGCAGTGTCTTCCCATAGGGAATAATGCAAATGTGTTTATTTGGTTCTAGCACTAACCAATAATTACCTACAATATTATTACAATTATTACAATTTATTACATTGAAAATTGTCTAGTATAATTCACTACAGTATAGCACAAGACATCACTATAGTGTACAGTACATTACAGAACAGCACTATATACTGTACAGGACATTTTAGAAACATTCAACAAAACCAGCAATTATAGTACAGTAGTCACTAACTCCTCACTAATCATTGTTGTATAGTATCCCATCCCTGCACTTAGGGCCGGACTGGCCATAGGGCACTGGGGGCCGGTCCCGTGCTCCTCCTGACCCGGTGACTCCTTTCCCCTACCATGGGGAAAAGGAGTCACCGGGCCAGGAAGAAGATGGGACCGGCCCACAGTGCTCCGTCTGTCCCCCGTATGATGCACGGCTGCCGGGGTTGTTGCATCCTATCCCAGGCAGTGCGCGCATCATAGAGCTCTCTGTGTGCCTGTAACTTCTGGTACAGGAGCGCACGTTAGAGACGCTTCCTGTGCCGGGAGTCCCAGGGAGCTCGATGATGTGCGCACTGCCCGGGTATAGGACGCGAGAACCCCGGCAGCCGCGCATCACACGGGGGACAGACCAGGAGAAGGGAGCATCGATGGGGAAGCGTGTTGTTAGAGTTTATGGGGGAGAGGGGGCCATCTATAAAGGGGGGGAGGGGAAGAGGGGGCCATATATGAGGGGGAGGGAGAGGGGGCCATTTATAAGAGGGGGGAGAGAGGGCCATCTATAAGAGGGGGGGGAAGGGGGCCATCTATAAGAGGAGGAGGGAGAGGGGGTCATCTATAAGGGAGGGGGAGAGGGGGCCATCTATAAAGGGGGGGGGAGAGGGGGCCATCTATAAGAGGGGGAGGGAGAGGGGGCCATCTATAAGGGGGTGGCATCTATTAGGGGGGAGAGAGGGGGCAATCTATAAGGGGGGGAGAGGGGGCAATATAAGCGGGCGAGAGGGGGCCATCTATAAGGAGGGAGAGGGGGGCATCTATAAGGAGGGAGAGGGGGGCCATCTATAAGGGGGGAGAAGGGGCCATCTATAAGGGGGGACAACATAGGGGGAGAGGGGGCCATCTATAAGGTGGACAACATAGGGGGAGAAGGGGCCATCTATAAGGGGGGACGACATAGGGGGGAGAGGGAGCCATCTATAAGGGGGGGACAACATAGGGGGAGGGGGGCCATCTATAAGGGGGGCAACATAGGGGGAGAGGGGGCCTATAAGGGGACAACATAGGGGGAGAGGGGGCCATCTATAAGTGAGGGCAACATAGGGGGAGATGGGCCCTATAAGGGGACAACATAGGGGGAGAGGGGGCCATCTATAAGGGAGAGCAACATAGGGGGAGAGGGGGCCTATAAAGGGAGATCATAGGGGGAGAGGCGGCCTATAAGGGGACAACATGGAGAGGGGGCCCCCCGTAACATAGGGGGGCATCTATAAGGGGACAACATGGGGGGACAATATAGGTGGCAATCTATAAGGGGGGCAACACAGAGGGGCCATCTTTAAGGGGATAACACAGGGGGGCATCTATAAGGGGGGCAACATAAAGGGCCATCTATAGGGGGGCATGTATAAGGTGGACAACATAGGGGGCCATCTATAATGGGGACTACACGGGGGGGGGGTAGATAATAGGGCATGCATAGTGGGGGACATATACTATAGTGGACTACACAGAGGGGCCATCTATAAGGAGGTGCTACAGAGAGGAGGGCCATATACTATAGGGAATGCACAAAGGGTGTCATCTACTATAGGGGGACTACACAGAGGGGGGGCTCTCAAGTAGATGCACATGGAGCACACTATAGGCGATACACAGAGGAGGACCATATATAAAGAGGCTACATAGAGGGGGGCATATACTATAAGGGGGTCACATAGAGTCAGCCTACCCACTAAATGAGGGTGTAAAGGGGCCAATACAGATGTGCAGTTTGTAGAAAGATGAGGATGGTGCCAGAGTGAGGAGGCTTATATGTCTGTCTGGCACCTTCTCTGGATTCGTGGCTCGGAGAAGTTCTAATGGCCCAGGGCAGGTGGAGAAGAAAATGAAAAGGGAAGAACTCTGATCACAGAAGATATCCACTGTGAGTCACTTGATGTAACTGCACTGTAATGTATATGGTGTACAGAACCTGTGTGGAGCTGGGTCTACCATTTTTTTAACTGTATGAGGTGATATTAGTCTTTTTAAAGTGGATTTTATTCAGTAGCAGTGGCGACATTAATCAGCATGTGGTGGTATTAGAATTTGGTGGTATTAGTCAGCATGCGGTGGTATTAGTATGCGGGGGTATTAGTCAGTATGCGGTGGTATAAGTCAGTATGCGGTGGTGGTGTTAAACTCAGCACGTTGACCGGGGCCAGAAGCAGTCTGTCTCTGTACACTGTGTAGTGGTGAGGACCTGTAACTGCAGCACCGCGACATATTACAGAGACAGAAGCTTCTGATCCCATTTACTGTGTTATTATCTGCAATTCCAGTCACGGCCGGCATGATACATGTAGCCATGCTGCACTTACAACATCGTCTCATAGCTTTTCACTGCGCGGCGAGTGGGCCTTTGTGCTCCTAAATGCCAGGGCTGATTTTCAGGATGGAAGATGGTGGTGCACTGACTCTACTACTACTGTACTGTATATGCACTCCTGCAGTCTTTTACTGTACTGTACTGCACTGTATGCGAAGCCTCCCCAATGCTAAACTCACTAGGTACAACCCAGCATCCACGCTCGCAAAAACGTTCAGATACCGAGCAAAGTTTGAATCCTGAACGTTACTTCCAGGTAAATTTTAATTTGAATACCGCGATATTAACATACTTCAAGACTGGGAGACGGAAAAGTATTTGAGAACTGTGCAAGAGTTTGAGAACCAAAGCAAACTTCCCTTGAAAATACTGTTTCCAGAGTTCCAGACCGTTTGATAACTGAGCAGTATGAGAACCGAGTTACCACTGTATATGAAAACTTTGAGTTTGCTGTATAAGAATGTAATATTAATATCGATTACTCGTTCGTAGTACACTGTTTATGTATTATATTATCTTGCATCATTAAGGAATACACAGCGGATTTTAGTTTTAAACCGACCAAGCCAGCTTTATTCCCTGATCACACAGTAAGGCCACTTTGCATGTCCAGTGATTTTTATGCACTGCAATTTAAGTTCCCTTGCTAGATCTGTGATCCGTGAAAGACCGTCTGTAATTGCAATGTTGGGTTAATTGGGTTAACATTGCTCTATGCCATAATACACACACTGCTTCTTCCTAACAACAACCTGACACCCCCCTCCCCCCCCCCATCCCCGGACATCACTAAAGGGAGGTGGGGGGGCACTTTTTTTAAAATTAGCCCTGTAGTCAAAATTACCTAGAAATGTTTTGAGGCTTCTCCCCCTGCTACGCCCCATGACCTGAACTCCCTACACTCTATAGAAATGCAAAAAATTCATGTATGAACATAGCCTTAGAAAGGGTGAGTTGTGATTCCAGCAGCTATGCTGCCTTGTTGTGCTTAATTAATTTTCACCTGATGTCAGAGTACCCCATGAAGCAGGCTTCACACTGCCTCAAAATTCTGGAAAAATGCCAATAAAAATGCCATGGCGTTTTATTTAGCAAAAATGCCAGTGGTTAGATGTTAGCTGCAAGTCAATGGAAGTTTATGATTTGCCTTACACACGTGGCGTTTTTTGGGTGGAGATTTTCTCTCCTAGATGTTTTTAAGTCTTTCTTAGTTTTGTCTAACCGGGGGATGGTTAACTTCCTACCCAGTCTTCTCCCGATGTTCTTTCAATCAGCGGCTGAGGCGGGACATGGTTGCAGCAGCTGATTGGCTGAGATGACATTTGTGCAGTGCCATCTCAGCCAATCAGCAGCTGCAGTGATGTCCTGGCTGCAGCTGCTGATTTACTGTGGACAGATTCGAAAAGCCAGAGCGCGGCACACTTCTAGCTCAGTGTGCCAGCCTCTGGTATAGAATTAAGATGTCAGTAGTAAGTACAAAGACTCCTCCCCACCCCGCCCCCAGCACTGCACCCATCCCAGCAAAAAAGGGGGGCACTTAACCCCCTTCCTTGCTGGGATGTACAGTGTGAGATCAATCTGGCCCCCAGGGGGTTAAGTGTGGATGCCATGCATCCCCACTTAAACCTTTGTATGCCAGACTGTAAGCAGCGTCTGTAAGGTGCAGAACACCTGTTTTGGGTGTTCTGCTCCTGCCTTTTTTGTGTTTTTCCCTTTTTTCCCTTTTTTCCCAGTATCTAGAGGATTGTATTGGATTTGGTGGATGTCGATGACAAGGGGTGTGGGGGTGTTATTATTTTAATAAAACACCTTTCTCGATTGTGTTGTGTTTATTTCTTCCTTTTTTTTTGTCTTTTTTACTGGCTTAGTAGTGGAAGCTGTCTTCCCAATTAGCCATCTTATACCGGCTAGCACTAGGCTCCGACTTTGTAATGGATACTGTCGATCAGACAGCTTCCACTACTAAGCTTGTAAAAAAAGATATAAACACACAACACAATTGAGAAAAGTGTTCAAAAAATAACACCACCTCATTGACCATTTTATTGTTGTAGTCCAGTGAATCCAACGAAATCTGGATACTGATATCTGAAAAACAAAAGATGCAGATGCTGATTACAGTCTGGAACATCAGAGTCTGGCATACTCACTTAACCCTTTGGGTGCCAGACTGAAAAATGTGGCCCTCAGGGTGTTAAGTGAGGATGCATGGCATCCACACTTAAACACTTGGGGGCCAGATTGATCTCACACTGTACCCATCCCAGCGAGGGAGGACCTTCCTTTCTTGCTGGGATGGGAGCAGTACTGTGGAGGGGGGGGGGGTTATACTTATCACCAACGTCTTCATTCTTCACCAGAGCCTTCCACACTGAGCTAGACATGTAATGAAAGGTGAAAGTCAGTCCAACTTACCGCATGTTGCTTCATTTGCACAAATTCTCACTACAATTCAGTGCAGAGATCATGGGATAAAGGGAAAAAAGTTTCCAATAAATCCAGCAGATACGAAAATATAATCTTCTGCTTTATTTCCTGCTTATACCATTGTGACAGTATACACAGACACCCTCAGGGATTTACACCAGCGTGTTTCTGCTACTGGTTCAAGTACTGGATGTTTTTGTTGGATACCTGCGCCCCTAGAATTTTGAATCTAAAGAGGGAATTGCTGCTCTATTATTAATGCATGAATATATAATTGTCTCTTAGGGTACAGTCACACTTACCGGATCCGCAGCTGATTTCATTAAATAACTGAACATAGCATCAAATCTGCACCATCAAATCTGCTGCGGATCTGCTGCGGATCCTGTAGGTGTGAACGCACCCTTAGTTATATTCGTTATAACTACTTCATACTTCAACTTCATACCATTTATGATTATGTACAAATGTTGTTTTTAGGGTGCCTTCACACCTACTGGATCCACAGCGGATCTCACTTCTGCGGATTCGAAGCGAGAACCGCTGCGGATCCGGTACCATTCACCCCTATGATAGCACATATTCGCAGCGGGATTAACATCCAGCTGTGAATATGTGCTTTAACCCCTCGCTGTCCACAGCCCCGCCGCCACATTAGCCCATCCTCGGCCGCATTCCCCATCTCCGGCCGCATCCCCCCATCCCCCGCCGCATCTAGCAGCCCGCATCCCCTATCCCTGGCCGCATCCTGCAGCCCGGCGCCGAGAGCATAAAGTAACTGCTCGGTGGCACGGCTGCAGTGAGGCTCCCGTCTCCGATCCCGCTCATTAGCTCATTAGCCGCGCCGCCGAGCAGGTACTTTATGCTCTTTCTGTTTCCATCAGAAATTTCGGGGCCCCATACAGCCGAAGTGCTTGGGCCCCCCCATTAACAAAAATTATGGGATGTATCTTTGACTAATGTGTCTAATGTGGCGTGCAGATCCCTCTGGAAGACTGGCTTGCTTTGGAGACTTCACACACCAGCCGAGCTCCATGCTCTCTCCTGCCACCTCTGTCCATGTCAGGAACTGCCCAGAGCAGCAGCAAATCCCCATAGAAAACCTCTCCTGCTCTGGACAGTTCCTGACATGGACAGAGGTGGCAGCAGAGAGCACTGTGTCAGACTTTGACGTTGTATAATGTAACGTTTTAATCTAAAAGCAACTGTGCACTTTTCCCACCTTATTACTCCTAAGGCAGTGATCAGATATGCTGGATGATTTGGAGCCTTCTTAGCCTCCGTTCACACAAAATTAGTTAGCCAAAGAAGGACCTCTTCTAACCAATATCCCTACGCATCAGAACAATACATATAACCTACAACTAAAAGATGCTGGACAAGATACTAAATTTGTCAAAAAATACTTTATTGTTACATACAGAAAATATATTTTAAAACCATATTAAAAAAGGGAGCAGAAATCCATACAACACATACATCAGATGGTATACAAGGCAGGAGAAAAAAAAAAAATATATATATATATATATAAATATTATAAGTTCTATATACTTGAACAGATGATGGTATATCACTTGTCAAGTGATATACCATCATCTGTTCAAGTATATAGAACTTATAATATTTATATATATATTTTTTTTTCTCCTGCCTTGTATACCATCTGATGTATGTGTTGTATGGATTTCTGCTCCCTTTTTTAATATGGTTTTAAAATATATTTTCTGTATGTAACAATAAAGTATTTTTTGACAAATTTAGTATCTTGTCCGTTCACACAAAGTAAAACTGGTGGAATTCCGCCAGCCTCCGTGTCATAATGACAGTCTATGGGAGGTTTGCGCGCCTCCTCTCTCCACAATGAAGAATGGGCATGACGCGGAGAGAGGAGATGCGTGAGCCTTCCATAGACTGTCATTATGACACTGAGGCTGGCGAGATTGCGCCAGTTTTACTCCGTGTGAACGGAGCCTAAGAGGGGAATATCCAATACAACAAGCTGGATCCATTGCACTGAGCATCCTATCCTGTGCTCCATAGGCTGATAAGGCACAGTGCTGGAACTATAGATGATTTGGCCAAGTTGCCTTAAACAAAAAATGCTACATGCAATGTTTTATCATCCAGGGCAACCAGCCTGGGTATCAACTATACTGGACATATATAAACCTGGCCTAAGAGATAGTGGACCCCTATAGTGGTATTATATTACAGACTCATAGACATGCTGTGTGCTATTAGATGGGGCCTCCAGAAAGCAAAATACTCTTCCCTATATTTTACATGTTTGCACAGAGATATATTAATGAACTCTAAGGGTGCTGTATTGTGAGTTCACACTAGAACAATATACAAATATGTGCACACACAAAATACACATGCACACACACATCAGCAAACATACACACAGCAGCACGCATACACACATCAGCACACATACACACATCAGCACACATACACATCAGCACACATACACACATCAGCACACATACACACAACAGCACCCAAGCACACATCAGCACACATACACACAACAGCACCCAAGTACACATACACACATCAGCTCACATACACACAACAGCACCCAAGTACACATACACACATCAGCTCACATACACACAACAGCACACATGCACACATACACATCAGCACACATACACACATCAGCACACATGCACACATGAGCACACATGCACACATACACACATCAGCACACATACACACAACAGCACCCAAGCACACATACACACATCAGCACACATACACACAACAGCACCCAAGTACACATACACACATTAGCACACATACACACAACAGCACCCAAGTACACATACACACATCAGCACACATACACACAGCAGCACCCATGTACACATACACACATCAGCTCACATACACACAACAGCACACATGCACACATACACATCAGCACACATACACACATCAGCACACATGCACACATGAGCACACATGCACACATACACACATCAGCACACATACACACAACAGCACCCAAGCACACATACACACATCAGCACACATACACACAACAGCACCCAAGTGCACATACACACATCAGCACACATACACACAACAGCACCCAAGTACACATACACACATTAGCACACATACACACAACAGCACCCAAGTACACATACACACATCAGCACACATACACACAGCAGCACCCATGTACACAAACACACAGCAGCACCCAAGTACACATACACACATCAGCACACATACACACATCAGCACACATACACACAACAGCACGCATACACACAGCAGCACGCATACACACAGCAGCACGCATAAACACAGCAGCACGCATACACACAGCAGCATGCATACACACATCAGCACGCATACACACATCAGCACCCATGTACACATACACACAGCAGCACCTATGTACACATACACACAGCAGCACCAATGTACACATTCACACAGCAGCACCCAAGAACACATACACACATCAGCACACATACACACAGCAGCACCCATGTACACATACACACAGCAGCACCCATGTACACATACACACAGCAGCACCCATGTACACAAACACACGGCAGCACCCAAGTACACATACACACAGCAGCACCTATGTACACATACACACAGCAGCACCCATGTACACATACACACAGCAGCACCCATGTACACATACACACAGCAGCGCCCATGTACACATACACACAGCAGCACCCAAGTACACATACACACATCAGCACACATACACACAGCAGCACCCATGTACACATAGACACAGCAGCACCCATGTACACATACACACAGCAGCACCTATGTACACATACACACAGCAGCACCCAAGTACACATACACACAGCAGCACCCATGTACACATACACACAGCAGCACCCAAGTACACATACACACAGCAGCACACATACACACAGCAGCACCCATGTACACATACACACAGCAGCACCCAAGTACACAAACACACATCAGCACACATACACAGCAGCACCCATGTACACATAAACACAGCAGCACCCAAGTACACATACACACATCAGCACACATACACACAGCAGCACCCATGTACACATACACACAGCAGCACCCATGTACACATACACACATCAGATCACAATCACAGACTTACTCTCTGCAGGGAAGCTCCAGGGCCAATGTTCTGCTGCCTCCTGGTCCTCACACGCACGGCTCTGGGCCCCTCCCCCTCCATCTCCTCCGACATCCCAGCACAGGAGGAAGTAGCCAGAGAAGGTCTGAGGGGTGGGGGAGGGGGCCCGGGGGGAGTGAGGAGTACAGCTGTCAGGAGCTTACATGTAGGGAGGCTGGATGGCCGGGCCCCCCTGGATGCTAGTCTGAGCTCGGGCCCCTGACAGCTGTACCGCCAATACTGCCCTGATGGCGGCCCTGACCATCCCTATGCATCTACAGCGCAGCATTGCCACCCACAGACCCATACCGCTCTTTTGAAACTCCTGGTCTTGTGATGTCACAACCTGGCTCAGAAATGCCCGCTCAGCCATTCAGTGACTGAGACAGGACACCTCTGCATTCACTGATGGGCTGAGCAGGTAGTTTTGGCGGGGTTGTGATGAAACAGAAGCTGGGAGAAACTAAAGACCTTAAGCTGACAATGAGCTGGTTGCACTGTTGCTGCGGGGACACTGAGACACGCAAATATGACTTCTTGATTATGTCCTAACCAACTCCTCCCCGCCTTGAATTTTTACATTTGTCCGGAAGATACCTTTAAATGGGCACTGTCATTACCAATGAATAAACTTAAAGGAAATTTGTCAGCTGTACATAATGTTCCAAATGGCTGACACTGTTTGAAACCTTTCATATATATATCCAGCTGTGCATCTAAGATGTAGAAAAATGATATTATTCTCTGGTACAAAGGGTCAAAGAGGCTTTTCCAAACTCTTGAAAACACTGGTCAAAAAGATTCAGACATGAAAACAGTTGAACTTAACTAATTTTGGGGTGCTGAGATCGAAAATGATGTTCAAATTTTGAAATTGGCTCTAAATTTCAAGATATAGATGTACTTTCTATATTTCTCATAGCCTGTGATACAATACTGGGAAAAGTTTGCATCATCAACTGGTATATTGCATCATCTTAGAATGACCAATAGAAGGATATAAAAGACCATGGGGGAGATAAAAGTGTTTAACAGTAAAACGGTCTTAGTTTCCCATGGCAAGCAATCAGAGATCAGCTTATTGCTACTGGTAAAATGAAAGCTCCACTCTGATTGGTTGCCATAGTCAACAAAGACAGTTTTATCTCCCCCATATGATGCAATCCTAACTAAAATTGCATAACACAGCTTTATACATTCTCCCTTTATTAGTCATCCAGCAATTGTTACAGTTCGTATTACGTTTTTTAGTCTGTATACGTTCATTACAGTTCGGTTCATATCGTTCAGCCTATTTACGTTTAGCGATGCCATAATACAGATAGCGGATAATTTTTGCTATATATGTGGTAAATGCAACCATATCCTGCCTTAAGCTGGGAAGAAAATCCCCCTACAGTAATCTCAAGCAAATCAAAAATAACCAAAAAAAAGCATTCGTTGGGGAAACACCAATAATACATCACTTTTAATAATAATGATTAAAATAGAAAATACCCCATAAACACATAATACCACAGTTGTACCAAAGTACAGAAAGATTCTACAAAGCCACACACCAATCTCGTGGCACTTCTGGATCCTGGTGTGTCACTTCAGAGTCCAGTATAGATGTCCAGTATAGATGTATAGATGGCCAGATGTCCTCTCCCTAAATGCCCCTCATTGTGTGTATGTGTTCCTACCCCTGCCCGCACAGGGTCCATCAGGGCACTCGCTCTAATAAGGGCGACCCCCTGCCCCGATCTACCCCTTTGAGATACACTCCCTATAATCACCCTATATTTGCATCCCAACGTGGCCCGTTTCTATTGAGTTTACCAATTATCATCAGGGGATAGCATAAAAATAAAAGGGTATCTGTATCTGAATAGTAAAAAGGGCATAAAATGTCAGAGTACCTACTAAAGATCACAGTGGTCACAGTCTATACATTTACGCACCTTTTACTATTTAGATACAGATACCCTCTTATTTTTATGCTATCCCCTGATGATAATTGGTAAACCCAATAGAAACGGGTTACATTGGGATGCAAATATAGGGTGATTATAGGGAGTATATCCCAAAGGGGTAGATCGGGGCAGGGGGTCGCCCTTATTAGGACGAGTGCCCCGACGGACCCTGTGCGAGCAGGGGTAGGAACACATACACATACTTAGGGGCATTTAGGGTGAGGACATCTGGCCTGCTAAGTGAAATTGTATACTCCTGCGCTACATCTATACTGGACTCTGGAGTGACACACCAGAATCAGATTGGACTGCAGAGTGGGTGAGATCGAATCTTTTTTATCCTTTTTCATCTGCGATATATCCGGTAGCTTATTCAAAAGAACTGCTAGTTCCAAAAGCACCAGAAACATTCTCAGTCAATTCAACTGATGAGGAGGAAGAAGAAGGATTTTGTCATGAACCATCTACCTCATGAGATACAGATTTGATTGCATCAATCTACATGGAACCTCACCTGATATCACAAAGTGAACTAAACGATCTGGTTAGAGATTTAGACCTGCCCAAGAGTAAGGCAGAGCTCTTAGGTTCCAGGCTTCAACAGTGGCATCTGTTAGCAGATGATGTTCAGATTTCTTTCTTCTGCGACCGTCAAAAGCATCTTGTCCAATTCTTCTTCATGGAAGGTGATCTTGTTGCATGCAATAACGTCTGCGGTTTAATGGAAGCCCTCAAAATCAGCTATAACCCCGATGAGTGGAGGCTATTTATCGACTCATCGGCGCTAAGTCATAAAGCTGTCTTACTGCCCAATGGCAATGCACTACCTTCAGTTCCAATTGGTTATGCAGCTTACATGAAGGAAACATATAACAACATGAAACATCTCTCGAGATGCATAAACTATGATCAACCTCTGTGGTGACTTGAAGGTGGTGCTTGGTCTACAGGGTGGATACACCAAGTACTGCTGCTGTAGTTGATTTCAGATAGAACTAAGTTTCCTATGAATATATTTCAAAAGTTTATGAACAGTAAACTTGCTTCCTTAGTATTGCAGAAGTAATAAATATGTAGGCTATTATACTGTATTCTATACAATTCACAAAACAGTTAATGAGAACTCTTCCATATCATAGAAACTAGAGCCAATTAACATTTTTCATTGTGATATTTTAATTCAGCACATAAAAATCATTAAGAAATGGCTACTTTTATTTCTGAACCAAACAACTTTTGTTGACCAGTGAAAGCTGCAACCTAGAGCGTCTCCTCTCCCCCCTCCCTGCTTGATTGACACCAGGAAGCTGAGTCCTGAGCAGGCTAAGGAGGTGTTACAGTTTGCTGCACTTCAGGAGCTTGGGAAAGCCTCTATGACTCCTTATATTATATAATGAAAGCATTTTTCTATGCTCAGGAAGCACAGACAGATATATGAAAGGTACCAGGTGTATCCCTGATCTAACAGCTATCTAATGGTCCTTTTACACGGAACGATTTATCGTTCGTTTTTGCACGATAACGATCGAATTCGAACGATAATCGTATGTTTAAACGCAGCGAACGATCAAGCGACGAGCGAGAAATCGTTCATTTTGATCTTTCAACATATTCTCAAATTATGGTTGGTTGTTCGCAAAAAATTTGCAGATCGTTCCGTGTAAACATTCTTTCAACGATTTCACCAATGTGCGAGATAGGCTTAAGCGATCGCAAAACGATCGCATAACGTTTTTTCGATACGATGTATCGTTCCGTCTAAATTCCCAATCGTTCATTCAAAATCGTTAATTGTGCGATCGGGCGAATTATCGCTCAGTGTAAAAGTACCATAACAGTGTCAGCAGTTTGGAACATGAATAGCAGCTGACAGATTGTCTTTACCTAAATTATTTTTTTTTCCTGTTTTCTATATGAAATGCATCAAAAATGAAATACGATAAAATTGGCCACTGGGAAACTGCAGTCGAGGCTCCGTCACTAAGGCCATTTGGTCTTTAGTAACAAAAAAAGAAAATGAAAATGCAGGAAGTGATGTCAGTTGTCCCTCTGTGTGTATGAATGCTAATTGGACAGCAGCCGCGTATGCTCCTGTGTATGCCCCTGTGCACTGCTGCAGCTGAGTAAACTGACTAATAAAAAAAGGCCCACACATCAGCTCAGAATGCAGAAACATGAGCAGCACAATGGGGCACTAAATGCAAAATTTAAAGCGACTCTGTACCTACAATCTGACCCCCCATAACGCTTGTACCTTTGGATAGTTGCTTTTAATCCAAGATCTTTCCCAGGGTCTGTTCGGCAGGTGATGCAGTTATTGTCCTAAACCCCCCCCCCCCCTTCCAAAAAAAAAAAAACGGGCAGGGAGGCGGTGCAAGGTTTGGGCACAGACACTCTAGGCCACACCAATTTGACACAGGGCTGCAAGTTTAAAAGTAGTTTTTTAGCGCGGGGCGGCGTGTCATGACGTAGGACGCACACAGCTTGTCTGGCTCTCCCTCTCCCTTCTCCCTCCTGCCTTTCCATATGGACCGCCGGTAGATGGATACCTGCCCCAGGATGACGTCTCTTTTCCCAGAGTGATCCCTGCTGGGGCCTGCCGCGGGGGATCGAGGATGTCTGTGGCGATTGCTGGTCAGTCGGGCGGTTGCTCTGAGGAGGCGCGGACCAATGGTGCCAGGTATGTGGAACTTCTCCCTGCTGAGTTACATAGTTACATAGTTACATAGTTACATAGTTAATACGGTTGAAAAAAGACACATGTCCATCAAGTTCAACCAAGGAGGGGATGGATACCGGGAAGGGGGAGGGGTGATAGGTTCTATACATATGCATTTATATTATTTTGGTCTAAGAACTTGTCTAGCCCTGTTTTGAAGCCCTCTACTGTTTCTGCTGTGACCAGATCCTGTGGTAGACTGTTCCACAGATTCACAGTTCTCATGGTTAAGAAGGCTTGTCGCCTCCGGAGATTGAACCTTTTTTTCTCCAGGCGGAGGCAGTGCCCTCTTGTCCTTTGAGTATCGGAGCGTACAGGTGGAATCAAGTCGGGCATTGCGCTAGCCAGCACAGAGAGGTCACGTGATGATGCGCACCAATAATAAGGCAGGCTCAGCTGGGGTCCTTCATTTGCCTACCCACGTGGGACGCTGCAGGACTCGGACCCTCTGGAGGCTCCTGTGTGCACCGGGCTGTGAGTTTTAAGTTCGGATGGTGTTGACAATGCTGATATGCCGGTTTCTCCGCTGGAACGGTGGGGGGTTCTGGAGCGGGTCCGGGGGTCTGGCTTGGGATGGTGGGGGTACCACGGCCTCCTCCTAAGGGGGGACGGCGGTTTGGTCCCTCCTCGTCTGTCTTGCTTCCCCGTGGCTCCGTTCCTGGGCCCCTCTCTCTGCCTGCTTGAGTTCTCTGAGTATGGAGAAAATAAGCATTATCCTTTAACCAACAGAGGCCACGGAAATTCTATTTTTTTTTTCGGTGCCAAAACGGTTGAACGGAGTGGGCTTCCCTGGCAGGCTGTGCCCTAAGTGTTTAATCGTACAGAGCCCTGAGTATATGAATTCAGGTACATTACAGGGTACAGTTAAACTTGTGCGCTTGTATCACCCCTCCCACCTTTGAACTAAAAATGTCTCTTTCCCTCAATCAGTGGGAGGACGACAATTCCTGGACTCTGGATTACAGATCTATATTGTTCTGGTGCCACAATATTAAGACTGAGCCTGGTTGAATCCTTTGCACCTGCTGTATAGGTAAGGTCAATGAAGCTGCTCTATAAGGATGGGACTCCGCTCTGCTTTACAGCTCTTGTATTATCTCACAGAAATCTTTTTGTATTTGCAGTATAGTTAACTGCTGAGAGGAAAAGGTCTGAGATGTCTCCCAGAGCCAATATTAAGAAAACTGCTGCTAATAAGGAAAAATCTGCTAAAATTTATGATTTTATGAAGTCCCCGGTGAACTATGCTAAGGCGGTGAGCTCTCGCTCACCATCCCCCCTATTGGGCCCTGCTACAGTCTGCATTGGGTTACAGGAGGAGAGGGGAGAGGTGGAATCTGAGGGGACTAGTAAAGAGACGGATAAAAAGTTGGACACCATCCTTGCGGAGCTGTTGAACTGTAGTAAATCTTTAACTTACCTTTCTGCTAACGTTGGGTCTCTTTCCTCTGATGTGAGTTTGATCAGGGACGATCTGAACCCCCCCCCCCCCGGGGGTAGGGGGTAGGGGTTCTCTAGCGGAGGTTGGATTAGGTTTTTTACTTTGTTTTTTTTTTTTTTTTGTGGGATGAGTTATTCTGATTTAAAAAAAAATTTGGGGGAATGTAAGGGGTTCGGGTGACAGGATTAAAAGATGTGCAGTCTTTGAGAATAGAATTAATAAATATCTGCCTGCTGTTATCTGTCTTGCTGAGACGCACTGTTCTCAAGAAAATGTTAATAAGGTTAAGAGACGCTGGGCGGCAGTTCAATATCATACATTATATTCCAGTTTTTCCTCCGGTGTATCAATTTATGTCCATAATAGGATTCCTTTTAAGGAACTGGAGCGTAAGATTGACACTCTAGGCAGATTTATTTTTTTGCATTGCATGATATATGATGTTACAGTAGTTATAGCTGCTATCTATGTCCCCCCCCCCCCCCCCCATTCTCTCCTATAGTTTTAGTTAAACTTATCCAATTTGTTTACGATAAAGGTGAGGTGCCCCTTTTTGTTTGTGGGGACTTTAATTGTCCAATGGACAGTCATGTGGATAGAAGAGGAAGGTTGCAGAAGGAGTCATCCTGTCCTACCCCTCTTGCCAAAATCATCGATGAGATGTCCTGGCATGATGTTTGGAGGTGCTTTCATGGTGATGCCCCCATATTTTCTTGTTTTAGATCCTCCCATAATGCAGCTTCCCGTATAGATCTTGCCTTTTGTAATAAAATATCTATTAAATGGGTGAGTTTGATTAGATATGAGCCCAGATCACTGTCGGACCACTCTCCTCTTCTTCTATGCATTAGACTTCCGGGATTGGGGGCTGGTTTGAGGAGGGAATTTCGCTTCAATCCACATTGGCTTTCGATACTTGATAGTAAGCAAGCGATTAGGGAGGAGATTCATTTATTCTGGTCCTATAACAAGGGGTCTGCACACCTGCACTATGTATGGGATGCCCTTAAGGCGTTTCTTAGGGGTATTCTGTTTGGAGAGGTGAAGAGGAAGAAGAAAGAATTTAGGTTGGGAGAAGAGGAGATTAAAAAAGAACTTAAAGCCCTATTCCACGGAGCGATTATCGTTCGTATTCGGCAGATATCGTCCGCTACAGACGATAATCGTCCGGTGGAATAGAGTGCAACGATCAGCCGACATCGTTCATGTCGGCTGATCGCTGCAGTCGCTTGTTTTTCAACATGTTGAAAAACAAGCGACTGATATAGCAGCGATCTGCTGCTGTCGCTCCATTGAATAGGAGCATCGGCAGCAGACGCTGCTATATCCTATGGGCTGCCCGGACGATCAGCGATCCCCCGGGCAGCCCCCCCGCAGCTCCCCGCCGCCCCCTCCAGCACTCACCCGCTCGCTGCCGCCGCGTTGAATAGCGGCGGCAGCGAGCGGGGAATGAGGAGCAAACGAGCGCTGAGAGCGCTCGTTTGCTCCTCTAAACGACCTGTGGAATAGGGGCATTAGTTTGGCAGAGGATAATTTTTCCTCTGATCCCTCGGAAGTTAATGGGAATAGATTAAAATTACTTCAGGATAAATTTGCTGAATTTTTGACACAGCAAAAGTCTTTTTTCCTTGGGCAGACGCGCTTCCTTGAAGGGGGTAAGCCCGGGAAATACTTAGCAAATTTGGTTAAGAGTCACGAATCTAAGATACATATTACTTCTTTGGTTGATATTAATGGGTGTCTTATGCATACCCCAAGTGAGATCAAGGACGTGGTGGTTAAGCATTTCCAGGAAGTATATAAATCAGCGGATAAGAGTGACTTAAGTGGGCTGGAGGTACTGTTAGATGACCTGTGTATGCCTATAATGAATCCTGAACAGAAATATATTTTAAACAGGCCAATAACGGTGGATGATCTGTCTCGCTCACTTAATTCCTTTCGGGGGTTCTTCTACACCTGGAACTGATGGGCTTCCATTTGAGATTTATAAGGAATATCAGGATATTCTCCTTCCTAAGTTGTTGGAGATCCTTAAAGAATCATGTATAATAGGGTCTTTTCCTTGTTCCATGCAGGAGGCTAGTATAGTCCTTATAGGTAAGAAGAATAAGGACTTAACTAAAGTTTATTCTTACCGGCCTATTTCCTTGCTAAATACAGATTGCAAGATAATAGCAAAGGTCCTTGCGAAAAGATTGGCTGAGGTAGCCCCGGAGGTAATAGGAGAGGAGCAGTCGGGTTTTGTTCCTGGAAGGTTTATTCAAGACAATATCTCCAGGGCCTTTGCTAACTTGCAGTTGGACTCTGGCGTTCCTCAGATATTGTATTTTTTGTGTTCTGCCCCTATCTGGATCCCTAAGTCATGGTTTGACAAACTCACAGTTATGTTGAATAAGTTTATATGGGGTGGTGGTAAGCCTAGATTGAAGTACAGGAATTGGACCTCCTCCTTGGAAGATGGTGGATGCAGATTGCCGGATTTTTTTTTATATTATTTAGCAATTGGCGCACAAGATTTGCATAGTGGTAGAAGTTTTCTGATATTAAATTATATTATGGAGCATTGTCATTGGAAATATGATGAGGTTATGATTGGAGTGGATGCAGGATTCGGGGGTTGCACATTTTTGACACAGATTAATAAATACCGCAATATGTGGAGGCACTTGAAAAAGATTTGTAATTGTTCACTGTGGGGGAATGTAGAATTGAATGAATTTTTAAAATTTCCACAGTCACAGTTTTGGCTTCGTCGTAATTTGAAGTCTCTAAGTCAGTTGGTGATGACGGATGGTAAAATTATTGGGTTCGAGGATTGTAAATCTCATTTTAATTTGTTGGATTCACAAATATTCTGGTATATGCAGTTGGTGGATGTTTATAATAGTTCTGGGGATGGGAGTAATTGGCACATAGGTTCACATTCTTTTTTTGTTTTTCTTCAAAATCTACCAAAGGGGAAGAAGGTGCTGTCCGGAATCTATCGCTATCTGGTCTGGGAGAGATCCAATCCTTTTCTTTCCAAAGTGAAGGAAAAGTGGGCTCTTAGGATTGGAAACATAACCAATGCTCAGTGGGAAGTTATGGGGAGGAATTTTAGAACTGTTTCTTTCTGTACTTCTCATCAGCTGATTCTATTAAAAATCTTATACAGAGTATATATGTCTCCTCAGAAACTTGCTAGGATCCAACTTAGGGAGGACTCTTCCTGTCCAAAATGCCAGCAAGAACAAGCTGATTTTTTCCATTTGATTTGGAGTTGCCCATCTGTTCAGGCTTTCTGGAGGAAAGTTATTAGGTATATGGTTAATAACTTGGGACTTGTGGTGATAGATGAAATCTTTCCCATATTAATGGGTGCACACTCTAATGATTCACCAGATGGTAAGATTATAAATAAGATGACAGCCCTTGCTAAGGTTCTTATTTCCCGTTGCTGGATGGGGGACTTTTCGCCCACCCTTCAGGAATGGGAGATATTGGTGGATAGGGTTTATAAATATGAGAGAACAGTGGCAAGAAGACAATCTGGTAGAGGGTTACTGCGCTTTTGTAGGATCTGGGCCAAGTGGGAGGCTAAGAGGATAGTGTGATGGGTTAGCCGGATTATGGACTGTTTTAATGCTTAGGTCTCTTTCCTGTCTAATTTGTAGGAATTTTATTTTTATTTTTTTTCTTCTCCCCTCCGCTGGGAAGGGTGGGTGGGTAGGGGTAGGTGGGAGGGTTTGTGGGTTGGGGTTGTAATTTTAATAATATGCTGAATTTGAATTGGTCAATGATAATGTTCTTTCTTTAGAATGTTTGCCTTATTATTATATGGTT
This sequence comes from Dendropsophus ebraccatus, assembly GCF_027789765.1. NCBI lineage: Eukaryota > Metazoa > Chordata > Amphibia > Anura > Hylidae > Dendropsophus > Dendropsophus ebraccatus. The sequence continues at coordinate 67,977,977 of NC_091459.1, forward strand.
TATTTTGACTGTATTTTGTATATGGAAATAAAACTATTTAAATAAAAAAAAAAAAGTAGTTTTTTAGGACAATAACTGCATCATCTGCTGAACAGATCTTTGATTAAAAGCAGCGATCCGAAGGTTTGGAGCAGTTTGGAGGGGTCAGATTGTGGGTACAGAGTCACTTTAAGCGGTTTTCTTATTAAAACTTACTTGTCTCCTATCCACAGAATAGGGGACAAGTAAGGGATGTGGGGGTCCAACCTCCATCATAGCCCCCCTTCCACCAAGCGATCTCTAGACCATGAAATCTCTTACTTATTTCCTATTCTGTGGACAGGGAACAAGTTTAATCAGAAAACCCATTAAGATAAAAATTAACAGCATACATAAGGTAGACAATTATATATTAACTTTATAGGATTTTTACCCCACAATTGGGTGGATTGCGTATTTTCCAGCGTAGAAGGCAACTGGGCGTATAAGACGACCCCTGACTTCTAAGTAGATTGTTAAGGGTTCGCCTTAAACGCCGGAAAATGTTAACCCCTGCCTGACCGCAGCCCTGCTTTGGTCAGGCAGGGGTTAGCTAAAGCTAAATAAAAAATAAAAAAATACCTTTAAAGGGGTCTCATCGGAGAGGCTTGGAGACGCTCGGCTGCCGGGAGAGCTTCAGGAAAATGAGAGAGGCTTCGGGAATTTCCGGCGCCTCTCTCATTCTCCCGAAGCTCTCCCGGCAGCTGAGCATCTCTGAGCCTCTCGGATGAGACGCTCAGCTGCCCAGGAGAGGTTCGGCGATCTCCATCCCCGACGCAGGTAGTGTATGTCACACTGTCTGCGCCGGGAACAGTACGGGAGGCGTCCGCAGGCCGGGAGCGGGCCCTAGGTGAGTTAAAGTTTTTTTTTTTTTTTTGGAGTGGTCGCCCCATACGGTGGGAATGGGGCCATTTTTGAGCCCCCCCCCCCCCCACTGTATGGGACGACCATACCCGGCATATCAGACGACCCCCGACTTTAACCCAGATTTTTCGGGGTTAAAAAGCCGTCTTATACGCCGGAAAATACAAATGCAAATCAATTTATCGCCCATTGAATAACAACCATTATTTAGGCTTGTGTGCACTAACGACTGTTTAAAAGTAAAGATAGTGGGGGAGATTTATCAACAGGGGATTTTTCTAGATGTGGTCTATTTCTGCTTTGGCAAGAATAGATTGGTCGATTTTAAGTGCAATTTACTATCAAGGATAAGCCTGGTCTGTTTTCTGTAGTGCTGATTTGTTTGGCTCAGAATTGTCTCTAAATAGTCTCAGAATTGTCTCTAAATCCTCTCATTGGCCCAGGTTCGCCTCCTAGGTAATGAGCATTTTCTTCTCCCTTTTCTTTCAGCTACCGGCATGCAGAAGATTACGTCGGATTCGTTTGGACTACGTCGATGACCAGCGGACTTTACTGTTCAAAAAAAGGGTCAACAAGGGGTGTGGGAGTGTTTTTATTTGAATAAAAAAAAATGTCTAGGTGTGTTGTGTTTTCTCTCATTACTTTATAGACTTAGTAGTGGAAGCCGTCTAATAGACGGAATCCATTACTAAGTTGGGGCCTAGTGTTAGCCGGTATAAAATGGCTAACACTAACCCCGACATTATTACCCTAGTACCCAATGCCACCAGGGGTACTGGGTCCCGGACCGTCAAAATTGACGCTCCTGGACTGGGCGGCAGCAGACTGGTAATATTTAGGCTGGGGGGGGGCCTAAACCAATGGCTTTTCCCACCCTGGTGTTACCAGGCTGCTGTTGCTTGGTTTTTAACCCGGCTGGTTATGGAAAAGGTGGGGGGGTCCTATGCGTTTTTTTCTTTAAATAAATAATAATTAAAAAAAAACGCATAAGGTCCCCCCTATTTTCATAACCAGCCGGGTTAATAACCAAACAACAGCAGCCTGGTAACACCAGGGTGGGAAGAGCCATTGGTTTAGGCCCCCCTTAGTGTAAATATTACCAGCCTGCTGCTGCCCAGTCCAGGAGCGCCAATTTTGACGCTCCGGGACCACTGGCACCCGGCTCTTTCCAGTACCCCTGGTGGCATTGGGTACTGGGGTAATAATGGAGGGGTTAGTGTTAGCCATTTTATATCGGCTAACACTAGGCCACGACTTAGTAATGGATTCCGTCTATTAGACAGCTTCCACTACTAAGTCTATATAGTAATGAAAAAAAATACAACACACATAGAATTTTTTTTTATTATTCAAATAAAAACACCCCCACCCCCTCGTTGACCATTTTATTGAACATTAAGCTTCGCCGGTCATCAACGTAGTCCAAACGAATCCGCGGTAATCCTCTAGTAACCATGTAAGGGTTTAACCCCCTGGGAGCCAGACTGTAACTCCTATGCCCATGCTGGAGATCACCCAGCTTTCCCAGCATCCTGTAAGGTTAACCCTTACAGGATCATGGGAAAGCTGGGTGACCTTCAGCATGGGCATGGGAGTTACAGTCTGGCTCCCAGGGACTTAACCCTCTGGGAGTCAGACTGTTCTGGCACTGCATCTGCACCAGCAAGAAAGGGGCCCCTTCCTTGCTGGGGCAGATGAAGTGCGCTTTCCAATGGGGGGGTGGGTGATCATAGGGGCTGGGGGTTACCTGTTCCTGCTTCCTCGGCTGTCCCGGTAGGCTTCGCCTCCACGACAGTAAGCCCCGCCCCATCGCCCCCCCTTCCTTACAGGATGCTGGGAAAGCTGGGTGACCTCCAGCATGGGCATGGCAGTTACAATCTGGCTCCCAAGGGCTTAAGCTTTTGGGTGGGAAACCCTGTAGGCAGCGAATCCCGGTTTAATTAAGGGATTCCCCGCTCCTGTACTGCAAGGAGGGGTGCGCTAAGCACCCCTCCTTACTGTACAGCCCCAGGGGGTTAGTAGTGATGCTGCTGCATCACTACTTAACCCTTTACACTCCGTGGAGCATACCGGCTCCACATTATAGGTGGTGAAATACACCACCTCTAGTATGGAGTAAGTTTGCGACACATGTGCGACTATTTTAGATAGTCGCACATGATAAATCATGTCTACTTTCAGCTTAAGCTGAAGTAGGCATGATCAGTGAAATGTCGCTAAATTTTGCGCAGCTATGCGGGTGCGCAAAATTTTGCGACATTTTCACGTCTGAAAACCTGTCTAAAACATTGATAAATCTCCCCCACAGTATATATATATATATATATATATATATATATATATATAATTAGTAAAAAATGGATATGTTCTCTTTAGGAGAAAAAGAAAATAGGGCAAAAATATATTGTCTGAACATGGTACGCGCCGAGTGACCTCCACAGCCTGTGCTCTATTAATTCTCTATGGGGCCACTGAACACCACTTTGTTTCCCTTAGGGTACGTTCACACATACAGTACAGGATGCGCTGCAGATTTGATGCTATGTTCAGTTACATTGTTACATTAGTTACATTAATATCTGCAGCATCAAATCTGCTGTGGATCCAATACTTGTGAACACACCCTTAAAAATAAAAGATCATGACAGTAATTGGTGAGTGCAAATCTTGGCCAGTCTTTGTGTCTAGGGCAGGATGAGCTATAAATATGACCCTGCATATGTCCAGTATATATGTCAGGGGATTTTTAATGAAATGATGTAAATAGAGCCTAACAAAGTAACAATTTACTGAGAAGGTACATCAAAGGTGACAACCAAAACGGTTGCACTTCTTTTTGTCCAACAAGACAGAAACTGATAACAATATTTTGGGGACATTTGCCAAATAAGAGTAATTACCTACCTACTGTGGTTATCTACTGGAAAGGGTTACCAACCTATTGGGGAAATGGGAAATTGGGGACCTAATGGGGAATTACTTACCTACTGGGGGCTGTTACCTAATAGGAGGACTATCTACCTACTGGGTACATGAATTTATTAGGAGGGTTACCTACCTACAGGGGGCATCTCCTTAATAGGGTGAGGATTCCACCCACTCAAGGCATCATAGTTACATAGTTACATAGTTAATACGGTTGAAAAAAGACACATGTCCATCAAGTTCAACCAAGGAGGGGATGGATACAGGGAAGGGGGATATACAAGAAGGGGATGGATACAGGGAAGGGGGATGGGTGATAAGTTCTATACATATGCATTTATATTATTTTGGTCTAAGAACTTGTCTAGCCCTGTTTTGAAGCCCTCTACTGTTGTTGCTGTGACCAGATCCTGTAGTAGACTGTTCCACAGATTCACAGTTCTCATGGTAAAGAAGGCTTGTCGCCTCCGGAGATTGAACCTTTTTTTCTCCAGGTGGAGGCAATGCCCTCTTGTCCTTTGAGGGGGTTTTACCTGGAACATCTTTTCCCCATATTTCTTGTAGGGGCCATTTATATATTTAAATAAATTAATGATATCTCCCCTTAAACGTCTCTTCTCCAGACTAAACAAATTTAATTATTTTAGGGCAGCACCTTTCAGGGGGGCAGCACCAGGGAGCAGGTGGGAAAAAAACAACTTTTTTTTTTGTTTTTATTTTTTTAAGTCTCCCACCTCCTGTTCAGACTTGCCAGTAAATCTGGTGTGTTTTTGAGGGGGGGAGGTATGGTCAGTGCTGGTGTGGAGGTGTTGTTCAGGTCTGGTATGGCTGTGATGCCTGGAGCTATTAACTACCTATTTCCTTCTAACAATATACAGACGGCTCTAATCATTGATTTTATGAGGAAATTTATGTTTTAAGCATTTAAAAACCATGAAAATGCGATTCAGACAATGTTTCTTCATGTAGAGAAATGCATGTGGCCGAAACCACTCTCCTCCACGCTACGCAAGATGGGGCGTCTTAAGGTTTAGTGCCTAGGGCAGCAGCAGCTGTTAATACAGTCCTGAAAACCATGCTGGTTATCACTTATAATACCATTAGCCACTACATATTCCTGGATGTAGTCCCTTATAAGCCCCTCAAATAGTTTCCCCACAATGGACGTTAAGCTTACGGGTCTATAGTTACCTGGGGAAGTTCGAGAGCCTTTTTTGAAGATCGGCACTACATTTGCCTTACGCCAGTCCCTCGGCGTAATGGGGAATTCTATCTAATAAGGACATCTACCTAATAAGGAGGTGTTGTCTACCTACTAGGGGCTTCTATCTAATGGTCCTTTTACACGGGACGATTGATCGTTCGTTTTTGCACGATAACGGTCGAATTCGAAGGATAATCGTACGTGTAAACGCAGCGAACGATCAAATGACCAGCAAAAAATCGTTAATTTTGATCTTTCAACATGTTCTCAAATCATCGTTGATCGTTCGCAAAAAATTCGCAGATCGTTCCGTGTAAACATTCTTTCAGCGATTTCACCTATGTGTGAGATAGGCTTAAACGATCGCATAGCGAATTTTTCGTACAATGTATTGTTCCGTCTAAACGCTGATCGTTATAAAAAAACATCGTTCATTCATCGTTAATCGTGCGATCGGGCGAATTATCGCTCCGTGTAAAAGTACCATAATGGAGGGGATGATCAACCTACTGAGAGAATACACATGATGCAAGAATCTTATCTAATTTGGAACTACTCTTCCCAACATGCATATTTATTGAGCATGGATTGAGCGAAGGCTATTAGAGCTATATCATGTCCTTGTACTGTTGTAGCTCCTTAAAAAGAAGGTTTGTTTGCTTACAACTATCACTCTTGTTCAGCCAATACACATTAGTACTTAATAGTATGTCCTGAATGGGAGGGATGAGGTAATCTGCTGGATGCAGCTGATTTTCTTAAGACCAAAAGTATCAGTCAATCGAAATCTAATATGCCAAATCCTTTCCTCTCCTGGCATCATCTGTCCGAGATGAGATCACAGACCCCCATACACATTAGACACTTGTTGGCATCAGCTGACCTTTCCCTAATATGTATGTTGGTCTAAAGATGAGGCAGAGTGTGTTTAAAATGTCAAAACAGACATTTAAAAATCTTGATTATTGGGATCTTGGTGATGAAATAAAATGAAATAAAATGAGTTAGGAGAAACGTGCAACTAAGCTCACTTCTCCAAACAAACCGCACCTGAACTGGAGACAAAAGTGTGGCTGTATCTGGAAGAAAGTGGCCAAGTTTTTCTAATACTGGATAACCCTTTCCATCTTAGAAATCAGAAAATGTAATAACTTTTTTTTACCACCAGATGTCAGCAAAATGCCCGTTATGAAATATCTGGCTGTTTTTTTTTTGTTTTCTTTTGTTTTCTTTTTTTTTATCAAGGTGAATGGAGTCAAGTAGTCAAACACTGATATTTTTCTAATTGAACCAGACCATAGTTGTTTATTTGCTTTTACTGATAAGTACACATTATGCACTTGGGTCTGGTGCCATATTTATTCTTATTTTGATCGCACTGTGTGAGCCCATGTCTGTATTTGTCCAGTGACGGCCCCGTACAGGTAACACAATATATTCATATGGACTGTAGCTATAGGTAAACGTTTAGCCCACCCTGGAACGTAATAATGCTTGATTTGCCCTTTCTGGCATCAAGTTTCCCAGGTGTCTTTTCATATTTGGTGGACTGTCAGCCTATGCCATCCTGCCATCCAGAATGGTGTCTATGGAGCCGACGAAAAGGCACTTGGCTGTGTGCGCGTACAAGCAACGGAATCCGACGGAATTTATCTGCCCGGATTCCGTAGATTGAACCCGCCCTATTGATCAGACTGATCAAGAGTTTTAGCATGTCTTTATGAGGGGGCCAGGTAAAATTAAAAATGGCACACAATAAGATAAGCTTGGATGTGTATGCTAATTTGCCCCCTAAATAAAATAAAATAAATATACAGTGGTGCCTTCGATTACGAGCATAATTCATTCCAGGACCATGCTTGTAATCCAAATCCACTTTTAAACCAAAGCAAATTTTCCCATAAGAAATCACTGATATGCAGACAATTGGTTCCACACCCTAAAAATTATGATTTTTTTTTAAATTCTGAATAACATCATACTGATAACATGAACAGATAAAACAAACATTTAAAAACAGCTGAATATGTCATATTATAAGTTACTGTACAATATGGCAATCAGCATGTGGAGTATAATGTATAGTAAGAGCATAAACCTGAAAAACACAGCATTAGTTTGTATATACAGGATGGAACTGCAGATCCCCATAATGCAGGAGCGTAGTAAAACAGGCTAGAATAGAGAAGCAGGGCTGCTGTCAGAGGTCTGTGTGGTCACATGACAGCAATGGGGAAGGGGTGTGTGCTCAGCATGGACCAATCAGGAAGAGAGAATAACAGAGCTGTGCAGGAAGATAGTGACAGAAACTTTTCTATACAGCAGTGCGAGTGACTGAGTGTAAGTGCAAGCAGATTATAGCAGCAGTGTATATAGCTGAGTGTGAGTGCAGGCACATTATAGCAGCTGTGTGTATAGCTGAGTGTGAGTGCAGGCACATTATAGCAGAAATGGAGAGGATGGGAAACACAAGGGCTGACAGAGACTGCAGGAAGCATGAAGGAATGAGCAGGGCAGATGTGGGAACATAAATGCATCACTCTCTGTCCGGGAAGAGAGAGGTTACAGCTATGGAGAGATTACCTCCACAGTCCTGTCCCCTGATGCAAGCCCCAGCCTGAAGGAAATCTGCTATGATTTGGAAGTTGAGGGAGACTTCCTGGGTCAGAGTACAGTGCTGTACACCACGCTATGCAGACCATGCCCCTCCCCTGCTCCCCCTCCCTGACTAGGGCTTTGCTGTGGCCATGTTCTCTGTTTGTCCCCTCACAATTTGCTCAGGCTGGCACATTTTAGCCTGTGGGGAAAGCATTGAGCAGTGGCCAATAAGTCAATTAATTTAAGCCAATTAAATTGATTAAATCATCAAATCTGCAATGTATTCAGTAAGTGTGAACAGAGCATTACGGAGACTGCAGGTACAGGAGGACACTGCTTATGTCACTATCTCTTTTTAACACTTGTCTGCTGGGACCTGTAGTCCTCTACCTGGTACAGACCTCACAGACATCCTTTAAAAAAAATAAAAGACTGTTTTCTTTACAAAATACATCCAGTGACTCACAGGGGCGTCTTCTCTACACAAATTTCAAGGGACGTTTTGCTAGTCGAAGTTGTTAGTTTTTTCCTTTTCATCGCCATCTGGCTCAGCCCATCATGATGCTTCTCTGGCCATAACTTGTCCCCACAGGATTTGTCAGGCAAACATTTTAGGCTCCTTGCTCCATCATCCCCCTGATCACCATATAATAAATAGCTTTTAACTTTGCTGTGTCCCCATTATTAAGCACCTCTATTTTGTCCCCCCCAATATAGAAAAAGCCCCCTCTGTGTAGCATCCCCTCTATATAGAATAGCCCCCTCTGTGTAGCATCCCCTCTATATAGAATAGCCCCTCTATATAGAATAGCCCCTCTGTGTAGCATCCCCACTATATAGAATAGCCCCTCTGTGTAGCATCCCCCATGAATAACTCCCCTGTATCCCCCATGAATAGCCCACCCCTGTATCCCCCATAAATAGCCCCCCTGTAGCATCCCGCATTAATAGCCCCCCTTTATCCCCCATGAATAGCCCCTCTGTATCCCCCAAGAATAGCCTTCCTGTAGCATGCCCCATGAATAGCCCCCCTGTATCCCCCATGAATAGCCCACCTGTATCCCCCATGAATAGCACACCTCTGTATCCTCCATAAATAGCCCTTCCGTATCCCCCAAGAATAGCCCCCCTGTAGCATCCCCCATGAATAGCCCATCCCTGTAGCATCCCCCATGAATAGCCCCCCTGTATCCCCCAAGAATAGCCCACCCCTGTAGCATCCCCCATGAATAGCCCCCTGTATCCCCCATGAATAGTCCCCCCTGTATCCCCCATGAATGGCCCCCTAAGTAGCCTCCCCCATGAATAGCCCCCTCAGTAGCCTCCCCCATTATTGGCCCCCTCTGTAACCTACCCAATTAATAGCCCCCTTTTAACATCCCCATGAATGGCCCACTCTATATAGAATAGCCCCTCTGTGTAGCATCCCCACTATATAGAATAGCCCCTCTGTGTAGCATCCCCCATGAATAACTCCCCTGTATCCCCCATGAATAGCCCACCCTTGTATCCCCCATAAATAGCCCCCCTGTAGCATCCCGCATTAATAGCCCCCCTTTATCCCCCATGAATAGCCCCCCTGTATCCCCCAAGAATAGCCTTCCTGTAGCATGCCCCATGAATAGCCCCCCTGTATCCCCCATGAATAGCCCACCTGTATCCCCCATGAATAGCACACCTCTGTATCCTCCATAAATAGCCCTTCCGTATCCCCCAAGAATAGCCCCCCTGTAGCATCCCCCATGAATAGCCCATCCCTGTAGCATCCCCCATGAATAGCCCCCCTGTATCCCCCAAGAATAGCCCACCCCTGTAGCATCCCCCATGAATAGCCCCCTGTATCCCCCAAGAATAGCCTTCCTGTAGCATGCCCCATGAATAGCCCCTCTGTATCCCCCATGAATAGCCCACCTGTATCCCCCATGAATAGCACACCTCTGTATCCTCCATAAATAGCCCTTCCGTATCCCCCAAGAATAGCCCCCCTGTAGCATCCCCCATGAATAGCCCATCCCTGTAGCATCTCGCATTAATAGCCCCCCTTTATCCCCCATGAATAGCCCCCCTGTATCCCCCAAGAATAGCCTTCCTGTAGCATGCCCCATGAATAGCCCCCCTGTATCCCCCCATGAATAGCCCACCTGTATCCCCCATGAATAGCACACCTCTGTATCTTCCATAAATAGCCCTTCCGTATCCCCCAAGAATAGCCCCCCTGTAGCATCCCCCTTGAATAGCCCATCCCTGTAGCATCCCCCATGAATAGCCCCCCTGTATCCCCCAAGAATAGCCCACCCCTGTAGCATCCCCCATGAATAGTCCCCCCTGTATCCCCCATGAATGGCCCCCTAAGTAGCCTCCCCCATTATTGGCCCCCTCTGTAACCTACCCCATTAATAGCCCCCTTTTAACATCCCCATGAATGGCCCACTCTGTAGTATGCCCCATTATTAACCCCCTTTGTAGCCTCCCCCATTATTAGCCCCCTTTAGCATCCCTATGAATGGCCCCTCAGTAGTATCCCCCATTATTAGCCCCCTCATTAGTATCCCCCGTTATTAAACCCCTTCAGTAGCCTCCCCCATTATTAGCCCCCCTTTATCATCCCCATGAATGGCCCCCTCAGTAGTATCCTTCATTATTAGCCCCCTCTGTAGCTTCCCTCATTATTAGCCCCCCTTTAGCATTCCCATGAATGGCCCCCTCAGTAGCCTCCCCCATTATTAGCCCCCTCTATAGCTTCCCCCATTATTAGCCCCCCTTTAGCATCCCCATGAATGGCCCCCTCAGTAGTATCCCCCCAAAAAGTAATAAAAGTATACTCCCCTGGCACCGCTCCCCAGCAGCATCTCTCTTCTCCTGGAGCTCGGGCTTCTCTCTTCTCCAGGTCGTCGCTCGCCGCTCCTCCACGCCGGTGTGCGTCCCGGAAGTGACATCATGGGAGGACAAGTGGAGGACATTTTAAAGGAGCAGAGCGGCCTGAAATAGATCCGGCGGCCGCGGTCCTCTGCTGCAGAGGTATGTGGCGGCAACATTATAATGGGGGCAATTGCGCTGGGCACCCCTCTGATCACTGGTATCAGCTCTATACACCATTCTATTAAATCCATGGTATTAGCTGTATACACCATTCTGTTACATCACTTGTATCAGCTCTATACACCATGCTATTACATCACTGGTATCAGGATCTATACACCATTCTATTACATCACTTGTATCAGCTCTATACACCATTCTATTACATCACTGGTATCAGGATCTATACACCATTCTATTACATCACTTGTGTCAGGATCTATACAAAATTCTTTTAGATCACAGCCGCATACATCATTCTAGTACATCACTAATGTGTGCGACTATTCTAATATGGGCTGTTTTTTTTTTTTGTTTCAATATATTGTGTGTGATTTATGGAAAAGTCGCACTGTCATAGTAAATATGTCTAAGTAAAAAGGTTGCAAAAAAATGTCTAAGTAAAAAAGTCGCAAACAAATTCACCTGGTACTGACCCGACATAGGCCTGCACAGACTTTATAAAAAGTTGCAAATTAAAAATTGGGCAAAATCCCGGATTATGCGAATTTTTGGGTAAATACTGAAAACAGTCCAATTTTAAAAAGTTGCATCTAAAAAATATTCAACTGTCGAATACTGGTTCAGAAATAGACTTTAGACCAAAAATGGGTGAAAAATTCAATTATTCACCCAAAAATTGGCGCAAAGCCCTTGATAAATTTCCCCAAAGTACTTTTCATATCTGTTTGTGCTTCCAGAAAGTAGAAAAACGCTTAGTACAAAGAGTCATAGGGACTTTCCTGAGCTCCTCAAGTGCAGAAGGCTGTAACACCTCCCTACTCCCCCTTCCCATACCTGGCCCTGCTTAGGACTCACCTTCCAGGTATCAATCAGATAGGGAGGAACAGATATTCCAGCTTGCAGCTATTCAGGAGCTTGGAAAAGCCTCTTTGACTCTTTGTACCAGAGAATAAAAGTATTTTTCTATATTCTGGAAGCACAGACAGACCATTTGTCTCTTTGTCCTAACAGCTATTTAACAGGGTCAACAGTTTGAAACAGCTAACAGATTCCATTTTATAGGCTACTTGCTAACGGTCCCTGCAGCCACTTCTGAGACTGATTTTTCTCAACAGGTATTATAGCAAAAATTTTAAATGGCTGGAGTAACTCTTTAATTTTCATGAAGGCTGTTAGTATCAGACTAACAGTGATGGAATGGAATGGTGTATAAAGCTTATACTGTATTATGTACTGTATTCAGTTCCAAGAATAGTCTTAGGCCGGACAATAGTTCCCATATTTAGGGATGTCAGGAAAAAATTCATTAACACTGTATGAACTGTATGAACACTGAGACTGATTTTTCTCGACAGGTATTAAAGCAAAAATTTAAAATGGCTGGAGTAACTCTTTAATTTTAATGAAGGCTGTTAGTATCAGGTTATAATACAGTCAGGGGCTGTTGTCTCCAAACCAAGTCTTTAAATCTCATATGCTCTATTAATAATGTCATTCTATAAGTGAATGCAAATTTGTCTGTGTGAATTTTTGAGTTCTAGTGACTCACGTTAAAAGCGTACATTAGAAACATAGAAATTATAATCAGTGTTTGAGGCTACATTATATACAGCACTAGTGACTTTCATTATCCCTGTCTAGTGAACATGAAACTTCATTTCCTAAACCTCACGTGACAGCAACTGTGCAGAGTTTGAAGACTTCCTTTTGCTTTTAGTTACCAACTTCACAGAGCTGCACTTCTCTCCTTACAATCAAGTAGCTGCTGACACTGTGCCATGGCTGGAACGACACTGATCGTGAGCTTTATACTTCTCTCAGGTGAGTTTCGCTCCATATCATAACTAACTTATACTATATCTTCTGTGCTAATATTTATTTGGGGACAAATATTGTCACAATCCGTAGCTTCAGTGTCTACAATGCAAATAATTTGTACTGCAAATCTTACAGAGAAGTCCATAACTGAAAACGAATCTCTTTGCATTTATGAAAACCCTATTTGCATATCCAGAGGGAGGTGGTTAAAGTAATACTGGTCATTGGCTATATAGACATATAAACAGGATCGCCGCTCACCACCCTTCTGTACAAATTACATTAGCAGATCACCAACATATTTAGTGCAATAGACAAAAGCCTTGGCTTCACAGCTAACAGCAAAACATTAAGGTGGATCTGGCACTTCTAGTAATAACAGAATCTTTTTTATTGAGAACCTATAGAATTATGCAGTACATAAATAATAATAATATAAAAATATAATCAGCCACCGGCCGTGCACCACTACATGTAGCGATGTGCAGCGGGCCGCTGATGATTTTTAAGCAAGTTTAAATTACAACAATCTTCCGATGATCAGCTCTTCAGCTGATATTTGTCTTTACTACACAAAGCAATAATCTACTGGATCAATAGATTTCAATTTTTTCATCTAAACAGCATATGAAGGTTTGTTTTTTCTGTGGGACTTTTTTGCGCAGGGGTTAATCTTCTCCGTATCATTCCAATTTTAGTATGTGTTGCCGAAGCAAGCACCTGTGGGACTTTTTTTACTGGCACTATTCTTGGTATATATAATGGGGTGAATTTTTAAAACTGTCTGTCTGAGACAAAAAACATCTTATTTGCACAGAGCAACCAACCAGTGCAATGTGGGAAATTAATAATTAGCTGTGATTGGTTGCAATGAGCAAATAAGTTTTGACATATTTCATAGCTCCTCACTTGTTTATATTGGGTATAATTGATATGTTAGTGATATTCTGCAGGTCAGTGTTATAATAGTACTCCTATTAGTGAAATCCTCCTGGCCTACCATGATGCTACTCCTATTACATTCTGCCAGAGTCAGGTTGTAATAGGAGGTTAGTAAAATAACAGTATGCTGCAATACATTAGTGTACAAGCATTTGAAAAACTGGTCGAAACGTAAGAAAAAAAAAGTTTATATGCATTTAAAACTTCAAAACAACCCTCTTTATTACAGAAAAAAAATCCAAACTTAATATATTTTTTAAGGTTATTTTTAAAGCAGTAAGCCACAGCAAAAGCAACATAAATCATACCATCATAACTGTATGTGAATTAAACAAAAAAAGGCAAGACTAAAAATACAAAAACAAAAAAACTGTCAGCATCCTGAGGCTATGATAATATAACGTTCAAAAGACGACTGTTGTTTTAAATGAAAAATTACATTGATGTCTATCGACAACAGTTGGAAATAATTGACAAGAACATTATTTCGCTGCCGTAGCCAAACAACGGGGGTTGATTGCAAATCATTGCATTATGAAAAGAGTGGACGTTGTTTTAACTGAAAACAATGGCTGTTCTTTTCAGAAAAAGTATGTTAAGTGAACATAACATGCTGCGAGTTTGCAGTGAAATCCATTGTGGATCCCTTCACTGTCACTTTCACTGAGATTACTTACTCGCAGTGGAATTGTCATCCCGTTGCGAGTATGTAAAAATCAGCCCCCTTAACCCCCTGCGGCCCGGTACATACATTACTGGTATGCGCTCTGGCTTGCTTCGGGGGTTTACAGTGTCTGGACGTCCCACTGAGTCAATTAGTGGCAGTGGTGGGGCAGCACACTGATTGGCTGAGTGGGACATCCAGACGCCGGGAACCTCTAAGCAAGCCGGAACACGGACCTGGTAATGTATTTACCTGGCCATAGGGGGACTTTTACATACTTGCAGCAGGATATTCCACTGCAAGTATGTAATCTCATTACAAATGACAGTGAAGGGATCCGTAGAAGATTTGGCTGTGAAATCACAGCGTGAAATTCGCTGTGGCTATGTCATGTGTGGACCCACCCTTAAGGGGTTAAATATGTTTGGGGAGCTATTCATTGGATGCATTAGCAGCCTCTAGCTCTAATCAGAAATACCATAATGGATCCTCTTTCAAGAAAACTTTTCTAAGAAATATTCTTAGAAGTTTCTATTCAAAACCACATACATACGAAAAAGAGTAATGCTTGTTGCAACTCTGAGCTTTTACGGGGGATGTATTATGCTCCTTTAGTTTAGGATTAGACCATAAAGCGTAAATAGGAGATTTCCCTTTTAAGAGTCCCCCAATCCAATTGTTTCTAACGTTGCTGGTTTTACATTCAATGGTGGAGATTTACTAAACTGTCTAACTCTTAGGGGTAAATTTATTAAGTTTATCTTTTTTTGTGCCAGGCTTAAATGTCCCCGCAGCGCCAACAGTTCGCAAATTTAAGTTGAGGCGCACTGCCTCTACATAAATCCTTTGCACCCCAGTGTGTGCACGGAGGGAAACCTACGCCAGCTCAGAGCTGGCGCAGGTTTCCTTATCATTTTGCAGAGCGGAAAATTTTGAATTCAGCACACCCAGAGTTTGCGCTCCCCTTCCCACCCCCCTTGCATAACAAGTGTAAAATGGTCAGATGCGAACATTTATTGCCAAAACAGGAATATGCTAATTAATTTATTCGCATCTGACCATTTTACAACACAAAAAAAAACTTTTTAAGTTGATAAATCCCACCCTTATAGCCTATACTTAGATAAGACAGTCTATGAATGCCTTTATCACAGTTTGTGTCTAATAATGCACCACATTTATCCATGTTTGATAAATATGGTGCATTATTAGACACTGTGTACACCACCTAATTGTTGGCTTACTTTTGAGCTAATTGTTTAGGGCACAATGGCTCAGATTTACTAATGTGCCTCCACCGGCATTTTAGACACTTTTCCGTCTGGTATGAAAAAGGGCCGTGAGTTATGATGGCCTCTGGTTCAGTAACACATCACACCCTCCTCTACTCTGAGGTTTTACTGGGTAAAACTTTGATGTAATGTCCTTAAAACAAGTCAAAATGAGGCTCAGCATTGTGTGTGGCCTCCACGTGCCTGTATGACCTCCCTACAACGCCTGGGCATGCTCCTGATGAGGTGGCGGATGGCCTCCTGAGGTATTTCCTCCCAGACCTTGACTATAGCATCCTGGACAGTCTGTGGTGACGTTGGTGGATGGAGTGAGACATGATATCCCAGATGAGCTCAATCAGATTCAGGTCTGGGGAATGGGCGGGCCAGTGCATTGCTTCCATGCCTTCATCTTGCACTAACTGCTGACACACACTAGCCACAAGAGGTCTAGCATTGTCCTGCATTAGGAGAAATCCAGGGCCAACCACACCAGCATATGTTCTCACAAAGGGTCTGAGGATCTCATCTGGGTACCTAATGGCAGTCAGGCTACCTCTGGTGAGCACATGGAGGGCTGTGCGGCTCTTCTAAGAAATGCCACTCCGACTGCCAAACCGGTCATACTGAAAGATGTTGCAGGCAGCAGATCGCTCTACACGGCGTCTCCAGACTCTGTCACGTCTTTTGGTTTCTAACCATTTGTGCAGACACATGCATATTTGTGGCCTGCTGGAGGTCAATTTGCAGGGCCCTGGCAATGCTTCTCCTGTTCCTCCTTGCACAAAGGTGGAGGTAGCGGCCTGCTGCCTCCTCCACATCTCTTCGTGTACTTGCATGTTTCCTGGTAGCGCCTCCAGCCTCTGGACACTAAGCTGACAAAAACAGCAAACCTTCTTCCCACAGCTCGCAAGGGGTTATCCAGAGCTACAAAAACATAGCCACTTTTCCCCCTGCTGTTGTCTCCAGTTCAGGTGCGGTTTGCAATTAACCTCCATTTACTTCAATGGAACTGGAGACAACAGTAGGGGGAAAGTAGCCATGTTTTTGTAGTGCTGGATATCCCCTTTAATGTGCCATCCTGGGTGAGCTGCACTGCCTGAGCCACTTGTATGGGTTGTAGCATCCGTCAAATGCTACCACGAGTGTTAAAGTACCACCAACATTCAAAAGTGACCAAAACATCAGCCCAAAGCATAGGTTCTGAGAAGTGGTCTGCGGTCCCCACCTGCAGAACCACTTCTTTTTTGAGCGTGTCTTGCTAATTGCCAATAATTTACACCTTTCCACCATTTGCACAACAGCGTATGAAGTTGATTGTCAATCAGTGTTGATTCCCTAGGGTCCATTTACACAGAAAGATTATCTGACAGATTATCTGCCAAAGATTAGAAGCCAAAGCCAGGAACAGACTAAGAACAGAGATCAGGTCATTAAGGAAAGCCTGAGATTTCTCCTCTTTTCAAATCCATTCCTGGCTTTGGCTTCAAATCTTTGGCAGATAATCTGTCAGACAATCTTTCTGTGTAAATGGAACCTTAGTGGACAGTTTGATTTCACAGAAGTTTGATTTATTATTTTTTTAGCAGTGTATATCGGGACACCATTACAGAAGTATGAACACCACAGCATACCTGTAGTGTGGCCATTGACTGTAATAGAACAAACATAGCCTACTAGTCACTACGCTAGGTCTATTTCCAGAGAAAAATGATTTTTTTCTTTTTTATAGAACTAAAAACATAGGGGCAGATTTATGAAACTGGTGTAATGTAAAATTGGCTTAGTTGCCCCTAGCAACCAATCAGATTCCACTTTTCATTCCTCACAGATTCTTTGAAAAGTCAAAGATGAAATCTGATTGGTTTTAATCAACGATCAGCCAACATTGTGCAAGGCAGCTCATTGTTGATTTAAAACAAGGCCTATTACATGTTCGGCTGATAATCGCTTCATGTGATAGTACTGAGACATTGTAGCAATGTTTTCAATATACTGTATATTGTACATAGAAACAGAATGTACTGTATAAACACCAGAGAAGACGGTAACTGAATGCTCCTCTTTTTCTCTACCCTGTAATTACAATGGCTGACTATATCACATGTTCAGCAAAATCACATTCTGTCATGCTAGATGAAGAAGATTGTCCTGCCTGTTAAAAGCATTGCACTATATAATGGGCACACTTTCTTATATTTTCACTGAGTTGCTGTAACAGTTTAATAAAACATTCTTGAAGTAGACAATGTAAGAATTTGCTTCCTCATTTCTGTATTTCCTTATTTCGCTTTCATTCTTTATAAATGCGGGGTAACTTGTGACACATTTGCATTTTTTTCACATATGGCCTGAAAAGGAAGTGTAAAAGAGTGTGATCACACACAGAAGACTTTGGGGCCTAGTAGTGAATAATGTGACTTAGAATCTCATACTTAAAAATAAGAGAGAGAAGTGGTAAAGTACTGCATCATTTCCCATCACATTTTCGATTTATTATGCAACATCTGCATTACTTGTAATGTGATCATAATCATATGATTTCCATTTAAAGGGAAACTATCAACAGGTTAGAAGGATCTAATCTGCTGATATGTCCCAATAGCGTTTGGGGTGGTAATGATAAGGGTAGTTTTCTTATCTTCATTCTCTGTGTCGTTATGCTAATAAAGTGCTTTGGAGCACTGGGGATGAGACTACCACCCTCAGTGCATAGATTCGCATTGGCCGACCTGGCCCCTTCTAATGAAAATGTATCCAGTGCTCTGCAGTGATGAGTGCTGGAGTTATGTCACTGCAGAGCAGATTGGTGCACTAAGAGTGGTACACCTGCCCCTAGGGCACCAAACCACCTCATTAGCATATAAATTAAGCTACCAAGTTTCCAATAATGGTGCTGAGGAGATGGGTAGATTGACATCATGCAGTATAGGGTTTGTAAAATATACATGTTTTTAAAGGGGAACTATCAGCAGGTTAGACGAATATAACCTGCTGATACCCCCCTATTGCGCACAGGGCACCGAGAAGGGAGGTATGTCTTTTCTCTTCCTCCTCTGCACCATTCCCTGTTAGGAGCACTGACTCACCCCAAGAGTGCTGATACTTGCCACTCCTAATTATAATCAATGGCAGACGGGCCAGCTTGGCACTATGTGGCTGGGGCACTGCTCCTAACGGCACTCCGGACCAAGAATTACACTGCAAAAAGCACAGGAATGGCATAGGAAGATGGTAAGAGACATAACTTCCTTCTTTGTTTCCCATGCGCAATAGCCGCCTATCAGCAGGATAGATTTGTCTAAATGGCTGATAGTTCCCCTTTAACATAGACATTAGTAACTCTATAAGGATACCATGGAGGAGCAAGTGACATACACTCTACTCTGCCATCTCCATAGCATTACACTGGTGCAGTGATACTGTATGTATGGTTGTAAAGAACAAGCCCACGCTATAAAGCATTATTCTAGTCTTACAAAAAAGTGGCCAACTCCTTTAACTGCAAAGGATTTGCATTCAACTAATAAAATAGATCCCTAAACAAATAATAATGTTATATTTGTAATGATTATAATAGTTTGTTTCAAAGGCACACTGGTGGTGTGTAGAGAGAAAAGATGGAAATTGTCTGAATACTTCTTGACCGAAGCGTAACTACACTACTTCAAATTCCTAAGGCCACGTTCCCTCATTTGTGATTCCCAAATCCACACTCTCCTTTCCTTTCCAGGAGCTGCGGGATGTTGCTGATAAACCTGTAAGCATGGCACAGCTTTTGGTTAAAGAATGGGGGTGTAGTTTTGTTCCTGTTTAGAAATCACATATAGGGGAATGTGGACGATAGAAGTTGCTTGGAGTTGCAGGACCCGGTCTTTACTTGGTTTTCACTTAATTTTTCAGCACAGTACAAAACAAAAGTTGCTAAAGGGGAACTGTCACCAAGCAGACTAGCTGCTAGTAGCATCCAGTCTTCACCCTCTATAAAGCCCCCGGACCTTCTGGCGTACCAGTCCATAATGGGTCCTTAAGGGGTTAACGGGAAATCCTGTTAAGAAAAACTTAACTCTGTTAAAATCCCCACCCATAATCTAAGCTTGTTTGTAATAGGTTTATATTGCATGAATCAGTTAGTTTGCCTGCAGCACAGTCTAAAGCTGCTGAAAATCCTCTCCACTCCTCTGTCCTCCCCCTCCCCTCTGAGACAGAGGTGACACAATCTCTGTCTCAGGCAAGCTATAACACCTCATCTGTAACCCCACCCAACACTGACATCACACAGTGATCACCTGGCGAAGGGCGAGGAAACAATAGCCTCTCCTTAGTAGTATAGGGTAAAAGAGAAACTGTTGTTTTATTTCTCTCTTATCTATTTATGTAAATGTATAGATAGATGATCGGTGGTGGGCGGATAGCACTAGACACTGGTGGGTACCCAGCAGTTGACTCTCAGGTGCAAAGCCTGCTGGGAGATGTACGGTAGTTTTCCAGCTGGGTGCCATGATGTAAAATTGGAATAATTTGTAAAAGTTTGAATCTACTAGGAGCAGCATAGACAATTGGGAAAGATGTCAAATAGGGATGGTCCGAACCTGCCAAGGTTCGGGTTCGTACAAACCTGAACTCTCTGCAATGATTCCCGCTGTCTGCCCGCTCCGTGGAGAGGGTGGATACAGCCGGAGGACCGCCTGGAAAACTGGGATACAGCCATAGCCATAGGCTGTATCCCAGTTTTCCAGGCGGTCCTCGGGCTGTATATACCCTCTCCACAGAGCGGGCAGACAGCGGGAATCATTGCCGAGAGTTCAGGTTCGTACGAACCCGAACCTCGGAGGGTCTGGACCATCCCTAGTGTCAAACAATCAGCGGGGGAACAGTAAGTGCACCTATATAACCTGGAACAAACTTCCAGCAGAGGTGGTTGGTAAATCTACAATAACAGAATTTAAACACGCCTGGGATAGACATATATCTATCCTAAGATAATAAGGAAGAAAATACTAAAAGGGCGGACTAGATGGACCCAGTGGTCTTTTTCTGCCGACAATCTTCTATGTTTCTATGTTTCTATATGCTTTTGTGCATTTTTTATGGGATCACTGCAGTTTCCCTTTAAACCTGCTATAATGCTGGGGCTGAAAATAAAATAAAAATCATTGTATTCCTCACCAGGCCCCCTCCTCTCCGGGTCCTCCTGTCAGATCTTTTTGTCCCCCTGCTGAACACTCCTGCCACCACTTCGAGACAGACTCATCTCAGCAGTAACAGTCTGCTTAGCCAATCACTGATCAAAGTGGGAATGCTCAGCAGGGGACCCAAATCTTTATTTGGCTGGAATACCACTTTAATAGAACCATTGTCTTTTCATGAACCATTACTTGCTTATAGTTACATTTGGTCTGCAGCGTTAGATTTGGCACTTTTTTATTTTTTATGCAACATTTTCATACATTTATGGGTGTGTGACAGGAATGGTTCGCTGTGGTAAAGTAGCTTAGGAAAATGCTTCAAATCATTTATGCTGCTAGATTCATAGAAAATCAAATGACTAGTGATGGACTGTTCAATATTGAACAGACCATAAACAATGTACACAGCCAAGGCAGATATTATCTGTACTATATTTTCATGAGAATTATAACTGCAGCTTGGATTACGCACAAGTTTTCTTTTCAGTCTGTAACCACTCCAACACTTAGGTCTGTATAGGAGCTGTATATACAAAACGGTAGAATATTTTGGATCCAGACAAATTATTATTTTTTTTTAATTCTAGATGCTTTAGAACAATAAAAATAGGTTGCAAGAAAGCACACAGCCTGTAACTCTTTTACTATATGGAATACATTGTGACTTTATGCTTGCGGTATTGTAGTATTAAAGGTGGAATACAATTAACGGTTGACCCTTTCCTATATCATTAGGATATAAAGGCAGAAAAATAATGTCTGTTTCAGTGGTGTAGGGTGTGGGCTTTGTATACAGCACTATACAGCAGTATACAGCACTTCAGCAGTCAATGGCAACAGCAACAGTTCAGTCACACGAACCCATTTTCTTTCTTTCTTTCTTTCTTTCTTTCTTTTTTTTTTTTAAGTACAGACACTTTCTAAACAGTTTTGTTCATAATAATATGGACATATAACATGTGTTTTAATGTAGCTATTTTATCTTTTAGGCACATTCTTGGTTAATACGTCTGCCCAGACACCATCTACTATTATGCAAAATATGTTGTATGACACTTCGACGTCTGCAAAACCAAGCAACACAACAAAGGCTCCATCCAGCTCTACCACCCATACACCATCCAACACAACCAGCCATGCACCATCCAACACCACCACCCACGCACCATCCAACACCACCACCCACGCACCATCCAACACCACCACCCACGCACCATCCAACACCACCACCCACGCACCATCCAACACCACCACCCACGCACCTTCTAACACCACTACACATGCTCCATTTAACACCACTACTCCAACAATCCATACTACTACAACCTTACCACCAAGGCCCTCACCACCAGAAATTGGCAACTACACAGTTAAGAATGGCAAAGGAGTCTGTATAATTGCAGATATGGGCCTAGAGATTCAAATACAAAATTCATCAAAGGGAAAACCAGTAAGTATATGGAAATTTATTTGCATATTGTACTGTGCACAAGCAAATATCTGCAAAAAAATAGACAGCTAAACCAGAAAACATGGAGTTCATTACAAAAATACCCAAATTAACTTGTAGCATGCTCAAGAGGTATTTATGTTTTCTTATTCTACTAATCTGCATTGCCATTGCCTGGGCCCCTGGGAACAGAGACACAGGACAAGTGGGCCCTATAGCTAACACCCCCCACGCTGTCCCTACCTACTTGCCACAATCCGCCCTAAGATGGTGGCGAGCAACTGGGCGGCGATCCCTGCACTGAAATAGGTGCAAAACACAGACAAGTCGCAGTACAGGAACAAGGTACACTAACAGTAGACAAAGCAAAGTCACACAGAAGGACAGGACCAATAAGGCAGCAAGGAACAGGGGACCAAACCAATGGAGGACAAAAGCCAGAGATGCAACAAGGTAACAGTGGAGCCAAAGCCAGAGATGCAACAAGGTAATGTAGAGCCAAAGCCAGAGATGCAACAAGGTAACGGTGGAGCCACAGCCAGAGATACAACAAGGTAACAGTGGAGCCAAAGCCAGAGATACAACAAAGTAACAGTGGAGCCAAAGCCAGAGAGTGTAGCAAGATGAACTGGGCACAGCGCAAGGAACACTGAGGACAAGTGAGGCACACTGAGGACTAAACAACACACAGAACCAAAAGACAAAGAATGGCAAGAAACAGGCAAAGGGATCAGGAAACCAAGAACACAGGCAGTATAGCAAAGGCTGGATCTAGCAGTACAAACTAGCTGGACAAAGCTATCAAGAGGCCAGACTGAAGTGAGGGAGAAGCTTATAAGGGAGCAGAAAGCCCGAACTCAAAGCAGATCATTATGTTCAAGCACATAAATTCCTTGCAGTCTCAATTTCCGAGAAACAAAAACTGATGCAGATAGTGTATACATTTCTTTACGCATAGAACTACATTTATTTGCTTTACCAATACCTGTCCGGGCAGACTTTTTACACCACTTATAGTACTCTTACACCAGTATACCATAGGCTGAATTCTGCTATTACTATTCTGTATTTATTTGTTACATCATATATTAAGCTCAATTAACATTCACTGTATAAAAAACAAATCTACTATAAAAAATTTGTATTGGGTGAAATTAAAGCGTAACTGTCATTTCAGGGTCATTTTTCTGAAAACAATAAATATCTATAGTACAAGCAATTTTAAGAAACTCTGTCTTTTATTTACCAAAATAGTTTCCTTCTGTACTGAAAAAGCTGATTTCCTAGCTGCCCCCTCACTTCAGAAGAAGCAGGATTTCTGTGTCCATTATGTGGCTATGGAAAGGAAAGGGGTTAAGAGGAGTGAGTGAGCACTGAGGAGAGAATTAGCAGTCCTGCACAGCACAACACCCTTCAATATTCTCTCAGCAAGTTCCTAGATAAGCACTGACCTTTCTGACCTCTGAATCCAGCGTTTTAGGTGCCCAGACAGTCTACAAACACCTGACCTTCATGTCTCCTCATCCAGCTTACTTATCTCCCTCGGCCCCTCCCTCCTCCATAGGATATAATGGACACAGCAGAACCAGTCTTCATTGGCTTCTCTGTAATGAAGAAGGATTTGCATGATAATGAACAGATAACAAGTGAGGGGGGAGGCTGGGAAACTGCTCCTTGAGTACAGAAAGAGGCTTTTTTGCCTAATAAAGAATTTCTTAAAATCGCTTATACTTCTGATTTCTGCAACAAAAAAAAAATGACAGTTACACTTTAAGCACCTACATTATACATAGCTATGATCAAGGGAAGCTAACATCTGAAGAAGAAAAAAGTTATAGCCATGTCGTCACTGGCCCACATAGTTCAGCATTTTGATCACATATATTGTAAAAATCTATATGTTGCTTTTTGCAGGACAAAATATATTTCAACATTGAGCCAAAACAGACAAAAGCAAATGGAGAATGTGGTGATTCCAAATCAAATCTTCTTTTGCAATTTCCAGAAGGTTCTATTAATTTTGTGTTTGTTAAGGTAAGTAAAAAGTGATCTCCTATCAGCAAGATACTATATAGTAAAAAAATTTTTACAGACCACTATCCAGAGTTTTCTAAAATCTGACCCTTCATATCTAGTGATATATCTTTTAATTAGTGTATATTGTTCCTTATATCTGTGGAAGCCGGAGGCATACTGTATGCACAGCCATCCCCTGTTGTCCCTGTTGGTACACTCTAGTGCACTATTTTATTATAAAGGCATATATCCATAAATTTAACATCAGGTGGAGAAAAGATGTGGATGAAGGGTGTGGGTAGTTTTACAACTTAGGCCTAAATTTATCGTACCTTTGCGACCTTTGTATGATGTAGTGGTATTTATGATTGATTGATTATTCGGCAGATAAATATGTTTTGTCTTTGATTTTTTTTTTATTATTCACGTAACTGAATGTTGAGCAATTTATTTTAGACTGTGCAGTTGTATCAGCCCAATTTATTGTTGCTTAAAATTTTAAAATTGGACAAAATTTGCACAACTACTGTCAGCGATTGCCTGAGAGGGTTATCTTTTGTTTTATTTTTCATGCCCCCCTATTAAAATATACATTTT
The DNA here is from genome assembly GCF_027789765.1 of Dendropsophus ebraccatus. Lineage (NCBI taxonomy): Eukaryota > Metazoa > Chordata > Amphibia > Anura > Hylidae > Dendropsophus > Dendropsophus ebraccatus. The sequence continues at coordinate 68,002,575 of NC_091459.1, forward strand.
TTAGTACCTTGATAACCCCTTCATCATCATCACTCTACAAGTCTGTGCAGCCCACTCCAGTTATTGGTGCAGCTGAACCCCCTCAGTGATGTTAGGATGGTCGATAGATTACACCAGAAATATTGTTTTCAGTGTCTATCCCCCTATGTAATTTAAAGGACAAGTGCCATGAAAAACCTTTTCCCAGTAATTGAAGCACATTACAAAGTTATATAACTCTGTAATGTGCTTCAATCACCTATCTGCCTCCCTTCCCTGTCTTTCCCCCCCACCAGGAAGTGTCCTGACTCACACAGACCTGATTACTGTCGTCACCGTCACCAAGCTCTTCTCTCAGCTCCTTCTCCTGTTACACTAGCTTCCCCCCTCCCCTGCCTTGTCAGGTGACAGGCTTACTCAGCTTCCATTGGCTGAACAACTGCAAGCCATCACTTGGACTGGGGAGGGGGGGCTGGTGTAACAGGACCTAGAGCAGCCCTCCTGCTGATGACTCATCCTCACAAGAAGGAGCTGCCTGGTGATGGTGACGACAGTAATCAGGTCTGTGTGAGTCAGGACACTTCCTGGTGGGGGGTGGAGGGGGGGAAAGACAGGGAAGGGAGGCAGATAGGTGATTGAAGCATATTACAGAGTTAGGCCCCGTTCCCACTGAGCAAAGCTAGCGGAATTCCGCGACGGAATTGTCCGCCGCGGAATGCCGTTAGCCTCCCGCTCATAATGGGAGTCTATGGGAGGCGCGCGCTCCTGCCCTGTCCGCGCTGAAGAATGAACATGTTCATTCTTCAGCGCGTATAGAGCAGCAGCGCGCGCCTCCCATAGAGTCCCATTATGAGCGGGAGGCTAACGGCATTCCGCGGCGGACAATTCCGTCGCGGAATTCCGCTAGCTTTGCTCAGTGGGAACGGGGCCTTATATAACTTTGTAATGTGCTTCAATTACTGGGAAAAAGTTTTTCATGGCACTTGTCCTTTAACTCTGAAGATAAAAACATCCTTACAAATGTAACTCACTATTGTCTCTTTCACACTAACATTCATGGCAAAAAGGGTTAACAAAATATTGTACTCTGTTATCAAGGATTGGGGAGGGGCTATTTATTTATAACTTATGTGTATAATATGGGGCCTGTGTAGTTACGATTAAAGATGAGCGGAACTTACGGACTTTTGGTCCGAAAGCCGCTCACTCCAGTGCGATGCCTGCGATCTTGGATGCATAGTTGCGCTCCCTGGAATCTGTATCTTGAATTCCCTGGAAGATCCTGCCCGCAGATTCCCGGGAACGCAACTATGCACCCGGGATCGCAGGCATCGCAGGCATTGTAATTGAGTGCTCTGGTTAGAGAAGCAAAACACTTTCTTATAACCTGAATTGCAATACCAGATACCAGAGTGGAAATTGTGTTGAACTACTATGCTTGGATCATAGCAGTTGTACTGTCTCTTATATTGCAGCTGGTAAACCAAGTATAAATTAGGATATGTAGTAGAACTGTGTTGAAGGTGAAATGGAGTTTGCTGGAAACTTTTTGCTTATAAGAAGACAAAAAACGAGTTTTCAGATCGTGAATGAATCATGAGCCACTTACTGAGCTGGATTTGGTATAAGAGGCATTAAGATCACTTGAGAAGCGTACACACTTTACTTCTTTCTGCAAAAATTGAGCAATGAGCTGGCATTTTAGTTGACTATTTCTCAAGTTTCTTGTTTTGAAATGACTCCATGAGAACTGTGGTAATCATTAATCTGCTGTTTGGGTAAGGGCTCTTATTTCTTCTATTAGGTTACTACTTCACAAGTCACAAGTTCGGGTGCTGTGCTTGTATTTTGAACAGCAGAAATAGTGGTATACAGAGTTACTATTAAGGATTATGTATGAAGGAGACAGATGTATAAAGTGGTGAATTAAAGATAACAGTGAAATAATGTTTGAATCTATGTAAAAAATGTATAGAAATAATAACCATATCTTTATAAATGTGTTAAGAAACACTGACATTTCCAAACCGAACACATCTTGATAAAGAATACAAATGTTTTTGATGTTCAGCAATTTTCTTTTTGTTATTCTGTGAATACTTAAGATATGTTTCATGTATGAATCTTTATACAAGTACAGATGTAAAGAGGCCTCTGTATGTTCATAGTAATATAAGCAGAATAGGAAATGGCCTCTAAACCAGGGGTAGGGAACCTTGGCTCTCCAGCTGTTGCAAAACTACAACTCCCATCATGCCCGTCCAGGCAAGGTTCACTACCCCTGCTCTAAACCATCACAAGGACTGACAATGTTTGCAAACAGAAATAAGTATCCCATTACGATAGAGTTGAAAATGCTTCAGGTGTTTTCTGTCTGTGTAAATTTAAGTATCACAGGATTGCTTGGTGGTTTCTGATATTTGAATTTTATTATTCCTTATTTAGACTTTCTTTAGGCTTGCATCACTCTAGCATCAGGATTTTGCCTAAAATGCAGGCCAGAATGCTGTGCCATGTCTGCCATTGTTGCCATCAAAAGTAATAAAATCCTCAAAGGAACCCTCCATGCAGACTTGTACAGCAAGTGTGAACAAAGACTTACTCTGCAAGCACACTATAAATTGTTACAAAAACATATAGGGGTTCAGGTGTTCCTTTTTTTCAATAAATTGTACTCTTTTCTTTCATTTTCAGGAAGGCAAGATTTATTACATCGAAGAGGTGTCTGTGCAATTTAAACTGGCGTCAGGTAAGACTTGTGTACGATATAAAGAAGCTTATGAATCCCCATTTTCATATCTTCTAAGGCACAATTAGCCTTAAAGGGTTGTCCAGGAGGCAGTGGGTGTTTTGTAGGCTGCTCCTCTGCCATTCCCTGAGCACCGAGTCTCTAGGAAGTGCCAGCTCAGAATAGGCCACATGCTGATCAGGCACATTATCCAACACAGTGAAAAAGAGGATTGTGTCAGAGACTGGCCACCTGGGAAAGCAGCAGTGCTAGGGGATTGGGCCAGGTAAGTATACAGCTTTTTTACTTTCACTTTTACTCTGCTTCAGAATGTTATTAAGAAAATTATAGAAGTCATTTTAATTGTAGAAGCAATTTAAGGGGTTTTAGGAAAACAGCAAACGCCTAATGGCAGTATTAAATCATGGGTTATGGAGCAACACTGTCAGCTGGAGTCTAAATGTAATATAGATGACGCCTCCATGTTCATGTATAAGGGCACAATGAAGCCTGGGGCCTAGATACAAGAGATGGACATCATTGTTTTACTTACAGCTTATCAGTTTTTTTTTGCCTTGCTTTCAGACCGATGGAATAGTACTTCTGGTAAACTGAAGCTGTTGTCTACAGATGTTGGGTACTTTGTGACATGTAAAAGGACACCAACAGTACAGCTAGGAGATAACATGCAGCTTATATTGGCAGAGGTCAAACTCCAGGCTTTTGACATACAGGATGGAAAATTTGGCAAAGGTAAGTAGACATGTGTAATATTAAAACAGTAATCCTAGCCTGCAGACAAGCACAAATATAGCATGATTAAGCACTAAGAATTACAAGACATACTGTATAATAAGAAGACTGTGGGATATAAATCAGTAATACCCAAGTTGTGATATCTACTATGTCAAAGACCTCACTGACTATTGTGCATATGCTGCTTCTTGTTTACCAAGGTGTTATGGTTATGAGAATATCATTATCTAAAGAGGCCAAAATAATACTTCACTCTAAAAAAAACCTGCTTATGCACGATTGCATAATAATGGATTGCTTCACATCCAGCTGCCTTCATTGTGCTGAACATCACACACCTAGTTCTGTCTTTTAGGTCGCTTCCTCATCTAATGATTACCTTACCCACAGAAGCATGTGATTACAATTTCTCTAACTTCCTCTAAAGCTCATTCACTAACAATACATGTGTATGTACAAAATTACAGAAAGCAAAGGTAGCACACGTGGTATCATAACTAATAGACAGATGACAGGCTATTCCATATGTGCAGCCAGCATGATCTCGTGCACGGCTATAAAACTACCCTAGACGTGACGTTTCATCTGCAAATTTCTGCTGTGGCTTTAATTGCAGAAAAAGTCTGTTTTCCAGACAGAAACAATCTGTTAATTCCAGTGGGTGTGGCCTTGGCGATTGTGGGGCTGATCATTATAATCCTACTCGTGTTCCTGCTTACAAGAAGAAGGCGGATTTCTGGATATGAACGAATCTGAATCTCACCCTGACTTCCTCACTGTCATTTTAATACCTTGCACTGTGTCCCTCTGCTTAAATCAGGAAAAGATGCTTTTCCCCATGCTTTTATTTTTTTGTTTTGCAGTATTTATAATCATCATGGACATTTTTTTGTAGTTTTATGGCACTTAGTAATATTTTACAAGGCAAATCAATACAATACTAATTTATATAATTTGAAAGGGAAGGTTACTACCAGGCCATGAACAGCATTGTTTTGTCCCCATCCCAAAGCTGTATCTGATACTGCAGCTCAACCCCTATATATACAGTATGGAATAAAACTGCAATACCAGATACAGCCTGCAGAACAGTGTGGCACTTAAAAAAGATACTACAACTAAACTATCAAAAATAATAACAACACTGTTTTTTGGGTTTTTTTTTTTATCTCAGACAACCCCAATAGTTAAAATAATTTATGGCTATGTGCTGCTTCCAGATTTTGCACTGCATCCTGTAAACCTACAGTCAATGCCCCAGCTGTCTTGTGAAATGCATTTCAGGCTTTTTTCTATAGTTTGTCATAGTGGTAATTCTTATCAGATACTTATCACCTACACTATGGATAGGTAGTACACTTTAGTTTTGTGATAATTTATTTAAGGGAACATGTAATTAGAAAATAACCTATTTAAACTTGTTTAAATCAATTTTTTTTCCTAAGAGTTTTTGGTGATTTTTTACTATCTATATTTTAAAATAATCCTGGAATCTTGCAGTTTTCTTTCTGGCCACTAGGTACAGTAAAAGATTAAGCCAACAGAAAAGACAACAGGAGATTATGACAGCTCAGCCTCCCTGTAAACTGACCTTAGAAAAGGTCACCAAGCATTCCCAGAGACCTTTCCCATTCATGTCAGTGGGACAGCTCCTCTCTATTGTTGCCTATATCCATGGGACTTGCTTTAAAGCAGCTCTCTACATGTTGTTAAATGAAACCAATCAGAATGATTTTACTAATAAAGCTCCTAGCTGTGCTAGATAGATATCCTATTCAGTTTTACTAGCAAATATGCTTTTTCTTCCTCTGTAGCTTCACATCCAGGGAAAATAGCTCTTAATCCAGTCTGCGGGGGTAGGCAGAGTGCCATGAACTAGGCATTGGTCAGAGTCATGGTTCTCTGCCTGCCAGAGCACTCTGCAGGGGTGATTGACAGGCAGACAGACTTGTGTCCATCATTCTGAAGGAGGCAGGGTGGGTGGGGTGGCAGCTGACAGTGTCACAGGCCCACCTCTCACTGTCAGTCTGGGATAAAGCAACATGCCGAAACACTCAGCAGCGCTCAAGGTATGTATGCACTGCTTGTGTGATTGACAATGGAAAACTGGCAGCACGCACATATGCATATCTGCACATGTACCCTTTAAAGAAATTTGTCTCAGGTTACTGCATAAAATACTATTGCCCTTTGTGTGTTATAGGAGGAATGTAATTACTTTGCCATTGTATATGAGATATACAATCTTCCCGTATGTCTGTAGAAAGCAGTGTGACAGTGTGATGACCCAGCTAGATTGCTGCAACACATACTTCCTCTTTAACCTTCACAGCTGGTGATAGTCACAGTGCCACAGTAGCATTTTGTAACAAAGCACACATCATGTGAATACAAGGTGTCACATGTTCTCCTTTCAGTTGTAACAAGGCAGAAATAGTGACACAATGATTTAAATGTACTAGGTAAAATATCACTCTCATTTTAACTGGATCATTAAAGTCTACCAAACACAAGATAAAATTGTATTCACCATTCAAAGTGTTTACTGGAATCTATTACTAAATGTCAAAAGGCTGATAATAGAGGAACTATATGCACTTGGCTGTGGTGTAGGTGTTACTTCAATAAATATATTGTCATATATTAGTGTAGCCCTTTGATGTCTTGTGGAGCTTTATACAGAATATACTAACATTAGTCATGTAGGGGAAAAAATGAATGCAGGGGGACCTTACAGACGTAAATACATCTAGATTCCACTTTCCAAAAGTACAAGCTTCAAAACTTAAAGCGACTCTGTACCCACAGTCTGACCGCCCCCCCCCCCCCCAAACCACTTGTACCTTCGGATGGCTGCTTTTAATCCAAGATCTGTCCTGGGGTCCGTTTGGCAGGTGATGCCGTTATTGTCCTAAAAAACAACTTTTAAACTTGCAGCCCGTGCCAAACGGAAGTATATGTGCTCTAACTTTGCACCCCTCCGTCCCTCCTCCCCGCCCTCTTCATCATTAGGAATGCCACTGGAATATTTTCTCCTTGCTGAACACTGCACAGGTGCTTAACGATCCAGCCCATGTGCCGGGCTGGCACAAGTGGACAATAGGAGACAATCTGCCTGGAGCATTCCTAATGTTAAGAAGAGTGGAGAGGAGGGATGGAGGGGTGGTGCAAAGTTAGGGCACAGATACTCCTGTTTTGCACAGGGCTGAAAGTTTAAAAGTTGTTTTTTAGGACAATAACTGCATCACCTGCCGAACGGACCGCAGGACAGATCTTGGATTAAAAGCAGCTATCCGAAGGTACAAGTGGTTTGGGGGGTCAGATTGTGGGTACAGGGTCGCTTTAAAGGGAATCTGTCAGCACTTGGACTCAGTGTTGAGTAGTTGACGGCACTCTAGTAAATATGGTATGTCTGGTTTAGCTGTTCATGAAGCAGACTCCTCCCTCTTCTATTTGAATAATAATTCCAGCTTGGACACCAGCACATGCCATTTTAAGAACTTGTGCATGCACTGCTGATGTAAAGAGCCATGCATGTGTTGCATCCTAAACACATGCAGATGGTGCAGATGGGGAGAGTGGCACTCATGCACTGAGGGGCTGAAACCAATTTCCTAAGCTGGGAAACTCAATAGGGGAGATTTATCAAACTGGTGTAAAGTAGAATTGTCTCAGTCTTAGGGCCCTATTCCACGGGACGATTATCGTTTGGATAATCGTTAACGATTAACGATCTCAAACGACCGCTATTGCGAAAGACCTGAAAACGTTCACTCATTTCCATGGAACGATAATCGTTACTTATGATCGTAATTGCGATCGTTTCTCTTCGCTATTTATTCGCTATTGCGTTCGTATCTATTGAGAACGACCGAACGATGTCTTATTCAATGTGAACGATTTGCGAACGAGCAACGATAAAAATAGGTCCAGGTCTTATTAAACGATCAACGATTTCTCGTTCGGTCGTTAATCGTTAACTGCATTTCAACCGAACGATTATCGTTCAGATTCGAACGATTTAACGATAATCTGAACGATAATCGTCCCGTGGAATAGGGCCCTTACTTTACACCAGTTTGATGAATCTCCCCCAATGTGTCACTCTTTACAGAGTATAAAAGCATTTCTCTACATTCTGGTAGCCCAGCTGGATATATGAAAGATACCATGTGTCTCCTGGACCTGACAGCTATCTAACAGTGTCAGCAGTTTGGAACATGAATTGCATACTTTTTTCTCTTTTACACATACTTTCCTCTGTAAAAATGTTATGAATTTTAAGTGTTCTTCATTGCAATCGTCAAAAGTCAACATCTCATGCAAAGAAGAAAGTATTCTACCACACAAGTTCATATGTTAAAATAATGACAAACTTCTAGAATGTTTCAAGCAATTTTTGCATACCAATTAAAATGGGGATTATACATGTATATCATTTTTCATCCTTTCATTATACACTAACACTAACCTAAAATGTCATTAATAGACAGATTGGTACAGCATCTGTTTACTCCACATAAATGGCCTGATGGTCCATTGCAAATGGGCACCAACAGATCCCATTGACTCTAATGGGGTACATTGGGTGCTCTCCTGCCCCGTCCAGTACAGAGAGTCACGGCTCAATGTATCTAATTAAATCCAACTAGTATTGAAACAGCACAGGTTAGGCACGAAATAGTCAAAAAATAGGAGGGTGCACGTCTCACCAAACGGGATCCCAACCGTCCGGACAAAATCAAATGAAAGCGTGGAGACAGCACTCAGGTGAAAAAATGTGTGGTTTATTCACATCCCACTTCCCGCTGTATGTATCTGTCAATCAAATGACTGCCTTCTCTGTGAGCGCAGATGACCTGGCAAACACTGGACTTCCTGTGTTTAGACCCCTTGAAAAAAAAAGCGTCAGGACACAGGAATTGCCGTGTTTCCCATGATAATTAGAAAAAAAAAATGAATGTGAATTGCAAACTTGCCTTATTTCACATCTACTGTTGATTTAGATTTTGAAAGTTGAAACGAAAGGTACACTTTAAATCTACTTTATATATTCAAAATAGCTATTGTACCAACCTAATAATTACCTAAATATTTTGTGTATTTACTAAACATTGGAACCAAGTGTCATTTTGTGATCCATATACAGTCCTGTATTTAGGATGTATTTTTATACACCTCACTTTGTTTTATCTTTACAGAGGAGACGTGTTCGTATGATCGCAACACTGTTGCTGTGGCAATTGCTATAGTGGTAGTTGTTATCATAGTTGTAGCAATAGTTCTCTACTTCATTTGGCACAGGAGAAGATCAACTGGATATGAACGACTCTGAGCAGGATGGGATATTACACCGAAGGCTACAAAAGGGTCAACTTCAAAGTATTAGGAAAGACAAACCAGGAAATTCTAGTTCCATGTAAAAATGTTAATTTACAGCTGACAGAAAGCCAAATTCACACACAACTGTTCTATTACAGTCTTACTACAGTGATCAGATAACTTTTTTACTGCTTTGATTTTCTTTTAAATTTGCTTTGGAAATAGAGACTGTATGGTACGTTCATAGAATATATGGAGATGGTACTTAAACAGTGCTAGCCTCAGGGGCGGACACAGACTGCATAGGGCACCTGTGCAAAAAATTTGCCTGGTGCCCCCCATAAGCAAACGATGCCACCACATATCTGGCTGCCCCCCATCCTCACAGACTACCCATCCTGGCTGACCCCCCACCCCATACACAATACCCCACCTGACCCCCAGTGGTCCTCCATGTCATCAGGATCACCAATGTATGACTGCCAGGTGACGTCCTGAAGCAGGAGCATGGCGCCGCTGCGGCTGGCCTTGGCTCACATATCAATAGATAAGTGCGGTAAGCAAGGCGGGCTGCAGCTGCTGGCATCTCGGCACTGGCAGGCCACGGGTGGTTGGACACCTGATCAGGTGCCTGGTACATGGGTGGATGGACAATACATATCACCTATGCGGTGGGGCTCGGGGAAGTGGATGGGCCCGCTAGGCTGAGGCTCAGAGTTCGAGCCTGAAGGGCCCCTCTCTTGGCCTAGGCCCCTGTGCAGCTGAACCGGCTGCACAAGTGATATGTCCGCCACTGGTCTAGTATGATTCTAAAGAGCTATCCTCCTGCCATATACCAAAGTGTATGCTCAGATATTCCATCTAACAGACCATATAATCAGCTATAAATGACAGTATATTTATGGAATATCAGGCAGGAAATAGTGGAGTTCACCAATACGTTCATCAGTCTGTAGCCTGCACTTGATAGCAAACTGTAAACCTAAACCATTGGTAGAGTCTCAACAGGTACTAGGAGCAATTATACTAAATTTTAGTTTCCCTTTGCACTTGAAATGATTTTGATATCAGTATATTAAGGATATTTCAAATGTTTATTTAAAGGGGTATTCTCATCTCAACTAACATAGTTAAACTTGTAAATAATTGTATTTGCAAAAATAATTAACTGGATGTGTCCTACAGATTTAAGTGTATTAGTTGAGAAGGGAATGCTCCTTTAATTTATGGGCATGTTTATCTCCAAATAATATATGCCATTCCAATTATATATATGTTCCCCTAAACAGACATATTAAAACAAGAACTGGGAAGCACAGTGGCCCACTAGAGACTGGGATTGACATAAATGATGTACAATACCACCTAGCGGCCTTCTTTGGTTTTACAGTCAGTGCTAGGAACCTAAAAAAAACGTCACTGGTCACCTGACACTGAAGAACACCTCTGGTGCTGAATCTGGAACACACTACTGTCTCATAAAGAGGGTAATGTGAAAAAAGCTGTGCTTCTACAGATCTTACCTTCATCCACAGCTGGGCACGCTGTGGATGAAGGTAAGAAAATGATCTTCAATCGCAGTGCTGTTTAGAGAAATCTTGAAAATTGCTCTTGCACCTATGCAGGTTAGAAACTTCTAGTTTCCATTTAAGGAATACATAACCATGTAGTACAGGGGTGTCACGCTTGCAGCCCTCCAACTGTTGCCAAAGTAGGGCTGCAAGTCTGCCACCTGTGGTGTAGTACATAAGTGATATAAAGAATACAGATGTTACACTGTTATACATTTTCTAGCTTTTATTTAGGATCATTGTCTAGGTTATTTTTTTTGGTGCTTTACTGTGTTCAGTTTCTTAGGATAAATATTGGCTGTTCATCTCAATAAAACATTTTCCTTTCTTTGTTGTTGTAGTACATGATTTACTTACACAATATCTTAAACATATGTTTTCATCATTTTTTCATGCTGCTGTACCTCCAATAGAAACAAACAAACAAGCAAACAAAAGAATGGATAATTTTGTCTGGTTTGTCCTAAGAAATGTTTCTCTTCTGTCCCTTAATTTGCATAAAATTTGGAACAAAGCAAGAAAACCAACTAGCGGCTGGGTTCACACTGCTTTTTTTCCCCAAACTTTCCACCTTACCCTCATCTGTGCTTATAGCTCAATGATGCGTTAACTTATTCTAGCAATTCTGAGATTATTCTCTATTTACCTTGGGAGATATGGGAATTATATGTATATTTCACTTTATTCATATATATATATATATATATATATATATATATATATATATATATTACTTTATCTTACTGTCTCACCATGGGGTGTTCACTATTTGATTGTCTGATGACAGGCATGTATGGTTGGACCCCCCCCCCCGTTGTCATCTCTTACTTGTCCTCTATCCTGTAAATAGGGGACAAGTTTGTTTCGGGTTAGAATACCCCTTTAGGTGAGGATGCTAATACAGTATAAATATAGTATAAAGTTATAAAATAGTAATCCTTTATTGGGATAAAGAAAAAAAATGTAAGCTTACATCTGGAGCAACGGATTAAAATAAGAGATTTCTCCTGATTCAGGGTAGGAAGCCTTATTGTACAATGTTTATCAGCAAAAAGCTGCTTGGCTCCCACAGGGCATGGCACACCAGACTCTTTCCCTGATTGTGAGCCTTTTATGTGAGAATTGGCTTTAAACTGTCACTGTCATTATAACTTTCAAAATCTAAATCAACAAGTTTGCAATTTACATTCATTATTATTTTTTCTTTTTAGTTCTTATGCTATAAAACAAAGCTATACTTTACAGAAATCCAGTTCCAGTCTCCTAATGGCAGCTTTTTAGTTTTGTGCTGGTTAAAAAAAAAAAGAGACTAAATATGTGGGGGCTGCTTTATCAAAGGGTGTAAAATTATAGATTGGTATAAATTGCCCATGGCAACAACAGCTCCTCGCTGAACGCTGAGCTGATTGGTTGCTGTGGGCAGTTTGCACCAGTCTATAGTTTACACTCATTGATAAATCTAGGCCTTGAAGCCCAATCCAGTAAAGCTCAATGAATCTGTCAATTACATGGCTGCCTTCTCTGTGAGCGTAGATGACCTGGGAAACCAGGGAATTCCTGTGTTTAGACTCTATGGAAAGAAAAAATAATAAATGTAAATTGCAAACTTGCTTTATATCACTGTTGATTTAGGTTCTAAAAGTTGTAACAACAGTGACTCTTTAACCCCTTAAGGACCAGGCTAATTTTCCTTTTAGCATTTTTTCCTCCTTGTGTATATAAGGCCATAGCAGTTGCATTCTTACATATACGGACCCACATCAGCCCTTATTTTTTGCGTGACTAATTGTACTTCGCAATGACAGGCTGAATTTTTGCATAAAATATGCTGCGAAACCAGAAAAAAATTATATGCACGGTGAAATTGAAAATAAAAACTCAATTTTTTTTCTTTGGGAGGGCTTCGTTTTTACGCCGTGTGTCCTATGGAAAAACTGACATGTTATATATGTTCCTCAAGTTGGTACGATTAAAACGATATACAACTTGTATAACCTTTATATTAATTGATGGCTCGTAAAAAATTAAAATAAACTTTCCTTAAAATCACTCTATTCCCATGCTTATAGCGCTTTTATCCTTTGGTCTATGGGGCAGTGTGAGGTGTCACTTTTTGCGCCATGATGTGTTCTTTCTATCGGTACCTTGATTGCGCATATACGACTTTTTGATAAACTTTTTATTACAATTTTTCTGGATTTGATGCGACAAAAAATGCGCAATTTTGCACTTTGGATTTTTTTGCACTTACGCCGTTTATCGTGAGGGATCAGGAATTAAATAAATTAATATTTCGGGCAATTACGCACGCAACAATAACAAACATGTTTATTTATTTATATTTATAAAATGGGAAAACGGGGGTGATTTGGACTTTTACTAGGGGAGGGGGTTATTTATTAATAAAAACACTTTATTCTTTTTTTACATACAGTAATTAGAAGCCCCCTGGGGGACTCCTATATACACAGCACTGATCTCCCATTGAGATCAATGCTGTGTATATAACAGAGCACTGATCCATCAGATCGGTGCTCTATTATAATGGTCTGCTGCAGACCATCTACATAGATTGCCGAGATACATTCCAATGCTGAGCCCCGGCCGGCTCATTTGAACGGATCTCCCCTCCGTGATCACATTGGGGGGGGGGGGGGGGGGGGGAGATCCCTCACTAGATACCAGGGACAGGGGGCCACATACAGTATTCAAATGTAGCTGTCAGCTTTGACAGCTGCATTTGAATAGTTAATAAGCCGGCAGTGGCGGCTAATACCCGCGGTCCCTGGTTGCACATAGCAATCGGGGATCACGGGACGCAGAGAGGGCTCACCCTTAACGGCCACATGACGGGTATACCCGTCATGCGTCGTTAAGGGGTTAAGTGGCTCTCACTGGTGTCTTCTATTGGGTCCAATTCCCTCAGGATATAAGTGCAGTAGATAAAGTGGAGGCTCATCCCTCTCTCCACCCACTCAAAAAACTAGGAACAGGTTTGTACCTAACCCAACTAAAGCTTGGTTTACTTGGCGTCAGAGGCTCTGATAAGGGTCTCTATCGCACATTTGATTTAAAACTACATACATGCTGAATTTTACTGTCCCATTACGCTCCTACAAAATGTCAGATAGAAGTGGAAAACATCAATTGAGTCTGTTGGGGTCCACATAAGTCCGCTGGTGTGTTTGTCTTTGTTTGCCATGAGGGCTGCCTCACCTAATGAGGGCTGCGGGGCCGGTCTGTGCTGTGCAGCCACTGAAGCCCCTAAGCCTATGAGGCTTATAGTTAAAAGCAAACTGCTCTGACAGTGTTTAAACTGCAGGCAGTGTTCTTCCTCTGGCCACAAGCCGCTCTCTCCTCCCAGCTGTCTCTCCTGCTTCTGGCTAGAGGGGCCTGAAGACAGAGAAGATGGTGTTCTGCATGGAGGCAGGTAATAACTGTACAGAGGAGACCTACACAAGAGTACATAGAGGATACATGTATATATACACAGGAGGAGACCTACACAGGAGTACATAAAGGATACATATATTCAGGAGGAGACCTACACAGGAGTACATAAAGGATACAGTACATATCTACAGGAGGTCTATATACAGGAGTACATAGAAGGTACATATATACACAGGAGGAGGCATACACAGGAGTACACAAAGGATACATATACAGTATACAGGAGGAGATCTATATATAGGAGTACATAGAAGGTACAGTACATATATACAGGAGGAGATCTATATAAAGGAGTACATAGAAGGTACATATATACAGGAGGAGGCATACACAGGAGACATATATCCAGGAGTACATAGAGGATACATATAAGTATGTGTGTTTGTTGTTTTATTATTATTATTTTCTTACTAATGAGGGGTGCGCACATGAGGGGAGTGTTCTAAAAGGATGAACCATGGGTGAAGGATTGATAAAAACTACGATAAAATATAGAAACTTATGTTTCCAAGCATCTTGTATTGTAGTATGACGGAAGTCAAAAGCTTTCCCAGCATCTTACACTTACAATTGTGCTAATTGGTTCCCTATAAAGCACCACTCCAGCCCTTACCCTCCCCACATTAGTGCAGAGAAGGTAGATGGCAACCTGAACCTGTACTTCTTTCCAGCGGTACTGTTCTGACAGTTCAGATAACATCTCCAGCCCTTCTGGTCATTTGTGACCAGGTAATTCCTGCTGCTCTGTGTGAAGGGGCCAGAAGTTATTTTGTCAATGTAAGTCTATGGGACAGTTCTATGTCAGTGCTAAGCTGTTCCATATACTTATACAGGAAAGTGACTTCTGACTCCTTTACAGGATGCAGTAGGATTTCCCTGGTTACAATGACTGGAGGGGCTGAATGTGTTATCTGAACTGCCAGAACATTGCCGCTGGAGGAAGTACAGGTCCGGGTTGCCATCTACCTTCCTTGCACTGATGTGGGGAGCGTAATAATAGGTAAAAGCCAGAGTGGTCCATAAGGAATGGGGCCGCTATCCTGCTACTCATGGGCCAGTGCTGGGTGCTTGCCCTCCAGACAAAAATTTGTCAGCAAGCCCCTGCTGGTTCCTAATACCTGTCAATGCCATAAGAACTGTTTTGCTCAGCCAATCATTGACCACAGTCATGTCCCACCTTAGTGATTAGTAAAAATTGATCTTCTATCATCTGCAGATCGTGCTAAGTAGGCAGAGCTTCACGGCAACTGTGCCTCTTAGCCCCACCCACAATGCCACCACAGGTCCTGAGCCTCTGGCATCATCGGCACATAGGCCCTGCCCCCTTGACAGCCATTGCTATGGGCCGACCTAGAGGGGGTGGGACCTAGACCTTTAGGCCAGCCTGTTCCAATGGCCAGCGCGGGGGCAGGGCCTATGTTGCAATGATGTCACGGAGGGGTAATATTCGGGGAGGAGTTAGCGTTAGTCATTTTTTTACCAATTAACACTAAGCCCTGACTAATAATGGATCCATCTGTCAGATGGCTTACACTACTAAGCCTGTAAAGTAAATAAGCTGACAAGACACAATTGAAAAAAAAATGTTTTATTTAAAAAAAAAAAAAACACTGCCACACCCCTCGACCATTTTACATAAAAAAAAAAATACAAACAGCTGTCATCAATATAGTCCAACGAATCTGACAATCTTCTGGATACTGATATCTGAAAAACAAAAGGGGAGACAGACACACACAAAAAAGGTTGAGGCAGAAGACCCATCATTTTGACAGTTGTTCTGCTCCATACAGTATGCAGCATCTTGTCGAATGCTGCTTAAAGTCTGGCACACAAGGGGTTAAGTGAGGATGCATTGCATATACACTTAACCCTTTGGGTGGCAGACCAGACAATGTGGCCCCCAGAGGGTTAAGTGAGGATGTATTGCATCCACACTTAACCCCCTGGGGACCAGACTGATCTCACACTGTACCCATACAGCTGGGATGGGTGCAGTGCGGGGAAGGGGAAACATCAATACTCACCTCTGAAGTCTTCTGGCTCAGTAGAGACTTGTGCAATGTCATAAGACCAGTCGAAACGATAAAGGGGTTATCCAGCTCTTCAAAAACATAACCACTTTTCCCCCTTTCTTGTCTCCAGATTGGGTGGGGTTTCAAACTCAGTTCCATTGAAGTAAATGGAGCTTAACTGCAAACCACACCTCAACTGGAGACAAGAGTAGGGGGAAAAGTGGCCATGTTTTTGTAGCGCTGGATAACCCCTTTAAGTTTTTACTGCCAACAGCACATCAGGAAAGCGACCAGACTCCCACACAGAGTAATACATGCCAGTGCAGCGCACGCCAGACTGCAGCTGAAAGCAAACCCTGGAAGCAAACAGTGATCCCTGCAGCGGTCAGTGATGATTGCTGAGGCCCGACATACCCAACACCCCCCCCCCCCCCAGTGTGTGTGTGTGTGTGTGGGGGGGGGGGGGGGGGGGTCTGTATACAGGGGGAGAGGACTGGTGTGTGGGGTCTGTATACAGGGGGAGAGGACTGGTGTGTGGTCTGTATACAGGGCAGAGGACTGGCGTGTGGGGTGTCTGTATACAGGGGGAGAGGACTTGTGTGTGTGTGGGGTGTCTGTATACAGGGGAGAGGACTGGTGTGTGTGGGGTGTCTGTATACAGGGGGAGAGGACTGGTGTGGGGGGGGGTCTGTATACAGGGGGAGAGGGGACCAGTGTGTGTGTGTGTGTGGGGGGGGGGGGTCTGTATACAGGGGGAGAGGGGACCAGTGTGTGTGGGGGGGGTCTGTATACAAGGGGAGAGGGGATCAGTGTGTGGGGGGGGGTCTGTATACAAGGGGAGAGGGGACCAGTGTGTGTGGGGGGGTCTGTATACAAGGGGAGAGGGGATCAGTGTGTGTGGGGGGGTCTGTATACAAGGGGAGAGGGGATCAGTGGGGGGGGGGGTCTGTATACAAGGGGAGAGGGGACCAGTGTGTGTGTGTGGGGGGGGGGGGTCTGTATACAGGGGGAGAGGGGACCAGTGTATGTGTGTGTGTGTGTGTGGGGGGGGGGGTCTGTATACAGGGGGAGAGGGGACCAGTGTGTGTGGGGGGGTCTGTATACAAGGGGAGAGGGGACCAGTGTGTGTGGGGGGGTCTGTATACAAGGGGAGAGGGGACCAGTGTGTGTGTGTGGGAGTCTGTATACAAGGGGAGAGGGGACCAGTGTGTGTGTGTGTGTGTGGGGGGTCTGTATACAGGGGGAGAGGGGACCAGTGTGTGTGTGTGTGGGGGGGGGGGGGTCTGTATACAGGTGGAGAGGGGACCAGTGGGGGGGGGGTCTGTATACAGGGGGAGAGGGGACCAGTGTGGGGGGGGTCTGTATACAGGGGTCCTCTCCCCCTGTATACAGACCCCACACACCAGTCCTCTCCCCCTGTATACAGACCCCACACACCAGTCCTCTCCCCCTGTATACAGACCCCACACACACCAGTCCTCTCCCCCTGTATACAGACCCCACACACACCAGTTCTCTCCCCTATATACAGACCACACACACACCAGTCCTCTCCCCTGTATACAGACTCCACACACACCAGTCCTCTCCCCTGTATACAGACTCCACACACACCAGTCCTCTCCCCCTGTATACAGACCCCACACACCAGTCCTCTCCCCCTGTATACAGACCCCACACACCAGTCCTCTCCCCCAGTATACAGACCCCACACACCAGTCCTCTCCCCCAGTATACAGACCCCACACACCAGTCCTCTCCCCCAGTATACAGACCCCACACACCAGTCCTCTCCCCGTGTATACAGACCCCACACACACACACCAGTCCTCTCCCCGTGTATACAGACCCCACACACACACACCAGTCCTCTCCCCGTGTATACAGACCCCACACACACCAGTCCTCTCCCCCTGTATACAGACCCCACACACACACCAGTCCTCTCCCCTGTATACAGACCCTACACACCAGTCCTCTCCCCTGTATACAGACCCTACACACCAGTCCTCTCCCCTGTATACAGACCCTACACACCAGTCCTCTCCCCTGTATACAGACCCTACACACCAGTCATCTCCCCCTGTATACAGACCACACACACCAGTCCTCTCCCCCTGTATACAGACCCCCCACACACCATTCCTCTCCCCCTGTATACAGACCACACACACACCAGTCCTCTCCCCCTGTATACAGACCCCACACACACACCAGTTCTCTCCCCTGTATACAGACCACACACACCAGTCCTCTCCCCTGTATACAGACTCCACACACACCAGTCCTCTCCCCCTGTATACAGACCCCACACACCAGTCCTCTCCCCTGTATACAGACCCCCCCCACACACCAGTCCTCTCCCCCTGTATACAGACCCCACACACCAGTCCTCTCCCCCTGTATACAGACCCCACACACACCAGTTCTCTCCCCTGTATACAGACCACACACACCAGTCCTCTCCCCCTGTATACAGACCCCACACACACCAGTCCTCTCCCCCTGTATACAGACCACACACACCAGTCCTCTCCCCTGTATACAGACCCCCCACACACCAGTTCTCTCCCCTGTATACAGACCACACACACCAGTCCTCTCCCCTGTATACAGACCCCCCCACACACCAGTCCTCTCCCCCTGTATACAGACCCCCCCCACACCAGTCCTCTCCCCTGTATACAGACCCCCCCCACACACCAGTCCTCTCCCCCTGTATACAGACCCCCCCACACCAGTCCTCTCCCCCTGTATACAGACCCCACACACACCAGTCCTCTCCCCTGTATACAGACTCCACACACACCAGTCCTCTCCCCTGTATACAGACTCCACACACACCAGTCCTCTCCCCCTGTATACAGACCCCACACACCAGTCCTCTCACCTGTATACAGACCCTACACACACCAGTCCTCTCCCCCTGTATACAGACCCCACACACCAGTCCTCTCCCCCAGTATACAGACCCCACACACCAGTCCTCTCCCCCAGTATACAGACCCCACACACCAGTCCTCTCCCCCAGTATACAGACCCCACACACCAGTCCTCTCCCCGTGTATACAGACCCCACACACACACACCAGTCCTCTCCCCGTGTATACAGACCCCACACACACACACCAGTCCTCTCCCCGTGTATACAGACCCCACACACACCAGTCCTCTCCCCCTGTATACAGACCCCACACACACACCAGTCCTCTCCCCTGTATACAGACCCTACACACCAGTCCTCTCCCCTGTATACAGACCCTACACACCAGTCCTCTCCCCTGTATACAGACCCTACACACCAGTCCTCTCCCCTGTATACAGACCCTACACACCAGTCATCTCCCCCTGTATACAGACCACACACACCAGTCCTCTCCCCCTGTATACAGACCCCCCACACACCATTCCTCTCCCCCTGTATACAGACCACACACACACCAGTCCTCTCCCCCTGTATACAGACCCCACACACACACCAGTTCTCTCCCCTGTATACAGACCACACACACCAGTCCTCTCCCCTGTATACAGACTCCACACACACCAGTCCTCTCCCCCTGTATACAGACCCCACACACCAGTCCTCTCCCCTGTATACAGACCCCCCCACACACCAGTCCTCTCCCCTGTATACAGACCCCCCCCACACACCAGTCCTCTCCCCCTGTATACAGACCCCACACACCAGTCCTCTCCCCCTGTATACAGACTCCACACACCAGTCCTCTCCCCCTGTATACAGACCCCACACACCAGTCCTCTCCCCCTGTATACAGACCCCACACACACCAGTTCTCTCCCCTGTATACAGACCACACACACCAGTCCTCTCCCCCTGTATACAGACCCCACACACACCAGTCCTCTCCCCCTGTATACAGACCACACACACCAGTCCTCTCCCCTGTATACAGACCCCCCACACACCAGTTCTCTCCCCTGTATACAGACCACACACACCAGTCCTCTCCCCTGTATACAGACCCCCCCACACACCAGTCCTCTCCCCCTGTATACAGACCCCCCCACACCAGTCCTCTCCCCTGTATACAGACCCCCCCCACACACCAGTCCTCTCCCCCTGTATACAGACCCCCCCCACACCAGTCCTCTCCCCCTGTATACAGACCCCACACACACCAGTCCTCTCCCCTGTATACAGACCCCCCCACACACCAGTCCTCTCCCCCTGTATACAGACCCCCCCCACACCAGTCCTCTCCCCTGTATACAGACCCCCCCCACACACCAGTCCTCTCCCCCTGTATACAGACCCCCCCCACACCAGTCCTCTCCCCCTGTATACAGACCCCACACACACCAGTCCTCTCCCCCTGTATTCCCTCCATGTTACTGTGGATATTGCAGCTTTCCTCCCTCTGTTTCTGCACAGTGAATGGTGCAGCAGCTCACTGCTTCCTACTTCCGGTCGAGGCCCCGCCCCTCCAGGTGACATCACACCTCAAAGGAGAGGATACACTCTAGCATCTACCATAAAGTTTGGGTTGTGAAAAATACATAAAGCCGCTGTTAGTACAGCTGATCACTCCGGCGTCCCGTCTGCCACAAAAACCTCCTTTGTTATCGCGTCAGGTGTCCGCACGGGGCGTGTCAGACGCGTCACTGGGCTGTCAGTCAGACACCAACATGGCGGCCACCTTGGTGTTTCTCAGCAGAAGACGCTGTCCGGTCCTTCCAGCCGTACTACATTCCCGGTGGGTTATTCACTGCTGCGGCGCAACTTCGGTTCCTTACAGCTGTAATCTGATGCACCGCATAGTTATTGCTCGGCTTATGTCTGTATAGACGTACATACACGTCTGCTGTACACTGCCCTCATAGGTGACACCACATCACTGAACCTAATGGACAGAGAACCTGTCATTAGCAGCGGGCCAGGTTACTGACTGACTTCACAATCCTTAGAGAGATGACTGCTGGCACCTGATTGGTTGTCAGGGACGACGCCTTCCCTTCCCCTTTGTATGGTTCCCTCCTGTCAGTGTACAGTCTCGTGTGTTGCCCCCCTAGTTATGATGCGAATATGAAGACTACAGAAAAGACGCCCCATGTGAATACACCCTTATGTGTCCTTCCTTTATGCTCAGTCACTGCAATACACACGCAATCTTCGGTCAGAAAAGCAATAATACATTTATTCAGTTCATCCTCTTAAGGTTTTTTTAAATAGATTTATTGTTGACTAGGCGTTCTCCACACTTGCCTAGTTAGCAGTTTTCACCCCCTTTTTTTAACCCCTTAAAGGAATCCCTGGTTTAGCACCACCTTCCTTGTGCCAAAACAGAGACAAGCTCTGTAAGGGTACAAACACACACACCGTATACGCAGCAAATACGCAGCAGGTTAGATATAAATAACTGAACACAGCATCAAATCTGCTGCGTATTTGCTACGTATCTGCTGCGTATACGGTGTGTGTGTGTTTGTACCCTTAGGGTACAAACCCACTTGCTGGATCCGCAGTGAGTCCCCTTGCTGCGTATTTGCAGCGAGACTCGCTGCGGATCCGGCCCCTATTCTTTCAATGGAAGACAAAATCGCAGCATGGATGTACATCCCTGCTGCGATTTTGTCTGCAGCCCGCCCCATTAACCCCCTGGCCGCCAGACATCAGGGCTCCCGGTGTCTTCACTGCCCGCCCGGCCAATCAGTGCGCTGCGGCGGGTAGCGCACTGATTGGCCGGGTGGGACGTGCCGGGAGCCACCGAAGCAAGCAGGAGCCGGGATCAGGTAATGTATATCCTGCCCGCCCCGATCGCCCACAGCCCCCGGCCGCAAGATCGCCCCCCGGCCCCACGATCGCCCCGCAGGCCCCAGCCGCACGATCGGGCGGTCGGGGGCTGCAGGGGGGCGGGCAGGATATACATTACCTGATCCCAGCTCCTGCTTGCTTCGGCGGCTCCCGGCACGTCCCGCCCGGCCAATCAGTGCGTTGCCCCGCCGCAGCGCACTGATTGGGCGGGCCGTGAAGACACCGGGAGCCCCGAAACAAGCAGGAACGGGGACCTGGTAATGTATAATGTTTGGCGGCCGGGGGGTTAATGGGGCAGGCTGCAGACAAAATCGCAGCAGGAATGTACATCCCTGCTGCGATTTTGTCTTCCATTGAAAGAATAGGGTCCGGATCCGCAGCGAGTCTCGCTGCAAATACGCAGCAAGGGGACTCGCTGCGGATCCGGCAAGTGTGTTTGTAGCCTTAAGGTACAAACACACACACACCGTATACGCAGCAGATCTGCAGCAGATTTGATGCTGTGTTCAGTTATTTAGATCTAATCTGCTGCGTATCGCAGCAGTAAATACGCTGCGTATACGGTGTGTGTTTGTACCCTGAGGGTACAAACACACACGGCATATACGCTGCGTATTTACGCAGATACGCAGCAGATTAGATCTAAATAACTGAACACAGCATCAAATCTGCACCACCAAATCTGCTGCGTATCTGCTGTGTGTGTTTGCACCCTTAGGCTATGTTTACACTATGTATATTTAAGGCTGTATTTGGTCCTCATCTCAGGTCCTCATAGCAACCAAAACCAGGAGTGGATTGAAAACACAGAAAGGCTCTGTCCACACAATGTTGAAATTGAGTGGATGGCGGCCATATAACAGTAAATAACTTCCATTATTTTAATATAACAGCCGTTGTTTTAAAATAACAGCACATATTTGCCATTAAATGACGGCCATCCACTCAATTACAACATTATGTGAACGGAGCCTTTCTGTGTTTTCAATCCACTCCTTGTTTTGGTTGCTATACAGCCTCAAACATACAGCCTCAAATATACGTAGTGTGAACATAGCCTTAGGGTATAAACACACACACCGTATACGCAGCATATTTACTGCTGCGATACGCAACAAATACGCAGCAGATTAGATCTAAATAACTGAACACAGCATCAAATCTGCACCACCAAATCTGCTACAGATCTGCTGCGTATCTGCTGCATATACGGTGTGTGTATTTGTACCCTTAGGGTACAAACACACACCGTATACGCAGCGTATTTACTGCTGCGATACGCAGCAGATTAGATCTAAATAACTGAACACACCATCAAGTCTTCACCATCAAATCTGCTGCAGATCTGCTGCGTATCTGCTGCATATACGGTGTGTGTGTTTGTACCCTTAGGGTACAAACTCACACAGCGTATACACAGCAGATACGCAACAAATACGCAGCAGATTTGTTGGTACAGATTTGATGCTGTGTTCAGTCATTTAGATCTAATCTGCTGCGTATTTGCTGCGTATTTGTTGCGTATTTGCTGCGTATCGCAGCAGTAAATACGCTGCATATACGGTGTGTGTGTTTGTACCCTTAGGGTATAAACACACACACCGTATACGCAGCATATTTACTGCTTGCGATACGCAGCAAATAAGCAACAAATACGCAGCAGATTAGATCTAAATAACTGAACACAGCATCAAATCTGCCCCGTCAAATCTGCCCCATCAAATCTGCTGCGTATTTGCTGCGTATCTGCTGCGTATACGGTGTGTGGGTTTGTACCCTAAGAGTGGACTAGAGGTGGTCCGTGTATTAAGGCCAGTTCACATAGAGGAAAAATTGGCGCAAATCCATCAATTGATGTCAATTCTTTGAGTGGAGAGTGGGAGAAGCAGAGGCCCCGTAGCCGTCCCATTGAAACAGACGGCAGTCGGGATTCCTCGCAGGAGACCTCTGCTGCGGAATTTTGCTGATTTTACTCTGTGTGAACTGGCCCTTAGAAGTAGGGATGAGGGAATTTACAGTAATAATGAAGCAAAATGCTCATTATCTCTGCAATCCGCTCATCAGCCTTTTAACTGACTGCCGCTGCATGCCGCTCCTCCCTGGGTGCTGGGAAAAGCTGCATCCAGTCCTGGGAACCTTCCTTCATATTAGGGCCTGGTCGCACTGAGTAATTCTAGTGGAATTTCAAGTGGAGCTTGCGCCACAGACTCCACTTAAATTCTGCCTGTCCTATTCATCGAATAAGATGCCTCGTCAATTCTTTGAGCGGAGAGCAGAGGCACACAAAATATGACATTGAGACAGTAAGGCAGGCAGAATTTCAAGTGGGTTCCGCACAGAATTTTTACTTATTTTGCTCAGTGTGAATGGGGCCCTTAGTGAGCAATGCACGTGCCGATTCTAGACAGAAGGGCAGATTGGCTTTGGAAGAAAGACGATTTGGCCAGGAGCCTTTGTGGGTCAACCACATTTTTGTATATGCTAAAAAAAAAAGTGGATATATTTCAGTACTTTTTTTTTTTTTTTAATAATGTAAGTCAATAGGATTCTGCAGTATGGCATGCAATAATATTTGTTCTTGCCCTTCTTTTAATTTTATATTTACATATTCACAGATGTAAAGCTGGGTTCACACTGTATTTTTGTTTCCACATAACATGTACGTTATGGTTAAAAAAGGATGACGCTGTATGCTATACTGCTGAATCTGTCTCCCATTGACTTAGTTTGTTTTTTTTTAAGTACACAAAAATACGATTGTCTATTATTTTTTTGTATGTGAAAATTAAACGTACTGAAATGGTGAAACTGCCACAAATGCCCAAATTACCAGTACAACACATTCCGAATGGGGCAATATTCCATCTTATAGACTGACTTGGCTTGTCGTTCAGCTCAGTATCCTGGGCTGCCCCTTTGATAATGCCTTTTTTATTTTTCACAATAAATATATATTTATATACTGACCCTTTAGTACGTGATCTTACTGACTTGTATCTGTTTTCACCTTTTCTAGGACTCGGAAATGTAGCTCTATTTCCCTAAGATATGCATCTGTAGGTACGCTATGCTTCGGTCTTTGATCACTATTTGTAGATGTAAGCATTATTGTATAAACTGATGGTTAGAGATGAGCGAATTAACAGTAAGTGAAGCACTTTGTTATCTCTGCAATCCGCTCATCAGCCTGCTGCCATTTAACTCACTGCTGCTCCTTCTACGTTGCTGGAAAAAAGCTGGATCCAGTCCTGGGAAACTGGGAGAAGTTTCCCAGGACTGGAGCTAGCTTTTTCCAGGGGAGGAGCAGCAGTCAGTTAAATGGATGCAGGCTGGAGAGTGAATTGTAGAGATAACAAAGCATTTGACTTCGTTATTACTGTAAATTCGCTCATCTCTACTGATGGTAGGAGTCAGTAGTCATATAAACATTATATACCTTCAAAATTCACATTCTAATAACAGAGTTGACTTACTATAGTTATAATATTCCAGTACAGAAAAATTACTTTTTAGCATGTTAATTAAGATTTTTTTTTACTCAAAGTGAAGCTAACAGGAGGTCAGAAGTCTCTAACCTGCGGTTATGTTCCCATAGCTCACAGCGCCCTGAGAATAATAGAAGGGAAATCTTGAGTTTTGAGTTTCATATTCAAATGAGGTGGTTTGGTGTACTGGGGGTGGGCCTACCACCTTCAGTGGATTATTCCACCCCTCCTAATAAATATTGAAGTCGCACTCTACAGTGACGTCACTCTGGCATTCATCACTGCAGAGCACCAGATGCATTTTCATTAGGAGGGGTGGGCCCACCAGGACGGATCAGTGCATTGAGAGTGGTAGTCCCACACAGAATGCACCAAACTGCCTAGTTTGCATCTGGGGGAAAAAAAAACCCTCAAGATTTCCTAAAAATGGCACTGAGGATCAAGGTCAGAAAAAGACCTTCATTCCTAGCACCATGTTTACTATGGGAACAGCACGTCGGGTTTGAGACTTTAACCTGCTGTTAGTTTCCTTTTAATTCTATTTTATGAACCGTTACAAAGAAATACTGACGCTCAGCTTAAAGTGAATCATCATCAGGTACATCACTTTTTCAATTTATTTTTTTATTTACCTCAGCCACTCGGCGCCAACACGGGGAACCCAGTGATACGGCCCTTTTTTGAAACGCCACCTGGTTCCTGCACCCCCCCACAGTGTGATTGTATCCTCTCCCCTCTGTGATGTGGCTCCATTGATTCCAATGGAGCATTATCACAAAGGGGAGGAAGTTTTGTCACACTGGGGGGGTGGCAGGCCTGCCCACAGTACTCCAAGCCGAGCTAGTGCTCTGGAAAAGACAGACGTCAAGAGCAGGGACAGTGTGGCATTTAAAAAAAAGAAAAAAAAAAAGGATTGGGCCATTGCTATCCCTGCGTCGGGGCTGAGCAGCTAAGGTAAAAAAAAACCACAAAGTACCTGATGGTTTGCTTTAAGTAGAATTCTCACTGGTCTTGTGATACACTGCAGAGTATTTCACTGCTGATAAAACTGTAACAAATGGGGGTAATTTACCAAGGTTTGGGCCTTTTTTTATGCCAGTTTTCTGGTGTAAGCCTTTACAATTCCCCCACACTTCAGATTACATAACATCTTGCACAGGGGAAACATGTATAGATCATGATATCTGCCAAGCTAAACTCTACCGCTTCATTTACAGCTAGGCAGCCTATCACTATTCACTGTGTTTTGTTTATTAGGAAGAAGTAAGATTGAGAAGGTGCTGATCGCAAACAGAGGAGAGATTGCCTGCAGAGTGATGCGGACGGCTAAGAAGATGGGCGTACAATCTGTAGCTGTTTATAGTGAGGCAGACAGGGATTCCATGCATGTATCATTGGTAATGTATTTTAATGTTAAATGAACACTAGCATTATTCCATCTATCCTGCACTGTTCTTTAGTTAAGATATAGTCTAGTTATTTATCAGCACTGCTATGCTTAGACACACAACATGGGGTCCCAAGCCACTGGTTGCATATATTTAGAGTATATAGACATCTTTAGGCATAGTCATAGATGTCCATGAATATGACACAGTTTCTGCTTTTCCACCTATTTCTTTCTATAAGACTTTGGAGTGTCAGACAGCGTAAAAAATATCAAAAGTAGCACATTTTTGTATGCTATAAAACTGGCATATAGTGATTGTAAATTCTTGCCATAGTTTGTATGGCTTCCTACTACTAAGAAGCACAGATTCTAGATGCTGATACAAAGCTCCATAGGTACACATTTATTTTAGCATTACTTCTTCTTAATGCTAAATTCACACTGGACGTATATGCAGCGGATAACCTCTCCTGTCAGTGTCAATGTGATAACATACTTGCAGAGGGATTGTCATCCCGATGCAAGTATGTACGTCCCGCCTCCATTAACCCCCTGTCGCCGGGAAGATACTTTACCTGCTCCACGATCTGGCCGCATTCGCAGCAGGATGGCAATCCCACTGCGAGTATGTAATCACATTGAGAGGAGAGGTACCCGCAGCTGATTTTGCTGTGAACTTGCAGTGTGAAATTCGCTGCTGATACGTCCAGTGTGAATCTAGCCTATTTCAAGTCTGAGTATAACAGTGTTTTCACCTGTTGCATTTGTATAGCTTCATGAAGCCTGGAATGCCTGGATTTGTCTGCTGTTAGGACCACAAGGAGCTTACAGCAGAATAAACCAAAGGCACATTTCTATGGCGTATACTTCTCTAGAATATCTAACTGAATTATTGATTTCTTTTATGATTTACTTTTTCAGGCGGATGAAGCATATCTTATTGGACCAGCTGCTTCTCAACAAAGTTACCTTGCTATGGACAAAATAATACAAGTAGCTAAAAGTTCGGGTGCTCAGGTAATGCAATGTAAGAGTATACTGTAAGGATGGCTTGCCATGGGCCAGTAGGCACCAGTAACAACAGTATGCCGAAACCACATGCATTTTACAGTTTATTACTTATTTTTTCATGAGATTTTTTTTTGTCCTCAAAGTAATTGGAGGTGAAAAACTTTTTTTTTACACGTATTATCTGTAATACTGTGTGGGCAAAAAGGACACCAACAATGGAGTAATTTGCTGTAAAATGGTGTGTTTGATGTGCAGTTGTGGGAGGGCCACCGATACATACATCTTATTAGAATACACCCTTTTGATTAACATGTAATACTGTACCCAGGTAACCTTATTGTCACTTACTTTATATTACCTTAACTCATTGATTATTACAGCTGTTGGGAAACTACAACAGCCAGCATACCTAGTCTTTGGCTATCAGGGCCTGCTAGGAGTTCGGCTACATTCTTACCTCAAATACACACTACGTATAATTCAGTCAGTATTGTGGTCCTTATATTGCAACCAAAACCAGGAGTAGATTGAAAACACAGAAAGGCTCTGTTCACACAATGTTGAAATTGAGTGGATGGCCGCCATTTAATGGCAAATATTTGCTGTTATTTTAAAACAACGGCTATTATATTGAAATAATGGCAGTTATTTACTGTTATATGGCGGCCATCCACTCAATTTCAACATTGTGTGAACAGAGCTTTTCTGTGTTTTCAATCCACTCCTGGTTTTGGTTGCAAAATGAGGACCACAATACTGACTTAAATATACGTAGTGTGAACCCAGCCTGAGGCTGCATTTCCACGTTCCGTGATCCTAACGGATCACGGACGTGGAATGCATGTACCGGAGTCCCCCCGCGCCCGGACAGCATCTGTAATTAGATGCTGGGAGCGGGGGAGACTGTATTCAACAGCGCGGCACTTATGAATACAGTCTCCCCCGCTCCCAGCATCTAATTACAGATGCTGTCAGGGTGCGGGGGGACTCCGGTACATGCATTCCACGTCCGTGATCCTAACGGATCACGGAACGTGGGAATGCAGCCTTAGGCCAGTTTCACACAGAACGGAATTGCAGCGGATTTCACACTTGCAAGCTCGCAGCTAAATCTGCTGCAATTCCCAACACTGTCAGTTTCAATAGTGTACATACTCGCAGCAGAATTTTGATCCCGCTGCAAGTATGTGAACACCGCCCCGCTTAACCCGCTGCAGCCTGGTGAATACATTACTGGTCCGCGCTCCGTCTTGCTTCTAGGACTCCTGGCATCCTGACGTCCCGCTTAGCCAATCAGTGCGCTGTCCCGCTGCAACCACTGATTGGCTGAGCGGGATGTGGGTGCCATAGAAGCAAGCCGGAGCGTGGACCTGTAATGAATTCAATGGGCTGTTAAGGGGGCGGCGTTTACATACTCTCAGGGAGATGAAAATTCTGCTGCGATTACAAAACTGACAGTTATGGGAATTGCAGCAGATTTCGCTGCAAACTTGCAAGTGTGAAACCCGCTGCAATTCCGTTCTAAGTGAAAAATGACCTTACATTCCGTGCAGGGGCGTAGCTAATGTCTCCTAGGCCCTGGTGCAAGAGGTCAACTTAGCCCCCCCCCTTCCTCGACCAAGCAATGCTATTTGTGTATATACTCAAGACTGATATTACCAATAATACCAGTATATAGGAAATATTGTAATATTGTCACCATACATATTACCGCCATACTGTCACTAACCAAACCCTGAATACTGAGACCAATATTGCCAATAATACCAGTACACAAGGGGGAAATATAACCATTACACCACAACTACTACCATCACCTCCATATTGTTACTGGCCAAATCCAGTATACTAAATCCAATAAAACACAGTACCAGATTACAAGTAACAAATAATACCACCACATACTGACTAACCACCACTGCTACTGAATGATCCAATGTACACAGTTCACTATCAACTCATCCAGTCATATAGAGGTGGATGCAGCTACACACAGGTTCTCTACTCCATATGCATCACAGTGCAGATATATTTAGTGACTCACAGGGGACGTCTTCTCTGATCGGAGTTCTTCCCTTTTCATCTTCATCTGTCCTGGGCCGTCATGAAAACTTCTCCGAGCCAAGAATCCACAGAATCTGCCAGACAGACATATTAGACTCCTCACTCCGGCACCATCCTTATCTCTATACACACTGCACATCTGTATTGGCCCCTTTACACCCTCATTTAGTGGGTAGGCTGACTCTATGTCAGTATATGCCCCCTCTGTGTGGTCCACTATAGTACATGCCCTATTACATACACCCCCGTGTAGTCCCCCTTATAGATGCCCCCCTGTGTTGTCACCCAGATAGATGGCCCACCATGTTATCCCCCTTATAGATGGCCCCCATGTTATCACCCTTATAGATGCCCCCCCCATGTTATCCCCCTTATAGATGTTCCCCATGTATCCCCTTTATAGATAAGTCCCCCTTATAGATGCCCCACCCTGTATCCACCTTATAAATGGTCCCCCCCCTGTATCCCCTTATAGATGGTCCCCCATGTATCCCCCTTATAGATGGTCCCCCCCTGTATCCCCCTTATAGATGGTCTCCCCTTATAGATGGTCCCCCCATGTA
The DNA here is from genome assembly GCF_027789765.1 of Dendropsophus ebraccatus. Lineage (NCBI taxonomy): Eukaryota > Metazoa > Chordata > Amphibia > Anura > Hylidae > Dendropsophus > Dendropsophus ebraccatus. The sequence goes on from NC_091459.1 coordinate 68,032,688, forward strand.
TCCCCCTTATAGATGTTCCCCTTCCTGTATCCCCCTTATAGATGGTCTCTCCCCCCTGTATCCCCCTTATAGATGCCCCCCCCATGTATCCACCTTATAGATGATGCCCCCCCCACACACTCACCTGACAACACAACACAACTCACCTGACAACTCGCTCCCCCGCTGTGTCTCTCTCTTCCTGTCCTCCGGTCTGGCTGTCATCTGACGCGGCTCTGTCCGCTCTTGTCCCCGGCAGCACATACATCAGTGATCTCTGTGCGCGCCGGGGATGTTACTTCCGGCACGGGGGCGCTTATTATCGACACACCCTGCGCTGGAAGTACTTCCCTCGCGTGCACAGAGATCACTGTATGTGCTGCCGGGGACGGGAGCGGGCAGAGACTGGAGCCGTGCGTCAGCCGGGGGCCCGTCCCAGCCTCCCTCTTGTGATCACAAGCAAAACTGCTTGCGGTCACAAGGGGGAATGGGAGGGGGGGTAGCGGCCCGGTTGCGGCGGCGACTGGGGTCACTACGCCACTGATTCCGTGTATGGTCTGTATATATGGACAGTGTGCTACGGAACGGACTTCATAATTCATTATGATGCCATGAGCTCTGATGCTGTTTAAATCTCCATGCTACTGTACTGATCTAGCTGTGTTAGTACAATAGCGCAGATTTAATTCTTTTGCAGCTCACATCATCACTATGAACAGGGCCGGCCTTAGGGGTGTGCGAGCAGTGCAGCCGCACAGGGCGCTGTGCACTCCCGGCAGGAAGGGGGCGCCACCTGCATCCCCCTGAGGCCATATATCCGTCCCCTGCCTCTGCACAGCAGCCGAGGAAGCTCTTCTCCCCGGACATGTGACTGCAGCCTGGCCCCCATCCCCCGCCCCCCACAGCGTCTCCCAGCTCACAGAGGCCCATAACCCCGCCCCCTCCCCCGACGGAGACACCAGCAGTGTGATCCTCGGCTCTACCTGCTTCTCCTCATGGGCAGAGACATCCTCCACTACTGCAGTGTGACTGTGAGTATATCTATCTCTGTCTGTGTGTGTTAGTGGAGTTTGTGTGTGCTCTGTGTGTGTTAGTGCTCTGTGTGGTAGGACAACATCTCCCAGCATGCCCCTGTGTGGTAGGACAACATCTCCCAGCATGCCCCTGTGTGGTAGGACAACAACTCCCAGCATACTCCTATGTGGCTCTCTGTGGTGAGACAACAACTCCCAGCATACTCCTATGTGGCTCTGTGTGGTAGGACAACAACTCCCAGCATACTCCTGTGTGGCTCTGTGTGGTAGGACAACTCCCAGCATACTCCTATGTGGCTCTGTGTGGTAGGACAACAACTCCCAGTATACTCCTGTGTGGCTCTGTGTGGTAGGACAACAACTCCCAGCATACTCCTATGTGGCTCTGTGTGGTAGGAGAACAACTCCCAGCATACTCCTGTGTGGCTCTGTGTGGTGGGACAACAACTCCCAGCATACTCCTGTGTGGCTCTGTGTGGTGGGACAACAACTCCCAGCATACTCCTGTGTGGCTCTGTGTGGTAGGACAACAACTCCCAGCATACTCTTATGTGGCTCTGTGTGGTAGGACAACAACTCCCAGCATACTCCTATGTGGCTCTGTGTGGTAGGACAACAACTCCCAGCATACTCCTGTGTGGCTCTGTGTGGTAGGACAACAACTCCCAGCATACTCCTATGTGGCTCTGTGTGGTAGGACAACAACTCCCAGCATACTCCTGTGTGGCTCTGAGTGGTAGGACATCTCCCAGCATGCCCCTGTGTGGTAGGACAACAACTCCCAGCATACTCCTATGTGGCTCTGTGTGGTGGGACAACAACTCCCAGCATACTCCTGTGTGGCTCTGTGTGGTGGGACAACAACTCCCAGCATACTCCTATGTGGCTCTGTGGTGGGACAACAACTCCCAGCATACTCCTATGTGGCTCTCTGTGGTGGGACAACAACTCCCAGCATGCCCCTGTGTGGTAGGACAACAACTCCCAGCATGCTCCTGTGTGGCTCTGTGTGGTAGGACAACAACTCCCAGCATGCTCCTGTGTGGCTCTGTGTGGTAGGAGAACAACAACTCCCAGTGGTGGGTATGTGTGGTGTGTATGTGTATATGTGACTGTATGTGTGTCTGTGTTTGCAGGATATATATACTGTGTGTCTGTGTAAGCAGTATATACACTGTGGGAGAGGTTCATCAAACATGGTGTAAAGTGAAACTGGCTCAGTTGTCCCTAGCAACCAAAGAGTCTGTGAGGAATGAGAGGAGGAATCTGATTGGTTGCTAGGGGCAACTGAGCCAGTTTCACTTTACACCATGTCTGCTGAATCTCCCCCGTGTGTCTGTATGTGTATATGTGACTGTATCTGTCTGTGTAAGCAGTATATACAGTGTGTGTCTCCAAGAGATAGGCTTGGGATGGGCTACAATCAGCCAGGGGGGGGGGGGGGGGGCGCCAAAAGAGTATTCTGCACAGGGCGCCATCTACCCTAAGGCCGGCCCTGACTATGAATGATGATGCCAGGAGTTATGAAGTCCATATTCCACCTGAGAATAAGGGCCTCGTTGTAGTTTTACAAAGGCAGATATTTTGCTTTAGTAATGTTTTTTTTTTTATCTCATGTTTAATGATAGGCTGTACATCCAGGTTATGGTTTCCTGTCAGAAAATACAGAATTTGCTGAACTATGTAAGAAAGAGAATATAATATTTATAGGACCTCCATCTTCTGCTATCCGAGATATGGGGATTAAGAGGTAATATTCTGGCTCTGCAAATACTTCTAATAGAAGAGGAACATGAAAAACATCTTTTACATCATCTTTTTCTTTCAGCACATCAAAGTCAATCATGTCAGCTGCTGGTGTACCTATCATAGAAGGCTATCATGGGGAAGACCAGTCTGACCAGCACCTTAAAGAACAAGCTGGAAGGATAGGTTATCCTGTAATGATTAAAGCTGTCCGTGGAGGCGGTGGTAAGGTGAGTTGCTATTTTAGTAGTTTTTCCTATTCCTATTAACAGAATTAAAGGTGGTACTCCGGAGATTTTTGTCTTTTAATACATTGCTTTTAAAAAGTGATATTACTTTGTAATAAAACTTCATTAAAGTGTATCATTTTCTTTATTTATATGTCACTTTACATTAAGTGGCAGCAGTAAGGGGTCATACACATTTTTGTGGCATAATAAGAAATTGCTACACTTCTCTGTCTGTTGTAATCGATGTAAAGCTGTTGAATAATGGAAGAAAATGTCTGTATAAACAATCTAGCAATTGTTCCCTGTGTGCAGTTCTTTGCACCATCTACAAGCGTAGACGCTGCACATTTGATATATACCTGTATAAAACTTGTCTGTGTCTTCTTTCTGCTCTAAAATTAATTAATTTCATTGGTGGCCAGTGTCACCTAGGCAGGGCTTCACAGCAGTTGGGCACTCTACCCAGCTGAGAGATGGGGCCTAACTGCAGCAAAGCCCTGCCTGGGTGACATTGTTAATCGATAAAATGAAGCAGTACCAAGGGGGTGATGGTATCAATTTAAACCCTTCTGCACCAGAGTACACGTGCTGCGGGTGTGGGGGGGGGGGGGGCGCGACCCTGCTCTGAACTGCAGCGCTCCCAGCTGCTGTTAGTAGCCGGGGACCGTGGCTATTAGCAGGCATGGTCTGATCGCTGCACCTGCTAGTTAGCCATTGAAATACAGCTGTCAAAACAGACAGCTGCATATAAATGGCTCTAAATAGCCTTCCCTGTTCTCTAGTGGGGGGATCACCCCCGAAACGCAATCGTGAAGGGGCGATTCCTTTCTCTTACACAGCCGGGCCCCAGCTCGGTAATCTATAGATCTGGGCTGCAACAGCCCAGGGTAATACAGCATTGATCTAATCGATCAGTGCTGTATTAAGTATACTGCACTGATCTGTATGAGAGGTCAGTGCAGTAATAGTAAGTCCCCCAGGGGGACTAAAAGTTGAAGTATAATAAGAAAAAAAAAATGTATTAATAAAAAATCCCCTACCCTAATAAAATTTAAATCACCCCCTTTTCCCATTTTATAAATAGAAATAAAACATATTTGGTATTGCCGTGTGCGTAATCACCCAAACTATTAACCCCTTTAAGACTAAGCCTATTTGGGCCTTAATGACCAGGCTCATTTTTCAAAATCTGACCTGTCTCACTTTATGCGCTCATAGCTCAGTGATGCTTTAACGTATGCTAGCGATTCTGAGATTGTTTTTTCGTCACATATGGCACTTTATATTAGTGGCAAAATTTGGTCACTACTTTGTGTGTTTTTTGTGAAAAACATCAAAATATCATGAAAAATTTTAAAAATTAGCATTTTATGAACTTTGAAATTCTCTGCTTCTAAAAAAAGAAAGTCGTAGCACATAAATTAGTTACTAAGTCACATTACCAATATGTCCTCTTTATTCTGGCTTCATTTCATGAACATATTTTACTTTTTTAGGGTGTTACGGGGCTTAGAAATTTATCAGCAAATTACCACATTTTCGTGAAAGTTTCCAAAACTGATTTTTTTTAGGGACCAGTTCTTTTTTTTAAGTTGATTTAGGAGGCTTGTATACTGGAAACCCCCATAAGTGACCCCATTTTGGAAACTACACACCTTAAAGAATTAATCTAGGGGTATAATGAGCATTTTAACCCTACAGGGGCTGGAGCAAAGTATTCACCATTAGGCCATAAAAAAATGGAAAATTAAAATTTTCCAATAATATATACATTTAGATTAAAGTTTCTCATTTTAAAAAGGAACATGATAGAAAAAGCACCCCAAAATTTGTAACGCAGGTTCTCATGAGTACAACTGTACCCCATATGTGGGCATAAACTACTGCATGGGCACACAGCGGGGCTCAGAAGGAAGGGAGCGCCAATTAGCTTTTTCAATGCAGATTTTGCTGTAGAAGTTTCTGAGCGCCAGGTGCGTTTGCAGAGCCCCTGCAGTGCCAGCGGAGTAAAATCTCCCCATAAGTCACCCCATTTTGGAAAGTGCACCCCTCAGAGAATTTATCTTGGGGTGTAATGACCATTTTGACCCCATAGGTATTAGAGGAAAGTATTCAAAAGTAGACAGTAAAAATAAAAAACACGAATTTTTCCAATAATATGTTCATTTAGTTTGAAATTTCTCAATTTCACGAGAAACGAGAAAAAAATTACCCCAAAATTTATAACGCAGGTTCTCCTGAGTAGAACGGTACATCATATGTGGGTATAAACCACTGTATGGGCACACAGCAGGGCTCAGAAGAGAAGGAGCGCCAATTAGCTTTTTCAATGCAGATTTTGAAGAGGTTTCTGAGAGCCAGGTGCGTTTGCAGAGCCCCTGTAGTGCCAGCGGAGTGAACACCCCCCCCCCATAAGACACCCCATTTTGGAAAGTGCACCCCTCAAAGAATTCATCTTGGGGTAGGATGAGCATTTTTACCCCACAGGTATTGGAGGAAAGTATTCAAAATTGGCCAGTAAAAATGAAAAACTTGAATTTTTCCAATAATATGTTCATTTAGTTTGAAATTTTTAAATTTCACAAGGAACAGGAGAAAAAATGTACCCCGAAATCTGTAACGCAGGTTCTCCTGAGTACAACGGTACCCCATATGTGGGCATAAACCACTGTATGGGCACACAGCGGGGCTCAGAAGGGAAGGAGCGCCAATTTGCTGGAGCAAAACCGCAGCTAGTAATAGTTATTAGAATAGCGCAGTTACTAAAATACAATAAAGAAAATGAGATTACAGGTAAGGTGGGGTGGTTACGGACAGTCTGGGGTGGTTCCGGGTAATCTGGAGGTGGTTACGGGCAACCTGGGGTGGTTCCGGGTAATCTGGAGGTGGTTACGGGCAACCTGGGGTGGTAACGGGTAATCTGGGGTGGATACGGACAACCTGGGGTGGATACGGTGAACATGGGGTGGTTACGGGTAATCTGGGGTGGATACGGACAACCTGGGGTGGTTACGGTGAACATGGGGTGGTCACAGGCAACCTGGGGTGGTTACGGGCAACGTGGCGTGCATACGGACAACCTGCTGTGGTTACAGACAACCTGCTGTGGTTACAGACAATCTGGGGTGGATATGGTCAACATGGGGTGGTCACAGGCAACCTGGGGTGGTTACGGGCAACGTGGGGTGGATACGGACAACCTGCTGTGGTTACAGGCAACCTGGGGTGGTTACAGGCAACCTGACGTGGATACAGGCAACCTGGGGTGGTTACAGGCAACCTGGGGTGGTTACAGGCAACGTGGCGTGGATACGGACAACCTGCTGTGGTTACAGGCAACCTGGGGTGGTTACAGGCAACCTGACGTGGATACAGACAACCTGGGGTGGATACGGACAACCTGGGGTGGTTACAGGCAACCTGACAAGGATACGGACAACCGGCTGTGGTTACAGACAACCTGCTGTGGTTACAGGCAATCTAGGGTGGTTACGGGCAACCTGCTGTGGTTACGGTAAACATAAGGTGGTTACGGGCAACGTGGGGTGGTTACGGACAATCTGGGGTGGTTACGGGCAATCTGGGGTGGTTACGGATAAACTGAAATGCTCATAGGTAATCTGAGGTGGGTATCTGTAATCTGGCGTGGTTACGGGCAATCTGGAGGGGGTCATTGGCAATTTGGGTTGGTCAGAGGCAAGGTGCGGTGGTCAGAGGCAAGGTGCGGTGGTCAGAGGCGACCTGCGGTGGTTGCGTGCAATCTGGGGGGGTTACATGTAATCTGGCATGATTACGACAACCTGCGGTGGTTAGGGCAACCTGGGGGGGGGTTACTGACAATCTAGATTTGTTACGGATAAATTGAAGTGCTTATAGGTAATCTGGGGTGGGTACATGTAATTTGGGGTGATTACGGACAATCTGGAGGGGGTCACGGGCAACGTGCGGTGGTTACGTGTAATCTGGGGGGTTACGTGCAATCTGACGTGATTACGGACAACCTGGGGGGGTTATGGGCAACCTGCGGTAGATACGGGTAATCTGGGGGGGTTAGGGGTAATTTAGGAGTAAACTGCAATTATTACTATAATAAAAAGTGTGTGTTTTTTTTGTATGTTTGTCACTTTTTGTACTTTACACATTCATTTTCACTGTATTACTATGATTACTGTGATTTCTATCACAGTAATCATAATTCAGTGACAGAGACCAAATTGGTCTCTGTCACTTTAAATTTTCAGAGCTGGCTGGTTGTGAAGCGCATGCGCACTTCATAACCAGCCAGGACGTCGAGGAGGAAGGAGCTCCAGGATCAGGTAACGTATAAGGGGTAGGGGGGTGACTGGGGGACAGGGGGGTGACTGGGGGGGTGGGGGGCGACTTGGGGGACGGACCCTGACACTTTTTATCCCCTGTCACCAATCATTGATGGTGACAGGGGATAAAAAGTGCATCCCTGCACTGTGAACAGGCGATCGGCTGTATATAGTAGTATATACCGCCGATCGCCTTTTCCGGGACCCCACAGGGGGGTCCCCGATCACTGCCCCATGCTCTCCGCTACCTCCGGTGGCGGAGAGCATGGGGTTTTAATTCATTTTTACATTTCCATCGCTGTGAACAGATATACTCATGTTCACAGCGATGGCGGCGGCCATCTTGGATCCGATGGCCGCCGGGGGAGGGGGGTTAGTGACTGGCTACTAGGAGGGGGGGGGCTGATCTGGGGTCTGATTCACTTATTTCATCTCCCCCCACCGTGGATTCACGGTGGGGGGAGATGAAAAGCACTGCAGCGCCGGCCCATTAGTGACCGCCGTATCGGCAGTCACTAAGGGGTTAACTGCCGGGATCCGGGCTCTGCGCGGATCTCGGCAGTTGCAGCGGGTGCCCAGCTATCACTGACGGCCGGGCCCCGCCGGGGATGACAGGAGTGCAGCTCCTGCGCCCCTGTCATCCCGTGGACGTACCGGCACGTCCATCTGCAGGAACTGTATGCAGATTTGGACGTGCCGGTACGTCCATAGGCGGCAAGGGGTTAAAGGGGTAGTGCGGCGCTAAAAAGTTATTCACAAAATAACACAAATTGCAAAGTTATACAACTTTGTAATGTATGTTATGTCTGTGAATCGCCCCCTTCCCGTGTCCCACCACCCCCGCCCGTGTACCTGGAAGTGTTGGTGCATTATACATTACCTGATCCGTGTCGCGCATGTCCTCTATCTTATGCCAAACGTCATCTTCGGCCGGCCGAATCACTGCCGCCGTCCCCCCTCTGCCGCGTCATAACTGTGCTCAGCCGCGATTGGCTGAGCACAGTTATGCTCAGCCAATCGCGGCTGAGCAGCTGCTGACGCGGCCGCAGTGGTGCAAACTTGTGCACTAGAAGCGGTACTCAACATCAGTAAATATGTAAAGCACTGTGGTACAAGGTATCAATAAAAGGAGAACAGGCCTCGTTAGTGGAGGTATATAGAAAATCCTGACAAATATGTCATGGATGAAAGGATTGGAAGTAAAGGATATCCCCTGCTCTTAAGAGAAAAAGAACAATAATAATAGTAATACACCAGTTACTAGCACAACGAAATTCTTTCCGCTATTATTGGTAATGTTATATTCAGAGATACAGGAATTCTGTTGCACATTTCTTTACTTAACAACCTAATGACTAAAGTGTTAACTGTGTTATTAAATTCTAGGGTATGAGGATCGCGATGTCCGAGGCAGAGTTCATGGATCAGCTAGAGTCAGCTCGAAGAGAGGCAAGGAAGTCATTTAATGATGATGTCATGTTGATTGAGAAATTTGTGGACAATCCAAGGTAAAGGCATAGTTTCAATAAAAGAATTCCTCCCTTTGTCACTCTTGCAGTTTTCCATGATGAATGTATATGGTCATGATTTCTCATTCCAACGGAGTGTGGATTTGGAAACACATTGATAATTACCCAAGCTTGTCCCCATCTTGCAAAGGATGGTAACATGTGAACAGGTGTCTTACTGACATGTTCAGCCATACAATAAATGCAGTAACTATTACACCCGATGTATTGATGCAGATATTGCTTCTTTTACATGATTATTTAGAAGCATATGCACCAACACTAAGGGTGAAAAGTGTAGCAGACAAGCAGCACACAGATGAACATGAAGAAGGACTATAGTTTTTTTCCAGACTTTTGTTATCATGTATATGATTTCGCTTACTATACCCAAAAAAATATTTTTATTAGAATTAGTTTTATTTTTTTGTATCAGACATGTAGAAGTCCAAGTGTTTGGTGACCAACATGGAAATGCAGTCTATTTATTTGAGCGGGACTGCAGTGTACAAAGAAGACACCAAAAAATCATCGAGGAGGCGCCTGGGGTAAGCCTGCTACTCATCTATTACTGGAGCACTGTATAATTGAGTCATAGATGACGAGTACCATGAACAAATGTCATGCCTTGTTGAAATGAAACCTATTTATGTAAGGTACTTGTGGCACTATAACAAGTTGAAGAACTAATGATCTACAGAGATTTTTGTTCAATAAGCTTTCCAGTGGCATCATGGATTCTACAGTTACAGAATCCATGACATATATGGCAAACTTAGGTTCTGGAATAAAGACAGCACAAGATGCACCAAAGGTCATTAGTGGGTGCGTCTCTTAATAAATTTTATGCATTTTACTACAGTCTACTTAGGTTAAAATGTGCCTCATTGTTCTATCAGGGGACATGAAAACCTGATATAACAGAACCATAACAGCAGTGTAAACTGGATCTCAGAATACTTCCTGCTTTATGCATCGCCAAACACTGGCAGATGAGGAGTTATTGTGCATGGGCATGTAGTATCTGCACAATCCCTGCCATTGACTACAAATCATTAGTATAAATTTACATTTTTCTAGCCTGGAATTAGTCCTGAGGTGAGGAGAAAACTTGGAGAAGCTGCTGTGAGAGCTGCGAAAGCCGTTAACTATGTGGGTGCAGGTATGTGTTTAAGTCTAATGACACTAACATATGTATATTTGATAAAGGAGTTCTGTAATTGTCAACACTAAAGGGAATCTGTGGGTTCTATTTCCTGGCAAAAGCTCCAGACACCATTGGATAGCTGTCAAGGTATAAAAGCAAACTTTTTTATGGTGGTTGTGAAACTTATAATATTGTCTTTTAATTTCTCAGCTAAGTGTCAAGGAGGCAGAGCCAAGCTGCTCAAATGTCACCTACTGGTACACCGCCTCTCTTACCTTCACCACAGTATTACAACAGGGCTTCTTATAACTCATACTTCAGTCCATCACTCCAGGAGACTAATTGTACATTGCCTTAACTTTGCTCAGCAAAAAGCTGATGACAGGTCCACTTTCAAGCCTAAACACACATTGAAGAATATTTTTAGTTCGGGTCAGATGTCCATGCAGTTATAGCAAGATACAGTTCTGTTACATTTTCGTTCACTGTATAGTGCAAAAAAACAAGCTAAATGTACCTTTTATTAATTCTGTTAAAAATAACAGCCGTAATATAGCATATACTCTATCCCACCACCAAAAACACAGGCGCACCCAGGACATTAAGGGGGTGAACAGTATGCCTTCTGTATGCAGCTATCGGATAAGCGTGCTTGACAAAGACCTACAAAGGTCGAAACGTTGCCACTGTGTACCCTGTTATGTGAATATACGCACTCTATTCTTCAATACAGATGCTGGTGGACTTCCCTTCTTACTGCTATTTTGCGCTTGGTCACAATCTTGTACTCCTGTGGACCTGTTGCTTATGTGCATGTAACCCATACCACTATCCATACTGATGTAGCTTTTCCACTAGTGAGCCGGTTCCTTAATATACAGCCACCTGATGAGCCACCCTGTAGTTACAAGCAGGGGGAAACACGTTGAGGCAGTTTTTCTTTGCTTTGACACCACCCCTGTAGGAAAATAATCGGTCCTTCAGTGTTGCTGTGTGTGACTGAGGCATTTTTATGCTGTATATATTTTTTCTTCTAAGTAGTATTTGATCCCCTGGCTATTAAAGTCTTTCATTATCTGTATACAACAATCTGTTTGCTGTAGCCTGGAGATTGATGTCTAGTCAGGAGTATTTTTAGATGAAACTGAACAAGAATCTGGCCTATCTGGTGAGTTGGTTAGGTAGTTAGGGAAGGCCCTAGTGGACCTGGCTAGTTAGTGCTTACCTCTGGTTAGGGTGCATTAGGGCATATCAGACCTCGGCTCAGGAGCGGGGCCACTGCTTTTAGGGTGACCACCCTGCCTAGAATTAGAGTGGCTATCTAAGGTACAACAGGGTTGAGAGTAGGCACCTAGGCCCCCCCATAACTAACTGCCACCCCTTTCCTAGGGTATCCCTTGCCAGGATCCCTGTTTTTTTGTGGTGGGATATGGTAAGAAAGTTTATTTGATATATTATGGCTGTTATTTTTTTTTTTTAACAATTGTAATTTTTATTATTTTTCCAAAAAAGAAAGACATAAAATTGTACAAACTGGGTGAAGCATATGTAAAGGCAGCAGAACATTGTCATAATGCATAACATAAATGTTAATGGGATAACTTAGCCCCTAAGCAGGAGCAGGTAGGAAGTCCAAAATGATAAACCGTAATAGAACAGCAGCTACCAGGTCCCGGTCAGGGTTCAGAAAAAAACAATGTCTGCGTGGGTAGGGTCCGTAGACCGTACTGAGCCAGTAACAAAAACAACACAGAACAATACACAGACGTAGGACGAGAAGGGAGCAGGGAATAATGGGGGGGGGGGGGGAAGGGGGAGGGGGGGAAGACAAGGACAGGGGAAAACGAAGACGGGAACAGACGGACAAGGACGGGAATCTAGGATGAACCAGAGGCAGGTGCCGCTGGGGCGGAATACAAGTCCCAAGGAGCCCAAATAGATTCAAAGGCCTCCAGCCGGTTGTTCAGGGATGCCGTAAGGCGCTCGAGGGAGCGTAGCTCCCTGACTCGAGCCTTAAAATGCGAAATGGAAGGTGAGGACAATTGCTTCCAGCATTTGGCGATTAGGGACTTGGCCGCGGTCAAGAGGACCAAAAGCAATTTAGCTTGTTTTTTCTTGATAGTTTTAGGGAAAAGGTTGAGGAGGCAAAGGCCTGGATCCCTATGTATGTTAACACTGAGGATAGCTGATGATATCTCGCACACCTCCCTCCAGAAGGGTCGGATAAGCTCACATTCCCAGAAGATATGGAACTGGGAGCCTAATACTCTAGCATATCTCCAACATAGTGGGGATATAGAGGCATTGAACTTATGCAGTACCTCCGGCGTGCGGTACCAGAACATCAGGACTTTATAATGGGATTCCTTGTAGGTAGTGCATATGGAGGAGGTGGCAGCTCTGTCCCATATAGTGGCCCAGCACTCTGGAGGCAGAGTCCTCCCTAATAGCGTTTCCCATTTAGTCATATAGGCGTGCTGCACCTGGGTTCCCTCCGCTGGGGAGCCAAGGATGCGATAAATGTCAGAGATAAGGCCCGAGGTTGAGGTCCCCATTCTGACTAGTTGCTCGAAAGCCGAAGGTTTAGAAACTGTGAGGGCTCCCAGACGCGCCATCATAAAATGTCGGAGCTGGAGGTACATAAAGTGCGCCGAGGGAGGGAGAGCATATTTGTCAGTCAATTTATCATATGGAAGGAGTGCACGAGATATGGGATCAACGATGTCGGCAAACTGAAAGAGTGTCTTCGATCCCCAGAGTTTGACAGTATGGGACTGAAGACCAGGAGGGAAATTTGGAAAGAGCAAGAAAGAGTTCAGGGGGGAGGCAGAGGAGGTGAGCCCAAACCTGGCAGAACATGAGGACCATATGTGGAGGGTAAAACGGATAGGTCCCAGGAGCGAGAGATGTGAGAAACTAGGCGGTGAAGAGTGCCACAGGAAAGAGTTAGGATGAAAGGGAGCTAGCCATATTTTCTCAATTTCCGCCCATTTCTTGTATGCCAAATATTTGGACCATGCCGTGATTTGGCGTAGGTGTGCCGCCCAATAATAGTGGAGAAAGTTAGGGACCCCCAGCCCTCCTCGAGATCTGCTACTCATCATAACCGAGTTGGGGATTCGGTGCCCCTTGGACACCCAGATAAACTTGAACACTGCTCTTTGGACACTACGCAGCTCTGAAAGGGGGATACGGACCGGGAGCGTCTCAAAGTAGTATAGAAGTTTAGGTAAAATGGTCATTTTTACAGCCGCCACACGGCCTAGGAGCGAAATATAGTGGGGGGACCATTTAGTCAGGAGGTTCCGTATATCTCGGAAGAGGGCTGGGTAGTTAGCTGAGTATAGGGACGGATAGGAGGGAGTAAGGCGGATACCTAAATATTTAATGGAGGTAGAGGTCCATTTAAATTTGAAATTTGAGCTAAGCTGGGCAATCAAGGGGGCCGTCAGATTTAGGGGCATAGCTTCCGATTTAGAGGTATTGACTTTGTACCCCGATAGACGACCATACGTACCCAAGAGGGAATGTAGGTTCGGAAGGGAAATGAGCGGGTCTGACAGGGTGAGGAGGACATCGTCTGCGAATAACATGATTTTAAACTCCTTACCTCTGACCGACACACCTCTGATGTCCGGGCAGTTTCGAATCGCCGCCGCCAGGGGTTCAATGCAAAGAACAAAAAGTAGGGGTGACAGAGGGCAACCCTGGCGGGTGCCATTCGAAAGGGAAAAGGTCTCAGACAACATATGAGGAAATTTAAGTGCCGCTGTGGGATTGGAGTACAAGGCCCTGACCGCCGTTAGGAAAGGCCCAGAGAAGCCATAGCATTGCAATGCCTCAAACATAAAAGGCCACCCAAGACGGTCAAAGGCCTTTTCAGCATCCAAGCTCAACACAAGGGCACTCTCTTCTTGTTGATTAACAACATCAATGAGGTCGATAGCCCTCCTCGTGTTGTCCCCACCCTGTCTCCCCGGCACAAACCCCACCTGGTCTGCATTAACTAGGGAAGGGAGCCAATACCCCAATCGAGTAGCCAGCAATTTAGTGAATATTTTAAAGTCTGAGTTTAGGAGGGCAATCGGCCGATAATTGGAGCAATCCAGGGGGTCCTTGCCAGGTTTGGGGATAAGAGTGATGAAAAAGTGAGACATGGAAGTAGGGATAGGAGATCCCTGGAGAAAGGAGTTATAGAGAGAAAGTAGTTTAGGGGACAGTTCAGAAGAAAAGGTTTTGTAGTAGAGGTAGGAAAAGCCATCCGGCCCAGGCGCCCGCCCCGATGGAAGGGCCTTAAGAACCTCTGCAAGTTCCTCCACGGTAATCGGTGCATTCAATTCCTCGAGCGCACTAGCGGTCAAAGAAGGCAGATTACACTCGCTAAGGAAATCAGAAAGGCATCGGGTTCGGGCCTCCGGGTCCGATGGTAAGGTTGAGGGGAGGGAGTAAAGTTTAGAATAGAATTGGTGGAGAATAGAGGAGATGTCCTTAGGGTGATAGTGTAGGGTCCCCGTTGCATCCCTGAGAGCCTGCGGAGACTGTGCGGCAGCCCGGTCGTTGAGCATCCTTGCCAGGAGGGTATGAGCCTTATTGCCCTTTTCATAGAAGCGTTGCTTAGAGTAGAGAAGAAGCTTCTCCACCTTTTGCAGCGAAAGGTCTTTGAGTTTTTCACGAGCCGCCACAAGCCTCCGCAGGACACCCAGGGAGGGGCGACGGGCCAGACGCTGTTCTAGGGAAGCTATGGCAGATTTAGCATTCTGAATGGCTATCATGGAGTCTTTTTTCTGGCGGGATCCTAATGCTATGCAATGACCCCGGACAACTGCTTTGTGGGCCTCCCATAGAACCCCTTCAGAGGCAACAGACCCCTCGTTTTCCGAGAAGTAATTAGAGATACCAGTCTTGATAGAGTCTCTGGTAATCTGATTTTTCAAAAGGGTGTCATTCATACGCCAGTGACAGTGTCGCGTAGGGGAGAGAATGGCCTTGAGGTGAACTATCACGGGGCCATGATCAGACCAGGAAATGGGGTCAATGGTCGCACTCTGAAGCAGTCGAACGGTAGGAATGTTGCCAAAGAGGTAGTCTATGCGAGAGTGGAGTTTGTGGGGATGGGAGAAGAAGGTATACCCCCGCTCCGTAGGGTGGTCAAGCCGCCAGAGGTCATAAAGCTTATGAGCACGTATGAGCTTGCGGAATTCTGCTGATAGTCTAGCCTGTTCCGTAGAGGAAGGCCGGCCGTCCACTGAGTGCCTATCCATTATCTCAGAGAACGGCATATTGAAATCCCCTCCAAGGATCCGTGGAGCCGGAGGGTATTTCGCCAATCTATTGAGGACCCTACGGAGGAAGGGTATCTGGGAGCGGTTAGGGGCATAAACGTTGCAGAAAATAAATTGGCGGCCTTGTAGGGTGCCGTCTACAATAACATATCTCCCCCCTGGGTCAGAATATGAGGAGGAAATCTGTATGGGGCACCTGTGAGAGAATAGGATAGCTACTCCCGCCGTCTTATTGCCTCTAGAGGCCGAAGCAACAGTGGGATAAGAATGGCGGGCGAACCTAAAAGATGCCTCCTGATCGAAGTGCGTCTCCTGAAGGAAGGCAACATCTGCATGCAGGTTGCGAAGTTCCCTCAGGAGAAGGCGTCTTTTGGTGTTAGAATTTAGGCCCTTGACATTGAGAGATATGCACTTAGCCATTGGGAAGGGATAAGAGGGCACTAACGAGGATGAGGGTACTCACTCCGTCCCAATGGGTGGAAGGGATCAGTCTCCAGAGCAGCATCGGCCAACGTGGACTCCTAGAGGGTAAAGGAGAAAAAAGGGGGGGGGGGAAACAAGAGGGAGAACACATGGACACACAAACACAACAAAAAACAGAAAAAAGGAACCAGGAAAAGGAAGGGCACATGGCCCAAAAAACAAGCCTAAGTGGCCTGCAACGAGGCAGGAAAAAATGCCAAAACAGCACCATGGCTGTCAACTGGCAGCCCCACGGGGGAAGAGGGCGCCACCTGAGGGGAACAAAGAACATGGGAACACTCCGGAGAGGAGGGCCTAAGAAGACCACACAGCTACATATAGCAAATGAGTAACGGAAAGAAGGGACCCAGAATATCAGCAACAATGTAGATCACTATAACATATCTTGGAGGGGGGGGGGGGGGGAGGGGGCCCCTCCCTCAGCCAGTAGGACCAGGGGGGGAGCGGGAACTCTCAGATCTGGGACGTCGCCTCTTCTGGCTAGCCGAGTGCCAGATGGATGGTGGGGGAGGGGGTGGGGGAGCCACCGTCCAGTCAGAGATTTTGGGGACTGGAAGATCCAAGGCGTCACAAAATGCAGGCAAATCAGCCAGACTTCGGAGAACAGCAGAGCGTCCATCCCGTCTTGCAGTAAGGCCAAACGGAAAATTCCATCTGTAGGAAGCATCATGGTCCTTGAGGGTAGTCAGCAGAGGCCGCAGGAGCCGTCGCTTTTGGAGGGTAATCCAGGAGAGATCCGGGAAAAGCTGTATTTGGGCACCGTAGAAGTCCAGTTCTCGAA
This sequence comes from Dendropsophus ebraccatus, assembly GCF_027789765.1. Lineage (NCBI taxonomy): Eukaryota > Metazoa > Chordata > Amphibia > Anura > Hylidae > Dendropsophus > Dendropsophus ebraccatus. Next base: position 68,049,194 of record NC_091459.1, read on the forward strand.
GGGAACGGGCCTTGGCCATGATGCTTTCCTTCAAGGTATAGTCATGCAAGCAGCAGATGACATCTCTGGGTGGGCCGGAAGAGTTCCTGGGTCGAAGGGCCCGGTGAGCTCTATCAAATTTAATTTTGTGGGTAGATGGCTCGCCCAGAAGCATATTGAAGAGGCCTTCCAGGGTAGATTCTAGGTCATTGTCCTGTGTCGCCTCTGGGAGACCCCTGACCCTGATGTTATTGCGCCTGCCTCTGTTGTCGAGATCCTCAATGTGGCGCTGCATATCATCCAAGGCAGAAGCTTGTGAGGAAGCAGTGGAGTGCAGGCTAGAAATGTATGCCCGAGTAGAGTCATGATCATCCTCCAAGGTTTCAACCCTTAGTGCAATATGTTGGATGTCCTTCCGGACTGCAGCGATTTCAACCCTGAACGCATCTTTCACTTCAGTGATAAGGGTTAGGAGGTCACTCTTTGTAGGCAATTGTGAAAGCATATCCCGAACGCCCTGGGGGGATGCAGGCCCCAGTAGGGAAGCTTCAGAGTCTGAGTCAGAGTGCCGTCCCCCAGGATTACGTGGGACCTCAGATCGGGCAACAGATTGAGAGGTTCTGGGCAGGGTGGCATCTTGGTTGTTACTGCCAGCCTTAGTTTTGTCCTTTTTTGGCGGTTTTGAGGTCGCCATCATGTATGCTGAAATGCGCTGCTGGCCCTTTAAGAGCCCGTGAGATTTGGCTGTCGGGTCACTGAGAGGTGATGGAGGATGATGGGGGTCTAGGGCACTGGAATGGAGAGCGTTAGAGGTGGGATGAGGTAGGGACAACGTCTGGCTGCTGGCAGGCCGCAGGGAAGGGGTTAACTCACCCACGAGGCCGGAGGCGCGCTCCAGAAAACAAGATGGCGCCGCGGCCTCCTCAGGCTGCACAGAGGGATCTGCAGGGAAGCTCGGTTCCAGGGTCCGGACAGACTGTGCCCGCGGCTGCGATTCAGCGGAGAGGCCGGCGGGCGGGAGCGGATCTACAGGCCCCCGGCACACAGGTGATTCTCGGGCCTCCGGAGCGGCGGGAAAAGATGGCCGCGGTCGCGGCGTGGTAGCAGCGGCGCCCCGTGTGAGGTACGGGGACGCCGACGGAGCCCCGGAATCCGGTCCCGCTGGAGGCGGCCGTTGTCTGGGGGTCCCCCTCTTGCCCCTCCACATATGCTGGGGGTGCTGGGTCGGGTAAGGCAGGTCTGTGTCCCTGTAATGCAGCTGTGTGGCTGAGGAGCTCCCTCACTCCGCGTCCATTCTCCTCAGCGGCTCGCCACGCCCCCTATGGCTGTTATTTTTAACAAAATTAATAAAAGGTATATTATAGCGAGTTTTTTGCACTATACTATTCAGTTGACAGTTTACGGGTACAAACCCACACACCGTATACACAGCAGATACGCAACAAATACGCAGCAAATACGCAGCAGATTTGTTGGTACAGATTTGATGCTGTGTTCAGTTATTTAGATATAATCTGCTGCGTTTTTGCTGCGTGTTTGCTGCGTATTTGCTGCGTATCGTAGCAGTAAATACGCTGCTTATACGGTGTGTGGGTTTATACCCTACAACTGTTTGCTGTGATCCATTTTTATGTTCACTGTGTGCTCATATATGTTTGTCTGTCGCAAGGATATCTTATAGTGCACCACCTTTATGAGAGTCAATCCTGGAGGCCATAAGGAGCTCTTCAACAGGTTCCTTGCTGGAACCAAACCTAGATTTCCAAAAGGATGTTTGGGTGGTCATCTGCCAATCTATGCTAAAATTGCCTTAAATTAAAATTTTTAGGAACAGTGGAATTTATTATGGATGCAGAACACAATTTCTACTTCATGGAGATGAACACACGTCTGCAAGTGGAACACCCAGTCACAGAGATGATCACTGGTACTGACCTTGTAGAGTGGCAACTGCAGGTGAGACCCAAATATTTGGGGAAGAAATACAGTATATTTGTTTATGTATTGTATTGTTCCTTATAGGACTTATTATCTGCTTACAACTGCCCCAGATTAATAGCAAGGTCAAAGATGAGGTTGTGAGCAAGATTAGGCAGAGCTGGCGGACTTCTTCAGCCTTCCTTATGTGGCATTGTGTACTGTGTAAGCTATTGATTTCTAATATCTCTACCAAATATCTGCCAAGCAAGCACTTTGATATCTCCAGCTAGACTGCAAGAATAAACTATATGTAAATGAAAACCAAAAGGTGTATGTGAAAAAAGATCAAGAAAAATGCTTTCTTGCTTGGACAATCCTTTTGCTTTACCCGCTCTGTATTCCTTCACTAATTATTATTTCTGGATGCTTTTTCCTATTCTCAGTTACTTCATATGTAATTGGTTTACACCTTCATGGTAAAAAATGAATTGATTGCACTAATTCATCTACACTATATGGCCTTGTAGCTTACGGGTTAGAATCCTGGAACTCAAACTGGAAGCTATAGAAGTGGTAGGTCACACATTACTGTATTAGATGACTCTAATACTGCTTATTTACCAAGTGGCTTTAACCATAAGGGGGCCATATATTTTCAATGAACATTGGCCAAAAGTTCAGCTGTTATCTCTCCCGGCTTCCCTATTCAGCTGAACCTACTGTGCGGCTGAATGTTAATGTGTTCCGTATGGGTAGGAGTGGAAACATCTGCAGCCAGACAGCCCTGATACAGGCTAATCCCTCCAACAAAACCAAAAATCCAGCACCCTCAACACTTCTCTCCACCATCATTCGCCAGACACCTCAAACTGTCCGCTGAACCTGAAGTCTGCATGTCTTGAGTACATGTGCTACACTCTGCCCTGTGAGAAATAATGAGGTGAGTTTATCATTTGCCTCTTTTGTACAGCAATTCACATTGGTTGTAAGCAACTAAGTAATCAGTCACATACTTTTTAGTGAATTGGTTGTGGTTGTAAGTATATACTTAGCTGGGCAGAGCAACTGCAAGAGCATACATTTGACTGTAAGTGTGTTCCCAGTCGAAGTCACATTGCACAATAATTTGCCACTCTTTAATTATCTTCACTGGGCAAAGAATACGTGTGTGGGGGGCAGTCACTTTATCATTCATTGGGATTTGTAAAGAAACAAAACAAATTTTGAGCAATGAATTGTTTGTGCAAAATGTGTAACAATTTGACAGACATAGCCATTTGTATATGTTCAGTAATTTACCCTAGTGTGTAAGCAATGTATTGGTTACTCCAAAGAAACCTTTTCTAGTGTGTAGTAAGAGGGCAATAATGACAATATATTCACACCTCTTTGGCAGGTTGCTGCTGGAGAAAGGATCCCTGTGACTCAGGATGAAATCACGCTAAATGGTCATGCATTTGAAGCTAGAATATATGCTGAAGATCCTAATAATAACTTCATGCCAGGGGCCGGCCCACTTCTCTATCTCTCTACTCCACCAGCAGCTATTTCTACACGTATTGAGACTGGAGTTAGACAAGGTGATTCAACATTTGAATAGTTTATGGGTATTTTTAAAACATAGAAGTGTACTGTAACACACGTACAAGAGCATCACTGTGTCAGGTATTCTTATTTCTATTGATTGGTGTTCTGAGCCCAAAAGGTAGATATGCAAAAGACGGCCATCATTTTTATATACTGGAACATATTACAGGTTTTAGTAAACCGATACAATGATTTTACTTTACTGCATTAAAAAATGAAATAATATGCATGGCAGGCAACAGTGAAAATTCTGCTGATTGTACAGTTTATGCTCCAAGCCTTTTATCCATTATATTAAACAGCATTGTCCTTTCTTCATAAATGAAAGGTGATGAAGTCTCTGTACACTATGATCCTATGATCGCCAAGTTAGTCGTGTGGGCAAAAGATCGTCAGGCAGCTCTGACAAAGTTAAAGTTTTGCTTGCAGCAGTACAATGTAAGTAACACTTTTTTGCATATTGTAAAGTTTTCAGTGTTTTGTCAGTGTATTGGACTAGCTGACACAGCAACCATATATAACATACACTTACCCTCCTTGTTGTCCCCACTGTTACGGAGCATTGCAGCCCTCCTGGGATTGGGGTCAGCATGTGCAGTTGCCTGCTTAAGCCATCCAGTGGGTTCAGTGTTGTCCCGATTCTGCAACTGATCAGCTGAGCACATGACTGCAGGTGCCAACCATGATCCTGGAAGTGCTGCACAGCGGGATCGGGAGCTCCATGACAGCAGTGGGGAAATAAGGTTAAAGAGTAACTGTCATGTTTTTTTTTATTGCAGAAATCAGTAGTATAAGCTATTTTAAGAAACTCTGTAATAGGTTTCATCAGCCAAAAAGCCTCCTTCTGTACTCAAGAAGCAATCTCCCAGCCTCCCCCCTGACTTCTTATCTGTGCATTATCAGGCAAACACGTCTTCATTACAGAGAAGCCAGTGAAGACGGGCTCTGCTCTCTCCATTGTAAGCCTATGAAGGGGGGAGGGGCCGAGGGAGATGAGGGTGCAGGAAGAGGTGACATGATGGTCAGCTGTTTGTAGACTGTCTGGGCACCTAAACCGCACGATTCAGGTGTCAGAAAGGTCAGTGCTTATCTATGAACTTACTGAGAGAAGATTGCAGGGTGTTGTGCTGTGCAGAAATCCTCCGTGCTCAGTCACTCCTAACAGCCCCTCCCCTCTCCATAGCCACATAAGGGAGACAGAAATCCTGCTTCATTTGATGTGAGGGGGGAGGCTGGGAGATTGCTTTTTCAGTACAGAAGGAAACTCTTTTAGTACATAAAACATATTACAGAGTTTCTTAAAATCGCTTGTACTGTTGATATTTAATGTTTTCAGAAAAATGACCCTGAAATGACAGTTACGCTTTAAGTATATGTTATGTTATTTTTCTATTTTCCACTTGCATGGACATAGTTCCTAACCCCTTTCTGAAAATTCAAGTGCATGTACATTAGTATTTGCTGATGTGTGCAACCCTATGTACATGAGCGTGAAGGAGTTAAATTGTGGCAGAGAGTTTAATGCTGAGTGACGTCATCGAGTGATGACAGGTCATTAAAAAGAATGTATTGAATTTTATTCAGCAACTGAACCATATAACTGTTTTATCCTTGTCTGTGAGTCATTTGTTTTCCTAATTTGTTTACTTTCTTAACAATTACTGCTTGCCTTTGCTTTCTTTTAGATTGTTGGCCTAAGCACCAATATCGATTTTCTTCTCAGTCTGTCTGGACATCCGGCATTCGAAGCAGGGGATGTGCATACTAATTTTATCCCCCAGCATTATAAAGAGCTCTTTCCTCCTAAGAAAGCAACCTCCAATGAGATGCTGTGCCAAGCTGCACTAGGTCTTATACTGAAGGAGCAGCTCTTAACCAACGAGTTTAATCTGCACTGGCAAGGTTTGTATTTTTCTTTCCTTTTAGTGATTTTATATTTCACCCCCCATAAAGATAGGAAACACAGTGTTCAGTAGAATGTCGTACATTACAAACGTACATAAAGTATACCCCCTTCTGGGTTAATACCATTTGGTTGTGACTACTGGATCTGACTTTGGCTCACACAACTGCCATCCTTTAGGAGATATCACTAGATATCTAGATTTCACTAGTCAGATTGTACAGAATATTTAATCACAATATTCTCTTATAGCTGGTTATAGCAATTGTAGGAACGTATGATGGCTCAAGGATGGCGAGTTCTGAATTTTTCATTGAATGATAATTAATAATTTTTTTTTCTTTTGTAGATAGATTCTCTCCCTTTGCATCCAGCAGTGGTAGGAGAATAAATGTTCTTTATACCAGGAACCTTTCCTTGCTAGATGGAGAAAATAGTAAGTGGCATGTATGTACGTTTGCGAATATGTACAGGGTAATCTCTGTAATCCAGCGTAAAGTAAACCAAAAACATTGGTAATCCAGCCAATTTTTATCACAGAAAGTAGTAGTATGTGGAAATCCACAAAACCAGATGCAAAGGAGTTACATAGTTATAGTCAATACGGTTGAAAAAAGACACGTCCATCAAGTTCAACCAAGGAGGGGATGGATACAGGGAAGGGGGAGGGATGATAGGTTCTATACATATGCATTTATATTATTTTGGTCTAAGAACTTGTCTAGGCCGGTTTTGAAGCCCTCTACTGTTGTTGCTGTGACCAGATTCTGTGGTAGACTATTCCACAGATTCACAGTTCTCATTGTAAAGAAGGCTTGTCGCCTCCAAAGGTTGAACCTTTTTTTCTCCAGGCGGAGGCAGTGCCCCCTTGTCCTTTGAGGGGGTTTTACCTGGAACATCTTTTCCCCATATTTTTTGTAGGGGCCATATATATATTTAAATAAGTTAATCATATCTCCACTTCGTCTCTTCTCCAGACTAAACAAATGTAATTCTTTTAATCTCTCCTCATAACTAAGATGCTCCATTCCCCTTATTAGTTTAGTTGCCCGTCTTTGTACCCTCTCCAGCTCTAGAACGTCCTTTTTATGAATCGGGTTCCAAAACTGGACAGCATACTCCAGATGAGGCTGCACCAAGGCTTTATAAAGCGGTAATATTATATCCCTGTCCCGTGAGTCCATGCCTGTTTTAATGCATGACATTATCCTGCTGTCCTTAGAAGCAGCTGACTGACATTGTGTGCTGTTCTGTAGTCTATTATCTACAAGTACACCCAGATCCTTCTCCATCAGCAACTCTCCCAGAGTAACTCACCCCAGGACATATGATGCATGTGGGTTATTAGTACCCAGGTGCATAACTTTACATTTATCCACATTGAACCTCATTTGCCAAGTGGACGCCTAAACACTCAGTGTGTCTAAGTCATCCTGTAACATCTGCACATCTTCCATAGACTGTACTGTACTACAAAGCTTGGTGTCATCTGCAAAGATAGAAACATAGAAAGTTAAAGTAGCACTTCCGAATTTATTCATTTTCCATCCAATATATATAATGCAGCTAGTATTGATTAATTGTTCTTTTCTATTTGAAATCTCCTGGTCTCCTTTCCTTCAAGCTGGCTCATCCTAATGTCACCATCTCGGCAATCAGCGTTACTGTATGATACTGCATGGACTGTTCCACATAAGCTCTCCACTAGGTGAAGACAGAAACTCCTATTAGAGTTACTGATAACAGATAGACAGCTCCTGTCGCACTGTAATATTGCATTTGATAAACATATATATATTAAAGGGAGTCTCTGCGCTGAGACATAGATAAAAACATTTTGGAAGGCAAGTCTCCCTAAACAGCATGGCTTGACTGCTATGTCTCTACATATCCACACATAGGCAGCATGGTGGCTCAGAGGTTAGCACTTGGGTTCACATCCCACCAAGGTCAACACCTGCAAGGAAATTGCATGTTCTCCCCATGTATGAGTGAGTTTCCTCTGAGGACCCCAGTTTCCTCCCACCCTCCAAAAATATACTGTGTGCTCTCCCTGCCCTCCCTGTGGGGGGAGGGAGAGATTTGAGCAGTAGCAAGCTATGTAAAAAGCTGGAGAGTAAGTTGGCAGGGAAACAGAGAAAAACTATTTATAAATTCCTAGAAGTTTTGCATTAAGTTTGAGGCAAAACCTCATCAAGGGTAAGTATAAGATCAAAAAAGTTTGCCAGGAAAAAAAAGTTTTGATAGCCTATCTTTCCTGGAAGATCTCTTCAAGGGAGCAGTTATTGGTTTTCCTTTACATTTTTTTTTTTTTTTAATTTTGGGTATTCATGGTGTTCTTTGGTGGAGTAATGGAGTGAAAGCAGGTCTGAAGCACTGCTGTTCATGTTGACCACCAGAGAGTTCTGGCAGGGGGGGAAACCTTTTTTAGTTCTTCATAGTAAGTGACCCGCGCTGGATAATTGTTAAACAGTTAAAGCGACTCTGTACCCACAATCTGTCCCCCCCCAAACCACTTGTACCTTCAGATAGCTGCTTTTAATCCAAGACCTGTCCTGGGGTCCGTTCGGCAGGTGATGCAGTTATTCTCCTAAAAACAACTTTTAATCCTACAGCGCTGTGTCTAACGGCCAGGGCTTACATTTGTATATGCATTAGGCTGCCACAACCTCTCTTTCCTTCCTCCCCACCCTCCTCAGCATTAGGAATGATCCAGGAACATTTACTGCTGTTTGAGCTTTGCACAGGTTTCTTAATGATCCAGCCCATGTTCATTATGCACACAGAAGGGGAATAGGAAGCAATCTGCCTTGAGCATTCCTAATGATGAGGAGGGTGGGGAGGAAGGACATAGAGGTGGTGCTAGCCTAATGCATATACAAATGTAAGCCCCGGCTGTTAGACACAGCGCTGCAGGATTAAAAGTAAATTTTTTGCACAAAAACTGCATCACCTGCCGAACGGACCTGAGGACAGATCTTGGATTAAAAGCAGCTATCCAAAGGTACAAGTGGTTTGTGGGGGGGTCAGATTGTGGGTACAGAGTCGCTTTAAACCTCAGCATTATTCTCTGTGGTATATTGTCAGCAGATCATGAGTGATTTATTTATTTATATATTATCTTTTACAGAGGTGGACATGAAAATCACTTATAATCATGATGGCTCATATGATATACAGGTAACTGTATAACCTCTTTTTTTAGGTTATTTCTTTCTTACTTTCTGTACGGCTCTTTTTACGCCACCTTATTGGTGTCCGTTTACGGTATGCATCAGGATCAAAAAGTTGCATATATGCAATCAAGGTACCGATAGAAAGTACAGATCATGGCGCAAAAAATGACACCTTACACAGCCCCATAGACCAAACAATAAAAGTATTATAAGCATGGGCAAAGAGCAATTTTAAGGAACGTTTATTTTCTGTAAAAGGTTTTATTTTTTAAAAAAGCCAGCAAATATAAAAGTTATACAACTCACATATTGTTTTAATGGTACCGACTTGAACATGTATAACCTGTCAGTTTTTTCCTAGGACGAACGGTGTAAAAACTAAGCCCTGCCCCCCCCCCCCCCCCCCCCCCCCCCCCCCCCCCAAAATAAAAAAAATATTGTGTTTTTTTTTTTTTTTCTAATATTTCACTCCGTGTATAATTTTTTTTCTGGTTTTGCAGCATATTTTATGCAAAAATTAAGTCTGCCAATGCAAGGTAAAATTAGTGGCGCAAAAAATAAGGGTTCATGTGGGTCTGTAGAGGAAAAAATACAAGTTCTATGGCCTTTTAAACACAAGGAGGAAAAAATGAAAATTGGCTCCGTCATTAAGGGGTTAAGAAATAATATGGAAACAGATAGTAAAAATACTTATCTCTTGATAGAACTTTTTAGATAATATCATAATTTACCATTTTTGTTCTGTTTTGTGTTACAGATTCATGACAAAGTCTTAAAAGTATCTGGAGAACTCATAAATGAGGGAGATGTCACCTATCTGAAATGCTCAGTTGATGGAATATTTTGCAAGTCCAAGCTTTTTATTATTGATAACAACATACATATTTTCTCAATGGTAAAACAGCTACTTTGTAGTCTGCAACAATAATAATATTGTGTTAGAAGTAGAATACCTTTATCTAAAGCAGCTCTCCGGTCATCTGGACTAAAGAATCAATGTGCCCCAATGTCTTCCCCCTCCCAAAGAGCAATTGAAAGGACTTAACTAAAGTATATCTGTGGTATTCACTGTTCAGTTAATGAATTCTCTATTCTTAAAACCAGGTGAACCATATCGATTGGTTCTGTATTTACTATGGTAAAAAAAAATGAAAATGTATTCCTCTAACCAATTTAATAGTTGTCAAATCAGAATAGGTAAAATCAGTTACAAGAATCTATTGTCATTATTCAAATTTCTTTAGTTATCTTCATGGTTTTGTTTTGTGTGCAGAAAATTGACCAAATATTGATGATTGGATATACAGTGGTACCTCAGCTGTTAATCTTAATTGGTTACGGAATGCAGTTTGAGAACCGACCAGTGTCTTCCCATAGGAAACAATGTAATAATTGGTTCCAGCACCCACCAACAATTACCGACAGTACCCACATATTACATTGAAAAGTGCCCAGTTTAATCACTTCAGTACAGGACATTACAGAACAGCACTATATACTGTACAGTACATTTTAAACAAGAAACATTTAACAAAACCAGCAATTATAGTACAGTAGTCACGAGCTCCTCACTCATCCTTTACTGTATAGTGCCCCCCACCCCAGAACTGTAATGGATGGGAGATGGTGGTGACCTGACTATACTACTACTACTACTGTACTCTACAGTATATGCACTCCAGCAGTCTTATACAGTACTGTACCGTATGTGAAGCTTTACCAGTGCTAAACTTGCCATGTATAGCCCACGATCCATGCCCCAAAAATGTTCAGATACAGAGCAAAGTTTGAATTCTAAACGTTACTTCTAGGTAAATTTTTGTTTGAATACCGCGGTATTACTGTACTTCAAAACTGGGTGCCCGAAAAGTGTTTGACAGCCAAAGCAAACTTTCCTTAAAAATACAGTCTGAGTGTCAAGCAGTTTAAGAACCGAGATACTACTGTATACGAAATACATTTTTTTCATCCTGCAGGACGGTAGCGTGCAGCTCGGTATACCTGTTCCAAAATTTCTATCAGAAGTGAGCACGTCAGGTAGCCAAGGAGGGGCTGTTGCTCCAATGACTGGAACTATAGAAAAGGTAACATTCCTTCAACAGAATAGATGGAATCCTACTCAGAGGTGCTTTTTCCAATTTCATGTTGAAAACATAGTAGCACTGGCTACTTGGAGTAAGATTGTAAGAGTGTATTATACAGTCCAGCTAAAAGGAGTGTGAAAAAATAAAAGGAGACAGGGGCGCCTTCTGGTGCAGTATTATTAAAGTGTCACTGTCGTTAAAAGTAATTTTTAACGACAGTGACACTTTAATAATGCTGCACCAGAAGGCGCCCCTGTCTCCTTTTATTTTTTCACACTCCTTTTAGCTGGACTGTATAATACACTCTTACAATCTTACTCCAAGGCTGATAAATAATATTGTGTAAAATAAAGTTCAGGCTTTTGCTGATTCACTGCCCACTGGGATCCATTGGTGAATTAATTCACAGGCTTGTGTTTCCATTTTGACGTAAATATATTGAAAAACTATATGAAGAATATATGAATTAGTTTTCCTATTGTATTCCATGGACCAGTGAATCCTGGCCAGATCTGAGCACAGGGCTTCACTCTGCCATTCAGATGCCATATAAGAATTAGCTGCCCTCTCACGGATAGAGAAAAAGACAGTCACAAGATTTTGATCTTTTTCTGCTAGAATAAAAGTGTGTTATGTGTTAGATTAAATTATAAGATTTTTCTTAAATACACATGTCATTTACGTTTTTTTTAGAGGCGTATTGTGGCTGGTACACGTTTTCACAATGCCAGAGGGAAAGGATAGGTGAAAACCATTACATCCACTTACCTCCCTGGCTCCAGCCCACCCGCATTCTGCTACTTTGGTTCCTTAGTGTGCAACTGCTGCTTTAAGACGTGGTGTTCCAAGCCCGCTTAGCCATTCAGCAGCTATAGCAGTGTCCCACCTCTGCCACTGAATGGCTGAGTGGGCGTGCGTTGCCACAACCAGGAAGCAGCCACACACTTGGGACCAGAGCAGCAGAATGCGAGTAGCAGGGCTGGAGCCAGGGAGGTTAGTGGATATAAATGTTCCCCCCCCTCCCTTCCTAATCATAGCTAGGATACCCCTGTAGTGTACGTTCACATGTACCGAGTTTGCAGTGGATTTAACACTGCAAGTTCGCAACGATACTCTGTTTGCTGCAATACTCTGTACTGTCATTGCCTATGGGTCTGCACTCTCGCAGCGGATTTTTATTCTGCTGCAAAAATGTAGTCCCTCTGCCGAGCAGCTGCTGGGCTTTACAAACCTTATACATTACTTGCCCACACCCCTGCCTGCCATTCCAGCTCCTGGGTGACCAATCAGTGGCTGCGGTGGGACAGTGCACTAATTGGCTGAGCGGGACATTAATGACCTGGGAGCCAGAGAGACAGGCAGGAGCGTGGCCCGGTAGTGTAAAAGCTTGTGTAAAGCCCAGCAACTACTGGATTAATAAGGCTTTGGCTACATTCTCGCATCAGAATGAAAATCCAATGCGAACTTGCCCCTTTGATGGTGCAAGACTTAATCGTCTAATATTTAGCATACTGTTACACTTATTTATGGACCACTAGGTGACAGAGTTGTTGGCATCAAGTAGAGATATTTCCTTTGATGTGTGTGTCTTCCTTGCTGAATGTAGTGTATCTTTTTCCTTCTTGTTCTATTTGAAAAACTGCTAAAATCTTTCTTCAATAAAAATTTATTGAAACAGAAAATCCGCTGCGATGTGCAGACCCATAGGCAATGATGGTACAGAGTATGAAAGTAGATTTTGCTGCAAACTTGCAGCGTGAAATCCGCTGCGAACATGGTACATGTGAACGTACCCCAAATAGTATTTGTTTATATGTGGGTGCAGCAAAGAAATGATGGATGTGTTATATACAGCGGCCTTGGTGCTAATTTTAACAGAACCCAAAACACAGTATTGATATGGAAACTACAGTATGTTGCTTGTTTAGCTCTTTTTTTTTTATGCCATCTACTTATTTGTTTGCAGGTGTTTGTAAAAGCTGGGAATAAAGTAGAAGCTGGAGATCCTCTGATGGTCATGATTGCTATGAAAATGGAGGTAAATTAAGTCTGCCACTTATTGTATTGTGCCGAGGGGGTAGTACTTCAGTAAGTAAAGAAAAAATTCACATGGATCAGAAGTGATGCAAAATCTACCTGAAGATTTGCAGCCACAGCCGCTTACTATGTTGTGGATTTATGATTGATTTCACATCTTTCTGTGTATACATAGTAAATCTGCAACAAAGTCTGTATAAAACTGTGTATTAGTGACAGATCTGCATGAAAAAATGCTCACTCTTGTGGAATCGCCCTAGTAGGGTGTATTCACTCTGATTTCACTCTGAGGGCCTAGGGCAGCACCAGCTGTAAATATGGCCTTAGGGTCCTATTACATGGGCTGATAGTGGCCCGATCAATTCTGTAAACAAGCACCAATCTGCTAGATAGGTGCCCATTTACTACACTGACATGCCCTTGCCTTTAGCGTATAATAATAACAGGCGAGTGATTCGCTAAGCGGCTGGCGGCCTGTCGGTGCAAAGTCTGGAACTGAACGCAAAGCTGCAGACATCTGGGAAGGCCTCCGAGGACACCGGGGAACGTGGTATGGTGAGTTAATAATTTACTGTTCTACACTACAGCCATCAGCCGCACATGGCTTTTACACATAGCGATGCGCGCTTGATGATCTTAGGTCAGATCGTTTCATCAGCTGATCTTTCTATTACACCGAGTGATAATCAGCCGAATATTGCTCCACCGCATTAATGTGACCTGAGAGCACTTCACCTCCCTAAATTTCCTCCCTCGTCTCTGTCTACCATCCTACCTGTGCTTTATGCTCCACTATGGATTTAAGGTGGGTTCACACTGAGGAATCCACACAGAGAAGTTCCCGCGGATTACGTCACTTGCCCGCACACATTTCCACCCCTCCCATAGACTCCGTTTTATGGTCAGGCGAATTCCGCTGTCCGCCGAAATTATTGACTTGTGGATTCTTTCGGTGGACAGCGGAATTCACCTGTGCATAGAATGGAGTCTGTGGCACAGGCGGAGGTGCGAGTGGGGGCAAGTGACTGAATCTGTGGGAACTTTCTCAGTGTGGACCCACCCTAAGGGTATGTGCACACTGAGCAATTCTCGAGGAATTGAAGCAGAAAGTTTTCAGGCAGAATTTAAGCCCCCCATTGACTTCTATAGGATTCCTCTAGCAGATCTACAGCAGAAAATTCTGCTCAGAAATTCTGCAGTGTGAACAACAGAGCAGAAAACCCATTGAACACAATGGGACTTTGCTCTGTACATATTTTACGGGAGGAATTTCAAGCTGAATTTCAAGCTGAATTTCAAGCTAAATTCCTCGCCTTTTCCTCAGTGTGCACATACCCTAACACCTAACATCCTTCATCTGCACCTCTTGCCCAGTTGCAACAGATCTCTCGAATGCATGGTTACCAGAGAATGGGAGCTTCATCAACTTATTTGTTGTGGGTGTACAAAGTGGAGTAACATACTGTATAAGGGTATGTGCATACTGAGGAATAGGTGAGGAATTTGAAGCAGAATCTGCTTTTAATTACCCGTGTGTTCTGCTTGAAATTCTGCCCATAAAATATAAACAGAGCAATGTCCCATTGTGTTCAATATGATTTCCGCTCACATTTGTTCACACAGCTGAATTTTTCCGCTGAATTTTCTAATGCAGATCCACTTTGACATAGTAACATAGTAACATAGTAACATAGTAAATAAGGTTGAAAGAAGACAAGAGTCCATCAGGTTCAACCTAGGAAAATCCTACTGTGTTGATCCAGGAAGGCGAAAAACCCCTATGGGGCAGAAGACAAACGCCCCACCACAGGGAGAAACTCCCCCCCCCCCCCCCCCCTCCCCCGACTGCAATGGCAACCAGAACAATCCCCGGATCAACGTATCACCAGAAATCTAATGCCCATAACTTGTAATATTATATTTTTCAAGAAAAGCATCCAGGCCTCCCTTGAACTTATTTACTGAATCAGCCATGACAACATCATGTGGCAGAGAGTTCCACAGTCTTACCGCTCGTACAGTAAAGAACCCGCGTCGATGCTGATGATGAAATCTTCTTTCCTCTAGACGTAGAGGATGCCCCCTTGTCATTGTTACAGACCTAGGAGTAAAAAGACCACTACAAAAATCTCTGTACTGTCCATTCATATATTTGTACATTGTGATCAGATCGCCCCTAAGACGTCTTTTTTCTAGCGTAAATAACCCCAAGCGTGATAACCTGTCCTGGTACTGTAACCCACCCATTCCCTTAATGACCTTTGTTGCCCTCCTCTGCACCCGCTCTAGGTCAGCTGTGTCCTTCTTATATACCGGTGCCCAAAACTGTACACAGTATTCCAAGTGTGGTCGGACCAGTGATTTATAAAGAGGCAAAACTATGTTCTCATCTTTAGCATCTATACCTCTTTTGATGCATCCCATTATTTTATTAGCCTTGGCAGCTGCTGCCTGGCACTGATCACTAAAGTTGAGTTTACTGTCCACCAATACCCCCAGGTCCTTTTCGGAAGTAGTTTTACCCAGTGTTTTATTATTTAGCACATAACTGTACTTATTATTTCTATGGCCCAAATGCATAACCTTACATTTATCCACATTAAACTTCATTTGCCATTTCTCCGCCCAAGCCTCTAGCTTCTCCAAATCCCTCTGTAATATGATATTATCCTCCTCTGTACTGATTACTTTACCCAGTTTAGTATCATCTGCAAAAATGGAGATTCTGCTCTGTAGCCCCTCTACAAGATCATTAATAAAAATATTAAAAAGAAGTGGACCCAACACTGACCCCTGTGGTACCCCACTAGTAACTAAAACCCAATCTGAATATGTTCCATCAATGACCACCCTCTGTTTTCTATCACACAACCAGTTACTTACCCATTTGCATACGTTTTCCCCGAGTCCCAGCATCCTCATTTTGTAGACCAACCTTTCATGCGGCACAGTATCAAATGCCTTTGAAAAGTCCAGATACACAACATCCACAGCCTCCCCCAGGTCCAGTCTATAACTTACCTCTTCATAGAAGCCGATCAGATTAGTCTGACAGGACCGATCCCTCATAAATCCATGCTGGTGCTGAGTCATAAGATTATTTTCATTAAGATACTCCAGTATAGCATCTCTTACAATCCCCTCAAATACTTTACCTACTATAGATGTTAGACTTACGGGCCTGTAGTTTCCAGGATCACTCCTTGACCCCTTCTTGAATATTGGTACCACATTAGCTATGCGCCAGTCCTGTGGAAGAATCCCTGTCGTAATAGAATCTTTAAATTAATAGGAATAACGGTCTGTCTAACACAGTATTTAATTCTTGCAAAACTCTAGGATGGATACCTTCTGGGCCCGGTGACTTATGGATTTTAATATTTTTAAGGCGTTTCCCCACTTCTTGTTGTGTTAGGCAGGTGAGATTTATGGGAGGATTAACATTATCCCTAGTCATATCGTCTGTTATGGGATTCTCCTCTGTGAATACAGTAGAGAAGAATGTATTTAGTAGATTGGCCTTTTCCTCTTCCCCCTCCACCATTACACCCAGATTATTTTTGAGGGGACCAACATTTTCGGTTTTAAGTCTTTTGTTATTTATATAGGTGAAGAACATTTTGGGATTTGTTTTACTTTCTTTGGCTATCCTTCTTTCTGTTGCTATTTTTGCTTCTTTTATTTGCGTTTTACACATTCTATTCTTCTGTCTATAGTTGCTCAATGCTTCCCCACTACCTTCTTGTTTTAGTTGTCTGAATGCTTGTTTCTTATCATTTATTGCACCCCTTACAGCTGTAGTTAACCACATTGGATTTCTCTTATTTCTACTACGTTTATTCCCATATGGTATGTGTCGTTCACACGATTTACACAGGATGCTCTTAAATATGTCCCATTTCTCTTGTGTACTTTTATTTCTGAAGGCATTGTCCCAGTCTATGTTCCCAAGGTCCTCTCTTAGTTTTTGGAAATTAGCCTTCCTGAAATTTAATGTTTTTGTAGCCCCTCTGCTAATCATTTTATTGAAGAATAATTGAAAACTTACTATGTTATGGTCACTATTACCTAGGTGACCCCCCACCTCTATTTTTGATATTCTGTCGGGCCTATTGGTTAAGATCAGGTCCAGAAGGGCCCCCCCTCTTGTTGGTTCCTCTACTAGTTGGGAAAGGTAATTATCTTTTACTATTTCCAAAAACACGCTTCCCTTCCTGGAGCTGCAGGTTTCTGCTTTCCAGTTGATATTTGGGTAGTTAAAGTCCCCCATAATAATGTCAGTTCTTTTAATGGAGGTGCACGAGAAATCCTATTAAAGCAATGGGACAGGAAGAATTTCAAGCGACGTCTGCCGGTTGGACTCCACTCGAAATTTCCGCCTCTTTTGCTCTGTGTGCACAGGTCTTAAGTCAGCATAATGGCTTATACTGGTACCTGAATCTAGCTATTTCCTATGACGTTAGGGCTGAAAGTAACAGTAAAGGCCTTTTCATTGTGAGAAGTTTAGCTAATATGGTATTAACTCCTTATGACATAAACGTCAAATATGCATCTGGTAACTATGAGTATATTGGAATCCTAGGCGTAAATCTGCTCAAGGGAAAATCAGAGATTAATTTGTACGACTCTCAGATACACATTTTATCTTAACCATTTCTGCTTGTTTCTTGCAGCATACAATAAGAGCACCCAAAGCTGGCACCATCAAAAAGGTTTACTTCAAAGAAGGTGTCCAAGCCAGCAGGCACGCTCCACTTGTTGAGTATGAAGAAGAAGCAGATTCAGATTAATTCCTCTTGTGTTATTACAAGACTTATTGGTTCTATGTGGCAGTTACACTATATATATATATATATATATATATATATATATATATATATATATATATATATATATATATATTTATAGTGTGTATATATGCAAAAATAAATTAACTATTGATTTGTAACACTACATAGTCCTTTGATTTTAAGATTAAAGGAGCACTTCAGAAAATACAGATATACTCTTATACCTACAAAAAAAAAAATTGGTCAGCTCTCCTAGAACACCAGTCACACTAGGCAGGAGCACATTGCTATGGCTAAAAAGGCAATCACACAGATTTTTTTTTGTGTGTCTTTGCAATTTTAGCCATAGCAATGTGCTCCTGCCTAGTGTAAATGGTGTTCTAGGAGAGCTGACCAAATTTGTCCTTTTTTTTCTGTGTTCCACATGGGGAAAGTGGCTGCCCCTACTTGGTTGTGCACTCCACCTATCCCACTCAGATGTTTATTATGTTGCCAGTATTAGCCATCTAATACTGGCAACATAATAAACACCTGGGTGGGATAGGTGGAGTGCACAACATCCTGCATGCCCTGCTTATTACATGCCATAGAGAGGCTAAGGCTGCATCAGCTTTACTGCCCCGAACTGCAGGAACGTCAGTGTCTAGGATAGAGTGTACTGTAAAGGTGGATCCAGACTAGAAGTATGTATAGGTGAATGATCAGTAAACCATCCCACCAACAATGAGGTGGCCTCATGCTCGGGATGGGCCTACACTGTACTTTAGGCTGCATTCCCACGTTCCTTGATCCTGACGGATCACGGACGTGGAATGCATGTACTGGAGCCCCCCCGCGCCTGGACAGCATCTGTAATTAGATGCTGGGAGCGGGGGAGACTGTATTCATAAGCGCCGCGCTGTAATGAATCAGCCGCACGGTGCTGTTACTACAGCGCGGCGCTTATGAATACAGTCTCCCCTGCTCCCAGCATCTAATTACAGATGCTGTCCGGGCGCGGGGGGACTCCGGTACATGCATTCCACATCCGTGATCCGTCAGGATCAAGGAACGTGGGAATGCAGCCTAAAGTACAGTGTAGGCCCATCCCGAGCATGAGGCCACCTCATTGTTGGTGGGATGGTTTACTGATCATTCACCTATACATACTTCTAGTCTGGATCCACCTTTACAGTACACTCTATCCTAGACACTGACGTTCCTGCAGTTCGGGGCAGTAAAGCTGATGCATGCAGTGCTATATGCATTGTTGCTCACCTTGCAGACACCAGCCTTCCGTGCTTCAAAGAGGCACTGTGAACTGTTTTTAACTCTGTGTTGGATTGTCACGGCCCTGTTGGGGTGTGCTACATGCATACAATGTGAGAGCAACAAAAATCTAAGAAAATTCTGTTACCTTCTTGAATAATAACATTTCTAAGAAAAGCTCACCAAGCAGATGTTACAGTAGGATTAAACATAATCTTGACTGACAAAGACTAAAGACAAGCCAGCAAAGGGACAAAACATGAAAGGGGGGGGGGGGTAGATACAATAGCAGTTTAAATACTAAAATAAAATGGTCATTGCCTAAAGGCCCTATTACACTAAACGATTATCAGCCTTTACTAGGCCGATCACCTGCCCTTCAGGACAATAATTGCTTTGTGTAATAGGACATGTTAAAAGGCCACAATTAGCCGATATCGTGCCAGGTAATGCGACCTATAAGAAGGACTTAAAGGGAATGTGTCAGCATTTACACCTCTTGTGTAAATCACGTTTTTACGTTGATTTTTTTTCTAATTTTCTGGTGATTTTTTTTTTTTTTTTTTTTTTTCAAACAAAAGTTGTTTTCTAGAAGGAAGTCTATACAATACAGTTCTTTTATGAAAAGGTTTATAGAAGGGACCAAAAGCTGCACTGGGGTGTTACATGTGACACTTTTGGAATATCTTCCCACTAAAATGGCCAATAACTACCCACAATTGTACATTTTACTGACAGATAGAGCCAGTAGAGGGATGTTCTTTCTCAGCTCTGTACCACATGACAGAGAGAGTTCCATAATGCAAGTCAATGTAGCTCAGTCCCATAAACAGATAATGAGGACTTCAAGTGATGTTTGTTAATATAATGGTGCGTTTACACAGACAGATTTATCTGACAGATTTTTGAAGCCAAAACCAGGAACAGACTATAAACAAAGAACAGGTCATAAAGAAAACACTGAGAGTTCTCCTCTTTTCTAATCCATTCCTGGCTTTGGCTTCAAAAATCTGGTAGATAAATCTGTCTCTGTAAATGCACAATAATGCTTTGCTGTTCTTCCTGATGTATAACATGTCAGGTGGGCAAGTATGAAGCATGCTCAGGAGCCGATTCTGTCTACAGCCAGCTTCAGAGATTACGCTGATATCAGTTGTTTAACTTCTTGGCATTAGCAGCTACGGCAACTAGGCCACATACCGATCAAAATGAAATTACGCAGGCTGTTATAGCAGTGTTTATAAAACAGTACAATGCAATACAATAGTATTGTGTAAAAGGGAATTAAAAAAAAAATATATATAACCCCCTAAATAAAAATATATCTAAAAAATATATATATTTGGTTACTACTTAAATGTTATTCAATCTACACAAGGTAAATGAAGAAAAAAAATTACCTAATTCCAGAACTTTCTGGTCACATTAAATAACATCCTAGAAAACATGAAATAAAAACAATGTTAAAAAAAAGTCCCATCAAGCTGATATGAAAACAGTAAATTTCACAGATCACTGAAGGAAAACTGAGCCCTGAGGGTGGTTTGTAGGTAATAAAAAAAAGTTATAGGGGTTAGAATATGGTGCTGCAAGGCAAATTTTTGAAAGAGTACACGTCACTGCGGTCGCTGTCGGATCAGCTGAGAATGCGACTCTGCACCAGGATGTTTGGGTATCCATATCTTTGAACACACCATGTGGGATCACACACGTTTACAGGCATGTTTGTAGATAAGGACGGGGCTGAAGCATTATTAAACCATGGCAGGCTGAGAAGGCTTTGTTATGCCAGTTATCATCTCACCAGCACTCCATTACTGACCAGTGATTGTGTTGTAGGGCACCAATGGGGAGATAGTGTTAGCTAGCTCCTTCTGTCTAACCACCTAAATGCTATGGTCACTATTGACAACAGCATTTAAAGGGAATGTACCATCAGGCCTGGGCTGAAGCACTGGAGGTGGGCCGACCCACCCCCAATAGGAGGAAACGCCCGCCCCTCTATGACAATGCTTCATTAGAATCAATAGAGCCGTATCCTAACAGGGCAGGGGTTTTCTCCCACTGGGGGTGGGTCAGCCCGCCTCCAGTGCTTCAGCCCAGGCCTCTTGGTACATTCACTTTAAGTAGTAACAGCCAGGTTCGGAGAAATATTGACTGTAGCTCCTGAACTTTTTGCCAGTGGACTGTGCTTCCTGTGCAGTGGAAAAAATAATACTCTGGAATATATATATCTTTTTTCCTTTTAAATGGAATCTGTCAGCTGTAATTCACATTCCAAACTGCTGACACTTAGATCACTGTTATGGGAAGAAGACACATGGTACCTTTCAAATATCCAATCTGTGCTTCCAGGATTTAGAAAAATACTTTTCTTCTCCAGTGAAAAGTGTCAGAAAAGCTTTCCTGAGCTCCAGATCTTCTGAGGGCTGTAAGACCTCCTCCCCTCCTATCCCTGACCAGGCTTGATGGACAGTACAACTGAGCTCTAAGCATGGAAAGGGGTGGAGGGGAGATGTTACATCCCGCAGGAGCTCGGGAAAGCCTGACAATTTTCACAAGGGGAAAAAACATTTTTCTATGTCCTAGAAGCACAGGTGTATATATGAAAGGTACCATGTGTCTCCTTCACCTAACATCTATCTGATGGTGTAAGCAGTTTGGAACCTGAATTACAGCTGACAGATTCACTTCAATGTAGAGATGAGCGAACCTCGAGT
This sequence comes from Dendropsophus ebraccatus, assembly GCF_027789765.1. Taxonomy (NCBI): domain Eukaryota; kingdom Metazoa; phylum Chordata; class Amphibia; order Anura; family Hylidae; genus Dendropsophus; species Dendropsophus ebraccatus. The sequence goes on from NC_091459.1 coordinate 68,070,638, forward strand.
CGATCCGAACCCGAACTTTTGGCATTTGATTAGCGGGGGCTGCTGAAGTTGGATAAAGACCTAAGGCTATGTAGAAAACATGGATATAGTCATTGGCTGTATCCATGTTTTCCAGACAACCTTAGAGCTTTATCCAAGTTCAGCAGCCCCAGCTAATCAAATACCGAACGTTCGGGTTTGGATCGTCTCGAACTTGGTTCGCTCATCTCTACTTTAATGGGAACTATAAGCAGGATTCCCCTGCTGCTGTGTACCTGATGTTAGCAGTGACGGTCTTCTTTTTGCATTCGGTCCCTCCATTTTTGAGCAATATGGTTAAGATCAAATATGCTTATCAGCTTCTTAGGAGCCATGGGGGCATTCCTCAATGCCAAGGGGGACACCACTGTCATTCCTTACCAGCTCAGGGTCACCTCCCCTAGCATGCCTGCCCGGTGGGACTTTCTCGGGTGCCCCTGATGAATATGTATAGCAGGTGTCGCACAAACCTGCTGGTAGTTCCCCTTTAACACTGCAGTCATATACACTCACCGGACACTTTATTAGGTACACCATGCTAGTAAGGGGTTGGACCCCCTTTTGCCTTCAGTACTACCTCAATTCTTCGTGGCATAGATTCAACAAGGTGCTGGAAGCATTCCTCAGAGATTTTGGTCCATATTGACATGATGTCTTCACACAGTTGCCGCAGATTTGTCGGCTGCACATCCATGATGCGAATCTCCCGTTTCACCACATCCCAAAGATGCTCTATTGGATTGAGATCTGGTGACTGTGGAGGCCATTTGAGTACAGTGAACTCATTGTTCTGTTCAAGAAACCAGTCTGAGATGATTCTAGCTTTATGACATGGCGCATTATTCTGCTGAAAGTAGCCATCAGATGTTGGGTACATTGTGGTCATAAAGGGATAGACATGGTCAGCAACAATACTCAGGTAGGCTGTGGCGTTGCAACTATGCTCAATTAGTACCAAGGTGCCCAAAGAGTGCCAAGAAAATATTGCCCACACCATGACACCACCACCACCAGCCTGAACCGTTGATACAAGGCAGGATGGATCCATGCTTTCATGTTGTTGACGCCAAATTCTGACCCTACCATCCGAATGTCGCAGCAGAAATCGAGACTCATCAGACCAGGCAATGTTTTTCCAATCTTCTACTGTCCAATTTCGATGAGCTTGTGCAAATTGTAGCCTCAGTTTCCTGTTCTTAGCTGAAAGGAGTGGCACCCGGTGTGGTCTTCTGCTGCTGTAGCCCATCTGCCTCAAAGTTGGACGTACTGTGCGTTCAGAGATGCTCTTCTGCCTACCTTGGTTGTAACGGTTGGCTATTTGAGTCACTGTTGCCTTTCTATCAGCTCGAACCAGTCTGCCCATTCTCCTCTGACCTCTGGCATCAACAAGGCATTTCCGCCCACAGAACTGCCGCTCACTGGATGTTTTTTCTTTTTCGGACCATTCTCTGTAAACCCTAGAGATGGTTGTGCGTGAAAATCCCAGTAGAGCAGCAGTTTCTGAAATACTCAGACCAGCCCTTCTGGCACCAACAACCATGCCACATTCAAAGTCACTCAAATCACCTTTCTTCCCCATACTGATGCTCGGTTTGAACTGCAGGAGATTGTCGTGACCATGTCTACATGCCTAAATGCACTGAGTTGCCGCCATGTGATTGGCTGATTAGAAATTAAGTGGTAACGTGCAGTTGGAAAGGTGTACCTAATAAAGTGGCCGGTGAGTGTATGTCAGAGCCATATGAGTCTGGGAATACACAACATATAACTGGTTTTAACTGTTAAGTGATGCAATCCACAAGATTGTATACTGCTCAAAGGAAAGTCTGGTCAAAACCTATTTTTAATTATGTTATAGCCCAACAAAACTTATACAACGTCTCAATATACAGTCATTATGAGAAATGCAGATATAGTGCTCCCCCCCCCCCCCCCCCCCCCATTTACTAAAGCACGCATTCTTCTTTTCCTAACAAAAATGGTGACATTTATACCCACTGTCTAACATACAGAGGTGCGGGCTGGGCTCAGCTGCCAAGTGTCCTCTGTGTCCTGCTTTCTATCTGCTCTGGCAGTGTACCTGGCTCCACATGGCGCTTCTCCGCAGGGGCTCGCTGCTAATGCTGGTGACTCCCGGGGAGCTGAGGGGGCAGAAGTACCCGGTGTCCACTCACCAGTGTCCTGCACAATGTGGCCGGCTCAGTGCTGCCCCTTATATCCCCTTACCAGATGATGACTGCTCCGGTGCAGGGAGGGGAGACAGACCACTGGGATGGTGATTCACATGTCACATCATCCTGGTGGTCTCTCTCCCATCCCACACTGGAGCTTAGGGCTTATTACACAAACAGATTTATATGACAAGTTTTTTTGAGCCAAAGCCAGGAACAGACTATAAACAGAGAACAGGTCATAAAAGAAAGACTGAGATTTCTCTTCCCAGAGAACCTGCTGATATGTAGCTGATAGTAGCTGTGTCCCTCAGTAGTATATTGCCATTACTATCACCCCTCTCCTCCCCCGCATTTGTGAACTCGCTAAATGCTCTAATGCCAATTACTTGCTTAAGAGCATTTAGGGCGCTGCTCGGGGTCGGAGAGCATCGCCGCGTCCCGCCCACTATGCATATTCATAACTGCATAGTGGGCTTTATACACTGCGGCTGCCCAGGGAATCAGGCTGCTTCCTGCGCATTTGTGAATCCCCTGGGCCACCGCCGATCCTCACCGAGGTTCCTCAAGACGTAAGTATAAAGTATATTTTATACTTACGTCATGAGGAACCTCCATGAGGATAGGTGGTGGCCCAGGGGAATTCACGCATGCGCATGAAGCAGCCTGCTTCCCTGGGCAGCCGCAGTGTATAGAGCCCACTATGCAGTTATTAATATGCATAGTGGGCGGGACGCAGTGATGCTCTCCAGCCCCGAGCAGCGCCCTAAATGCTCTTAAGCAAGTAATTGGCATAAGAGCATTTAGCGATTTTACAAACAATGCGGGGGAGGAGAGGAGTGATAGTAATGGCCATATACTACTGAGGGACACAGCTACTGCGGCATATCAGCAGCTTCTCTGGGAAGAACCTGCTGATAGTGCCTCTTTAAAAAAAATCTGTCAGATAATCTGTTTGTGTAATAGGGCCCATACCCTGCTTCCCGCTCCCGACCCTGCTGTAGTGCAGCCCAGCCCACACCTCTTTGTTAGACAGCAGGGTGTGACATCACCAGTAGGAAATAAAGACTGAGTGTAGTGAAGCACTTCGATTACACTGTAAATTCACTCATCTTAACAGCAGCTGATAAGTATTGCAGGACATACAACAGCTGATAAGTACTGTAGGACATACAGCAGCTGATAGGTACTGCAGGACATATAGCAGCTGATAAGTATTGCAGGACATACAACAGCTGATAAGTATTGCAGGACATACAACAGCTGATAGCTACTGTAGGACATACAGAAGCTAATAATTATTGCGGGACATACAGCTGCTGATGAGTACTGAAGGACTTGCGTTTTTTTAATAGAAGTAAATTACAAGTCTATAACTTTGTAAAGCAGTCCATCAGAAAGAAATCCATGAGTGCTGGAGTGCCCCTATAATGGGGGATATGTCAATGTGACAGCCCCGTACATGGCCGCGCTCCGTGTCCGGCATAGAGAGCTTCTCCGCGTATAATATTATGAGGGAGCTGCAGCCTACAGTCCACAGGCGCAAACACAGAAAATAAAGCGACTACAAGGCGACCCCATTCACCTGAGTGAGACTCCATGACACGAAGCAGAAACCGCTGTATAGCCCTGGTCTTTTTAGGGTATGTTCACACAGGACTGAAAATGCTACAGAATTGACTTTAGTGAAATGGGGAAAACCCGCGACAAAACCGCAGCATTTTAGTCCCGTGTGAACATAACCTTATGGTGGCCGTGCCTCAGTGGGCAGCCTGTTTCCCACCGGTGTATGGGTAGACTGGCATTGTGGGAAATCCTTCTCCTTGTGCCCCAATCCCCTGTCGTGCTGGGATTTCCTCAGCCCTATAACAGTGTGGATGATTGCGGGCACCAGGACTGTCTCTGCCTCGTCCCTGCTCTCTCTTCCCCCCGTGCCTCAGTCTCTCCGCCCCCTGTATCGCAGCGGCCTCCCCGGCTGAGTGTCCCCGGTGCACAGTGCCTGCCGTGCCGGCCTCATCTCTCCGTACGTGCCGCAGGCCGCAGCATCATTGCGCATGAGCGAGATCGCCGAGAGCCCGTGAGAGCGGAGAGCACCACTCACACTCACCGGGAGGCCGAGCACCAACATGGTGAGTGAGAGCGCTGGGCCTGTCGCCGCCGCCGGTGTGGCGTACAGGGGCCTGCGGCCGGCCAGGCCTCCGGTGTGAGGCGGCATGACAGGGCTCCTGGCCGGGGGGGGAGGGCTCTGAGACGGGCACCAGTGATACTGGAGTGCTGGTGGCCGGGCCTACTCCATGGGGAGAGGGCTGTGTGCCCGGTGTGACTGCCCCCAGTCCTGTGCCCCTCCTGTATGTCTCCCCACTTGTCACCTGCCCCAGCTGTCACCAGCTTCCCTGTCATCCTGCTGATATGTGACAGCAGGGCAGGCTCTGGATGTAACTTCTGCATGGGATATACTGTACACCTCTGTATGTATCTACTGCTGGGGGAGCACACATGGGATATACTGTACACCTCTGTATGTATCTACTGCTGGGGGAGCACACATGGGATATACTGTACACCTCTGTATGTATCTACTGCTGGGGGAGCACACATGGCATATACTGTACACCTCTGTATGTATCTACTGCTGGGGGAGCACACATGGGATATACTGTACACCTCTGTATGTATCTACTGCTGGGGGAGCACACATGGGATATACACCTGTGTGTATCTACTGCTGGGGGAGCACACATGGGATATACTGTACACCTCTGTATGTATCTACTGCTGGGGGAGCACACATGGGATATACACCTGTGTGTATCTACTGCTGGGGGAGCACACATGGCATATACTGTACACCTCTGTATGTATCTACTGCTGGGGGAGCACACATGGGATATACTGTACACCTCTGTATGTATCTACTGCTGGGGGAGCACACATGGGATATACACCTGTGTGTATCTACTGCTGGGGGAGCACACATGGGATATACTGTACACCTCTGTATGTATCTACTGCTGGGGGAGCACACATGGGATATACTGTACACCTCTGTATGTATCTACTGCTGGGGGAGCACACATGGGATATACTGTACACCTCTGTATGTATCTACTGCTGGGGGAGCACACATGGGATATACTGTACACCTCTGTATGTATCTACTGCTGGGGGAGCACACATGGGATATACTGTACACCTCTATGTATCTACTGCTGGGGGAGCACACATGGGATATACTGTACACCTCTGTATGTATCTACTGCTGGGGGAGCACACATGGGATATACTGTACACCTCTGTATGTATCTACTGCTGGGGGAGCACACATGGGATATACTGTACACCTCTGCATGTATCTACTGCTGGGGGAGCAGACATGGCATATACTGTACACCTCTGCATGTATCTACTGCTGGGGAAGCAGACATGGGATATACTGTACACCTCTATGTATCTACTGCTGGGGGAGCACACATGGGATATGCTGTACACCTCTGTATGTATCTACTGCTGGGAGGGGGAGCAGACATGGGATATATACCTCTGTATCTACTGGTGGAGGAGAGCAGACATGGAATATACACCTCTGTATGAACTGTTGGATAGGCATGGGATATACACCTCTGTATAGACTGGTGGAGGAGAGGAGACATGACATGGGATATATACAGTACCTCTTTATGGACTAGCGGGGTGAGCAGACATGACATGGGATATACACCTATATACCTCTGTATGGCGTAACATCGGTATCGCTGCCCCCCTGCGATGCGATAGTGGAGGAGAGATCCCTTGTACTGAGCCGGCCGGGGCTCGGTGTCGGAATGTCGCTGATCCCGGCTCGGCAATCAGTGCATCTGGTCTGCTGCAGACCAGAATAATAAAACACTGATCTGATGGATCAGTGCTCTATTATATGCACAGCATTGACCTCAATGGGAGATCAGTGCTGTTTATATAGAAGTCTCCCACGGGACTTCTAATTACTCTATGTGGAAAAAAAAAATGTTAATAAAAAAAATCCCCTCCTCTAATAAAAGTTTTAAGTCACACCCCTTTCCCCGCATGTGTAATCGCCTGAACTATTACATTCACATTCCTGATCTTGCATGGTAAGCGGCGCAAAAACCCGCCAGAGTGCAAAAGTGCACCTTTTTTTTTATTTCACTGCACAAATCATTTTTGTCTGGTTTTGCAGCATATTTTATGGAAAAATGAAGCCTGTAATTGTGGGTCTGTAGGGGAAAATATGTAAGCACTATGGCCTTTTAAACACGAGGAGGGAAAAACAAAAGCGTAACGATGAAAACTAGCTCTGTCATTAAAGGGTTAAGATGAGTTTAAAACAATACTGAGCATGCTCTGTGACCTTTGAGGAGGTCATACCACAGGGAGCTGATATTGTCTCCTCTATCTACTGGTGTCACATGTCCCTGTAATGCTGTACAGATCACTTTACAGAAGCCTCCTCTTATCACCACAGACAGAGCAGAAAGTCTAAGCCTAAGCCCCTATTGCACGGGCCGATGTGGAGAGCAAGCGAGCACGGACTTGTCAGGTTAGCGCTCGCTTGCTCCTTGTTTCCTCCCCCCCCCCCCCTGATGCCGATGCTATTACACGCACCAACAGCAAGGGAGGAGGAGCAGGTTAGAGCCAGGGGGGCTACCCAGGCGATCATTAGTGCATCCGGGCAGCACATAGGAGACAGCGGAGCGATGGCAGCAGATCATTAACAGGCTGATTGTTAGTATTTCTGCCTGTTGAAAGACAATGATCAGCCGACATCATGCATGTCAGCTGATCGTTGTCTTCCATTACACAAAGTGGTTATCGGCCGTAACGGTGAGGGACACATGGTGTAATACAGCCCTTAGTCTTACATTTGAAAGGTTTACATTTGGAGATCAGTTCTTAGGTATTGCATGGCCTGTGTTTTAAGGAGGTGTGTGTGTATTTTTTTTTATTTTTATTTTGAGGGTCCATTAAATAGAAGCCAAAGTAAACATATGCTTCAAAGACTAATGATGAGCAAACCTGGAGCATGCTCGAGTACATCGGAACCCAATCGTTCGGCATTTGATTAGCGGTGGTTGCTGAAGTTGGATAAAGCCCTAAGGCTATGTGGAAATCATAGATATAGTCATTGGCTGTATCCATATTTTCCAGACAACCTTAGAGCTTTATCCAACTGCAGCAGCCCCCGCTAATCAAATGCTGAACGTTCGGGTTCAGATGGACTCGAGCATGCTCAAGGTTCGCTCATCTCTACATAAGGGGGAGGGGGGCTCTATTGTGACAGCAAATGGCAAAGGAGAGAAGGATTGGGCCGTTGCATTTCAACATGCCCAATCTTCTTGCTTCTAATAGGAAAACATGCTTAGGTGAGATAAAATAACAGCCATCATATTATAATGTCCAGTATTTTGTCATAAAATGACAACCATCCCAAAAGATGGCCATCAAAGGTAAAAAAAAAATGACAGTGTGTGAACATAGCCTTATAGTCATTTTTACAAGCTTCCCATGTGTGCTGTGCTGGCTTCCTGAGTGGTAGCCAGTGTAATGCAAGAAGCATAAAGCCAGCCTAAGGCTACGTTCACACAGAGCAAAAGGAGCGGATTACGCAAGGAAATATTTCCGCCTGAAATCAACTGACACTGAATTCCGAGCAGAATATAAGCAGAATGCAAGCAGAATCCCTGCGTATTCTGCTAGGAAAGTGTTCAGCTCGTAATCAGCTCTTGACAAATTCAGCGCGGAATACTCGAGGAATCCGCGCTGAATCCGCATGCATTCAGCGCTGAAATTCAGCGAGTATTTGGTGAGTAAACTAGACTATACCAGAACATATACTAGAATCCTCCTCCCCCCCCTTTTCCCCATTTCCGCGCTGATTCAGCGAGTAATTTCCGCTTGTATTCCGCTTGTATTCCGCGCTGAATCCGCGCTGAATCCGCGCTGAAACAGAAAATCAGAGCCCCATTGATTTGTATAGGCTTCCGCTAGCGGAAGAATGAACATGTTCATTCTTCTGGCGGAAAGCGGATTAGTTCAGTGCGGAAATTCCACTGTGTGAACTGCAGAGCAGAATTTCCATTCAACACAATGGAAATTAGCTCTGCACCTATTTTAACGGCTGAAATTTCAGCGCTGATTCAGCGCAGAAATTCAGCTGCTTTTGCTCAGTGGGAACGAGCCCTAAGGGCTCGTTCCCACTGAGCAAAAGCAGCTGAATTTCTGCGCTGAATCAGCGCTGAAATTTCAGCCGTTAAAATAGGTGCAGAGCTAATTTCCATTGTGTTGAATGGAAATTCTGCTCTGCAGTTCACACAGTGGAATTTCCGCACTGAACTAATCCGCTTTCCGCCAGAAGAATGAACATGTTCATTCTTCCGCTAGCGGAAGCCTATACAAATCAATGGGGCTCTGATTTTCTGTTTCAGCGCGGATTCAGCGCGGATTCAGCGCGGATTCAGCGCGGAATACAAGCGTAATACAAGCGGAAATTACTCGCTGAATCAGCGCGGAAATGGGGAAAAGGGGGGGAGGAGGATTCTAGTATATGTTCTGGTATAGTCTAGTTTACTCACCAAATACTCGCTGAATTTCAGCGCTGAATGCATGCGGATTCAGCGCGGATTCCTCGAGTATTCCGCGCTGAATTTGTCAAGAGCTGATTACGAGCTGAACACTTTCCTAGCAGAATAAGCAGGGATTCTGCTTGCATTCTGCTTATATTCTGCTCGGAATTCAGCGTCAGTTGATTTCAGGCGGAAATATTTCCTTGCGTAATCCGCTCCTTTTGCTCTGTGTGAACGTAGCCTTATATGTCTGCTAGATTCTGGGCAACAGCTACCTCTCTGTCCCCAAATGCTGCTGCCAGACACCTCTGAGATCAATTTACTAAAGGATCCAGCAGGTTGAAATCGAACTGTGGCCGAGCTGAATGAGTGTCTACTCCTGCGGTAAAACCCCCGGGGAGTCCATGGGTGACCAGATACTAAAATAAGGCATTGTTCACATGACACAACATACACCACTGGTGGATTATGGTAACTATATTCAGGTATTCTAGAAATGTTCTGCTATTAAGTAGCCTCCTGTCCTAGTTTAATGTCAGGACCTGTCTGACAGGTTAGGATTGTGCGGATATTGGTGAACAGCTCTGAATAACCTGGTGCACGGCATCACGTGTATGTAATAGATATTATACACTGATGTCTGTGATGTGGCTTCAGTTCACACGCAGAATGGATCCTGTATGGGGTTCCTATAGGGGGCAGCTTTTACCTCATTTACACCTCTATGTCCCATGACAAGGATATCTAGATAGATATCTATGCACTTGAGGGGATAAACAGACGGCCCACATCCTGGCATCTGGGCTTGCGTCCAAACTGAAACAGTCTGTGAAGAGTCTAGAGAATCTTGTGCTTTTGACAAATATCTATAGCTCTTGTGCTAAAGTCCTATCAAATCTCTGAGCACTTGGCTCACCCAGTAGTGTTGGATGAGTTTGTCAGACACGAGGTCATGGCTGATTCTGTCCGCTTGCTTTGTGCAGTAGAAAAGCCTCAAATATATCCATAGTGCTTCTTTCACCCCACAGAGACCTAAAAGAGTGTCATTTTGGCCTTTGTTATGTTGGTGTATGTTGGTATACTCATTTTCAATAGAATAGCACAGTGTGCTGCAGTATTCCATACAAAAGCATCCTGTATTAAGAAAGAAGTAATAATTTGAATCGGACCTCCTGCATATAGCTATATTGGTCTTGTGGACTCCATTGGCGCAGATGGCCCATGGAGTGTGATCAGAGGGCTGCCTTGTACGGGGTATGTACGGGGCCTTAGAGGCCATATGGGTAAACATGCACAGGGGGATAAGAAGTGCTGTGGATTTTGCCTATAGAAGCAGCAGATTACAGTACCAGCCATTGGGATAAAAGCTGAAGAAGTCTCAGCCACATTCTACAGAAAATCACACGTGGTGTAACCAAATCTCTACCAAAGACAGTGAATGGGATTATGTTGTGTTGCTGTAACTTGTGGGTCACACCGTAACCACATTTTCTGTTAGTAGTTGTAATGTAGCAGTTTAACATTGCAATCTTATGTCAGACAGATACAGGTTACTGTATAGCTTTAGCCCATGGTAAGAAAGTTTTGGCTGTCCAGTCATGATAGAGGAATGTAGTTTTGCAAAAGCTGAAGGGTCGCAAGCTGTGCACACGCTTGCCTAAGGCTTGGTTCACACTACGTTTTTGCAATCCGTTTTTTACAAAAACGGATGAAAAAAAAAAGTTGCATTTGTTTGCATCCGTTTTCATCTGTTTTCATTATAAAAAAAAGGATAAAAATGGATCCGTTTTTTTAACGTACACAATAAATGAGGTAGGGTGCCTTCACACGTAACGGATCCGCAGCGGATTTCACGCTGCGAATTCACAGCGAAATCCGCTGCGGATCCAGTGCCATTAATCCCTTTGAGAACACATACTCGCAGCGGGATTGAGTATGTGAGTTAACCCGCTGCTGAGAGCATACATTACCTGCTCGTCGCCACGGATGCATGTGAGGCTCCCGGCTCTAGTCCCGCTCAGCACTTGCACTGATTGGCTGAGCGGGACCGGAACTGGGAGCCTCACATGCAACCGCAGTGCCGAGCAGGTAATGTATACTCCCGCCGGGATGTGTTCTCATAGGGATGAATGGCACTGGATCCGTTACTTGTGAAGGCACCCATAAGCTAAGTTTTTGTGTACGTAAAAAAAAACCCAAACATCTGTTTTGATCCATTTTTTTTTTATGGAAGTCAATGGAAAAACGGATTAAAACGGATGCACACAAATGTATGTTTTTTTTTTAAATCTGTTTTTTTTTTTAAACTGTTTTTGAAAAAAACGGATTGCAAAAGGATCCGCCCGCTGCACAGAGCGGGCAGACAGCGGGAATCATTACCGAGAGTTCGGGTTCGTACGAACCCGAACCGAACTCTGTTTGGACCATCCCTAGCAAAAACGTAGTGTGAACCTAGCCTAAGCCTATACTACAAGATTATTTGGGAGCCTTTTATTATTTAGGGTGGAAGGGGGCAGGAGCGCCCCCTAGAAATGCAAGTGTGGCTAATAATCGCCCTGTGTAAAAGTGATAGCTATCAGCTGAGGATGGGGCAAATACCCGATTATCGGCTGGTCGTCTGATTGGAACCTGCTTTAAAGTTTATCTTTATCGGCCGTACATATTCCTGTGTAAACTCAGGATAAACGTTCAAGAGGGTGCTGTCTGGTAAGAAGTGTAAGGTGATGTTCACATGGTATATTTTTGCACATGTATTTCGCATATATACCCTTGTTCTCTCATGGTGAATTGCAGTGCAAATACATTTTTCACCACAGATTTGAAATCTGTGTCACAGTGAATAAATAGGTGACCATAGTCATACTGAAGCACATTCCTGGCAGGAAATGTATGCGGTAGCCAGGATGTGGTCCCACTGAATGGGGCTAATCTATGGCAATAGAGCATGAAATATGCTGCAGAAATCCAGGTATAGCTCAGATATGTTCAGTGCTGTCATTTTCTGATGGTAAAATGCGCCATGGGAATGCGGCCTTTAGGCTGTGTTCACACACAGCAGTTTTTCAGAGATTGAAACCTGCTGTAATTTTAAAAAATGGGCATGCAGACAATTGTGAAAATCAGCAGCAGGTCCTAAAATCCGGGTTGATTTTCTCCTCTAGATGGAAACCACATTCATTTGTATTGCACTGTAACTGCAGAATCCGTGTTTGTCTGAACATGGCCCAAAAGGGGCCTGTATTGGACTGAGCAGGCATTACAATTAGGCTATGTTCCCATAATGTAAAAATAAGGGCAAAAAACGGCCTTTGTTGCAAAACAACGGCCGTTATGAATGATCTTGATAATTAATAATGGCCGTTATTTGCCTTTATTATTTTGTGGGAACATAGCCTAAGGGAGCCTTCACAAGTACAGGATTGTTCCACAGTGAAATCCGCTGCGATCCTGGGCCTTTTTTGTATGGGCTGATATTTCATTCCGCTGTGAGTATGTAAAGCCCCTCCCCCTAACCCCACCGCTGCCCAGCCGATACCTTACCTGGCTGTACTCCTGCCTGCTTCTCAGGTGCCTGGCTCCCTGCATCCTGCTCAGCCAATCGGTGCGCTGCCCTACCACAGACACTGATTGGTTGAGCGGGACGCCAGGAGCAGAAGAGGCAAGCTGGAGCATGGCCAGGTAACGTATAAGCTGGGAAGCGGTGGAGTTAGGGGGGAGGGGCTTTACATACTTGCAGTGGAATTAAATATCTGCTGCGAGGACATAGAAAATGACAGGACACAGGATCGCAGTGGATTTTGTAGCATGAAATTTACTTTGGATCCTGTACGTGAGAAGGCACCTATACTCTGCATTCTATACTTCGACTTACCATACATATCTATGTGTCAATGTCTTGTCCTCCACAGAACAAGTTGAAATCCTCGCAGAAAGATAAAGTTCGTCAGTTTATGATCTTCACACAATCCAGTGAAAAGACTGCAGTTAGTTGCCTGTCACAGAATGACTGGAAGTTAGATGTCGCCACAGACAACTTTTTTCAGAACCCTGAACTCTATATCCGCGAGAGTGTAAAAGGAGCATTGGACAGAAAGAAATTAGAGCAGCTTTATAACAGATACAAAGGTAAGCACTGCAGAGTCTGCTCATCCACCATAGTCTCCTTGGATCGGATGCTTTAACCCTGTAAAGCAAAGAGTAATTCCCCCTCCCCCCCTCCTATACAGATGCGCTGATCCTTCTCTTACATGGTGGCTTTATTTCCCCAATAGGGTCCTGTTCAAGTCCCATTGCTAGACTACGTGCCTGTCTGAATCCCATAGCAGTGGCTGTGGACCACTAGTTAGTTTCGCTATGCATCCCTATGAGGCTCACATCACATTAAGTATCTCAAACGGAGGCATTTTTGGTGCGGATTTTGCAGCAACGTTTTCTAAAAGGCTATGTTCACATAGGACAAATGTTGCAGTGAACAATCTTACACACTTCTGCACCACTCTGTGTAGACTTGTACTTTGCTTTATTCTGGAGGGCAGTGTGTTAGTGCTGTCATTTATTTTGGTACCCTTTTTGACCACATAGGATCGGCACTCGCTTATTTGGCAAATTGGGCCGTTTAACACTACCTTAACAGTCCCATGATTCTCCTGTACCCACCGAGCGGCTTGTAGGAAAAATGTGTGATCAGATAAACTAGTCCCAATCATCTGTTATCATAAGGTGCTGTAGAGAAAAATTAAAGGGGTTATCCAGCACTACAAAAACATGGCCACTTTTCCCCCTACTGTTGTCTCCAGTTCAGGTGTGGTTTGCAATTAGGGGACAAACACACTTGCCGGATCCGCAGCGAGACCTCTCGCTGCGTATTTGCAGCGAGACTTGCTGCGGATCCCGGCCCTATCGTTTCAATGTTAGACAAAATCATCCCTGTACATCCCTGCTGCGAGTTTGTCCCCAGCCCGCCCCGTTAACCCCCTGGCCTCCAGAGCAGATACTTTACCTGATCCCGGCTCTGGCTTGCTTCGGCGGTTCCTGGAGTCTTCAGCAAGCCGGAGCCGGGATCAGGTACAGTATACGCTCGCTCCAATGCCCGCCCGCAGTCCCAGCCGTCTGAATCCCCCCCCACAGCCCTGATCGCTCCCCGCAGCCCCGGCAGTCTTATCGCAGCCCCGATTTCCCTCCGCAGCCCCGGCAGTCTGATCACCCCCCGCAGCCCCGATCGCCCCCCGCAGGGGTTAACGGGGCGGGCTGGGCACAAACTCGCAGCAGGGATGTACATCCCTGCTGAGATTTTGTCTAACATTGAAACAATAGGGCCGGGATCCGCAGCGAGTCTCGCTGCAAATACGCAGCGATAGGTATCGCTGCGGGTCCGGCAGGTGTGTTTGTCCCCTTAAGCTCCATTTACTTCAATGGAACTGAATTTCAAAACTCCCACCCAAACTGGAGACAACAGTAGGGGAAAATGGCCATATTTTTGTAGCGAAGAATACATTGTAAATTGGTGGGTGATTGTGATGTTAATTGCCTTACTACATATTAAAAGACTTGGCACATTGGCTATGTACATTACCATTACATATTGTTCCTTTTTGCTGTGCAGACCCTCAGGATGAAAATAAAATTGGAATAGATGGCATCCAGCAGTTTTGTGATGATCTGGCACTAGATCCTGCCAGTGTCAGTGTATTAATCATTGCCTGGAAGTTCAGAGCAGCCACACAATGCGAGTTTTCAAAGCAAGAGTTCATGGATGGCATGATCGAATTAGGGTAAGTAGAGGATGCGCGAAATGTTCTAGTTACCTTGCATGCACTTTAAGACAAAGGAAATAGCTAGTTTTGTGCGAGCCATGTCCATATACAGTGATACATAAGCCTCCTTCAGCCCCCACAATCCCCATATAGTGTTATCTGGCTGATCAGTGGGGGGTCTACCCCATGTGTTTTTCACTGATCATGAGTAGCATTGCCCATGCTTGATCACCTCTCCATGCATTCTGTCTGAGATTTATAACTAGCACAGTGCCTGACCATCTCCACAGTCAATGAAGTGGAAGCCTAAGATACAGGCTTCCCCTCCATTCACCTGGGGGATAAGGGACCTTGTGAACAGATCACAGTAAATGGACTTCAACCAATGAGCTTGCAATCTGTTTTCTGGTGGATGGGGTGTAATTTTAAAAAGTCACTGTCGTAAATTTTTTATTTTTTTTGCAGAAATCAATAGACCAGGCGATTTTAAGAAACTTTGTACATTATCTGCATGTAAAAAGCCTTTTCCCAGGTCCCCCCTCCTCCTCTCCTTTCTGTCATCCACTCTTTAAAATCAGGAAAACTCGACTGTTTTTTCATCAGTCGGATCTGTCTGGTCTATGAAGGGGGAGGGGGAAGGGGAAGGAGCAAGACTAGCGGGTAGCTGAGAGCCGAGAACAAAAGGATTGTTCAGCGGGGGAGCTATTCAGAGCCCTAATTAGAGGTCAGAGAGGTCCCTGGTGACTGTCAGAGGAGATAGCCCGCGATGTGAATGTAAATTAACTCTTTGTTCTGTTTTGCTGCTTTTACCTTCTCTCTCCATAGGAAAACCATGAAGACAGGGGGGAGAGCTTCAAACTGCTTTTTCATGATAAAAATCCATTTTTCGGCTAATAAACCCAATTACAAAGTTTCTTAAAATTGCCTGGACTATTGATTTCTGCAATAAAAACGACAGTGACACTTTAAGGCCTTATTAACCTCTTATGGACATATAACGTACCCGTACGTCATATGTCCTCATTAGCGCTTCAAAGCAGGCCCGCGCGGCGACACCGCTTTGAAGCGCCGCGGTCCCAGGTGCCACGTGTAGCCCGGGACCGCCGCTATTAGCGGGCACGGTCTGATCGCTGTGCCCGCTAATTAGCTAATCGGAGGCAGCTGTCAAAATTGACAGCTGCCTCCGATTACCGGAGGCAACCTTTCCCTGGGGCCTAGTGGGGGAGATCGCTCCTCCGGGACGTTGTCCCGGAGGAGCGATCTCCCTGTCTGATGCCGGCCGGGGACTCATCCAAGATGCCGCCCGTCCCCGGCTCGGCACTCGTTTGTTTCCGGCTGCAGCAGCCGAAAGCAAACGAGTGCCTATCTCATTGATCTTTGCTGTATATCTATACAGCAAAGATCTCAATGAGAGATCAAAATATATATTCTATAAGTCCCCTAGGGGGGCTTCTAGTATATGTGTAAAAAAAAAAAAAAAAAGTGTTTATAGTAAAAAGCCCCCTCCCCTAATAAAAGTCTGAATCACCCCCCTTTTCCCAGGTTTTAA
The DNA here is from genome assembly GCF_027789765.1 of Dendropsophus ebraccatus. NCBI lineage: Eukaryota > Metazoa > Chordata > Amphibia > Anura > Hylidae > Dendropsophus > Dendropsophus ebraccatus. Next base: position 68,086,707 of record NC_091459.1, read on the forward strand.
ATAAAAGTAAATAAATAAACATGTTTGGTATCGCCGCGTGCGTAATTGCCCGAACTATTAATTAATCACATTCCTGATCTTGCACGGTAAACGGCGTCAGCGCAAAAAAATCCCAAAGTGCAAAATTGTGCATTTTTGGTCGCATCAAATCCAGAAAAAATTTAATAAAAAGCGATCAAAAAGTCGTATATGCGCAATCAAGGTACCGATAGAACACATCATGGCGCAAAAAATGACGCCTGACACAGCCCCATAGACCCAAGAATAAAAGCGTTATAAGCCTGGGAATGGAGCGATTTTAAGGAACATATATTTGTTAACAATGGTTTGAATTTTTTATAGGCCATCAGATACAATATAAGTTATACATGTTATATATCGTTTTAATCGTAACAACTTGAGGAACATGCATAACAAGTCAGTTTATGGATCCGCAAATACTGAGTACTTTGTAACCCATTAATTCCTATGGTGCAATTTACACCTTCTATTTTTGTGGATCCTCAATCTGCAACATAAAAAAATAGTGCTGGTTGTAATACAGTCTCCAATTGCAGTACAGACACTCCAATAGAAGTCTATGGGGACCTCTGCATTTTGCAGAGAACACCTAAGCACTTTGCAAAACCATCCGCAATTGTGTTCCGCAGTTCTGTGACCTCGCCATTTTAAGCTCCTCCTGGCTGGTTTGGACGGCTAAGGATATCATTTTATGCCATCCCCATTTTTTTCCAGATCTGCAAAATATGGAGCACAATACGGATGATATTTGCAGATTTTGGAGAAAAAAAATGCTAATCAAAAATTTCATCCTTGAAAATATACTGACTGTAAAGGTGAAAAGGGAGAATCCAGCACTGTGAAGGTCCATAACTTATTCTTTATTAAAGCATACCAAAAACAATAAAACCTGACAATAGCTGACACGTTTCGATCTATGCCAATCTTAATCCTAGCATGAGTGTATACAATGTTCCGATATACTGTATATAGGTCAGTCATGTCAAACTCTGGCCTGCGTGCCAAATCTGGCCCGTGGTGCCATTATTTTTAGCCCACACGGCAATTTAGAGTTTGAATTACATCTAGCCCGCTATCGCATTAGATTATAGTAGGGCCTAGGAATATGTGAGCGATGTCCCGACCCCAGCAGCGCAGTGACATAATCACACACGTCCTGCGCTGGGCGGCTTCCACAGCCCAGCATCCATTTGCTGTAACCACGTTCAGTTAGTCTATCTAAGACCTGTTTTTTCTGTTGTAACCATTCATGTGGGTTGGAACAATTACATTTTGCCCTAGTAAGTTCTACTGGTACTGCCTTTATGGTATGCAATGGTTGGCATACGATTAGTCTTAGTATCGACCCTTTGCTCAGTGGTGTTACTTGTTAAAGTGAAATCCAAAAAGGAAATGCTAGAGCTATTCCACTGTGAGGTGAATTTTAAATTTAGGGGATTAGCATTCAAGTAGTCTAAAAAGGCAGGTATGGCCGCTACATATTCAGACCAAATGAAAATTATGTCATCAATGTATTAGCCATACCATACCATACCACAGAATCAAGGAGAGGAAGATTAGAGTTGTTAAGTTATAGATTGTCCCACCATGCCATAGAAATATTTGCATATGAAGGGGAGAATTTCGCCCCCATACTGGCGCCTGATGTCTGTAAATAATAAGTACCATTAAATAAAAAGAAATTACTGTATGTGTTAGTAAGTATTTCACCACCAATAAAATGGATTCTTGTAAGGTTACTGAATAAGAACTATATTCTCTCAAAAACCAGTGTAGCACTCTTAGACCCAAATCATGTGTTATACATGCATATAATGAAGACACATCACATGCGGCCCAAAAATATCTGGGCTGCCATTTGATGTCATTCACAACATTTAGTATGTGTTTTGAATATTTTATGTAACCAGGAATGTTGGTTGCAACAAGGAATCAACCCAGGAGCCCAGATTCTTATTCAGAGAGCCTATGCGGGCCAAGATTGGTCGTATAGGAGGAGGGAATGTTCCCTTGTGAATTCTAGGAAAATAATGAAAAAACGGGGCCCTGGGATGATCTGGTATCATGTGGGTCATTTGATTCTCAGTAAACACACCCAAATTACTACCATGTAAAGTTAACCTTGATAAAATTATACATGTAGTGGCAGTAGGGTTAGAGGTGAGTAGACAGTATGTGGTAGTGTCAGATAGCATATCCATTTTTAGCCTCTGATATAAACTTACATCTAGAACAACAATGGCAGCTCCCTTATCCGCAGGTCTTATAACCATATAGTGGTCTTGTTCCAAATCACGGACGGTCCGCTGCTGTTCAGGAGAAGGAATAAAAAATCTGAGGATTGTTAACCCTCTGTAGATCAGTAAGATCTCGTTCCATACTTTCCTGGAACACATCGAGAGAAGGTACTGTAGACTGTAACAGGTAGAAATTGGGGCTTGCAGGTGTGGTGAGTTGGATTGTCTCTCACTTTGACATGTGAATGTAGCCTTAATGCCAAGATGAACTCAATAAAGGACTTTCTGACTGCTATACAAAGTCTAAAATATTCACAACTGAACAATTAATCAAAAGCTTTTCGGGATGTTTTTAAGTGACTCTGTACCCACAATCTGCCCACCCCAAACCGCTTGTACCTTCAGATAGCTGCTTTTAATCCAAGATCTGTCCTGGGGTCCGTTCGGCAGGTGATGCAGTTATTGTCCTAAAAAACAACTTTTAAACTTGCAGCCCTGTGTCAAACTGGCGTTGCCTAGAGTGTTTGTGGGTTAAGTTGGCACAACCTCTCTGTCCCTCCTCCCCACCCTCTTCATTAGGAATGCTACTGGCAGATTTTCTACTATTTATCAGCTGTGTGAATACTGCACATGGGCTGGATCGTTAAGGCACCTGTGCAGTGTTCGGACAAGTGAGGAATAGCAGAATACCTGGCTGGAGCATTCCTAATGATGAAGAGGGTGGGGAGGAGGGACAGAGAGGTTGTGCCAGCCTAATGCACAGACACTCTGGGCCACACCAGTTTGACACAGGGCTGCAAGTTTAAAAGTTGTTTTTCAGGACAATAACTGCATCACCTGCCGAACGGACCCCAGGACAGATCATGGATTAAAAGCCACTATAGGAAGGTACAAGCGGTTTGGGGGTGGGGGACAGATTGTGGGTACAGAGTCGCTTTAAAGGGTTTCTCAGACAGGTTATATTTAGATATGGTAGATTTAGTCTGTGTGTGTGGTGTGTTTTTTTTTTTTTTTTTTTTTTTTTTTTTTTTTTTATATTTTGTGGACTGTGCCTTCACTTAAAAATAGAGCTTGTTGTTCTTATAAAATCTGAAATGTGTTTCTCAATACAGGTGTGACAGCATAGAAAAGTTAAAAGCACAGCTACCGAAAATGGAACAAGAACTAAAAGATCCGGGGCGATTTAAGGACTTTTATCAGTTTACATTCAACTTTGCAAAAAATCCAGGGCAAAAGGGTCTAGGTACGTCTAGATTGTGCTGAGCTAGAATGAGATTTGTCTGTTACATCCACATCAGGCACTCAACATAATGTTATCACTTTTCAGACTTAGAAATGGCCATTGCCTATTGGAATTTAGTTCTAAATGGAAGATTTAAATTCCTAGACTTATGGAACAAGTTTTTATTGGTAAGTGTATTTTTTCTTTTTATTTAGAGCAGCTTTCCAGCTCTTTAGGCCTCATTCACACATCCATATATTCTGTCCACAATTGATCAGCAGATTATGGACCCATAGATTTCTGTAGTTAAGGATTAATGATGGGGCCGTGATCCGTGCCACAAATCAATACTGCCGGGCCCTAGAAGTTGTGACACAGATCACCCATTTGACGTCCACAATTGCAGAAAGTATTACAGATGTATGAACATAGCCTTTGTATAGTCTAATAAAGACCTCCTGGTAGAGTATATTCCTGTCTGTGAGCATGAACTGTCCAGAGCAGGAGAGATTTTCCATTGGGATTTGCTACTGCTCTGGACAAGTCCTGTCAAAGACAGAGGTGGCAGCAGGGAGCACTGTGTCTGTCTGGAAAGAATACACCACTTCCTGCAGGACATACAGCAAGTGATAAATACTGGAATACTTGAGTAATGATATAAAAGTAATTTACAAATCTGTATAACCTTATGGCACCAGTTGTTTTAAAAACCTTTTTTTTCTCTCCATAAACATGGCCATAACAAAATAGTGACTGAAATAAATATGATATAGTATGCCATATTTAATTTAATGTATAATTTGTTTAAGCTTACACTCAGCTGTGCAAATATTCATAAATTTTTAGCATGTTTTCCCTGCTTCAGGAAAAAATTATAGAGCATGGCAACAGTCTCCCAGGCTTTGGCCTGTTAATAAACCTAGGGAATCTAATGCCAGCAGGAGTTCACCTAAAACTGGCATGCCAAACACCAGTCTTGGTAAATTGAGTGTGTATTGAAATAAAGGTTTATGGCCTTTTTACAAGAGCGTTTTCAGCTTTAGGGCTCACACCGATATATTATGCATCTTTACAATGTCTTCAGATCTGTAATGCTGCACCCAAAGTTGTAAATTGTGCCATGCTGTTCTACATACACAGGCATACAGAGAGACAACATGCAGCAAAATGCAGCATGCTCAGTTGGATGCTGTGAAGTATTCTCATCATTTCTTCTATAGAAGTATCTCAGTAATGCATGGCTGATATGAGGCAGCACTTTAGGGCTCAATGTACAGGCTCTGTGCACCCAACATTAGGTGCATTTGTGTACAGAGATTTTAATAGCACTTGTATGTAGTTTGTGGAGAGTGTCATCACGTGTCTGTGTAGTCTGTCTGTGAGGTGTATTACTTGGGTGCTATTTGTCTGATTTCTTCATGTGTAGGTCCACTCTGAATACTGGTGTGAACTACATAAAGGTACTTTTATTGCGTATAGACTTTATTTCTGTGACCCTTGTACTTGAAAACCTCTTTCCTCTTGTACCAAGGAACATCATAAAAGGTCAATACCTAAGGATACGTGGAACCTATTACTAGATTTCAGCACAATGATAGCAGATGATATGTCTAACTATGACGAGGAGGGTAAGTACAGAAATAATTTAGTATTAATATACAGTTTCTGACCAGTAGAGATCTGCTATATTGAACAGGAGGGGGACCCAGGACCGCTATTCTGATGATCAATGGGGAGTTACAGTGGTCAGGCTACTGTGGTTCAGACATTTTTTATTTATCCTGGGGATAGGGCATAAGGTTTGATTATGAAAAACTTTTTTTAAAATTTTTAAGATCCCAGTAATAATGTAAGGAACTTAAGACCATTTTTGTTTACTTGGTGGGGTGAAGCCCCATTAATCAAACAATGTTGACCTATCCTAAGCATAGGACCCCAGTGCTGGAGAACCTCTTTTAGCCTTTGCCTATTTGCAGTATTTTTAGAAGTATTTTGTTGAAATTGCTTAATTCCATATTATTCCTCTTCACAGGAGCATGGCCAGTTCTCATTGATGACTTTGTGGAGTTTGCACGTCCTCAGATTGCAGGGACAAAAAGTACAACAGTGTAGCACTAAGGAACCTTGTAGAATGTACATAGTCTGTACAAAGTAATACAACAGTAAATTGCACAGTCAGATTTCTTCTGGCTGGACTAAAGTGAAGATCAACCCTTTCATCACTTTCAGAGGGTTGAAACAGACATTTGGAGACATCTTAAGACCATATCCTATTTCATTTTTTTGGGGGGTGGTTTGGGCCTCTCTACTAGTCCTGGAGCGCAATTTCAACTTCATGTTCCTATACTGTGGATTTCATCACATTTCTGAGGAATATCCTAGTTTGCTAACTGATAATTTTAGATGGATTCTATGGCTTTCCCATTCACATAAAGCACAATGGCGCCTTCATCTGCTAACATCATCATGGCCTTGGTGAAAGTTTTGTTTGCTAGTTTTAAAGCCCATGCAGGTAGTACCCATCAGATCAAGTGCTGTTCTTTAATGGGACACAGAAATGTGCTGTTCTTCATCATCGTCCGTTTTGGATTTCGGCAACAGAGCTAAAACCCCTGCTTGTAAATACCAAAGTATTTGGTGGAATTGGAGAGGACTTCAAATCAACACCATAATTTTTCCATTCATCCATATGTTGCTAAATTGTTAATACCATGTTAGATTTTGAATCATTTTCTGAAAATATTCTGCATTTTTTTTTTTTTTTAAATACAGAACTGCACTTATTTCTTACTCTAGGTGAAAAGGAAGTCAAGGTTTGTATTAGAGTCTGTGGTAGTGGTTGGTGTCAGTACAGTTCTATGATGTTGGTATATAAGGAGATGAACGTTCATTTTCAGTTGAGGAAAGATATACTTGGGTCATCAGAGCACCCTTAAATCCGTCTCTTGTCTTATCAGACACTTCTGTGCTGCTCTTTGTACTATATGCCCGCACTGGGTTTCCACAGAAGAGGAAAGGTAAATGTGTATTCTCATTCTCAGCAAAACCTACAGTACATATCTGCAAAAGAGATGTGGACAATAACAAAACCAGTTACAGGTCACTCTTTGTGGGGGCTGGTGTGTCTTGGGTTACTTTACGAAACCTAGCTCCCTTGTTGTTTTCTTTACTTTTAAAACCTGGAAGTCTCCATAAAATATTTAAAGGATGTGGTTTTGGTGTCGCATTTATTAATACTTTCCTTAATCCAGTTAGCCTTCTGTTTTTGTAATTAACAGATAGAGATGAGCGAATTTACAGTAATAGTAAAGTGCTTTGTTATCGCTGCAATCCGCTCATTAGCTGGCTGCCTTAAAACTCACTGCCGCTCTGTGCTGCTCCTCCCTGGGTGCTGAGAAAAGCTGGATCCAGTCCTGGGAAACTTCTCCCAGTTTCCCGGGACTGGATCCAGCTTTTCCCAGCACTCGGGGAGGAGCCTCAGTGAGTTAAAAGACAGCAAGCTGATGAGCGGATTGCAGCGGTACCAAACGCTGTGCTTTTTTATTACTGTTACATTTGCTCATCTCTACTCCCAACTAATGTGCAAACAAAATATAGAGAAAAAGCCTGTGTTACTAAGGGCACTACAGATAATTTCTAGTTTGTTCAGACTCTGCCTACACGTTGTGGATGTGTTGCATAACTTTCACAGCCGTGTGGAAAATAGTGGCAGAGCCACAACGGTACAGTAGCACATCTGCAATATGTGACCAGTCTGTGTAGTCTTCCTCTCAAGTGGGAATGGACATAATTAATAAAAGCATCCGTTTTCACAAAGTTTGGAGCCTGTGTTGCAGCAGCTGGATGGGAGCAATACCATGCCTCCAATGCAGTTTTACCAGCACAATTATGGGGGCATTGACCACTGCATGTAGGCCTGGTTTTGTCCACATGCTGCTAAATTATATGGTGTTACCAGATCTTTGTGTGGGTTCATATTAAGCAGCTGTCAGCACTCCACGTGCGACCACATTGTAATTCTCTACGGCATTAGGGTGATTATGTACTTTCTAAGCAAGGTTATTAGCAGAAACTTTCACCATAACACAGCATCCAAAGAAGGATGCCACAGTATTTTTCCCATTCTGTCAGGTTCCCTATGAAACTATGAGCGATTCCTCTTTATCACTCCATATAAGAGCAGAACTAATATATATATATATATATATATATATATATATATATATATATATATATATTATAATTATGTATGCGTGTGGTATTGCTTTGCACAACTAAGAGTTTGTTAGTGACTAAAATACTAAGTTTACTTAAGTCTATTTTTGGTAGGAAAAATGTATTAATGAAGGAATTAACTTTTAGTAGCGATTTATGGGCACCTGCACCCTAAGGGTCCATTTACACAGAAAGATTATCTGACCGATTATCTGCCAAAGATTTGAATATGACCTGATCTCTGTTTATAGTCTGTACCTGGCTTTGGCTTCAGATATTTGGCAGATAATCTTTCTGTGTAAATGGGACCCTTATTCTCATTGGTTATTGTTTCATTAGCAAGCTCATTTTTTGTAATGGACCAGGTGTAGTCTATTATCTTTACATATACGCTTATTTTGCAAGACTCAAAAGTGTTGTGTCCTGCAACTGGGCCAAATATAATCTCTAGTTGACTGTTTGGTCCATTACACTTAGTGGGCCCACTGCTAGTAGGTCACACTATACTTCAGCATACGTTTTTGAGAGGATAAGTGTTCTGGTACTGATTAAATGCTCTGTGAATTCAGCCTTTTTTTACAGTATTTTTTTTTTCTCAGTTTTAAAATAACAGCAATTAATTGCCATTAAACGGCGGCCATACACTAAATTTCAACAGTGTGTGAACATAGCCTTTCTGTGTTTTTTTAATCCACTCCTTGTTTTTGTTGAAAACTACTGTGTGGGAACATAACCTTAAAGGGGTTGTCCGGCAATAAAAAATTATTCACAGAATAACACACATTACAAAGTTATACAACTTTGTAATGTATGTTATGTCTGTGAATGGCCCCCTTCCCCGTGTTCCACCACCCCCACCCGTGTACCCGGAAGTGTGGTGCGCTATACATTACCTGTCACGTGCCGACCACGGTCTCCGATCGTCAGCAGTGACGTCTTCTTCGGGAGGCCAGCGGATCTTCCCGAGTGCCGGCCGCCCTCTGCAGCGTCATCCGAAGCTCAGCCGCGATTGGCTGAGCATAACTGTGCTCAGCCAATCGCGGCTGAGCAGCTGATGACGTGGCCGCGTCATCAGCCGCTCAGCCGCGATTGGCTGAGCACAGTTCTGCTCATCCAATCACGGCTGAGCTTCGGATGACGCTGCAGAGGGTGGCCGGCACTCGGGAAGATCCGCCAAGCTCCCGAAGAAGACGTCACTGCTGACGATCGGAGACCGTGGACGACACGAGATGCGGTGAGTATAATGCACCACACTTCCGGGTCTAGCGTGGGTGGGGGGATACACGGAGAAGGGGGCCATTCACAGACATAACATACATTACAAAGTTGTATAACTTTGTAATGTGTGTTATTCTGTGAATAATTTTTTATCGCCGGACAACCCCTTTAAACCTTGAATCATTTCCTTTCCTTCATTGTTGTGTCTCCACCACTAGAGCCTACTTGCATTTACTTTTGGGGGTACCATGGTAGGACTGACAGACTTCTGTACCAAGCCTTTCTGTCTTCTAACCACTTCTCATGAGTAGGCTCTGTTCACGTTTGTGTTGTATTCTTTCTAGTCTGTCATGATGCTCTGTCTGTGACAGGAACTGTCCAAAGCAGGGGAGGCTGCTCTAGACAGTTCTTGACATGGACAGAGGTGGCAGCAGAGAGCACTGTGTCAGACTGGAAAGAATACACCACTTCCTGCAGGATATACAGCAGCTGATAAGTACTGGAAGATTTTTAAAAGAAAACATTATACAGCTTTGTAAATTTCTTCAGTTTTTTCCCCCTCAGGAGTACCATTATTAAGCCTATTTTATTTAGTTGGATGCAGCAGTCTGTGAACATGAGAAAAATAATACAAGGTCTGTATTAATGAACTTCATTATTTTTTATTCAGCCACCCAGTAAAGCCAAATACATTTAAATGGAATCTGTCCGGTCTTTTCTGCTGCTTTATCGGGTGGGGGGTACTGTTGGGGGAAATGCTGTGCTTGGGGATATGTAGTTTTCTATTGTTTAAATCAGTACCTTATATAAAAAGCTGTGGAACTGCTGCCAGGACTGTTGCAAAAGGCCTGCGAGTCTTGCCTCACCCACCCACAGGGATTGACACTTTTATTATTTTGGATACATGGACAGCTGTCAGCGTGTGGGTGGGGAGAGCAGGACTCTCAGGCTTTCTCCAAGAGTCCTTACAGCATTTCCACAACTTTTTACATAAAAATACTAATTGAAATAATAGAAAGTGATACATCTCTGAGCTCTCCTCTTGTTTGTATACTCCAATCAGAAAGCATCTGTGGGTGTGGGGGGAATTTATCAATGCTTTCACCAGAAACTGGTGTTAAAAAAAAAAGGCAAACTGATGTGCAAAACAGGAAAAGTAACAAAAATCTTTGTACAGAGAAGTGATTGCTCAAAGGCATCCATTTTTAATACCAAAATCAACACAAAAAACAATGATAAATTCCCCCATAATGTAAGTAATGCAGGTGTCTATGTTTTACAAAGAAAATAGCAGGCATATGTATTTGATGTTTATTTAGTAGCAATATTCTGAAAGAGGCAAATAGTTCCAGTGGAAAACTTTTAACTGTCTATACTCATAATGCCCAAGGAAAATGTTTGTAGGAGACCTGAACAAAGTGACAACTAGAGAAGAGCGAATTCATAGGAATAACGATGCAAAGCACTTTGGGGGAGATTTATCAAAGGGTGTAAAATTTAGACTGGTGCAAACTGGCCCCTGCAACCAATCACAGCTCACCTTCCTGCTCTGGTTAAAGGAAAGAGGAGCTGTGATTGGTTGCTGGGAGAAGTTTGCACCAGTCTAAATTCTACACCCTTTGATAAATCTCCCCCTTTATCTCTGCAATCCTCTCACCATACTGCTGCCTTTTAAAGTGTCACTGTCGTAAAAAATTTTCTTTTCAGAAATTAATAGTCCTGGCGATTTTAAGAAACTTTGTATTGTATTGTTTAATCATCCATCATCATCATCATGTTGTGGGCTTGGATACAAGGCTGTGCTTGTGGTCCTTTCTCACATCTATTCATTTTTTGCTGTACATGAAACTAGATCACGTTCTACTCCAGTTTGTGGCTAGCTCTGTGTGACATCGCTAGCATTAGTAGATTTAGGGTGCTTTCATATGGGATGCATAATGTCTGTTTTTAACACTTCTTTTCTATTTACATAACCCACATTCAAAATCTGACCTGTGCAGATCTGCATGATTCAGTGTGGATTGCCTTTAGAGAAGATGCTCCTTTTCTGCTGCAGAAAATTCATAGCATTTCCTCCACAAAGCACCTAAGCACTGCTGTCCCTGTATTCTAGCCATCAGTGCGAGTCTCAGACCTGGAGCCCTACCAATTCAAACCTCTGACATGCTTAATGCTGCTGTGCTACACCTATGATATGGGACTGAAGTGTCATGTTTGCTTATAGTAGAAGAAAAGTAATTGATAACTTGTGCAAAGGAAACTTTGGACTTTGTTTCACAAATTTTACTTTATTATGTTTAAAAGGAATTTGTCATCCCTTTCTTCCTGCTTGAACCACAGGCCATCAGAGCAGTCAGTGAGGAGTGCCAGAATGACGTCACTGCATATCACCACTTCAGTATTCAGTGGAGGGTGGTAGTCTCGTCCCCAGTGCACCAAACTGCCGCCTTTACATATCTAATAAACTGCTAAGTTCCCAAAAACATTGCTGATAATCAGTGCTTGCCTCCTCTCAATCCATGTCGTGTTGACACTTTGCAGCTATTGGACATCACTTGCAGGTGTAGGTTCTGGACTTAGGGTCAATTTACACAGAAAAATTATCTGCCAAAGATTTGAAGCCAAAGCCAGGAATGGATTTGAAAAGAGGAGAAATCTCAGGCTTCCCTTATGACCTGATCTCTGTGTATAGTCTGTTTCTGGCTTTGGCTTCAAATCTTTGGCAGATAATCTTTCTGTGTAAATGGACCCTTAGACTTTCCCCCACGTCTCAGAAGTGGGTGGGTGGGCTGGAAAAGTTTCAGCAATGGGGAGCAGAAGACTTCAGCCATCTTCTGCTCACCATACAACTCCTCTACCAGTTGTGTGCATGTCAGTTCTGTCAGTTCCAGACTCTAGTGAAACGCCTCTAGGACAATGAGAAAAATAACACCCAGTTGCTAATTTCTCCATATATATTCAGGAGGAATAGAAAAATGCAGAGTTGTAATAATTCTGCTGCATCTCTTATTACAAGTTTAAACTAAAACAGGCAAGGCAGTAGAGCAAATGGATACTCTTGATGCATTGTTTAATGCACAGACAATGCTTAATCTATAGTCAGACTTTATATTTCATTAATTCCAGTGGAAGGCAAGATAGATTAGTATTTTGAAGATCTAGTCTGTGATGTATTCTGCATATAACATGTATATTTACCTCAGATTGCATTAGATCAGTGCAGGTAAACCATACCAGTAGGGTGTTTTTTCCCACTGTGTTGTCATCATGGTTTTAGCAGTAAATACACAGCTCCCACATCCAGCTGTAACAATCAGCTTGACTCAATTAATTAGAGTTTTACTGACTTTTTAATAAGCAGTTTTCAATGGCTCCTTCAGTATGTAGTACACATAGAGCTTGTGTCTTCAGTGTGGACACACTAGCAGGTTACAGTCTTTATTCACAGCAGTTTCTGAAGGCTTCTTTACATTATTATACAGGGAACGAGGTCATCAAAAAGTGACACTGCTGCCGGCTCATGCAGTAAGCATTGATTTAAGCCAATAATTTACTAATCTCACTGAATCTTCACCAGCTATACCAACCAGTTTAGCACCTCTCTGCTCTATGTGCTGCCAGCAGCCGGAGCAGTGAGCAGTGTGTTGGTCACATCCAGTGCTTACATGGAAGTGTTATTTTATTTTGTTTCTTTTTCCTTGTGTTAGGCTGGGTTTACACTGAAGAATAAGTGAGAAACTGAAGAGAATCCGCTTATTTCAGCTTGAAATTACTCCCAAAAATAAAAAAAGAAAAGGTAGTGGAGCTCTCTATACAGTATTGTATCTGAGGTCAATGGTCAACCCTGTACCTAAGAGTAAAAAACTTATAAAATGAAAAAAATATAGATCTGACCAATCCTCAAAGGTGCATTACAATAAGATGGATATGTATTTTATTTATAATGGATTAGAGGATTAAAATGTATGGAGACGCAAATATATAAAGAATAAAGTATCTGATTGCGTTAAATGAATACTCTAAAATTTGCAAGTATTAAATAGACGATCTAAAAAGATTCTTATAGTGCATATAATGCAATGCAACATATAAGTCTCGTTTGTTAGTAAATAACATGTCCCAAAGAGCTGGTTAGATAGTTGTAACAATGAGGTATAGTAAAGATTGTTGGTGTATGACACCGCTCATCGGTTTGAAGTCTCAGCAATATCAAGCAGACATGTCGTGCAGCCGATCGAGTGGATAATCTGCCACCTGTGGTGCGCCATAAGCCACTCTGTTTCACTGGATTGTGATCTGTAGCTCTTGTTGCACGTAGCGGGCAGAGATGTGTCAAGCCGTGCCGTCGACAGGATAATAGCCGCTGAATGGATGAACCGGGTGAGGCCGCGCTCTAAGCAGAGTTGTTCTTGCTGCTAGCAGCTGTAGGATCGGACTGCACTGAGTTCAGAATGAGGCAATGTTGGACTGGGCTGGCAGGAAGCTTCCGTTCAATCACCGTGCCACAGTGTATGATCTTTACCAGAGTGGCTCTTGGCACACCACAGGTTACAGATTACCCACTCTATCGGCTGCACGACATATCTGCTTGATATTGCTGTGACTTCAGACCGGTGAGCGGTGTCATACACCAGCGATCTTTACTTTACCTCATTGTTAGACTTAATGGAAGGGGATTGTTACAACTATCTAACCAGCTCTTTGGGACATGTTATTTACTAACAAACGAGACTTATATGTTGCGTTGCAATATCTGCATCTTTTTAGATTGTCTATTTAATACTTTTATTAAGTAATATTTATTACGTCTTATACTTAATTTTTTAGAGTGTTCATTTATTTAAAGCAATCAGATACACCATCTGGGCCCAGTGGTTATCATACCATATGTCTTTTTAGCCTTTGAAATTCATCCCGTAAAAAATGTACAGAGCAATGTTCCATTGTGTTCAATGGGATTTCTGCTCTGTTGTTCACGCTGCAGAATTTCCAAGCAGAATTTTCTGCCGCTGATCTCCTTTCTGCCCAAAGAATTGACATATCAATTCTTTAGGTGGATTCTGCTAGAGGAATCCTATAGAAGTCAATGGGGGCTTGAATTCAGCTTGAATTCCGCTTGCATTCTGCTCAAATTCAGCTCCTATTCTGCCAGAGCTGAATAGACAAGGAATCTCAAGCAGAAAACTCGAGAATTTCTCAGTGTGAACCCAGACTTTGGCTGCTATGTGCACACTGAGCAAGGGTATGTGCACACTGAGCAATTCTCGAGGAATTGTAGCTGAAAGTTTTCAGGCAGAATTCAAGCAGAATTTAAGCCCCCCATTGACTTCTATAGGATTCCTCTAGCAGATCTACAGCAGAAAATTCTGCTCGGAAATTCTGCAGTGTGAACAACAGAGCAGAAAACCCATTAAACACAATGGGACTTTGCTCTGTACATTTTTTACGGGAGGACTTTCAAGCTGAATTCCTCGCCTTTTCCTCAGTGTGCACATACCCTCTCAGTGCACACTGAGGAAAAGGCAAGAAATTAGGTGAGGAATTGCTTGAAATTCCTCCCGTAAAATATGTACAGAGCAATGTCCCATTGTGTTCAAAGGGTTTTCTGCTCTTTTGTTCACATTGCAGAATTTTCTGCTGTAGATCTGCTAGAGGAATCCTATAGAAGTCAATGGGGGGCTTAAATTCTGCTTGAATTCTGCCTGAAAACTTTCTGCTTCAATTCCTCGAGATTTGCTCAGTGTGCATATACCCTTCAGGGCTCATGCACACTGAGCAAGGGTATGTGCACACTGAGCAATTCTCGAGGAATTGAAGCAGAAAGTTTTCAGGCAGAATTCAAGCAGAATTTAAGCCCCCCATTGACTTCTATAGGATTCCTCTAGCAGATCTACAGCAGAAAATTCTGCAGTGTGAACAAAAGAGCAGAAAACCCTTTGAACACAATGGGACATTGCTCTGTACATATTTTATGGGAGGAATTTCAAGCTGAATTCCTCGCCTTTTCCTCAGTGTGCACATACCCCAGGGGCCCTTGCACACTGAGCAATTCTCGAGGAATTGTAGCTGAAAGTTTTCAGGCAGAATTCAAGCCCCCCATTGACTTCTATAGGATTCCTCTAGCAGATCTACAGCAGGAAATTCTGCTCGGAAATTCTGCAGTGTGAACAGCAGAGCAGAAAGCCCATTGAACACAATGGGACTTTGCTCTGTACATATTTTACAGGAGGAATTTGAAGCTGAATTCCTCGCCTTTTCCTCAGTGTGCACATACCCCAAAAGGCGAGGAATTGAAGAGGAATCCGCTCTTAAATTCTGTTAGAAATTCCTCCCGTAAAAGAATGAATAGGGCAATGTCTCATTGTGTTCAATGGGATTTCCGCTCTGTTGTTCACACTGCAGAATTTCCAAGCAGAATTTTCTGCTGCAGATCTGCTTTTGGCCTTAGGGTGCGTGCACACTATGGAATTCCGGGGCATTCCGTCGCTCTTCCCCGCACGCGGCAGCGCGCATTTCCGCCCGTGCCATAGACACTATACTGTGCATGGGCGGATTCCGTGTTCCGTCGAAGAATTGACATGTCACTTCTTTCGACGGAATGCGGAATCCGCCCGTGCACAGAATAGTGTCTATGGCACGGGCGGAAATGCGGGCCGCCGCGTGCGGGGACGAGCAACTGAATACGCCGCGGGTTATACGCGGAAATTCCGTAGTGTGCATGCACCCTCAGGGTATGTGCACACTGAGCGATTCTCGAGGAATTGAAGCAGAAAGTTTTCAGGCAGAATTTAAGCCCCCCATTGACTTCTATAGGATTCCTCTAGCAGATCTACAGCAGAAAATTCTGCTCGGAAATTCTGCAGTGTGAACAACAGAACAGAAAACCCATTGAACACAATGGGACTTTGCTCTGTACATATTTTACGGGAGGAATTTCAAGCTGAAATTCCTCTTCAATCCCTTACCTAATTCCTCGCCTTTTCCTCAGTATGCACTTACCCCAACAAAGAAGTAACATCACTTCCTTTGGCAGAATCTGCTTGAGGAATCCTTTAGAAGTCAATGGAGCTTGAATTCTGCTTAAAATTCTGCTTGCATTCCACTTGAGTTCCACTCGAATTCAGCTCCTAGGGTGGGTTCACACTAGGATGGTGTCTATGGAGCCGGCGGAAAGGCGCGTGTCTGTGAGCGCGTACAGCCGGCGGAATTCCGCGGAGTTTATCCGCGAGAATTCCTCAGTGTGAACCTACCCTTATTTTGCTCAGAACAGAAGGAGAAGTTGCAAATTGCAAACAATCAGATTCCACTTATCAGTTTTCAAAGGCATCAGATTGGTTGTAAGGGGTAGGTGCTCAACTTTTCCTTTGCATTAGTTTTGGCATCATTCCCATGTTCTTTTTGTCCTTTAGCATACAGCCACATAATGACTTTATTATTCCTTTTGTGGTTACTACTTAAATGTAAGTACATGGGACTTTCAGAAATTCCATATACTGCTTGCTTTAGTAGCATGGAGTATGGAGCTGATAGGATCCCGCCACCTATCCCAAATAGGATACCATTTAAAATGTGTATGGACCTATGTAGAGAAATTACTGTAGGAAATAAGTGAAGCACTTCATTCCTATCTGCAGGCTTTGAAGTCTGCTTTGCTCTGTGCTGGGAAAAGATGGATCCTGTCCTGGGAAACTGAGGAAGGTTTACCACCACTGGATCCAGCTTTTCTCAGCACCCGGGGAGAAGTGACAAGGAGCGGAGCAGACTTTTAAAGCCCGCAGATAGGAATGAAGCACTTCGCTTTGTTCCTACTGTAAATTTACTCATCTGTAGACTTGTAAAGCCTTACTAGCCATATAAATCAGGAGTCTGTGTGATTTGCCTTTCATTTCATTTTTGAAAATATATTGGCCTAAACTTATCAATCTGCCTTAAACCAACTCTAGTTTTGCCCTTAACCAGTCAGAGCTCTACTTTCATTTTTTCAGCGCTTGTTAAGATAAGAAAGCTAAGCAGTGACTGGTTGCTTTGGGCAAAACCAGCCAGTTTTGGCATCAGGCAGATCAATAAACCTGGGCCAAAGAGGAGTTTATGGAAACAGATTAGGATTTTACCTTGAGGCTCCCCTTCCCATTGTTCACTTGTACAGTACAGCATAATACACATTACAATTACTGTGTAATTACAATAATCCATTATGTGACGTGTGTAGCTAAGAAACCTGTGCTGAAATTATAAACCGGCAAGAACTTGAAACGCAACATTTGAAATACATTTTAAACAATGTTTTCAGTAAATGTTTTGAATTGATAAATGCTTGTTGTTGTTTTTTTTTAACTCGAAGCTCATGTGTGCTGTTTTTTCATTGTTCTATTCATCAAATAATCCCCCCCCCCCCCAAACTAAAGAGAAAGGTACTTTTTTTTTTGCCAAATATCAATAAACATGTAAAAATTGAAAGAAAAAAAAAAAACCTTGTGTCTTAATGGGAATGGAGAAATACAGATGGAATTTTACTTTATTCTATACATTCTTGCTATTAAGGCCAAGATTTAGAGTAAACTGAACATCAAGGCTAAAATAAGACAGGGAAGTATGAAACACCAAAAAACAGTTGTGTTAGTATATTTGTAGTGAAAGAGCTGTAATGCCATACACATTCTGAGGTCAGGTCTGGTGCTATTTGTGAAACAAGGCAGCCATAATTTTCTAATTCTTGGTAGTTTTTCTTTTTGAATGATAGTCGTTAGTTGTGATCATTAATACGATTGTTACCAAGATAGTTTACTCCTTCTGATGCCAGCAAAAGAAGGAACGATGTGTACATACACGAATGATTAGTCAACAAATAACAGTGATTTTATGGTCAACTTAAAAGATTTGATCAATAACATACAAAATGTGTTTCAATCGAAGGATATAACGATTTTTTGCAGGATAATCATCCTGTGTTACAGGTCCCTTAGCTTTGGCTCAAAGACTGCAGGGGAAGTATGACGACTAGAGATGGGTGAATTTTGAGCACAATCTGATTCATCCGAGACCAAGCATGCAGCATTTGATTACTGGTGCCTGCAGAAGTTGGATGCAGCCCTAGGGAGTCTTGGAAAACATAGATTTATCCTAAGGCTATGTTCACACAATGTAGGTTCAGTAGTAATCACGTCCGTTGTTGCAGTTTTATTTTTGTGCTGGAGCCGAGCGAATCCCGGCCGGAGGGTATACACATAGTATACACTTCGGCCGGGATCGCTAGCGGCGCCGCAAAAAACTGATGTGTTAGTTTCCTGCGTCTGCTATTCATTGAATAGTGGCCGCAGAGAACCTGTCAGTTCACACAATATAGCGGTGTGCAGTGGCGAATTGGGAGGCCAATTAATCAAAAGTGAAGATCATCTGGCCGGTACTGCAGTACCAGCCGAAAGATCTTCTCTGACACCAGCCAGCTTCTGCCTTGTGGAGCTCCCTGGTGGTATAAGTCGTCTTCTGAGGAGCAGCCAGAAGCCTGCTGGGGGTCTCAGAGCTGGCCTTGATGTCCTGGCTGTTCCCATGCTGCCCTCAGGTCCTGGCAGGTCAAAGCAGAGCCGTGCAGACAGCAGTAAGGACAGTGGCTTCCATGTGCACCCTGCCTGGGTTCTTCTGGGTATCTGCCTCGGGCGTGAGTGTGGCAGTGACATCTGGCGCAAGACAAGTCACTACTTCCGACCGGGTTGCATCACTTCCAATGCAGAGACCTTGGAAAACCTATTTGAAGTGCAGGGATTCTGGTAGCCAGTGTTTGCAGCTTGAGGGTATGTGCACACGGAGCAATTCTCGCGGAATTCCGCCCGAATTCCGCCATAAAAAGCGGGCGGAATCCGCGTGGAATTCCGCCCGTGTAAATGCAACATTGCTCTTTCCATAGAGAACAATGGGATTTCCGACTGCCCGTGCACACAGAGTAAATTTCCGTCCGGAATTCCACGCGGATTCCGCGCAGAATCCGCATTCCGCCCGAAGAATGTACATGTCAATTCTTTGGGCGGATTCCGCTAGAGGAATCTTATAGAAGTCAATGGGGTTTGAATTCTGCTGGTAATTCCGCTTGCATTCCGCTTGATTTCCGCTCGCATTCCGCTCGAATTCCGCTCGCATTCCGCTCGGATTCCGCTCGAATTCCGCTCGAATTCCGCCAGAGCAGAATAGGCGAGGAATTTCAAGCAGAAATTTTTCAGCTACAATTCCTCGAGAATTGCTCCGTGTGCAAGGGCCCTTAAAGAGTCCATAATTATGAATCACACCAGACAATCTCCTTTAGAGGACACATTATATGAGGGTCTAGCTCCTACAGGTCCTTTCATCCTGCCCAAGACAATAAAAAAATTCAGGGTTCCAGGGAACGATAGAGGATTCCTGTTTAACTTGTTATTGACTGCTGATACTTTTCACAGCAGCCTGGTGGAGCATTACATACAGTGCTATATGCAGTGTGTGTCAGCTGACAATTACTGGGAGCAGACGGCAGAATTTCTTCTAATCATCAGCTGTCAAAATACGTGCGTTAAAGGGAAACTCCAGGTAGAGGTTAAAAAAAAAAAAAAAAAAAAAAAAAACTTCTGCAGAAGTATATAGCATTACTTACTTATCTATCCTAGTTTTGAAACTACCAAAAATCCATTTGTTTTGGGGGTTTTCGTCCTGTATTGTGTTTCTGTATTTCCTGTTTGAGCAGTTTACTACAGTTGT
Organism: Dendropsophus ebraccatus; assembly: GCF_027789765.1. Classification (NCBI taxonomy): domain Eukaryota; kingdom Metazoa; phylum Chordata; class Amphibia; order Anura; family Hylidae; genus Dendropsophus; species Dendropsophus ebraccatus. The sequence continues at coordinate 68,106,342 of NC_091459.1, forward strand.
TATAGGTTCCAGAGTGCATTGCTTTCCCTCAGCTGCTCATCACAGTCCCCCACCCTGCCCATTCCCCGCCCAAATATGTTAGAGAACATCTAGGCTGTGTTAAAACATTGCAGTTTCATTGTGTTACTGAATTATTTGCATTACTTCATCATTTCATTGTGTTTCCACACACACAGTGCACTGTTACAACCTGTAAGTAACACACTGGAATAAAGTAAAGAACTTTTTAAATTTAATTTTACTTTTTTTTTTTCAACTCCATGCACATATGATCAACCATCTTTTATCTTTGAGGTTGAGCCTCCACAATAAGGACTTTATCCAATATTATCTTACATGGGATATACGGTTTATGCCTCGTTTTTTCTTTTCTTTTGTCCAGGTGGGATTGTCAGTGCTGGCTCTGATCCTTTCTGCCGTTTAACATAATTTAATTGTGTTACTGCATAATTTTTGTAAATACGTTGCAGTACTGCAATGAAACTCCAACGTGTGAACTAGTGTTGCATGATGCACCGAAATATCAATATTACTATCGATAATCCGGGCAAAAAAAAAACGATTCGGTAGCAGGTTTTCCTGGTATCGATACTTTATGTTAAGCTGCCTAATAGCGCAGCTAAATATAAAGTACAGTGCAGAGAACATAGCCGGCGGCTAGCTGAGCACCGGTCATGTTCTCTGTGTGCCGCTCCCTCCTCAGCCCGTGCACCCTCTGCTCACAGCAGCGCGAACTTCAAATAGCCGACACACAGCAGTGGCTAGTGCCAACTATTTTACGGAGTACATGCTGCTGTCACAACTGACAGCGGCTTTTGACCTCTCCAGAGCAGCTCTAGGGGTAAAGAAAGAGTGAGAATCGTGTGGAGAGTGTTAACTGGGACCAAGGAGGTACAGACAGACGGTGGGAGAGACAGCAGCTGCATGGGGGAGGGCAGACACACAGGAAGCGCTGCAGGAGACACGGTCCTCCTGGGAACAACGGCAAGTGATAGATGTGGTGCCGCTGGTACAGGACACTTAATCACCAGCACTGAGGCAAGGAGAAGTGCTGTCATCCTGGGAATTCTCTGTGTTATTGACAGACTGAGACACCCCTGGTGGGCATACACCTTCCTCATAGCCCTGCCCCCTCGCATCATAAAAATGACAAGGCCCTATTGGACCCCTCTACACACTATAGGCTGCCCTGGTGATCTATCAGGAACCCCCAACACACTGAGGGGCTGCCATAGTGTAGAATCAGCATCCCCCTATACACAGGAGGTGTCAGCAGCCCTCTATACACTTGGGACTGCCATGGTGCAGCGGTCCTTGATCTATCCCCCTCCCCTCCAGGAGCCATTGCAGTGGCCCTTTATGTCCCCCTGGGGGCTCACCAATACAGTGGCAGTAGATCCGGTTCAGGACTTGGGGGGAAGGGGTTAGTCTGCTGCACAACTGCAACTCCCAGCAATACCTCCTTGTGCACAACTCCCAGCAGGTATGTATGCACAAGGAGGTATGCTGGGAGTTGTTGTGCACATGGAAGTATGTATCCCAGCATCATATCCACAGTTTGGGTGGGGGTCATTACATTTGTATTTTTTAGCAATTTTTTTCCAAACGTTATTAAGTATCGAACTGGTATCGAGTATCAAAATAAAAAAAGCTGGTATCGGTATCGAACTAAAAATTCTGGTATTGTGACATCCCTAGTGTGAACATAGCCCTAATTTCACTGCAGAGTTTTAAACAATCAGTGAAGCTGCAGCACCTGTTTCTGGATGGTCAGAGATGGTGAATCACTCAGGGGATTGGGGAATCCAGCCAAGCCTCCTTTGATATCAGCCTGTGCTCAGCAAACACACACAATGTGTGACAGAGGCATACCATCTTTTCTCCTAGGGGTGGGTTCACACTGAGGAATAGGTGTGAAATTAGATGAGGAATTGGATAGGAATCCCCTCTTAGGTTATGTGCACACTGAGGAAAAGGCGAGGAATTCAGCTTGAAATTCAGCTTGAAATTCAGCTTGAAATTCCTCCCGTAAAAAATGTACAGAGCAAAGTCCCATTGTGTTCAATGGGTTTTCTGCTCTGTTGTTCACACTGCAGAATTTCCGAGCAGAATTTTCTGCTGAAGATCTGCTAGAGGAATCCTATAGAAGTCAATGGGGGGCTTAAATTCTGCTTGAATTCTGCCTGAAAACTTTCAGCTACAATTCCTCGAGAATTGCTCAGTGTGCAAGGGCCCTTAGTTCAGCTTGAAATTTCTCCCATAAAATATGTACAGAGCAATGTTCCATTGTGTTCAATGGGAATTCTGCTCTGTTGTTCACACTGCAGAATTTCCAAGCAGAATTTTCTGCCACTGATCCGCTTTCTGCCCAGAGAATTGACATGTCAATTCTTTGGGCAGATTATGCTAGAGAAATCCTATAGGAGTCAATGGGGACTAAAATTCTGCTTGAATTCCACTTGCATTCTGCTCAATATATTCAAATTCTACTCCTGTTCTGCCAGAGCTGAGCAGGCGAGGAATTTCAAGCAGAAAACTTTCCTCTAAAATTCCTGGTGAATTCCTCAGTGTAAACCTACCCTAAGGTAGAGCAGTGGGAGCATGAGACAATGCATGAGACAATGTGGATTGGCACAGAGGTCATTTCTCTTCACTTCCTGGGTTTTAACCAGCTACCAGTGTGGCAGAACCACACAGATATGGTAATACATTATGTACTTTTAATAGAAAAAAAATAAAAGCTTCCCTTATGTGGAGTTCCCCTTTAAGGCACATGTGCAGTGTTCAGACAAATGATGAAAAGCAGAGATCCTGCCTGGGGTATTCCTAATGGTGAAGACGGCAGGGAGGAGGGACAGAGAGGTGTTACAGGCCTAGGCCAAAGACACTCTAGGCCAGTGTTTCTCAACCTGTGGAACGCATACCACAGGGAGTACGCGCCGCAGGTTGAGGGGGTACGCCGGAGGGGAAAAAAAAATTCATAAACTTTGGGTGTTGGGACACTGCTATAATTGAGAAATGTCCCAGCACTGATCACCGCCGCTGCTCTCCTTCTTTCCCCAAGCAGCAGCTCACCAGCGTTCTGTGGGGGACAGGGCTTGGAGATGCTGCAGGGGAAAGATGGAGAGCGCCAGTGGGAGCAGGGCACGCTGTCCTCCCTGCGGCTGCCGGATCCGGGAGTGGCAGCATCATATCCCGGTCGGCAGAAAGATAGTGAGGGGGTGGATTTAGAATTGGGGGTACAATCGGGGCAGGAGGGTCCTCCTATTCTGACCTGAGAGGGGTCCGGCCAGCTGCCACAGAACTGGGTCGGCGATGAGTTGTGGGATACCCTGCCCTGGGCTGTGACAGGAGTGGGATGTGGACCGGAAGATGGGGCAGCCCCGCTTCTACCTGGTGGCATTTAACGCTGGGGCTGCCCTATCTCCCGGTCCACATCCCACTCCTGTCACAGCCTGGGGCGGAGAAGCCCCACGCACCACGACTCATCGCCGGCCCGGTTCTCTGGAAGCTGGCCAGACCCCTGTCAGGTCGGAATAGGAGGAACCTCCTGCCACGATTGTACCCCCGATGCTAAATCCACCCCCATCAACTCATCTATCTTCCTTTCCCCCTTCACCTCCTCTATCCTTCTTTTCCCCTTAGACCTTACTCTCCCCTTGATCTCCTTGTGGCTCAGAGCCTGGATTACGCGAGTATGATTTTTTTTTTGTGTGTGTGTGTGTGTTGGAGCAGGAGGGGAAGGGAGTAGAATGGTGGACATTACTATGGGGGCAGGGGACATTATTACTATATAAGGGGGTCATAGAAAGGGATATTATTTTTAAATGGGGGATCCTAAATACGGGGGGACAACCCACACACCTGCTCACTTTACAGTGCATGACACCAAACAACGGAATTATTACTGTATGGGAGCCTATAGGTAGAAAAAAGGGAGGAAAGTTAAAGAAAAACTTTGGTGCCTAAGATGTTTGACTGGTTCTCTGGCAAGAGATAAATTGTAGCTGCAAGAAATCATCATGGAGGTCTGGGCCAGATGTGGAATAAAAGGAAAAGTGATATCTGGCTATATGGGCAGGTATCTGGCTATAGAAGGAGGTATCTTAACTACATGGGGAGATGTCTGGCTTCAAGGGGGTAGGTATCTGACTACAGGGGGAGATATCTTGCTATATATAATGAGGTATGGGGAGGAGGTATCTGACTACATAGAAGAAGGCCTCTTGACTACATGGGGAGGAGGCATCTGGCTGCAGAAGGACATATCCAGCTCTGTGGGATTTATCCCACCCGCTTCTCTGGAACCCGGTTTACTGGCGGCCTGCTCAGCAAATCAGTGCACTGTCCCACCGTAACCACTGATTGGATGAGCAGGCTGTCAGTGAGTCGGGAGCCAGAGAAGCAGGTAGGAGTGCGGGCAGGTAAGTATGATCTGTTAAGGGCCGGCAGCTAATTAGGTAAATAGGCAGTGGCCACATTTTCGCTGCAGAATGGAAATCCTCTGTGAGAATGCAGAGCCATAACAGTATCGCAGTGTATTTCGCTGCAAAACATACACGTGAATCTACCCTGAGGCAATGTTATTAATGGATAACATCCTTGGGGGTACTCGGCTGGAGCATCTTGCCGCATGGGGGTACTTGGCTTGAAAAGCTTGAGAAACACTGCTCTAGGCCATGCCAATTTGACACAGGGCTGCAAGTTTAAAAGTAGTTTTTTAGGACAATAAAGGCATCATCTGCCGAACAGACCCCAGGACAGATCTTGGATTAAAAGCAGCTTTCCGAAGGTACAAGCAGTTTTCGGGGGAGGGATTTTTACAATTTTGGTCCTTAAATATTTTTATTTTGTTTTGCAGTACTATAACATGAAGTATGTAATTAAAAAGGTCGATTTGTCCTGCTAAAAAATAAGCCCTTATCTGGCTCATTATATGAAAAAATATACGACTATATGAATGTGAGGGGTTACAAATTTGCAAAAAGCTTGTATGGGGAGAAAAAGGATAATGACAAAGCCGGCAAGCCCGAAAAATCCCAATAATGACATCACTCTGCTGAGAGGTCATCTGTCCATTTTTGCCCCAGGCCTGAAGGAAGATTTCCTCCAGTCCTTGGGTTCTAAGTACTATCACCTAGGGTCTGCGGTTGGAATTTCCACATACCGCCAGCGGACAGATACTTACCCACCAAACTGAAGTCAAACCGAGAAAAGCAGTCAGCTCTGGAAACAGAAGTCCTATCCCTTGTTAAAATCTGACAGATTTTTGAAACCAAAGCCAGGAACAGAGTATAAACAGAGAACAGGTCATAAAGGAAAGACTGAGATTTCTCCTCTTCTAAAATACATTCCTGGCTTTGACTTCCAAAATCTGTCAGATTAATCTGTGTGTGTAAAGTCTCAATTACTAACCTATAGGCATTAGGCGAGGCAATGTTCAGTTTAGAACCAGAGACCTCCAGACATCCTTTCTAAATGCGACAGAAGTCAGAAAACCTTAGCCCTCCCTTTCCCCCTCTCTTCCAAAGCCAGACTCTCTTGACTCAGGTGGCTCCAGACAGACAATCTATCCAGGGAGGTTCACTGGTAACCCCACCCAAAAGTAAGTGTCACAACAGAGGCCAGCCCTTGGGGGTGGGAGCTTACTCCGACAAATGGTTCTTTCAGTGACATTGGCCTTACTATGTACATCAGAACTCTTCAAACTACAAAGAGCTGCTGGCAGCTCATATTGTACACAAGAGAAACAGATTGCTGAACTCAGGGAGACCAGCCAAACGACAACACTGCCGGCTGCTAGTGAAAGCGCTCAATGCAGTGAAGTCCTAGGTGCGTTGCCCCCTGGGAAACATGAATATGCAAAAGTTGAGCCCGTGGAGCCTCATTGAAGAGTCTCAAAACAGGACTAGCCAGATATCCCTCCGGGAAGGACCCAGCCAAGGGGCAGCTCCTGTTAGGAAACCACCAAATCCACCATATTAAGTGGCCCTATAAGTCAATGTAATGACAAGGGATAAACCAAAGCTAGGTAACTATCCACATACAGCTGTTTCGGGGTGTTGCCCCTCATCAGTGTGGAGCAGGATTCTGGCTAGGTGGGAGCAATGCCTAGTAAATCCATAAGAGAAACAGATTGCTGAACTCAGGGAGACCAGCCAAACGACAACACTGCCGGCTGCTAGTGAAAGCGCTCAATGCAGTGAAGTCCTAGGTGCGTTGCCCCCTGGGAAACATGAATATGCAAAAGTTGAGCCCGTGGAGCCTCATTGAAGAGTCTCAAAACACAGGACTAGCAGCTTTCACTAGCAGCCGGCAGTGTTGTCGTTTTTCTGTGTTTTTTTTTTTTTTTTTGAGTGCATAGTTTAAAATGCTAGTGCGTGAACCATCTGACGTGTAAGCCAGGACAACTTAACTGCTGGCGGGTGACCCTCAATATTCCAGCCAGTTAGACAGTAGGTTTTCTGTTAAATGTGTTACCCTACTGGAGGAGAACATGAAGACCTGTGTACTACCTTGGCGTGTCTGAGTAGTGTCTTGGATACCTGGAAGAGAAAAGAACAAAATAATAAAAGCAAACATACATGGGGAGCTCCCTTTCATACCACTCGATCACACTCACAAGCACTCCACAGGCCAAACACACAAAAAGATATCCAAGGTGCGATATGTATGGACAAGTGTGAATGTTAGGTATGACCATGTGTGATAACTACTGTGTTGGGACAAGACAGAGGCGAACAAATACTGGAAACAAAAGGAAGGGAAATACAAAAGACAACAAATACTGCGAGGTCTTGAGGAGAACTGGCTCATATGAATCTGAATGAAAATCTGAGAGAAATCTGAATGAAAATCTGAGAAAAATCTGCAAACGAACTGGCTCAACTAAATCTTTCCAGCTATAGATATGATAATAATACACAATACTGAGACTGGATGAGAAAATACACCCCTACATAAACTGGACTTTCTCTGAGGTATATGTAAACTGACTTCTCTTACTCAGAGGAGGAGCTATCTGACTTAGACACTGGAAAAATATACTGTTTTACAAAAGAGGCACTCTACTCTGAGGCAATCTATGTAACCTTTTGCTTACTCAGAGGAGGAAATACAAAGACTTCGATAACACTGGAATGCAATAGTAAAAAAAAAAATGCAATAATGAAATAAGTGTAATAATACCCTGTGTGGAACACACAATCACAGGAAAGTGCATTAGGAAGGAATGGATTAAGTGTCTGTTAGGTAGAGTCTCTTTTAGGCAATTAGACATCGTCCATGTGAAAGGCTCTGGGACAGGCACTAGAGAACTTTTTGTTATGGTAAGTGTCCATCAGCTCATGGCTGGTTAGTACAGGGAACTTGGTCAGGAGGACCAGGCACGAACCTTAAACGTTGCAGGAACTGGAACAAAACAGTTAGACAACAAAAACAGTTTAAGGCCTCTGTTCTCTGTAAGGATACTTAGCAGAAATGTCCTGGAGGACCCTGAGTAGGCTTCTTCTTTTTCTTCTTCCACGGATAGCGATAGCGTGAAGGGCCTGGAGCAGAAGCATCCCTGGATGCAGTAGTGACTACAATGCTGGGCATCACCGTGGTGATAGGAGAGATGATGGGGGCCACATGATAGGTGACGGCGAGGTAGAAGAGGCAGCCTTAGCCAAAGCAGTGGGGGCAGTAGAGGGGACTGCGGTAGTAGACGGGCCCGCTGTAGTGGAAGCTGCAGGAGTAGCGCTAGGCATAGCGGTGGCAGCTGTAGTGGCAGGCGACAGCGCAGCGAGGGCCTGCTGAAGGTCCTCGATCAGCTGCATAATCTTGAGCTCCCGGCTGAGCATCCATTGCAGTAAGGGCGGAGAATCACGCTCTGGAGGTTGCCACAGACCCGGGGATATGAAGGCCTTAGCAGAGTTCTCCCCTTTAGGGCCAGGGACTGAGGACAACAGAGTCGGTCCACTTACAATCTGTTCGCTGTCCGGTGATGAGGACCCTCCGGTACAAGAAGCGAGGTCAGCGGTGCTGGAGTGACCGGGTCCCGAAGAAATGCTGGTCTCAGGTATGGGCCCCTCATTCTGATCAGAAGAGGCCGGGATGAAGGCCCGGCGAAGACTTCAGTCGTCCGACGGGGCAGCGTCCCAGCTGGTGTCGCTGTAGGATGGGAGCGGTGCTAGCAGGCAGGCAGAATTGCTCTCCGGCAGCTCCGGCATCACTGGTGCTGCGGCTGCAGGCAAACGTTTCTCGGGGGCTGCCATCTTGTCACGCTCTGGCCGGAACTTGTAGCAGGAAGGGGAGGAGCGCCAGGCTGGAGGATCAGGTTCCAGAATCTGCCCAGCAACAGTGACGTCATCCGGCCCAGGCAGACAATCAGGAGCAGTCAATGGAAAGTCTATGGCGCCGGGCGATTCCCGCACTTTGGCAGCATGGCTGTTAACCCCCTCCTCTCCGGGGTATGACGCAGCCAGAAATTCAAGACGACGGCGGCCATCTTGAGTACTGTTTAGGGCCTGAAACACTTCAATCACCCCCATAGTAATCGGCAAAGTCTCTGGGGGTTACAGTACAGTTCTGGGGGCACTGACAGTTGGCACAACACAGTCTGTATCCTGTTCGTGACGCCAAAAATGCGATGCCCTGGCCCCTGGGGGCCACTTCCGCAGTGCTGGTGTTATGAGCGGGCAATGACCGGGGCAGCTGCAGGGGTTATACTTGTCACGGTATAGGCCTGAGGGTGGCACAGCTGTAGGGCCGGTCTGTGGAATTTGCGGGTGATGATGGGCATGCGATTCTTCGCTGCACTTAGTCAGGGCACCAGTTAGTGGACACCAATGCCAGGGTTCAGTAACAGCGGTTTTATTATAGATGAGACTTGTATATAAGACTTGAATACAGCAGAGCACTCGATCCACAACTCCTCTGAGGAAGGAGAGGGACGACACACACAACCTCCTTGCTCAGCAGCAAGGGGAAGACTAACTTGTTAGGAGGAAGTGGGAGGTCACATGGTTGCTCCTGGCCAGAGCTAGTCGGCCATTGGAGGAACCATGGTTACAGGTCACGTGATCAACAGCCTTGCATACCACTGTACACTGTAATAATACACAGGAATACATGAAAATGCACATTACCAGAGAATACTAGGGGAAAACCAGCAGCAGTTGCAGTGCAAACACTTACCAGAACAGACATTGACACAGCAAGAGAAATGGCCATAATAGGAGTAGTAGTCTGCATGTTCTGGGACACTGCACTCATATACGTCTCTAGGTGAAAAAATGCAAGTGCTATGGACTTTTAAACAAAGTAGAAAAAGCAAAAGTGCAAAAACGAAAATTGGCTTTGACCTTAAGGGGTTAATAAAACATCTGTATAAGCAGATCCTTTGATTTCCTATCCATCTACACAAATTCCCTAAAAATGTGATGAAGTTTCTGTATGCCTGATTAGGAGGTCTATGGACAAGTTAAAGAGGAGTAGTGATAAAGGACAGCTCTGTCTTACACTGCATAAGAGGTCGGTAGGTGGGGTGTTTCTTCCATTTACGGTTATGGTTGTTGAGGCATTGGGGCTGATGTGTTCTAACTGATGGAAATAAATATATAAAAAAGTAAGTGTAGATGTTTAAGTGGTATAGATCTTCCTATCCCATATAATCAATTACTTTAAGGAATTATCCAGGATTTAAAAAAAAAACAGCCATTTTTTTTTCAAACTCAGCACACCTGTCCTAAGGTTAGGTGTGGTATTACAACTTAGATCCTTTAACTTCAATGAAACTAAGCTGCAATACCACACACACTGATGACAAGTGTGGCACTGTTTAAGGGAAAGAAAGGAAGAAAAAAAAAAAAACTTTCATTTTCTAAGCCTGGATAACCCTTTTCCCAATTTACCAATTTTTCCAGTCTTAAAATAAGTACCTTATCCAGTGAGGGTGGGATATCTTATCTCCACTTATCTCCTTTAATACAGTAAATAAATTATTTTGACAGGATAGTTTGAGATGTGGTTATCCAAAGTAATCAACAGAGCAGAGAAGTCTTAAAAAGGCCCTATTCCACGGGCCGACTTGAGGAGCAAACGAGCGCTCTCAGCGCTCGTTTGCTCCTCGTTCCCCACTCACTGCCGCCACTATTCCACGCGGCAGCAGCAAGCGAGTCCAGGGAGGGCTGGGGGGAGCTGCCCGGGTGATCGCTGATCGCCCGGGCAGCCCATAGCATACAGCAGCGTCTGCTGCCACCGCTCCTATGCTGTGGAGCGACGGCAGCAGATCGTTGCTGTATCAGTGTTAAAAAACAGTCCAAGCAGAGAGAGAAAGACAAGGGCACTCACCCATATGTGGCACAATGGTTTCTTTATTCGCAAGGTGTGCAGTTAAAAGTCCATGAAGACATCACAACATGCGGGCAGACGCCATAACACTTTCACAGCGCTAACATGATGGCCATTTTGCGTGCATGCACGCTTCTACGGATGAAGCTTCTACGGATTTCTACTCATGTTTAAGTGTTAAAAAACATGTTGAAAAACAAATGACTATAACGATCAGCCGACATGAACGATGTTGGCTGATTGTTGCCTTCTATTCCACGGGACGATTATCGGCCGATAATCATTTCCTGGAATAGGGCCTTAATTTATTGATTTAACATCAGACCAAAATTGTAGAATCAGTGTAGTGAAAACAAATGTGTGACGACATTCCTCTATCTTGTTTCCATCTCCACATATCATTATTGATAATATTCACCTTTTTCGGTAAAAATGGGTTCCCGCATGTTTTCCCACATTAATTTTGCAGCTCGGGATATAGTTAAAGGTGAAACTTGCAATTCTACCATGCCAATAGGTCTGACTTTTTTTTCAGAAGCTTGGGGAAAAATTTAAATAGAAACGGGTGTAAGCTGCCCATAGCCCCCAATCACGGCTCAAGCATTCAGCTCTGGTCAATTTAAAGCTGAACTGTGATTGCTGTGAGCAGTTTACACCAGTCTCTATTTTTACATATTTGATAAATTCTGTTAACAGTCCTCTATTGGGAGACAAATTTACTGGATAATCATATAGGGACTTTTCATTTCATATTGACATTGCTTCTGCTTTTGAAAATGTGTGCGCTTGGTGTCCACACTGTATTATGGGTTGTGTTACCAGCAACTACTGTTTAGCCCTTTATAGATTATACCCTAATCAATATGATGTACCTACGCCAACAAGTGAAAGGTGGATTGCTGAAAAAAAAAGGACAAAATTGGTCAGCTCTCCTAGAACACTATTCACACTAGGAAGGAGCACGTTGCCATGGCTGAAATTGCAAACACACAAAAACACAGAAAAATGCAACAGCTCACCGCAACAGCAAGATACAGACCGGCTACAGACATGAAAATAGTTAAAAGCAGCCCCCCCAACTGCTAAAAACTATTTCAGCCATAGCAATGTGCTCCTGCCTAGTGTGAACGGTGTTCTAGGAGAGCTGACCAACTTTGTCCTTTTTTTTTTCTGTGTTCCAGTTGGGGGAGTGGCTGCCTCTACTTGGTCGTGCACTTCATCTGTCCCACCCAGGTGGTGTAATCACTCTTGCTGGTATTAGACAGATCTTGCATGCCCAGAGCATAGGTGTATTACACGCCATGGAGAGGCCATTACAGTGTAGGGTCTGCCTCAATATGAGTCCACCTTACAGTGGTGAGGCAGTTTACACTGTTTGCAAATAGTAACCAAGAGACTCATTATTTTTGTGGGAGTTTTTTTTAGCAGTTGGGGGGGCTGCTTTTAATTATTTTCATGTCTATGGTGGGTCTGTGTCTTGCTGTTGTGGTGAGTTTTTCTGCATTTTTCTGTGTTTTTTTTTTTGGTGCATAGTTTAAAATTTATTACAAAATCAGAATTAAACTTGTTTGTTCTGGGTACAGGAGTCCAGTGGGTGACTTTTTTTTTTAATATTTTTTTTATTTTAAATTATCACAATACATTAAACAGCCATAAAGAGAAACCTTTCCTTTTACAAATATTATACATAAAAACCTAATACTTTATTCCCCTTCCCATAAAACAAAACATCAACCCCCCCCCGTCCCGATCTGCCAGGGTCTCACCCTAACTTTTGCAGTTTATCGTATTTCTTAACACAACACTCCCACATCCTTACTGTTGGAACTACCGATGACATCCAATTTCTAACTTAACAATTTTGCATAGAACAACCATCTTACATTCTTGCTTTTTACTTTCCTCCCCTTTATTATCTTTGTAGTATCTCCCAAAATTGCCACCTCCGGTATCGGCTCCAAGACAAACTCTACTTCTTTTGAAATTATCTCTATTATCTCCCGCCAGAATTGTTCCAAAGCACCACAGGTCCAGATCATATGAGCAAACCCAACTCCCGAACTCCCACAGCTGGGACAGTTATCATCTCTTCTTCTCTTTATTTTATATAAGAATGTTGGCGTGTAGTATATTCGATTAATAATGTTAAATTGAATGATCCTATGATCTCCTGATTTTTCTGTGTTAAAGGTGGATTGCTAGCTTATCTTGTGAATGTATGGCTTTCCTGTATCTGACTTTTTATGAAAGAACCCATTATAGTAAATGGCTCTTTATTTACAGATAACTGATTAAATGCTAGAGGGTTAAATACAACTATACGCTGCGTATTTACTGCTGCGATACGCAGCAGATACGCAGCAGATTAGATCTAAATAACTGAACACAGTATGAAATCTGCTGCGTATCTGCTGCGTATCTGCTGTGTGTGTTTGTACCCTAAAGGCTCGATTCACACGTTGTAAGAGTGCGGCTGTAATTGTGCGGCGGTATTTTTGATGGTTCGTGTGTATGCTGGGAAGTATAGGATATGCGGCTGCACAGTGCACACTATCTCTGAATCTACGGCCCTATCGTAAACGGACCCGTAAAAAATGAACAAGACCATTGTTTGCGGCTGGACATGCGGCCGTGGATTGACAGGCGGTCCGTACGGAGTACTTCAAAAATAGCCGGCAATGATGCCGAATGCCGATGCCTCTAATAGTTAATATATTAAATTAATCAAAGACATTTTATTTGTAATCAAGACACTTTCGTTGATCAATAATTTATTTCTAACGAATCCATCATTTTGCAATTAAATATACTGTTAAAAAAAATAGATATATAAATAAATGTATATTTATCTATATATTTATTTTTTGACAGTATATTGAATTGCACAATGATGGATTCGTTAGAATTAAATTATTGACCAACGAAACTGAATTTATTTCCAAGAAAATGTGTTTTATTCATTAAATATTAATTAGTACAGGAAGCTCTATAAGCCGGTAATTCATATGCCGGCAATAGAGCATTCTGTACTAATCATCACTTTACTTTAATGAAAACATCAAATGTTTCTTCTAATTATGTTATGACAATAACATTATTAGAAGAAACATTTAGAATTATATGTGCGCTCAGCTGATTGGCTGTTCGGCTGAGCGCACATATAATTAGCCGGTCCGCAGTACAGTGACTTCATTGTGCTGCGGACCAGCGAAGAGGACACATCGGGGTGAGTATAGAGCTCTCCCCACCCCCTCCCCGTCACTGCACCCCTCCCAGCAAGGAAGGGGGGGTCAGTTAACCCCTTCCTTGCTGGGATGGGTGCAGTCTGACATCAGTCTGGCCCCCCGGGGGTTAAGGGGGATGCAATACATCCTCCCTTAACCCCTTGGGGGTCAGACTGTAAGCAGCGATCTGTAAAGATGCTGCATACTGTAAGGAGCACAACACCGCTCACAATGATGGGTGTTGTGCTCCTGTTTGTGTTTTTTTTGTGTTTCTCCCTTTTTGTTTTTCAGATATCGGTATCCTGGGGATTACGTCGGATTCCATGGACTACGTCGATGACCAGCGGTTGTTCTTTGAATTTTTTAAATAAAATGGTCAATGAGGGGTGTGGGGGTGTTTTTATTTGAATAAAAAATTTTTTAAACTTGTGTCTTGTCTTTATTTCTTTACTCTTTAGACTTAGTAATGGATTCCGTCTATTAGACGGCTTCCACTACTAAGTTGGGGCCTAGTGTTAGCCGGTATAAAATGGCTAACACTAACCCCCCATTATTACCCCAGTACCCAATGCCACCAGGGGTACTGGGAAGAGCCGGGTGCCAGTGGTCCCGGAGCGTCAAAATTGGCGCTCCTGGACCGGGCGGCAGCAGGCTGGTAATATTTAGGCTGGGGAGGGCCTAAACCAATGGCTCTTCCCACCCTGGTGTTACCAGGCTGCTGTCGTTTGGATTTTAACCCGGCTGGTTATAAAAATAGGGGGGACCCTATGCGTTTTTTTTTTTTTAAATAAATAATTAAAAAAAAACGCATAGGGTCCCCCCTATTTTTTATAACCAGCCGGGTTAAAAACCAAACGACAGCAGCCTGGTAACACCAGGGTGGGAAGAGCCATTGGTTTAGGCCCTCCCCAGCCTAAATATTACCAGCCTGCTGCCGCCCGGTCCAGGAGCGCCAATTTTGACGCTTCGGGACCACTGGCACCCGGCTCTTCCCAGTACCCCTGGTGGCATTGGGTACTGGGGTAATAATAGGGGGTTAGTGTTAGCCATTTTATACCGGCTAACACTAGGCCCCAACTTAGTAATGGATTCCGTCTATTAGACGGCTTCCACTACTAAGTCTAAAAAGTAAAGAAATAAAGACAAGACACAAGTTTAAAAAATTTTTTATTCAAATAAAAACACCCCCACACCCCTCATTGACCATTTTATTTAAAAAATTCAAAGAACAACCGCTGGTCATCGACGTAGTCCATGGAATCCGACGTAATCCCCAGGATACCGATATCTGAAAAACAAAAAGGGAGAAACACACAAAAAAACACAAACAGGAGCACAACACCCATCATTGTGAGCGGTGTTGTGCTCCTTACAGTATGCAGCATCTTTACAGATCGCTGCTTACAGTCTGACCCCCAAGGGGTTAAGGGAGGATGTATTGCATCCCCCTTAACCCCCGGGGGGCCAGACTGATGTCAGACTGCACCCATCCCAGCAAGGAAGGGGTTAACTGACCCCCCTTCCTTGCTGGGAGGGGTGCAGTGCTGGGGAGGGATTGGGGAGAGCTCTATACTCACCCCGATGTGTCCTCTTCACTGGTCCGCAGCACAATGAAGTCACTGTACTGTGGACCGGCTTATTATATGTGCGCTCAGCCGAACAGCCAATCAGCTGAGCGCACATATAATTCTAAATGTTTCTTCTAATAATGCTATTGTCACAACATAATTAGAAGAAACATTTGATGTTTTGAGTAAAGTAAAGTGATGATTAGTACAGAAAGCTCTATTGCCGGGAATATGAATTAACGGCTTATAGAGCTTCCTGTACTAATTAATATTTAATTAAGAAAACACATTTTCGTTTAAATAAATACAGTTTCTTTGTTCAATAATTTAATTCTAACGAATCCATCATTGTGCAATTCAATATACTGTCAAAAAATAAATATATATATAAATATACATTTATTTATATATATATTTATTTTAACAGTATATTTAATTGCAAAATGATGGAATCGTTTACATTTAATTATTGAACAATAAAAGGGACTTTATTAGACAGAAAATGTGTTTTATTAATTCAATATATTAACCATGAGAGACATCGGCTATAGTGCAGAGGATCGCAAACCCCGGTAATAGCAATTCATGTAAACTGTTTCCCTGCTTTCCCAGATGCATCCAGAGGTGTTTGCATCACTTTCTTAACATTTTATTTGTTATTTTTAGTTGAACCAGATTTCCAAGTAAATGACCGTATGTTTTGAGCCGCATGTCTATTTTTTCCCACGGCCGGAGTTTCACCCGCACATTTACAGCCGCATAAAAAATACAGCCGCACAGTTACAGCGTGTGAACCCAGCCAAAGGGTGTAAGTCAATTCTTCCTGTTTCCTCAGGAAACACACATTTTTAAGACACTGAAGGCCCTATTACACTGAACGATTATCGGCCGTATTCAGCCGATACTTGTCTTGTGTAATAGAAGGCAGTCATTTGTCTTTCAACATATTGAAAGGCAAACGACTGTGATAGCAATGATCTGCTGCAGTCGCTCTGTGGAACAGGGGCGGCCCAGACGATCTAGCTATCACCTGGGCAGCTCCCCATGGCCGCCCCTGTACTCACCCGCTCGCTGGCGCTGTGTGTAATAGTGGCAGTAGCAAGCAGGGAACAAGGAGCCCCATGTAATAGGGGCTTAACATACCCAACCATATACATCCATCTCCAGAGGCACTGGACTAGGATGCCCATTGGCAAAAATGTTCCCTTGCATATCATTTCAAGACAAAAGTACCATAAAGGACACCGACTTTTTTATCAAAACAGTTGGGGAGGAGGTGGTGAAAAAAAAAACAGCATGCACTTACCTCACTGGCTCCAGCGCTGGCTCCAACCCTAGTAAAGCCTAGTACATTTGCAGAAAGTATAGTAATAATAAGAGGTGACAGGAAATGTCCTATAACGTGAACTTAATACAACTCTATAACTTGATACAACCTTTATATTTTTCACATACAGCCATATGCAAGATCAAATGCATTTTTGTAATATGAAAAATGAAAAAATTAATTTGCACAATTTGCATCCCTCCTGTGTGAACACTTTCTATATATTGCCTGTCCTCCTCAAACAACACTTCATAAGGGCGGGGTCAGACTACTGAATTTGCGCGGATAAAATCCGTCGGATTCTGTTGCTCGTACGCGCTCATGGCTACGTGCCTCTAGAATTGATAGAATGCATAGAATGGAATCTATGGCACGGGTGGATTCCACCGAAAGAATTGACACGTCAATTCTTTCATCAGATAGCGGAAACGGTTGACCCATAGAATAGTGTCTATGGTGCTGCCGGAAAAACGCGCGACCGTGAACGCGTTCTAGCAACGTAATTCGGCGGAATTTATCCGCGGGAATTCCTCAGTGTGAACCCACCCTAACAATGTACAGAATGTAAACTATATATGCTTTACACTACAACATTTTTCACTGTGCTCAGGAAAATATACTCCACTATACTATAATCAGCTCATGTGGCCTGGTTGGACCTGACATTGTTTATTCTCACTTCTCTAGTGGTGGAGATTCCATGTCAGAAAAAGTGGCACTTCGGCTTCAGAAATATGCAGTTCAGTCCATGCAGTATTTGACAAAAGACTCAGGAATTTCTACCAGTGACTCAAAGTTGTCTATTTTATTAAGTAAATGATAAAGCACTTGCTTCCTCCAGCCACTAGAGGGAGGGCAGTGCATTTTGATTTCTACAGTTACTATACACTGAAAGATCACTGTATTAGGAAAAGCTGATGCTTGACATCTTCTGACCACATCATGATCAGCTCTGATTGTGGGTACAGAGTCGCTTTAAACATAGATTCTACTAAAGCCCAACAAACATTGAGGCAATGTCCCACAGCCTTTAGGAGTCTGAAACTCAGAAGTTGGATAGAACAAAAACACAATGGGGGGCATTTATCAAGTGCGCCTACTTTTCAGTGAATAAGGGTTGGTTGCTCCCAAATTTCAGTCAAAGTGGTATTTAAGAACCAGTATTCAATGTGCAATTTTGATTAATTAGATGCAAAAACAAAAACAAAAAATGCTGCAGCAACCTGCAAGTGTCAGGACTCACCGCATATATTCCCTCTGCTGTGCACACAAAAACCTTTTCTAAAGATTTTTTTTTTTATGTTAACATGTCTATCATGTTGAGATGGTACACTCTCTTTGATCAAATGGTTTGCTAAGAATCTCATTTTTAGAAGATAAAAAAATGTAAAAAAAAAAAAAAAAAATCAGTTTTTAATATGGAGGGAGTATACACGGTGAGTCCTGACACTTGCAGCTTACTGCAGCATTTTTTCTGTTATTGTCTGTATGTTAGCCACGGCAGTGTGCAAACTGCACGGTGTGAACATGTGTTAGTTGAGTGATATTTACATAATCTGGGATTTGCACCTTATTTATCATGCGCGCAAAAATTAAAAATTCATATCTATTGGTTCATATCTCCACATCCTAAGGGGTCTTTTTCAAGTATACTTGAAAAAGGCCCCCTAGGATGTGGAGGGACGAAACGCGTCGATTTACTAGCAAATAAATATCCCTTTACATATTTGTGGATGTCACCAATCCCTTTGTGACCGCGTGGGAGTTTGAGGTATCTGCACCTTCAGTGTGCCGTCTCTTGCTTCAGTGTCCCTTCCTGGGTCACATTGTGCGTCCTTGGGTCAGAAGTGTATCCTCTCTATAGCACACCTCATAAAGTTAAGCAGGTTCCACTGTAGTGCAGTTCAATTGGATTTGTTCAGGTATATTGTCAATACAGTAAACGCCAACAAAGAAATATCAGTGCTTCCAGTGATTTAATGCATCCTAGCATCCACACAGTCTGGCTGCTCCTCACGGGGGGGATACTTACAGGTTAACACACAAAAACACAGAAAAATGAAACAGCTCACCACAATGGCAAGATAAAGACCCACCGTAGACATGAAAATAGTTAAAAGCAGCGGTGTAAACGACCCCACCATACTTACAGGTACCAGAGTCTCACAGTCCTATACTCTAATGCAAGGCTTCTCAAACTTTTTCTACTGGAGCCTCCCCTAACAGACCAAGGCAATGCCTGGGCCTCACCAGACTGACCAAGAGGGTGACGCCACGCATCATCTGTGGTGAAAGTCCATTTAAAAGCTGAGAATAATGCTAGGGCTACCTTTCAACCATCTCCCAAGCTCTATATGCTAATAAGTACAAAATGAATTAATAATATGGCTAAAATTAAGATTTTTGCAAACTGCAAAAGGACTGTGCATATCATACTTACTTTGTGAAAACTGTCTCCCCAGCTGGGCCTCACCAACAACTAGGGGGAGCCTCACTGGTGAGGTCCACCTCACAGTTTGAGAAGCACTGCTCTAATGCATCCGACTCCCACTGGGCTCAATTCTCTCCTCGTGTGGCAAATCCATCTCCTGTGCTGTGATCTCTGGTTGCAGTTTCCACATAAATCTGTCTTTGTCAATGTTTCTACCACACACACGTGAGCTTCATTTTACGTCACACAACACACTAACTGGACTCCCTTCCTGATTGCTATTAAAAGGGGTAGTGGGCCGAAAAACAGACCGTGGCAGCGGCTTCCCCATAACGGTGCCTATCTATTGGTGTGTTAAATTCAAGAGGATGTACCTGGTGGTACATCCTCTTTAAGCCAGTTACCCTTTTGATGATGTCATTGTCACAAAATGACTGCCACAGAAAAACCTATGGTCAACAGCCATTAGGTAAGAATGAGTTTACTTCACCTCCTGGTGGTGGTGGTGGTGGTGGGGATAGGTGATTGAAGCTATTACAAAGTTATATAATTTTAAAATGTTTCAATTACTGGAAAAAAAGCTTTTCGGAGTTGTCCTTTAACTCCCTCACTGCTGGACAATTTTGTGTGCTGGTACTTCTCTAACTGCCAAAAGGTAATTAGTTATGCCTTGACAGTGACAGTCAGGCTTACTCTGAGCCACATGTCCTTCTACATATATAGGGTCCGTGCACACTGAGTAAAAGAGGCGGAATTTACAAGCGGATTCTGCTGGTCATTCTGTCTATCCTATTGCTTCAATGGGATTTCTCTTGCGCATTTGCTCTCCTCTTAAAAATGAACATGTTTTTTCTTTGAGCCGAACTCAGATGCGCAAGAAAAATCTCACTGAAGCAATGGGACAGACAGAATGACAATCGGACTCAGCTTGTAAATTTTACCTCTTTTACACAGTGTGCATGGGCCCACCGACTAGAAAGAGATGAACAGTTTCATTTACCCTATAGTGCTCTGGAGGCTGTCATGGTTCTCTTGTTTCTCCACCCCTTGGACAGGTGCTCACTGATTGGTGGGAAGTCAGTAGTGGGCGGGGTTAGAGACAAGGTGTTACAGCTTGCCTGGCAACAGAAAAGACCTAGTTCATGTGACTTTGGTCTCAGAAGGGAGGGGAAGGACAGAGAAGCTGAGACCATGTGGACCAGGAAGTGAGGATTTTCAGTAGCTTCAGGCTGTGAGTCAGGATGTGCTGCTAACAGTCCAATTCATGTAAAAGAAACCTAATAAAAACAAGCTTAAATTATGGGTGGGGGTTGAACAGGTTTAAATTTTATTAAAGAGACTCCGTACCCACAATCTGACTCCCCCAAACCGCTTGTACCTTCAGATAGCTGCTTTTAATCCAAGATCTGTCCTGAGGTCCGGGGGTTAGAATGTCTATGCATTAGGCTGGCACAACCTCTCTGTCACTCCTCATCAAGCATTCTCCTATTCCCCACCTTTGTCAGCCCGGAACATGGGCTGGATCGTTAAGGCACCTGTGCAATGTTCAGACAGAAGAAAATGTTCCAGTGGCATTCCTAATGATAAAGAGGGTGGGGAGGAGGGACGGAGGGGTGGTGCAAGGTTAGGGCACAGATAAGTTTAAAAGTTTTTTTTAGGACAATAACCGCATCACCTGCTGAACGGACCCCAGGATTGGATTAAAAGCAGCTATCCGAAGGTACAAGTGGTTTGGGGGGGGGGGGGGGGGGCAGATTATGGGTACAGAGTCGCTTTAAGTGGAGTACCCCTTTAAAACAGCACATCTGTACTCCTTTATATATACTGTGTGGTACACATCTGATTTTACTAAGCTTGATAAAGGGAAAAGATTAAGGGAACATAAAATGAAAATGGTTTCTTGAGGCTGTAAACATTTTAATAAAATAATAAGCGGTAAACAGAGTGGTAACTCTTTCGGTTAAAACATTGTTTCAAAGAATATTTAATAATACATTAAGAACATAGAAATAAACCAATCTGCCTGAGATTTAGACTGCTTGTGGTTGCTCCTGTGTTAAAATAGAACATTCAAAGACCATAAACATGGAAAATTTTCTTCTTTTTTTTTAGCCGGTGAAACCATGACAAAATTTGACACTTTGAAAAGACATAGTAAGTCAAAATTAAGAAAGAAAACGCCTTGCCTGGTTTGCGCTGTGGTTATAACCTACGTACAATAGAACATTACACAATAACGGAAAACACCATTTCTGGATTACCTTAAAGGGAAACTTAAAAGTTCTGTCCTTCATCCGTGGCGCTGTTTTTGTATACTTTGTAGTTTAAGGGGGTTATCCAGTGCTACAAAAACATGGCCCCTTTCTTCCAGGGACAGACCCACTCTTGTCTACAGTTTGGGTGGGGTTTTGCTGCTCAGTTCCATTGAAGTGGAGCTTAATTGCAAACCGCACCTGACCTGGAGACAAGAGTGCGTTGTCTCTGAAAGAAAGTGGCCATGTTTCTGTAGCACTGGATAACCCCATTAATCCAGTTTTCCACAGAATTTTGAATCAGTGGGAAATTGGTTTGTTACAACTATGCATATTACTATCTACACACAATATCAACGGCACTTCAGAGATTTAAGTTAAAATAATATGAGTTTATTTCATCACATGTGCAGGAAACTTCTCAGTACAAACATAGCGCAGCACAGCAAAACACAACGTTTCCGCAGCTTCTTGTTGCTATTTTGAGGCGTGAAAGGTGAATTTCAAAATATATTTTTAATACAGGTGTGTTCATTACAAATTAGTGTCTATTGGTGCACAGTCCTGTCAATAATGTTCAGTCTTGTATATACAGACATTAACCCTATCCAAGTGCAATACTTAGTGAATCCATTATACAAGCTCAAAAAGCTGAAACACTTGAAAATGCCATACAATATTAGTTATTCTCAAAATGAAGTGACTTGACTTTATTTCCTAAGGCTGGGTTCATACTACGTGCAAAAAAACAAATAAAAACGGATGGAAAAAAAAGGGATGCAGTTGTGTGCATGCATTTTGATCCTTTTTTCAACTGACTTCCATTAAAACGGATCCGTTTTTTTGTTTTTTTTGACGGACACAAAAACGTGGTCGACCTCATTTTTGTGTCCGTCAAAAAAAAAAAACTGGTCTGTTTTCATACGTTTTTTTTTTATAATGGAAATCAATGGAGAAACGGATTAAAACGGATGCACAGTTGCATCCGTTTTTTTCATCAGTCTTTCATCCAATTTTTGCAAAAAAAAAACAGATTGCATAAACTTAGTGTGAACCCAGCCTAAGCAGGAGGAGGCAAGGCAAGAGGGAAAAAAGTGATCTATTATACAACGAACAGAGCACACCTCCAGCAATGTCTTTTCTTGTTAGTAGTAAGCAGATTTCATTCATAATAGTTAGCGTCAATCAGTCCCTCTTGAGTATAACTATTATATATCATTTTAAAGTGTTTTAGCACTTAGCACTTGCAAAATGGATTCACTAAGTATTGCACTTAGACTGGATAGGGTTAATGTCTGTGTAATGGACTATGAACATGATTGACAGGACTGTGCACCAATTAACACTAATTTGTAATTAAGACCCCTGTATAAAAAGTATAAATTTGTAATTCACTTTTCATGCTTGAAAATAGCGTTAAGAAGTCACAAAAACGTTGTGTTTTGCTGTGCTGCAGTATGTTTGCACTCAAAAGTTTCCTGCACGTGTGATGGAATGAACTTCACTTTACTTCAATTTGAATCTGTGGAGTGCCGTTGGTATTATATGGGTATAGCTGTAGGCTATACCAAGGCCAAGGCTATTCTGCTGGCACCCAAATATACTATCTGGAGGAGTGGTACTTTCTTTACTACTACTATGCATATTACTAGAGATAAGCTAATGTACAGTAAGGGCTCTATTACATGTCCCAATATCGGCTGATCGTTGCTGATCCTTGCCTTTCGAAATGAGGTATTACAAAAACTATTATAGGCTGGAACGGTCTGTTAATCTGCCAAGTCTGGCCGATAATCACTTTGTGTAATAGTACCCTAAGTTCAGGTTTGCACGAACTAGATTGCTCGACATTTGAATACTGCAGCCTACAGAAGATGGATGCAGCCCACAAGATGCATCCATCTTCTCCAGGCTGCGGGATTCTAATGCCGAGCTTACTGTAAGTTCACTCATCACATATTACAGTGATGTTTTACAGATACAATACAGCCATATTTTATGGTCTAGGTTCCAGATGCAGTGTTAATATCCTCCTAAGTTAAAACTGATCTAAACTCAGAATACCTTAGTATTTTTGAACTGTAATATGGACGCTAGAACACATCTGTATCCCATCCATGTGAACCCATCCTAACAACATATACTACGACTAACACAATGGGAGAAAATAAATTTTACTTATGCCTAAAAGGAGACGTCATCAACAAATAAGCAAGTACCATACAGCTGTCTTACCAATACTCACTAGTTCTGAATTCTGTATCTTTGGCTTAAAAAAAGTAACAATAAAATAAGAGAACTTAAGATCAATAAATATGCCTGCATACAGCAAGGCAAAACATATTGCACACGCATGAGATGATAGCCAAAAGATAAAAATAACTCAAAAATAGTCTTTTTTATCGCTGTAAGATAGAAACAAGTTCTAGTAGTTGATAAATTGTTAAATGCTTGGAAAAAAAAGCAATATAAGGCTCACTCTTCATCATCAAAGTGCAACAGATATACACTGATAGAAAGCCCTTTACTGAGGAAAGATGATCAGAGAAGACAGATATGCTTTTACAAGCACAAATTATAGAGGTATGTGTTATTATTTCAGATTTGTTGATATAAGACAAGTATTTCAGGTATAATAAATATGGTAAGGCGGTTATGTACAGGTGGACTGAAAGACATTTATACCAGTAAGACCAGCCCTTTAGCATGTAGTCGAATCCATGGTCGAAAGAGTCAAGATGCTTCTGTCGTTTGTATAGTAGGGATCCATTTCACTCCATGATCTAGAGCAACAAAAAGAGACAAATGGGCAATCTAGAAACCTCTGCCAATAAAATTACCAGGTGTCTTAACCATCTTCATTGGAGGAAGACTCTTGGAAACTGGTTGCAACTTCTCATAGCAGCAGAACATTTTTAACATTCAAAAATGTCTTCATTAAATAATGGTTGTACATAAAAAGAATAAGGTATTTTTATATGTATAGTACTTTCCTTGTGTTTATCCTGCCTGTATTACTGCCCACAGCTGCATTCAGTTCTACAGATCCTGGCTTAATGAGGGAAATTTATCAAACTGGTGTAAAGTAGAATTGTCTTAGTTGCCCCTAGAAACCAATAGGATTCCACCTTTCATTTTTCAAAGAATCTGTGAGGAATGAAAGGTGGAATCTGATTGGTTGCTAGAGGCAACTGAGAAAATTTCACTTTACACCAGTTTGATAAATCTCCCCCAATGTCTGCACAGAACTTGCTCTGTAAACTATAACCTTTACATTAGATGCTATTGGAGCAGTCTTGTGAAGGAAATTACTAGAGATGAGCGAACCTGCTGAGGTTTGGGTTTGTATGAACCTGAACTCTCGGCGTCTGATTCCCGCTGTCTGCAGCCTCCGTGGAGAGGGTTGATACAGCCGGAGGACCGCCTGGAAAACTGGAATACAGCCTATGGCTATATCCCAGTTTTCCAGGCGGTCCTCCGGCTGTATCCACCCTCTTCACCGAGCGGGCAGACAGCGGGAATCAGACGCCGAGAGTTCAGGTTTATATGAACCCGAACCTTGGCAGCTTCGCTCATCTCTAGAAATTACCTGTCACACTATAGTAGCACACTTAGCCATCAGGAACGTCTATATGAACGTCTCTATAACAACTACGTCTGAATACTAAGAAATCATGTGACAGGAACGCACAGTATTTAAAACTAGGTTAAGTAATTTAAAAATTTTGTACAAAAATATTTTTTGCTGCTTGCTATAGATGTGAGTGGTGCGGTTCTACAGGTGGTCCAGTACCCCATCATCCCTAGTGGATAGGGACATTGAGGAACAAGCCTGAATAGCTTTATATGCATTGCAAACAAGGTCCTTAATATAAAAAAGAATTTATTACATAAGAAGCAGTGCTGTGATGTCCTGAGCACTATGTTATGTTTAGTTATATGCAGGTCTCCATGCAGCTGTGAAATCCACAATCTATATATCTATAATTATATAAGAGAAGAACCTGGTAATGTCAAATGCACTGATAACCAAATGGAAGAATAAAGGAAAACTGCTTTACATGTAAAAAGTCCACTTAAAAAGGTATAGGATCTCTTCCCAGCTTCTGGTGAAGCTGGGCCTGTCTAGTTGCAATTCAAGTTCAAGTGTCTGTTGCCACCAGAGACCTTCAATGGAATGCATTAGGAGAGTCCAGAAAGGCAAATTTCTTGATCTGGGTCAAGTTTTATGATTATATAATTGACATCCCATCTGTGGCTGAACTTTAAGTGGAATTTTATACAGCACTACATCAGTCCTACATCAGGGTGGTCTCCATGCATTTATCTAAGAAGAGAAAGTTACCCACATTGCACACTACAATGCAAATAGAGATTGTGTCCAGGAAATAAATAGTTATAAATTCCACTGACCACATCACAGTAGCAGGAGATTCCCAACACCAGTTTATAAAAGCAAGCAGTGCAAATAAAGATCAAATTGATTCACTCACTTATGGCTTAAAGAAGATTGCAGAAACCCCCAGAAAAAATGATAGAGCCAGATAGATGACCAATTTACCTTATTAATCACCTTTTTGGAAAAACAATTAAAGAGTAACCCTATATGTACAGCGCTCTGGAATCAAAGGTGCTAAGAATCTGAGTCATGCAGGTATTTGACATTTTCTGACATAATGAAGATACGTAGGCCCAGGACAGTACACAGATAATGGAGATTTGTCCATTTTGGTGATTCACAGCATTTTAAAGCTATAGAACCCACAGAGCTGTTATGCTATAACAGTGTACTGAAAACCTTTAGGAGACACATAGCAATGTGTATTAATTACGGCTTATATAACGGACTTTACTGTTTTTTAGTATATGTTTTATATATGTTTATGCCAAAGAGTCACCTTGTATTCTAGATTTACACGACACTCACTAGGAGGCTCGCAAAGAAAGCATGAAGCCGGATCTAAAGAGACCTCACAGGAGAGGGCAAATGAGCTAAGAACAACTCTGTGGGAACCATACTTTAAACTATAGAATTTTTCTGTATGTAAAACACCATTTTAGGTCAGAGTGAATAAGAAGCCACAAGTGAAAGATTGAAATGTTGCAAGCAAATGTTTACAAACCACCAGAAACAGCTTTTCCATTTGGCCAAACAAGACAGCATTTGTGACTTTGGAAAGATGCATTTATTTATGAAAATGGAGATATCGGATAAGAATACTAAAAAAATTACACTCTGTTTATAACATGTTTTTTTTTTTTATAAATATTTCCTCTGGTTGATGCTCTGAGCTACACATACAGACACATAAAATAAAAATATGCATTTTATAACCTGTCATTTAGGTTCTAAATATAAAAAAAACAAAACAATTTGCATATTGCTCATTGGAAACAAACAATGACAAAGAGAGTGAACAAAACCAGGAAATTAAAGCAAATCGTGTGTTTTTACACATAGAGCTAAACAAATAAAACAGCTGCCACCTTATAACTAGTGACTAAAGTATACAGTATAAAGGGCCTGAGAAAATAAAAACTGGCCTTGATGCCATTAACAACCAGTCAGTGTTCACCTTTATCTGTAAACTCAAGTGAAAACATGAAATGTGAACTCTGCCTGGCGGTTTTGAGCAAGAAGGCTGCTAGACATGTTCTAGACCTGAATAATGTTACTGCAGAGTATTCACGGGCAGCATTACTGTAGGCATATGTTAATACACTAAGATGACAATTCTTGTTTGGAAATTATCTGTGGGGCAGGTAGAACGTGCAATGTGCATTATATGTCATCAATGAATAAATTAGAGAGAATGAGAACATATAGCATAACCCACAGTAATGTACATGGATCTTACACTTACCGTAAAAAAATAAATATTATTTTCTCTCATCACAAACATATTTGTGAGGGAGTTAAAGCAATGAATGAGATATAGACTGTACATAAAAGGTTGATACACAAAAGATTTTTTTTTAAGAATCTTATTTTCCAGCTTCTGTGTGGATGCCATTCTGTGTATTGTGTCCTTTTTTTAACTAAATATCCTTCAAATTAACTCAATAAATTAAAAAATATATCTTTTGTGTATCAACGTAAAAACCAAAGCCCCAAAGGTTCAATTGATCCAAGGAAACAGAACAAGGAGTCAAACAAGGAAATGTTACCCATTACAGAATTATGTAGACAAGATGCCATCGAAAGGAAGAAGAAAAAAAAAAAGGTCAGACAATAAAAGACACACAGCACAGATGCCTTACTTATATATAAAATGTACAGAAGACATTGGAAATGAAACAGGAATAAGAACAGTTCATTATATCACATTGCTTCACCCTGCCATCAATACTTATGAGCATTGATGTCTAAACCCCCAAGAGAGATTTTCCCTAGTCATCTAAAGCTGCAGGTTCATCAGTTTCCAGTTTATAGGAGAAGCGTTGGCAGCAAAGGCTATTTAGAGAGGTTCCACACCTGGTGACCCGTGGCGCAGTGCATCTCCCCATCACTCGGTCCAGCAGTCTTCTAAAAGACACACACGCTGTCTCCCCGCCTGAGTAGCAGCACATTGAGTCCAAGCAGTTGATACCTGATCCTGTCTCAGTAAGCTGAGGAGGAGATAGAAATGTGACAGCAGTGGGCCATTACAAGTGTACTTATACTGTTATCAGCCAGAGAAACATTCATCAAATCATTTCTCAAAGGGAAAGAAAATGATGCCCTAAACAGATGTTAAGACACAAACACAGCTGCCAAGTACAAAGACAGGTTAGCTTCACATTTTGTGACAGGTAAAATTACTCTCTGAAGAGGAGGGGAAAAAAAAAAAGGGATGCAAACAACTATTGCGTCAACCATGCTGTGAAGGCAAGTGTTTTCATTCACTATTTAGCTCAGGGGGAAAAAGCTCCTAAACATCATTATCCTAGGACAATCCGCAGAACATTAGCTCCATGTGGGGAATGAACAATGTCGGAATGGACAATAAAATAAAATCTAAGCAACTACCACAGCACAACTTTTATTTTTAAGAGCAGAATATGACATAAAAACTGTGGCGTCAGTGGTTACTACAGACAACAGAGAAAGTTTTTCTACAGTTCTTTCCATGGATTTTGAGCGCTTTTAATAAATCTGGGACATTTCATTCTGATGAATTTAAAGTTAAAGCTGCTGCAGACTTCTTCATTCCTGCCATTTATGTAGAAGAGCTGCAATCTACTTTTCAGACACAAAGCAATGTTTCAGCAATAGCCTTTCCCAACTAACAAAGGCCAGATAAGAAGGGCTATTGCAGGAAAAAAATAAATAAATAAAAAATAAATAAAAAAATGATTTTATTTATATATATATACACACAATAAAAAAAAAAAAAAAAAAAGATCTACATGATCTACCCATCTCCTACATTTTGTATAATGGATTGCATTAGGGAACACACAATATTCAATTAGGGCTGGATTTTTCAGCTCTTCCTCTTTCTTTTACTTCATGTAAGTGGCTCGCTTGAAAATATGACCTAGGTAGCTAAAGATGTAGAAAAAGTAGTGTATGTCTGTTTTACACATTGGACTTAAGGGCGTATTACACAGGTCAATATTTATGAGCAAGCGAGCGCCAACTTGTCAGGTCAGCACTCCCTTGCTCCTTGTACTCTACTCTATTACATGCACTGACAGCAAACAGGGAGGAGTGGGAGGGAATAGGAAGCTGCGGGGTCCCACTGGGTCCCACGGTGCAGCATCAGCTTTGGTGCGGCCTGACTGAGCTGTCAGACCGCTCAGCCAATCACTGGCCGGGACCGCCGCGGCCAGTGATTGGCTGAGCGGTCTGACAGCTCAATCAGGCTGCTCCGGAGTTGATGGTGCAAGCGGGACCAGGAGGAAGACGGAGTGGAGGAGGAGCCCTGCTAGGTAATATATGCTGCAAGGACATCAGTAACGATGTCCCTGCAGCCCACGCTAATGATTGTCGGGCCGTGGAATAGGCCCAGTAAACGAGCGCCGATCTGCAACGTTTATATCGTTGATTGGGCCCTGCTTGGTCCATGGAATAGGACCCTTAGATGACAATAGACAGATTTTGTCCCTATGAGATGAATGTGAAACAGTAATGAGCATACTCTGCGACTTTTGAAGAGGTAATTCCCCTATCTCCAATCTATTGTATTCCCTAGTGTCACATGTTGCTGCAATGCTGTATAGATCACTTTTCAGCAGCCTCATCACCACAGACAGAACAGGAAGCCTAAAGCTTAGTTTTAGCCCCAGTGGTGAGACTGAAAACTGTAAGATACCAGGGTTATTTTATAACAAATATAAAATAAAAAATTGGAAAAAAGTCACCAAAAGTGTATTTAACATAAAAATATTATTTAAAAATATTATTAAAACAAGTTTTCTGATGACACATTCTTTTAATCACAGTTCATCAGCAACTTAAAGGCAACCAATCAGTCCAATTGGGCTGATATGGTTCCCATGAGCGCTGTATAAAGCTCCTGCAGCAGCCGTGGCACATACCGGCCGCAGCTGCTGCAGGGGCTTTATATCGGAGAAAAAAAAAGAGTTTTATTCTCTGGCCGCGTGACAGACACGGGAGCGGAAGTAGTCATCTGGGCGTCTTCCCACCCGTATCTAGTCACCGCGCTCTGCCTGTCAGAGTAATGGACCTCTCTGCCTGTCACTCATCCCCTCGGAGCACGCTGACAGGCAAAGAGCGGTGACTAGATATGGGCGGGGAGCCACCCAGATGACTACTTCCGCGCCCGTGTCTGTCACGCGGCCAGAGAATAAAACTCTTATTTTTCTCCGGTATAAAGCTCCTGCGGTGGCCGGTACGTGCCGCAGCTGCTGCAGGAGCTTTATACAGCGCTCCTGGGAACCATATCAGTCCAATTGGGCTGATTGGTTCCCTTTACCTCGGATTAACTGTACCAGCATTACAAAGAAGCTACTAAGTTGCAGATACAGCCAGCCAGGGACTTGTTTACATCAGCTATCTTGGGAGGGGGAGGAGGGAAAGGTGGAGAAAAAAGCTCACACATTTTTTTGTGTCTTGCAGAAAGCAACAGCTCAAAACTAGGGGAAGGAGGCTGAATAGATAACTAGTATGGAATAAATTGTTAGGGCCGTATTACACGGGATGATTATCATTTGAAAAATCATTAGATTGTTCGGATTTAACCGATAATCGTTTTGTGTAATAGCAGGCAACGATTAAATGACCAACAAGAAATTGTTGATCTTTTGATAGAATCTGGTCAGCCAGGAAAGGACGAGCACAAGAATGAAGTAAGTAAGTAACGAATTATCATCCTGTGTAATAGGGTGAACAATTTAAGATTGTTTGTCATAGTGGTCGTTTCAGATCTTTTATCGGTAAATCGCCAAAAAAATCATCCCATGTAATACCACCCTTAGTCAAAGAATGGGCAGCAACATATGAAAAGTTATGTTTGAGCGGAATACCCCTTTAAGAATACCTGCAACGCTACACTGCAGTGAGGTGTAATTCTATAAATCTATTTATAGGCAAGTAGCTGTAAATGTCATCACTATGTTATCTAGCAAGAAATCACATTTATATATAAATGGAATACGTGAATGCTTAGTGACACATTGATCTGCTTGTGCACTATGTACAAAAACAGTAGCAGATCATGTCATTCACAGATTTTAACAAAATTACTTCAAACAATAACAAAAAAAACAACAAATACTAATACGACAATGAAGATAATATGTTTTAAGTCTATAGCCAACAAAGAAAACCGTTAGTCTATCATGCTGTCTAGATGTCAAGCACAATGTGGGTTAAGGTACAAGTCCACCAATGAATGAATTCACAAAAATGGAAGTAATGTTCTCTATAGTGACTAAATGTGGCTGGAACACAGTGTTTCTATCATATATGACAAATACATGCCAGCACTGAACCAAGTGCATGTCACACAAGGATCCACAGTGCAGTTGGAGTACTACCTAGTGTGTTCAAGTGCTCTGTTGGTTTGATGCATCAGCTAGCAATTGTCTATTGTCCGACTCTCTGTGCTCGTTTTCAGCAAAGTCAAATGCTGAGCTGACTGAACCCTTATCCTCTTCCATCTAAAGGGACAGAAAAGTAACATTCTGGTAAAATTGCTGCTATTATGCTTAGAGAGTTTATATACAGCTTAAAATCGAAGAAAAAAAACCCACAGCAAGGATTAAGCAAGAATACTCATGTTACACAAGTACACACTAGTCGTTGCTGATAAGACAAGTGTGAAATGAGTGTGTGAATTGTAAACTACACAGTACACCCTAATACAGAGATAAGAAGATTTAAGTTTCCCACTAGGAAATATCAAAAATAAAATGGCTTGAAGAAGCAGAGAAAGATGTACATCCAGTTAGATACAAATTATAATACATAAATGAATCCATAACACAGAAGGACCTAAACATAAGTGATACAACATAAGAGAAAAGGATGTAAAGATTACATATAAGGCTGGGCTCAAACTAGCGTTTTTCTTATTTCCTAACGGAGCCATCCATATTAATTGAACAGTTAAGCAGAAACTGATAAGCAAAATAATGCAAACTAAATGCAAAAATAAAAAACATTTTTTTTATGGCCAGTTTGCATTTTGGCTTTAAAAAAAACCCTGACTTTTGTTCAGCAGTTTGCTTCAGTCGGCATCAGTTCACATATAAGTCTATTTTTCTTCCAGGTTTCTTAATTCTTCTGGGCATGCTTAGTGAAAAAAAAAACAAAAAAACAATAAAAACTGATAACTGACCGGAAATACCTTCTGTTTAGTTCTGTCCTTATTGACTATAAGGTAAAAAACAAACAAACAAAAAAAAAGTGCACTTTCACAAAAAAGTTGTGCAAGCACAGATTTTATGTCCTTCCAAAAAACAAACATGACGGATTAGATGAAAACGGAGCACAACTGACAAGAGAAGCACAATAAAAAACAATACCACCCATGGTTGGGACGTGTGTCATGGGTGGCACATGTGGCAGTGACATGGTTGCTGCCCTCTAGAGGGAACCCTCTAACTAGCAACACCAACTGCTCCAGCACGCCACAATCGGCTGCCCCCAGCAAAGGGGTTGGGGTTTAATCATGTCATAGCAATTTATCATTATGAGTGCACAGCGCTGGGAGACACACACACACCACTGACAGTGCAAGGAATGCCGCACTCTGCTCAGACAGTGGCAGAAGCACTGCATGCACTCTTCAATAAAAATCAAGGTTGGCCCGTTGTGTATTTGAGTTTGACACCCCTGCTTTAGACTATTGTCACTAATATTTAGAACCTTGCACAAGTTATGGATTCATTTGGAAATATATATAAGCAGCAGTCCTAGCGGTCACTACATGATTCTATACTTGTCTTAGTTCCAGCAGTTATTAAACCATTCTATATTTACATCTCACAAGGTATATGTTTAATGTATAAACAATTATCTATATATTGAGCAGCTGTCCAACAGTGTAAATGCTGCTCTGAAACAATGATCAGTATTCTAGAAAGATTCTACATATCTTTCAGGCCCATTTTATCGTCAGATATAAAGGAATCTCTAAAGTGATAAACTCTGTGAGATCTAAATGCAATTGTGCACTATGTCACAATGCAAAGAAATTATGTGGACAGATGGATTTCTCCCTGTCTTACTTTGTATTTTGTTATAAGGCTGCAAGTGAAAGCCTGTCTTAAAAGAGTTTCCTTATTTTCCAGATGGATTCCTGTTGTCATTTTAATTTTCTAATAGCTATGTAAAGGGCGGTGTAGTAACACTGTAAACCTAGCAATGAAGTCACTACTGAGCCTACAGAGTATTACCACTAAAGGCAACTTGCTGCTGTTTAAAGGGAATACGGGGAGGCTAATGGGGGAGTTTACAATGAAGATTATGCTACCTTTTATTAGGCACATCTGTGCACTTTGTAAAATATATATATATATATATATATATATATATATATATATATATATATATGCAAATTAGGCCTTTTGTTGCATTTAGGTGTTCCTTTACATTATCAATATGGCCGCCTGCCCTTCCCTTTAACAAAACCACTAGACATTGTAATTCCAGGCTCACAGATTTTGTAACCAGCTCAATTGGTGAACAGGAAAATTATTTGTCTCAATGTAATTCTCACTTTTCTTTAAACTTTTTAAAGGGAACTGGTCATCAATGTCATGCTTCAAAAAGAGCCCTGCCCCAAACACCTTGATTCATTGATTCCTTTAGATTCGGGTACAGAGTGAAATCTATCATTGAAAGCAGAAAGAGTAGGCAGACGCCACTGGGGACAAACCAATGACTCGTAAATCAAGCAGTAATAAAGTGATGACAGGTTCCCTTTAACTAATATCTAGACATAAGTTGTTCTGAGAATAGTCTATATGTATATGAGTGATGAGGAAACTTAGGCGCTCCAGCTGTTGCAATACTACAGCTGGAGTGCTGAACATTTGTCATCACTGGTCAAAAGGGCCTCAATTAAACATACAAATTCATAAATAACTCTAAATGCAATCATAGGAGGGTGAGGTGGAGGGGCATTTGTGCACAGGGGGCGCACCGGAGGTCTGGCTTGGCAGTGCAATATATGTTCAAAAAAATGTTTTGTTACCTACATGTGGGAATTTTTCCCTTTATTAACCTATTGGTTTACCTTTTGTATGGGCCCGTGTTTGTGATGTGCATATAGATGTATATACATCAAATTTGTTTTTAAGTGTCTGATGTGTTTGTTTGGGATACTTGGGTTATTTCTGTCATTAATAAAAGGAATTTAATGGAACATGCCTTGAATTTGTTGTGGGTTACATTGCCCTGCAGGGATTACATATAGGTGTTATCAGATTTTGATAACCTTGGGGAAATTAAGTGGCTAATGCTTAGAATACCCAAATAGTTGGGCTTTAAAAATAGGAAATAGTACACTAGTCTTAGTAGGAATAATAAAGGGGTTATCCAGGATTAGAAAAACACAACTGCTTTCTTCCAGAAACAGTGCCACTCCTGTCTTCAGTCCATCTAAGTGAATAGAACTGAACTGTAATACCACAAACAATCTGAGGATAGGGGTGGCACTGTTTATGGAATAAGCTATGATTTCTATTTCTGGATAATCCAGCTAAGGGGTTGCCTCCCATACCACTGGACAGATTTTCCAACCCAACAGTAATCCAAATAAGCTACACAGGCATGCTGGTAAATTCCCTCACAGGGTTTTTTTTTTTTTTTTTTAAGTAGGAGCTCTGTCATTTCACTGCTACACCACGTGACGGTAGCTGCACAAAGAACCTTTTGGATCCCACAGCATATACTGTGTGGACCTTAAATCCCTGTATCATATTCATTTCTATAAAATGTTTGACTCCTATTTTGAAAATGAAGCTACCGGTAGGAGAATCACCAACACGGCTATTTGAATTTGCTGCTTCATCATTAAAATATAAATAACAAAGTTAACTAAGTTAGGTTGGGATAACACTGCATTTTTGCAGTCTGT
Source organism: Dendropsophus ebraccatus (assembly GCF_027789765.1). Lineage (NCBI taxonomy): Eukaryota > Metazoa > Chordata > Amphibia > Anura > Hylidae > Dendropsophus > Dendropsophus ebraccatus. The sequence continues at coordinate 68,141,008 of NC_091459.1, forward strand.
TTAACATATCCGTTCTTAAATGGTTACTTTTCTCTCTACATTAATTTCATTATTATTAATTATATTATTTTTACAGAAAGAGACCAAATAAACACAACTTTTGCACAAGTAGTACAAAGTAAAGTACTACATAGAAAACACTAGAATTACATACAGCCGCAATACTTTGCTTGCGGCCAACTTAAAAAAGAGAGAATTTGTTAAGCCTATATAATAGAAGATGGAAGGGTAAACATAACAGAGATCATCTCAGACCACTCCAAGGCCCTAGACGGCTAGCATATAATCAGGTAACAAGGAGATAATTCTGGCAGTATTCCTGATCTGGCATAGATTAACCACTAACTCCAAAATGAAATACTCCATCATGTACAGAGGAAATGTAACAAGGCAGCAGGGACAGTGCAGGCAGCTACTGTCTGGTTGTGATCTGGAAGGGGTTATGTATGAGGGCAGGATTTGGGAAGATGAACTGCAGCATACAACAGGTGTCCTATATCTCATTTATTGTGTGTAGTGTGTGATGTATAGTGTGTGCTGCAGAGTGATTGTGTGTGTAGCTTCTGTGAGATATATTATACCTGTGCTGTAATCACTCAACACTGGGATTCTTTATAGCACAAATGGTGATTGTTACCTCTGTACAACAGAGTAGAAATAGCCAGGGAGTTGGGGCTTTAGGAGGTTGGGGTTGCAGTGAATGATTGGAGGCGTTCCAGGGGGTGGGGGTCAGAGGTTATGCCTAGCATACTTTTGCAGGCCTGTGTAGTCTGATCCTGTTACTCCAGTCCCTTGCTCCATGTTTTTGATAACCTACAGACATGAGACGATGGGTACAGATAGAAGAATATAACACAGGGCTGGTCTGTGGTCTGTAAATCCTTCAGAACACCCCTTTAATACATCTTTATGAATTGACATCTAGCCATATGTTTTATGTAAAATGCTCAAATTCTATAAAATATTACAACATAAATTACACATGTATATACTGATGGCTGCTTGACTGCAGTGATTTTCAAAAAACAACGTGCTGGAGAGTGTTTTCAAAGGCAATGTAAGGTATATTCACACATGGCAGTTTTTTTTCTCTAGTTTCAAACATCTGAATGTGCTTTTTTTTAGCAGAATAAACATGGATTCAACAGACCCCATTCAGATAAACTGGACAGTTGCAGAGATTGCAGTACCAAATCTGCTAAGTGTGAATACAAAAGCTTTAGTATAGGCCTAAATTAGAATAGAAAGAACTCATAGCAAATATGTAAAAAGCCTAAGTGTCAACAAATATACAGTCATAAAGCATTATTTTGGTTAAAGTAAATAAAATAAGCAATGATAAAAAATAAATCTGGTATTTAAACAAATGGCACGGCACTGCCTTATCCAGCCTGGAATTATCTAGCATGCTCCAAATATAGTCAGCAGTTTTAATTGTATGTTTCCCCTTCATCAACAAGCAGTGAAACCATGCTAAGGAAAGCAACAAAACAGGACACAGTAGGTCTGTTATCAGAGTGTCATGCTAGGGACTAGAATGCACGACATGCACTCTTATGACAAGTTCTTTAACCTGCCAAAATAAAGGAAATAAATGAAGAGCAAAATGAACAGCTGGCAGCTCTGGCTGTTAACATAGTCATACCCATGCCTCGCTCCATCTAAGTGCTGGTTAGTTGAGCCTCAACATGCAAAAATAACAAAACAAGTGGATGAGGAGCCTCCCCTCCTACTCTACCTAATTTTGCTCAGCTGATTCCTTGCCCGTGACAGAGGCTGCAGGGCGATGAATTCGTCACTTAAAGTAACTCTGTTGGGATACATCTACAGGTGGACAGAAAAGGTATGTAACACACAACACGACAATAAGAAAAAGTCATTCCAAAATAGAAATGTTACACAGAAATTATCACGTCACCATGCAGAATAATACCAGCTTATGGAAACTACAGCTACTGCCTTAGGGACTACAGTAGCTGTGCTGTGGTAGGAATGCTGCATCTGGTCACACTGTGGACCTATCTGACCCATGGGACACTTCAAAGAACAAGACCAAGTTCTCCTCAGCTCTTCTGATCAGATTGTACACCATCCTAAACCATTGTTATGACAACTGTAAGACTTGTAGAAAGAGCAAAGCAGGATATATATGTACGTAAAAATGACACTCGTACACTTAAAGAGTTTATTTGGTTTAATGGCTGAAACTTTAATAACTAAAAACTAAAATTAATGTGATCTGAACATGTAAAAAGACCTTGCATTAAAATACTTCTAGTAAATGATTTAAGATCATGCTGGACATTCACATTTACAAGCATTTTAAGAAATGGTGTAAAAAGCTGCAGGTCACAGCATTACAGTTTATCTTGCTGAAGATGCTGCAGAATAAAAACCAGCAGAATACAGATCAGCCTCTGCACAGAATACGGGAAGTGCCCATAACTTACTATAAAGCTGCACAGGTATAGTGCAATTACAAAATATTGCTACTTAGCCATATAAAAAAATATAATTCACTTTGCAAAAGGTAGCACGCTCAGGCACTTACAAAAGTCTAGCCAATTTTGCATTAGCAGCGAATGCAGGCACTTACAATGAAGCCAGTGTAATATCTCTATTGCTATACACAACAATACAGAATGATTTTGGTACTTTTTCAGATAATTTCTGTACACTGCTTGTTAAAAGCTGTGAGACGCAGAATCATTGCCGAAAACTGTGGATATTAGAATAGAGGGCTACAGGGTTTGCATTTAGATCTACAATGGAAGTGTTAACCGTGTGTTCACCAACAAACATTGATTAATAAAACCTCTCTGCAAAGAATGTCTGATGGCCATGTACAGTTCTCGATACCTGTGCCTTCTCTGTACTTGTAGGATAAAGGTGTCTATAAACCACTTTCTTCACGACATCAAGAAACAAACAAGCTGTGATGATGATGATAATGGCAAACCATGCAGACCCACTGGAAAGGAGCTGGACAAATACAAAGTACATGTCTTGGGTGTGCAAAAATGGCCTGGGGAGATACAAAAAAAAAAAAAAAATCACTACATTTTATTACTGTATATGTAACACTTAAACCAGACAATAAACAAGTCTGTAAACTGAATTATTATGTAAGTCTACTGAAATGTAATATACAGTATCTGATGCACTTTTAATACTAGGTTTCTCCAAAAAGTCTCTATTTGGCTTTTTACGGCTGTCACTGTGAGATAAAATTAAAAAAAAGTCTGTATTATGCAAATTAAAGCCATAATTTGCATCCCATCATAGTTATAGACCCCAGCAAAGTGGGGTCCATAACTATGATGGGACACCCATGCATGATAAACAGAAAGGGCCAGGAACAGGCGGGTTACCTCTGGCAAGGGAAATGCACAGATCTCCTAATGTGTCTACTATATTTTCCGGCGTATAAGACGACTGGGTGTATAAGACGACCCCCAACATTTAAGAAGACTTTCACGGGTTCAAGAGTCGCCATACGCCGGAAAATGTTAACCCCTGCCACCCACTTCTAAATTATAATCTATATAGACTATAATTTAGAAGTGGGTGGCTAGCTGCAGCTGAGGTTAACCCAAGCAGGAGGCGGTGGTGCTGGGAGACCAGGAAAACCTGCAATTTAGAAATAAGAGATGACCCCCACCACCACCTGACTACTGCTGGCAGTGTGCAGAGTCCCCTCTGAACAGGTCTCCCATTGAAAAAAAACAAACAAACAAACAAACCATTAACTCACCTGTCACCCGTTCCAGGCAGCTGTGCATCTCCTCTGTCATCTTCCCGGCGCAGGCATCATGGTACAGAGAAACTGCCTGTGCTGGAAGCCCCTGCACCCTCTGTCATTTATCTGCAAATGAACAAAAGAAGCTGCAGGGATATCCGCCGCAAGCAGTGTCTTTGCACCACGCTGCCTGAACCGGGAAGATAGAGAAGACACGCTGTCAAGAACAGGAAAGTTGATTGTTTCTTTACTTTTTTGTTTCTTGTAGGAGGAGGGGGTTGCGGGGCAGGCATCGGCGCTAAAGGCGGTAGCCGCATATGGCAGGGATACCCAGCATATAAGACGGCTTTTGAGCAGATTTTTCGGGGTTAAAAGTCGTCTTATACACTGGAAAATACAGTATATATGAAACAGTCTCATTTCTAATTTTTCAGCCATAATACAATGCAAAAGTCTTGAAAAACCATGGCTGTCATTCCCAAGAGGAGCTGGTCTCAAGTAGTGGCAGCTACAGACAGCAGGGGAACCGACCACAACAAGACAGAAAAGTAAGCATAGCGCGTTCTTTTTTTTTTTAGTATATAACCCCTTTAATTACAGTTGTAGTTCAGGGGTGTTACTGCTCTTACCAGATAATTCCACCATAAAACAGTGAAAAGATAAAATAAAATGCAATGGAGCCCCAGGTAACAAAATGATTTATCCAGGTCCAGAACTGTGTTTCCAGGGCCATCTGTAAATAAGAAAATGCAACCTGTTAGTGTTACCTATTCACAATTAAGTTTGCACCTAGCAAAAACTTGAAAGAGCGCATAATTTTGTGCAAGGACCTTCAGTGCACTTTTTTTAAATCTGCGTCTTGTGTGCCATGTGGGCGGAGAGCAGACATGGTATCGTGCATGGGGAGAGGAGTCCACCCTGTGGGCAAAACTTATTAATATTTGCGCTCCAAAAAAGGAAACAATCAATAAATCTTTTTAAATGTTTAGCCTTTTGCGTAGCAGCCTCCACTATGCTGGCTTTATTAAGAGGCATGTGATAAATACAGCAGCGTGAAAATTTAAAAATTAGTGGTGCGCAAAAAAACGTGCACAGTGATAAATAATCCCTGATTCCCCTAATTCTTAAAATGCAAAAGCAGCAGATTTATCAGTGTGGCTCAGGCTGAAGTCTGGAACATCTGCAGTCTGTCTTATGTCTAATGGTGTGTTTACACAGAGAGATTTATCTGATAGATTTTTGAAGCCAAAGCCAGAAATAGATTTGAAAAGATAATAAATCTTAGACTCTCTTTTATTACCCGTTCTTTATTTATAGTCTGTTCCTGGCTTTGGCTTCAAAAATCTGTAAAATAAATCTCTCTTTGTAAATGTACCCTAAGTTTAGACCAATTATTAGTTTACTTATTTTACACCAGAATTGTTCACCAAAATTTGGCACTTAAATACTCTGGTTTGCTCTTTTTATCCCTGGATCTGCCAAAGGCTAAATGCTAAAACTCTGTTGGATTCCCGCTATAGGAGCTCACAAGACACTTACATGGCTCTAGGCTAGAAAAGGCTATACACTCCCTTTTCTTCTAATGCAAACTCCTTATAACCTCTTTCGGTTTTTAAGATGTGGAAATTTGATTTTGCAGAATTTGTTCTATTTTTACACAGCATCATTCAAGGGTGTATATAAGTAATTGTGGGAGTATGGAAAAAGGAGAAAAAAAAGGCTTTTCTGTCATTCTTACATTTTATTTTTACATTCATTGTCTGGCATAAATAAGGCACAATCTTGATTTAACTAACTGGGTGTCTTCACAAGAAAGAGCGGGGCCACGGGAAGCTAGAGGGTGGCTGCCCTAGCGATCTTTAATTTGTCAGGGCGGCCCATAGCAGGGAGCGATGGTCTGCCGCCGCCGCTCCTTTTGCATGGTGCAGTGAGCAGCAGACAGTTATACTGATCATTTTGTTTCAGTATGTTGTAAGATCACGATCAGCCGACATTGTGCATGTCGGCTGATCATGACCTTTAAACTAGCCCTATTACACCAAGTGATCATCAGATGGAATGGTTGGTAATCGGCCAAGTACAGCTGATAAATCGCTTTGTGTAATAGGGCTAGTTTAAAGGGAACCTGTCACCCCCGTGCCAGGGTGACAGGCTCCCGACCCCGTTAGAGCCCCTTATACTCACGTGATCCCGCCGGGTCCCGCTTCTGGAGATGGTCGGGTCACGGAGATATCAGCTGCTGCAGCCCGGCGCGCGCTCCTCAGATGAGTCCAACGCTCATAGAGAATGACGGAGCGCTGGACTCTCCTGTCATTCTCTATGAGTGTTGGACTCATCTGAGGAGTTCGGGCGCCGATATCTCCGTGACCCAACCATCTCCAGTCTGCTGCTCGTTGCACCTATGGGCCGCACTTCTAAATCCTACCCATACAGAGCCTTTTTGAGAAGTTCCTGACCTATTGACCAATGTGTGGCAGAAAGCGAGGTGTGAACCTAGCCAAATATACACTATGTACTGCTAACAGTAGGCTGTGTATTAGACCCAGCCTCAAGCCAATGCATCAAAAGGAAGCTGATGGGCTGACTGAGGAAACCCCTAACCTCTGTTTAACCACCCAGATGCTGCAGCATCTTGGGGATTAAAATGACTAGAACCAGGACCAGCTCCAGAGCCAACAACATACAAACAATATAACCGTGAATTGCATTGTAGCTAATCACTTGAAATGAGCTTAATCTAATTTTTCTTATACTACCTGGTCAGCGCCAGTGTGTACTCCATTTTTTTTAAAATGTTGCCTGGTTCCCGCAATCTGCGCTGGTTTCTTTATGTGCACTTCGGCCCACTCCATGCACTGGCGGACCCAGCGCCCCGATATCCGGGGAGGTGATATCGCTACACTGAGGGTGCAGAGCGCGCTTCCAGTGCATAGAGAGGGAGAAGTGCACATAAAGAGACCAGCGCAGATCCCAAGAATTGGGCAGCGTTTTCTAAAATGACGTAAAATACGGACAAGGAGAGAAAGGTGCACTACACCTCACACCTATTGCTGACACTAATGCCTCTAGGCTACATTTAAAAACCAACGCCAGGATGTTGGTATATAATTTGATCAAACCATATTGCCCCATGTACCACGTGCAGGCCCCCTGGTTCACATGAGTCCCTACACTAACTCAACACTGTGTTAGCCAGCGACCACCAACCCCGCGAAGCGAGCACAAGCATGGAAGGGAGGCCATAGAATGGCCCTGCAAATCCACTGTTACAGGACCAATCCCCCAAGGGCCCCCCCTAAAACACAGTAGGCTCCGCCAGCGGAGGAGGAGGTCACCAAACAACACAAGTGTTAACATGGTCTTTTCACTCACCATTGCTCCTTCAGGTAGAATGGGAAAAATAGGAGGTACTAATCATGTGTGCATAGGAGACTCCTGCTGATTGGGGTCACATGGGTCTTCCAGGAGGAGTGCAAACACTCAGAAAAGAGAGAAATATAAAATACGGACACAGACAAGGTTTTCCAAAATGAACTGCACCACTGTGATGTACACGCCAGAGCCGACCAGGTAGTGCAGGCCACAAGAAACAAACTTGAGTAAATAGGCAAAAAAATAAATAAATCACACAGCCATTAATCAGTATGTATGGCATGCTTGAGACAGCTGTAAAAAGAAATAAAATAAAATAAGAGGAAAAAAAGGAAAGTGTGTGACCTCACCTTCATAGTAACCGTTAAAACCATAACTGTAAACACCAGAGTTCCAAACGTCCAGTTCCCAAACATCTAAAACATAAATGTGATATAATGGCATGTTAGGAACATATTAACAAATATAGGTGTATATAAACAAAACTATGTACATTTTAGATAGCAGTTATACTGAAGCATTACATAGGCACTGTTAGCTTAAGCTGGGGGGGTTTGTTATTTTTACCATTTTTGTAAAAAAGGGAACCAGGAAGAGAAAGAACTTCTTCTTAAATTTGTATCATGTAGAGGGTGACATTTCTACAGGGAACAGGATAGCTCACTTTGGTTATCAAAGTTCAAGAAATGAAGTGTAAAAATCCTAAATTTTAAAAAACTAAAACTAAGAGGGACTCAAACTACTGCAAAGAAAAATCTTTCTTGTAAAATCTCAAATAAAAACAAAATACTAAATCTCTAATAAAGACCTTTAAAATAAAAAAAAGTTATTTGAGGATCATCAAACTTTATTCCTCGCTTACAGTGATACTCTTACCAGTTGCCTGTTAGGCTTCAATATCTGATGGCATGCATAGCATGGAGAGGAGGAAAAGAAGAGAAGTAGAGCCAAAAGATAAAGCAAGAGCATAGCACAGAGATGAATATTCATGTGCAAGGTCACTGTTATGTAGAATAAGTATTTTCAGGCACTGTGTTATATATAACTTATAATTTTCTTTAGAACATACCATGCTTCTAACAATAATAATAGCTACAGTGTATGAAATGGTTGAAGAGGTTGTCCAGACACAGGAATTTGCTTTATATTTTACTGCATTAGGCACACTTTCCTATCCCAATTCCTCTATTGCATCAGAGCAATGAGAAACTGGTAGGAATGTCGGACATAGACTTTGAATAGTTTATTACATTAAGGTTACAAACACACTTGCCGGATGTGCAGCGAGTCTCCTTGCTGCGTTTTTGCAGGGAGACTCGCAGCAGATCCCGGCCCTATACTTTCAATAGCAGAGAAACTCGCAGCAGGGATGTACATCCCTGCTGCGATTTTGTCTGCACCCCGCCCCATTAACCCCCCGGCCGCCGGACATTATACATTACCCGTTCCCCGTTCCTGCTTGCTTCGGGGCTCCCGGTGTCTTCACGGCCCGCCCGGCCAATCAGTGCGCTGCGGCGGGGCAGCGCACTGATTGGCCGGGCGGAACGTGCCGGGAGCCGCTGAAGCAAGCAGGAGCCGGGATCAGGTAATGTATATCCTGCCCGCCCCCCTGCAGCCCCGATCGCCCCCAGCCCCCGGCCGCATGATTGCCCCCAGCCCCGCAGCCCCCGGCCGGACGATCGCCCCCAGCCCCACAGCCCCCGGCCGCACGATCGCCCCCAGCCCCACAGCCCCCGGCCGCACGATCGCCCCCAGCCCCCGGCCGCACGATCGCCCCCAGCCCCGCAGCCCCCGGCCGCACGATCGCCCGCAGCCCCCGGCCGCACGATCGCCCCCAGCCCCGCAGCCCCCGGCCGCACGATCGCCCGCAGCCCCCGGCCGCACGATCGCCCCCAGCCCCGCAGCCCCCGGCCGCACGATCGCCCCCAGCCTAGCAGCCCCCGGCCGCACGATCGCCCGCAGCCCCCGGCCGCACGATCGCCCGCAGCCCCGCAGCCCCCGGCCGCACGATCGCCCCCAGCAGCATGATCGCCCCGAGCCCCCGGCCGCATGATCGCCCGCAGCCCCCGGCCGCACGATCGCCCGCGGGCTGCGATGCTGGGGGCGATCATGCGGTCGGGGGCTGCAGGCGATCGTGCGGCCGGGGGCTGCAGGGCTGGGGGCGATCGTGCGGCCGGGGGCTGCGGGGCTGGGGGCGATCGTGCGGCCGGGGGCTGCGGGGCTGGGGGCGATCGTGCGGCCGGGGGCTGCGGGGCTGGGGGCGATCGTGCGGCCGGGGGCTGCGGGGCGATCGTGCGGCCGGGGGCTGCGGGCGATCGTGGGGCCGGGGGCTGGGGGCGATCGTGCGGCCGGGGGCTGCGGGGCTGGGGGCGATCGTGGGGCCGGAGGCGATCGTGCGGCCGGCGGCTGGGGGCGATCGTGCGGCCGGGGGCTGCGGGGCTGGGGGCGATCGTGCGGCCGGGGGCTGGGGGCGATCGTGCGGCCGGGGGCTGGGGGCGATCGTGCGGCCGGGGGCTGGGGGCGATCATGCAGCCGGGGGCTGCGGGGCTGGGGGCGATCGTGCGGCCGGGGGCTGGGGGCGATATACATTACCTGATCCCGGCTCCTGCTTGCTTCAGCGGCTCCCGGCACGTTACGCCTGGCCAATCAGTGCGCTGCCCCGCCGCAGCGCACTGATTGGCCGGGCGGGCCGTGAAGACACTGGGAGCCCCGAAGCAAGCACGAACGGGGACCCGGTAATGTATAATGTCCGGCGGCCGGGGGGGTTAATGGGGCGGGCTGCAGACAAAATCGCAGCAGGGATGTACATCCCTGCTGCGAGTTTCTCTGCTATTGAAAGTATAGGGCCGGGATCTGCAGCGAGTCTCGCTGCAAAAACGCAGCAAGGAGACTCACTGCAGATCCGGCAAGTGTGTTTGTAACCTAAGAGTGGGTCCACACATACCATATCCGCAGCGAATTTCACGCTGCGAGTTTGCAACGAAATCCGCTGTGGATACGATCCCTGTAATTTTCAATAAGAGTACGTACTCGCAGCAGGATGAGTATGTAAATGCTGGCCCCCTTAACCCCCCGCCGCCGGGAGCATACTTTACCTAATCCACTCTCTGGCTGCAACTGAGGCTACCGACTCCCGTAAGTCTCGTGCAGCCAATCAGTGACTGCGGCGAGGCTGTGCGTGGAACCACCCAGAGCCTCAGATGCAGCCTGAGTGTGGATTAGGTAAAGTATGATCCCGGTGGCGAGGGGATAGGGGGGTCGGCATTTACATAGAAGCAGCGAGATGACAATCCCACTGCGGGTACGTACTCTTATTGAAAATTACAGGGATCGTATCCGCAGCGGATTTAACTGCAAACTCACACCATGAAATCCGCTGCGGATACAGTATGTGTGAACACACTCTAAAGTGAATACTTATGACATCTCCATCTTATGTGGTGTTAGGACAGAGGTTTATCTGACAGATTTTTGAAGCCAAATCCAGGAACAGACTATAAACAGAAGAGGTCATAAAGGAAAGACTGAGATTTCTCCTCTTCTCAAGTCCATCTGTCAGATAAATCTCTCTGTGTAAACACATTGGTTTACGGAGTTATATAGACAAAATTTTCAGTGTTCTCAACCACTTAATTTAGAATAATGCATGTCATGTACAGTTCAAAAGTTTTATGCAGGTGTGAGAAAAAAAATCCTAGAAAAAGGACGCCTCCCATCAGCGAGACATATGATTGGCTCCAAATTTCAATGATCAAAAACATACAGCCAATGTCACTAAGAACTATCTTTAGAAAGAAAAACAAGGATTCCTGAAAGTGGTGATATGTCCTCCACAGAGCCCTGATCATCATCATCCAGCCAGTCTACAAGGGTATAAAGAGACAGAAGAGGCATGCTAGAGCTGCCAGTTACCCAGTGCCGATCTCTTGAGCAGTGCAAACGTACCTTCTGCGCTGCTACTGATCTTTATAATGGGCTGACAGTGTCACAGAGGTGTGTCTGTGACACTGTCTGCACCCACCCTGTTCTCCTGCAGTTGCTGTATGTTCAGACCACTCAGGTAAACAGCAGCCATGCAATCCATGGACAGCTTAAAGGAAATCGGTCACTGGGTTTATTCCGCCTTAAGGGCCAGTTCACATTGAGTAAACATGGCGTAATTCCGCGGCGGACCTCTCTGACACTGAATCCCGCTGTGCTCAGTGTGCTGCTGTAGGTGAATAAGAGGGCGCGCGCTCCTCTGCTGCCGCCGCTCTCCGCTCAGAGAAGTAACATGTTACTTCTTTGCGCGGCGAGTAGAGGGAGCGGACGAGGCCGCGCCCTCCCATTTACTTACAGCAGCACACTGAGCACAGCGGGATTCCGCGCTTACGCCGTGTTTACTCAGTGTGAACTGGCCCTAAGGGTAAGTGCACACTGAGGAAAAAGGTGAGGAATTGAAGAGGAATTCGTTCTTATTTCAGCTTGAAATTCCTCCCGTAAAATATGAACAGAGCAATGTCCCATTGTGTTCAATGGGATTTCCACTCTGTTGTTCACACTGAAGAATTTCAGAGCAGAAATTTCTGCCGCAGATTTGGGCGGATTCTGCTAGAGGGATCCTATAGAAGTCAATGGGGGGCTTATATTCTGCTAGGCGAGGAATTTCAAGCAGAAAACTTTCCTCTACAATTCCTGCCTACACACAGCATGGATAGATAACTGCCAATCAGCAGCTAGTAGGCGAAGTTTTCTGCTTCTCATGAATATTGAGGACTTCTGGGCTCACGATCATAATGGAGAGGACTACTTATTGTGCATGTTTTTCAGAAAAATATCTCTTGATCAGCTGCACAGAACAATGTAAGGGATACATCATTCTGTTCAGCTTCTCTGTCACTAGTTTATTGCTATCCTTAGATAGGACACCATAAACCTAAGAAAGTCCCTTTAAAAACTCTAGTACTGGAGTTGCCTTAACAGAACAGGTCTTCATTCTAGAGGGACAACCCATTTAAAATATAAATCTGTTTCCTGTTTGTTCCCCCAGTGGCTGCATTGTGCATATATAATACAATACATTAGATAAAATATTTGCAGGACTTTGAAAGCCTGGACGCTCTTTCAGCCATATGGTACTCCAGAGTGTGTAAAACAAAATGTGCCTGCTAACAGAGGCAGGCCTATAGCTTTTACGATCTACATGTACATATGGGAAAAGCTACCAGTCAGAAGGAGCTCACGTTTAGTATCATCTGCAAAAACTGACACTTTACTGTGCAATTCCTCTACAAGGTCATTAATAAATACATTAAAAAGAACAGGGACCCAAAACAGGCCCCTGTGGTACCCTACTAGTAACAGTAACCCAAAGTATGTACCATTAAAAGCCTTACTTACTTACACTTACTTACACACTTAAACACAGTTTCCGCAGTCCGAGTATTCTCATTTTATGTACCAGCCTTTTATGTGCCACAGTATCAATAGCTTGGAAAAAGCAAGATATATGACAACCAGCGAGTTGCCACAATCCTGAGTTTGACAGGACTGACCACTCATAAACCCAAGCTGCTATACAGTTACACATTTATTTTTCATTCAGACACTCCAGTATAGCATCTCTTAGAAAGCATTCTAACAATTTACATACAATGGAGGTTTAGTTTAGGGTACATTTCACACAGTGTTTACCTTTCGTGTGCAGCTTGTTTTTGGCTTTATTCCTGCTTATTTGTTGGCTTTGCACTTGAAGCAAAAGGCAAAACATGCAGCATAAAACACTAAGTGTGACTGTACCCTAAATGGGTTATCCAATAGAATTTTCTTTTGTTTGACAAAAGCAGCCCCACGCCTACCCTTAGGTTGGGCTTGGTATTACAGCTCTCCTCCAATACCACACACAAACTAAAGCAGCTATGCTTTTTCTAATAACCCTTGTTATAGGACATTCCATGGCTTAAAGGGGTACTGCAGAGAAAAAATATTGTTTTCAAATCAAATGGTATCAAAAAGTTACTTTGGTTTGTAAATTGCTTCTAGTACTTATCAGCTGCTGTATGTCCTGCAGGAAGTGCTGTATTTTTTCCAGTCTGACACTGTGCTCTCTGCTGCCACCTCTGTCTGTAACAGGAACTGAGCAGTAGCAATCCTTTAGAAAACCTGCCCTGTGCTGACACTGTCAGACTGGAAAGAATGTACTGTACCACTTCCTACAGGACATACAGCAACTGATAAGTACCAAAAGGCTTGACATTTCTAAATAGAAACAATTTACAAATTTGTATAACGTTCGGAGACCAGTTGATTTAAAAACAAACAGTGTACAAGCCGCTCAGCCAATGACAAGCCGCGGCGGTTCCCCACCCTCTCCACTTAGCAAGCACATGCTCCCCTCTACCCCCACGGAGCTCACTTTTCAAGTGACAAGTGTGCCCAGTGCTTTAACCAGGGGGAGCATGCCAGCCACGACTCCAATATGTTCTGCATTGGGGAGAGTGGATGAGTCACTGAGGGGAGGACTGCAAATCAGCTGTAGTTCTTCCATAGTACATATAACATTCACTATAAGATGCCACACCAAAAAAAAAGATAAGGGAAACCCCAAAAGAGACTCGATCAGGACTAAATGATATCAATACCATAATTCACTTTATTAAATAGTATACAGAGAAAAACACACATGCAACATTAAAAACAAGACCTGGGGAGACGGGGGACCAGATTGCTGGGACAAATTATAAAAGTGACAATGCATCCACATAGATACTAATATAAGGCATATGTAAACATTCCTACAGCATAAGGTGCAAAAAGTAAAGTGCCAGTGCTTGCTGCTACAGTACGCTGCTCAGAATAATGCACATGTGCAAAAACATATCAGGATGCAAGTTACCAATACCAATGGGTACTACAGGTCCCAGTCCACTGGTCACCCACCTCACACTCCAACGCCGTTTCGCACCGCTTCGTCAGGGAGTAATGAGGTGGGGGTCCAGGGGTCTTAAATATCCGTCCCTGTGTAGTGGTTGGCTGAATTAAATTACCACCTGGAGCTGTTTGTTACCTGGCGGTACGGGAGCGCCAAACATCAACATTGATCATGTTGCTGCCTCCATTTTTTATGGTTTTAATATATATAGATAAATGTTTGTTAATAAATTTCTTTTTGTGATTCCTTGACCTGCTTTACGGGGGTTCCAGGGGTGGAGTGTTACAGGCCTTAGATTAGGGCTACCTGTATGTGTTGGTACAAAGCTTGCATCCATAGTATATCGGCGATAGGATTGGGACGGTTCATATATATATTCTTATTTATTATGAGATTGGGACCACATATATCATCAGACACACATATGCTTATACATTGGATATTTCCAATGTGCGGCACATATATCAACATATACACAAATAAAAATTTTTTTCTATGTATTAATATTTTGCATTATATTCTACAATCTACACCTCACACTTGGTTTATTTATATTGTTGTGGGTTCATACACTATCAGCACTCTCACATTCTCTACACTCAATATACACTCACACACTTTTAATCATGTACACATATGGTCACACACATAATTACATATTGTTATATTTTTCTATATAAAAAATAATTTTTGACATTATTTGTCACTTTCATTTTTAGCACTGGCACTTTTATGTTTGCACTTGGGCAATGGCACTTTTACGCTCGTATTTGTACACTGGCACTGCATGTGTTTTGGTCTTTTCATTTATATTTTTTGTTTTATATGTTTGCACAATCACGGTCTGATTATGTTCTGAGATGAATTATGGTTATGAATTTGGCCTCAGTTATATTATAATTTATATATTATTATTACAAATGAAATTGTTATGACAATGATGCAATATTGCTATTATGGTACTGTGCCACATAGTATTACCAAGATTTTCCCTTTTTTTGTTGTTGGTTTCCATCTTCATTCTACCGCATGGCATTATAATATGTGCCCATAACTGTTCCCTTATTCAATATGGCTGCCGGACTGTGAGCGGTGCGGTGCGCATGCACGTGGGGGCGGCCGGCACCGATGGCACTCGCGTGGCGGATGGCGTCATTACGCTTCATGTCACGTCCGGCGTCTTCGGCGCTGACTGCCGCACCTGATGTTTGGCGCTCCCGTACCGCCAGGTAACAAACAGCTCCAGGTGTTAATTTAATTCAGCCAACCACTACACAGGGACGGATATTTAAGACCCCTGGACCCCCACCTCATTACTCCCTGACGAAGCGGTGCGAAACGGCGTTGGAGTGTGAGGTGGGTGACCAGTGGACTGGGACCTGTAGTACCCCATTGGTATTGGTAACTTGCATCCTGATATGTTTTTGCACATGTGCATTATTCTGAGCAGCGTACTGTAGCAGCAAGCACTGGCACTTTACTTTTTGCACCTTATGCTGTAGGAATGTTTACATATGCCTTATATTAGTATCTATGTGGATGCATTGTCACTTTTATAACTTGTCCCAGCAATCTGTTCCCCTGCCTTCCCAGGTCTTGTTTTTAATGTTGCATGTGTGTTTTTCTCTGTATACTATTTAATAAAGTGAATTATGGTATTGATATCATTTAGTCCTGATCGAGTCTCTTTTGGGGTTTCCCTTATCTTTTTTTTTGGTGTGGCATGATTTATAGTAGATTAGGGGACATTTTTATGGAACATATTGAATAGTTTGGTTGATCCTATGATATAGGTGTTTTCATTCACTATAAGATGTCTGCAGCAGGTGCCCCCACCTCCATGGCTGACATTATCCTACAGTGCTAGGAGAGCGGATGACTGTATCTAATCCCACTGTGTATAATACCATCTGCTTGGGCTCTGTATCTAATTTCACTGTGTGATACTGTATGCTTAATCACTGTATCGGATCTCACTGTGTGATATTGTATGATGAGGCTCTGTATCTAATCCCACTGTGTGATACTGTATGCTAAGGCTCTGTCTCTAATCCCACTGTGTATGATACAATCTGCTAAAGTGCTGGTCAGTGGATGGAGGGACTCAGCAATGGAAAGGAAAGGGGAGGCCCTGCCCACTTTCAGTCAGCCAGAAGAAAATTTAATTTATTTTTCTTAGGCAAATAACGGGAGATATCCCAGCAAGCACACATGCTTTTCACACAGTTTAAAGGGCTATTTTTAAAGAGTAAAAGGTGGGTTTTTATTTGGGTTTAATCTTAATGTAAAGCATTTACTGTAAAAGCTGATTATTATGTGCTCTTGCCTAGCTTGTTTATAACCAGTACATCTACCTTTAGGTAAACTCCACTTCAAACTACAAAAGATACATGTACAAACACTGAATTTCACCTGTTGTTGAAAGTGGATGTGTGGCCCCTCTGGACCTGTCCGTTTTAGTAAATACTTGTATTTCCCATGAAATAACAATTCTGCCTTCCCTCTGTAATTCTTACAAGAATTATTACTTAGTATGACTAAGTAGCAAACTGAGAGTTACCAGCTGGGGGCACATCTCTATCTGACACTATCTAATCAGTGTGGACAGAGAGAAACTTGGAATACACCCCCAGTTGGTAACATCCAGTTGGCTATTTACTTATACATTTAGAGCCCTATTACACAGGACGATTATCGTGCGGAAAATCGTTATGTCGTTCGAATTTAAATGATAATTGTCCCGTGTAATTGCAGGCAGTGATGGAAAATGTTTTGTAAGTAGTTGATCATTGATTTAAATCTGACCCTAAAACCGTTGTTAATCGTTTGCTAATCATTCGCTGTAATTCCACATGTGTTCGCTGTAGTTCCGCATTAAGGGTCCATTTACAAAGAAAGATTATCTGACAGATTATCTGCCAAAGATTTGAAGCCAAAGCCAGAAACAGACTATAAACAGAGATCAGGTCATAAAGGAAATATTGAGATTTTTCCTCATTTCAAATCCATTCCTGACTTTGGCTTCAAATCTTTGGCAGATTATCTGTCAGATAATTTTTCTGTGTAAATGGACCCCAAGTCACTAATCGTTCCGTGTAAATACACATCGTTCCTTTTTTTTCTGGGATCAGATGGAGTAAATGATCACATTAACTATCGTAACTAACTACTATGATTCTGTGTAATATGCTGACCGATTTCAGGTTAACGATAAACAATCTCGTTTGCAATAGTATATCCCTAGTCGTTAATAGTTAAAAATCGCTTTGTCTAATAGGACCCTTATGGTGCGTTTACACAGACAGATTTATCTGACAGATTTTTGAAGCCAAAGCCAGGAATGGATTTGAAAAGAGGATAGATCCCAGTCTTTCCTTTATGACCTGATCCCTGTTCCTGGTTTGGGCTTTAAAAATCTGTCAGATAAATCTGTCTGTGTGAACGCACCATTACTGTAGGAATAACAGGTGAACTGCACAACATAAAAAAAAACTTGTTCCGGATTATTATTTTATATGGAAAACAAGGATTTACTAAGACAGCTCAGGGGAGGTTTGCCTTGACTGTCCATAGTAAGAACTTGTAAAAATCTTTTGATTGTGTTTGCATGTTAACATTTACACATAACTATTGTCATTTAAAATTCATCTATTTAAAAACATAACCATCAAACAGTAACAATAAAAAACATCTCATTTTAGACAAACACATACCTGACCATTTCCAAGGAGAGATGTATCTTCACCCATAAGAAAGTAAGATCCAAAAAAGAAGATAAAGGCATGCCCAAAGCCTAGAAATGTCCAGTAAAGGAACGGTTTAAAACCGAGTAGGGCATTTTTGCTAATGTCTCTGTTAAAACAACGGAAATATAAATTAATTAAATCTCACAATTATAGGCAAAATTACAAGCACTGTAGAAATGCTGCAATACCTAGAAAAGCCAGGATATATGGTATAAAATACTACTAGATGTGCACCTTGTACTTATCTGCTAGCAAACCATTATTTACACTACTATGTTGCAAAGGACATTTTGTATAGATGCAACAGTAATATTGAATGCCTCTGACAGAAAATCTAAGCTTGGTTAATGCTAGTTGTTTCTACTGCAACTTGAAATCGGACTTCTGCAATGGATTTGTAGTAGCTACCCAATGTGGAATTTGTTGGGAAGCCACATCAAAGAATGTCACCTCCTTTCTTGTTAAAAAGTAAAATTACAAATGAATTTTAGAAAAATAAGTCAGGTCTGCACTCGCTTTCTCCTCGTTCCCCACTCGTTGCCTGTGCTTCTACCAAGCAGAGACAGCGAGCAGGAGGAGCGGGGGATGCGGGAAGCAGTGGGATGTAGGGATCACTCAGGTGGCCCATTGTGGTAAGCAGCGGTGAGCTGCTGCTGCTCCTGTTACAAGGTGTGATCTGCAGCAGACGTTGTGCTGTCGTTATCGTGATTATCGTGTTGAAAGACCATGATCAGCCGACATTGTGCATGTCCGTAGATTGTGGTCTTTTAACAAACGATTATTGGCCAGAACGGACGACAATCGTTTGCTGTAATGTGGCCCTTGTAATACAGCCTACTATATGGCAAAAAAAAATAAAAAAAAATTTTGTTTAATTGCGCAGGATAAAGGAAGAATATATTCATGAAACTACAATGATATTTCAATCTATTCATTTATATACGTTAACTTACCTATAGAGACCAGGTTTGGTGTGTAACACATGTGGATGCACATGTTGTTCAAACAGACTGTACATCAGTATAGGTAAGGAAGTGAAACAAATATTGTACAAAGTCAGATACACACTATCATATAGTGTCTGCAAAAGAAAGATTATAATTTTAGAGAAGTGCTCAACCTTATCAGCAAATTGGTGACATTTTAAACATTACACGAGGCAGAGATTATGATATACAAGTTTTCCTACTCTGTACTGTCAAAAGTTACATGGGCATTGGTGGCATAAGGCTGATGACCACTGAAACTACAGTAAGGAATATCCAGATCTTGGCTAAAAGCTCAGGATTCTTTGCACCATTTACAGTACCAACAAAATGGAGATCCTAGAACACTCATCAAAATGCTATGGGAAACAAAATCTGCAGCGGAAATTGATCTGTGGCTTATTTATTGGGAATTCTCCCAAATGAATTTAATATGAAAGTCAAAACCTGCAGTAAGTTTGCAGGTGCTGAAAGTTTTACTACAGATCTGAAATTCCATTTGTAAATTTGTAGACATTTCAATGCACAATAAAGAAATATTTTCACTATAATTTATCACTGACTTTATATGTTGTTTTGGGACCTTTTTAGGTGTTAGCTGTAACTGACTAGCTTGTCGCAGCATGTGCATTTGTTCATGTTGGAACACTAACTGGAACACTTTGTATACTGATTGAACCCTTACACTTCTATTCAGAACCCTTCCCTTACTATTCAGAACTTTTCCCTACTAGGAATATGTAGTCTGGAACAATGCTAAGAAGGTGAGGTTGCAAAGAGCTTTCAAAAATTGCTGTTTGATGAAAAAAGCAAAGGAAATGCAAACATGTAATAATAACAAGATACTTACTTGCTGAGAAAATAAACAAAAGAACTGATACAAAAATTGTGGTGTGATAAAACACACATTCTGAAAGAGAAAAAGGGTACTGTTAAGTAGTAGTAAAATTCTTAAAAGTAACAATACATGAAAGCTTACTGCACATAGTCCAAATGTGTACTACAGAAAGCCAGATTTACCAGCCAGTAAAGTCCATGGTTGAGAGAATTGATGTTTTATAATGTTAGAAATAAAAGTGTCAACATGCTACTGTTTGGTTGTCCTGCAAAAAGGGAAACTGGTTTTAACTGCTTGCTGCGTGAAATACTTTCTTTTAATGTTCTGCTTTAACTAGTGTAAATCAAATTATATAAAAAAAAATACTTACATTGCAGGATGTTGTGGTATAATAGAATATAAAAGCAGGTGGTAAAGGCAGCACAGAACGTCCTCAGTCCATGCTGTCAGACTGCCTGTGACTATACAGAACATGCTGTTGTCTCTTAAGTTCCTGTATTCCGCACTATAAATCATTTCATTCGGGTGCAATTTTTTAAATTTTATATATAAATGGACAAAAAAAAAAAGAATGGGATGGTGAAAACATAATGCACAGCGGCTGCAGGGGACATGCACCAGTGAATATAACTTGGTTAATATGTTTTTACCACCCCTTCTCTGCCTTTTTTTCCAACCATCAACAGCACAATATGGTGCAGAAGTTGTGGATCATATTACAGATCATCCCTATCAAACCTTTTTATAATGTGTACAACTCCCAAATAAAATGTTCAGATGTTGTAATTGTTGGTGGCAATTACACACAAACAGGACTTGCTTTAGGCTTTTAAACAAGCAGTATGCCCACATGGGCTAACAATATAACTACCTCCCTGCTCCCTCTTTTTTTCTTTTTTTAAATAACCAACATTAAAAAAGTGAAAAACATGGTTATATACTGTATATATGTATATATTGTAAGTACTTAAATGTAAAGTAAACTTTTGCATTTGCACACTGACCTGTACAAGGAAATTACTTCTACTGAAAACACAAATATAAACTAAACTACTGTTCTGTTTTTTTTGCAGTACCCTTTCATAAAAAAAAAAAAAATACCAGTCAAGTCAGAGCTGAAAAAGCTGACCCATCCAGCTCGCTCCTTGGAAAGGTCTATCTAATTGAACCACAGCACTTGCTAACCAAGGAACATTGTGACTAGTCCACAGTCTTAATTTGAACATGCTAAAAAAATGCACATACCTTATAAAAAAAGTACTGTACAAGAGTTGCTATTCTAATGTAGTAATAGTGACCATGCACCAGAAGAAGTTTTGAGAGGAATTTAAACCTCGCAATTGCATAGTCGCTGTTCCTTACAGCTTGTCGTCCTTCTTTACCCATGATTCCTGAAACAAACAAAAACCAGTATAAATCATTCTGAATATATGTGCAAAACTACTAGTATTAGTAACTAATACTTGAAGAATAAGAAATCTGTGAAATGCAATTAGAGCAAACAGTTACTAGTTCTTTTATCCATTAATGGACGTTCTACGGGATGAGTAAAAAGTCTCAGGACACCCTTCTTTTTCAGAAGCGAAAGAGAAAATGACATTTGTAAATACCCCAGCAAGTAATGGGTGAGGGGGCTTTTCGTTAACCCTTTAAGGACACAGGCAATTATTTTTAATATGACTTGTGTCACTTTATTCATTAATAACTTGGGAATGCTTTTACCAATCCTTCTGATTCCAAGATTGTTTTTTGTGACATGTTTTTTGTGACATATTCTACTTTATGTTAGTGGTAAATTTGAGTTGATAGCTTCAGAATTTTTTGTGAATAACTCCAAAATGTTGTTAAAAATGTAAAACAAAAAGTGCATTTCTCTACATTTGAAAGTCTCTGCCAATAAGAAAAATAGTAATACTACATTCATTATTTATTAATTCATATCTATAACATGTCTACTTTAATTTTAAAAGCATTTGGTGAACATGCTTTTACTTATTTAGGATGTTAGAGGGCGTAATTGTTTAGTAGCAATTTTCAAAATGTTCGTGAAAATTTCAAACTCAGAAATTCTTTAGGTACCAGTTCAGTTTTGGAGTATATTTTAGAGGCCTGTATACTAAAAACCCCCACAATTCAACCCATTTTGAAATCTTCACCCTTTCAAGTATTTACACTTATTTAACCCTTTGGGCATTTCACAGGAATAACTGCAAAGTAAGGGTCCATTTACACGGAAAGATTATCTGACAGTATCTGCCAAAGATTTGAAGCCAAAGCCAGAAAATGACTATTAACAGAGATCAGGTCATAAAGGAAAGCCTGAGATTTCTCCTCTTTTCAAATCCATTTCTGGCTTTGGCTTCAAATCTTTGGCAGATAATCTATCAGATAATCTTTCTGTGTAAATGGACCCTAAGAGTGAAAAGTTAAAATTTGCATTTTCTTTCCAGAGATTCCAATGTAATCCTATGTGTTTTTAACAACACCAATTACCGTTACTGATCCACAAATGTTGGCGATTGCTGATGCTGGACCCCCTTTGGGGGTCCACTGGCAATTACACTAAACAGTGAACATCTGAAGCAGGTCAGTATATTTACTGACTTTTGAGGGAAGGGGATATTATGTCCAGAAAATGGCCACTATATTGGATCAAGAACAAGTTTTTTCAACACGAAAAATATTGCAAATCTGATTGCGTCAATCGATTTCGGAAACAATTCTGGTCTTCTTTGATATGCTACATGATAAACTCTCTACTGGAAAAGCCATGCCCTTGATGTAATATGGCAGCCACATTCCAGACATAACCTAAAAGATACACAAGGAAATAAATAGGAGTTATACTAAGAAGCTGTCAAGTGCACAAAAAAAAAATCACGGACTTACCTATGCCAACATGAGCTTCTTGTATCATGCTTACATCATTTGCACCATCACCAATGGCAAGTGTGATTGGCTTCTCAGGAGAGATTTTTAACAACCTTACTACCTGGAAACATGGTGGAAAAATATATAAACAATTTAAACAATGAAGTCAGGCTGGGTTTACACTGCGCCTGTGTTTCAGTTTAAGGCATATATAGGCTAAACAAATGCTATAAAAAGATTCTGCTCTAGGCCATATAGCAGAATCGGTTTTACTTTGACCTACAAAAAGAAAAAAAACACCATACACACTGCAATATATACTTTTTTTTGCAGGACAAAACAGTGCAGACTACTACACTAGTCTGGACAGCAAAAAGAAAAGTAACACATAAACCAGTAAAATGTAAACACAAGATGCAGTGTGAACCCACCCTTAAACATACTCACAGAGAAATGTTTGCTTGATATGAGAACAGAATAAAAGCACAATTACCTAGTCTCTAACAATCATACCTTTGCTTTCTGTAATGGTGCCATTCGGCAACATAGCACTGCTGAGCAGTTTCTACATACTTCCATGAATAGTTTTTCATGTTCCCTGAGTGCAAGAGAAAGGCTAGCCCCGTCAACAACAAGTCCATGCTGGATCACGTGATCTTCTTTCAGTCTAAACAAGACAAAGATAACCAAAAGGAAGTACAAAATGAACATGATAAATATTATGAGAGATTACAAAGATTGCTCCCAGAGTAAAACCTCTGAATCACAAACAGGATAAGTGATTAATATTTGGTCATTGGGGAGTCTGGAACTCCGGGTGATTACAAAAATGGAGCTTTATTGTCCTCCCCATTTTAATCTTAGCATAACCCTATAGATTATTGCAAGAGTGCCCCTAACGTAAAGGGGAAGAAAAGAAATTATTAAGACATCACTCGTTCTAACTGTTGTATGCTGGAACTTAACCTTTAACCCAGTTTAATATGGAAAAGGAATTATTCATCTTTTTAGATGAATAACAAGACATCAAGAAAGATTATAAAGAACCGTATTCCAAATGCTGTTTGTTCACTTACCGCCTATCAAGCTGTCGCAGTTGCTCAGCACATTCATGATCTGATTTTTGTTGAACAAGTTCAAGAATATTCATAGTTCTGTGGAAATGTCCACAGGATAAGCTGACACTGACAGCTGTCTCATGTTTGTCTCCTGTCAGCACCCACACTTTTATTCCGGCCAGGCGGAGTGCCTCTATTGTTTCCTGGACCTTATCCTGGAGCCTATATTAGATTGCAAAGGGATTTTAGACATTACTCAACAAAACCCACATATGACATAGAATGACTAGTGTGTAGTATACTCCATGCAGCCATTCTCTTCATACCCTACAATGGGACTTTGTTCACACAACATATATGCTAAACTCTATAGATCTGTAAGATGCTTGCTGTAAGCATGTCCTTGAAAATTGCCAATGTAGGGCTTCTTACTTGTCTTCTACACCAGTTGCTCCCAGTATCTCTAGGTCTCTTTCAATGAGGTTAAAAACATCAGCTAGGCGCTCTTCTCTCTGCTGTAATGCAGTACGAGCAGAATTCAGACGTTGGTCTATTTCTTGATATTCTTCTGGTGTGAATCGTCTATAGGCCACACACAATGTCCGAAGCCCTTTCTAGAACAGGAATACACAAACTAGATTATCAGTGTTTGTTAAAGAAGTGTTGTTGCAAAATAGAATACTTAAGATACTTAAAAATAATAAATACTAAGGGGAAAAAAATTCACAATTTCCTGTACAAACACCTAAGTGAACATCTGAAATCTGGACTTATCATATTTTAACACAAAACAGGATGGCTATTTTGACCAGGTTACCATAATTTACATACAAATACAAATGCAAAGTATAATAACCAAAATGCTGGCCATGTACCGATATGTCCTATTGACCGAGAGGGTAGCAAGAGTGGCGGCATCAGAAGCATTCTTTTTAGCAGGAATACCTGGCATAACAAAATACATATTTCAAATGCCATTTATTCAGGCAAATATGAGTGATTTTCTTTGTAATATATTGACTGATAAATGAGCTGCATAGTAAAGAAACTTGGAAACGACAAGATCTCTTGGTGCATGGCTGAACAAAAGCAAGCCACCATTGCCACCTTCATACATTTGGCAGCTGGGTACTTTCACCCAGTGCAAAATGCAAGCAGCAGGATGCTGTGGCTGATACTTTCATACAATGACAGAGTTCTGTGCAATTGTGTCTATTCTTAGTGTCAACTAGAGTAGTGAGAGGGCTCGATCTAACAGTGGCAACAGAGGTAGCTGGTTTGGCTAGTGAGGAAAAGTAAAAGGCTTACTGTAAAGAGGAGGTCGGAAACACTGCTACATTTACCAGAGGGATCTACATTATGGCATTGGGGTTGCTTGAGTATCCTTTGTGAACCCATCCCAAGTGGTTAAATTAAACAGTAATTTCAAAGACATAAATGCTATATGTAAATGTTAATCAATTATTATTAACAAGATAAACTTTATGCCAGAAATAAAACTTACTAAGGCAAATTCATCTACATGCAGTCTTGTTCTATCTATTTGTCCACTTTTGGCATTCGGAAGGATAGCAGACTCAGCTCCTTTCGTGAAAAGAATTTTTTCCCCTGGAAAAAAATTAAGGGCATATATGCTCATATAAAAAGAGAAGGAACACTGCTGTTCTTCAAAGCTCTGGACACATTTGCACTGTGTTTCACTGTTTTATTTGATTCATTAGGGTGAATTCACAAGTACCATATGGCAGTGGATGTCACGCTGTAAGTTTCACAGTGAAATCTGCTGATTTCTATTAAAGACTATAGTTCTCCATTCCTGCGGTGGATTTTCAATACGTGTGACTCCACCCTTGTTGCAAAATTAAGTAATATTCTAAATAGTAGTATATTTTTTAGATTCCATTTTGATGCTGTACAGTCTGTGTAACTCGGTTGAATAGCTGGCAGTGCTGAGAACACATTGCTTCTGGCTGCTTTCAGCACAGTACTGATGTCAAATGAGTTCTTCCTCCTTTCTCTCAGTTGCAAAGGGGTTATCCAGCAATAGAAAAACATGGCCACTTTCTTCCAGAGACAACACCACTCTTGTGTCCAGTTTTTGTGGTTTTTTTTAACTCAGTTACATTGAAGTAAATAGAGCTTAAAATCAATGTACCACCTAGGAAACAATCTTTTTTTCATCACCTGGTTGGCGCCGGCATGGTGATCCCAGTGGCCTGGTCCATTTTTTAAAGCACCGCCTGGTTCCTGTGCTGAATTACGTTTTTTTCTTGTGCACCTTCCGCTCTATGCTTTAGAGGCAGCACCCCCCCCTTTAAGTGTAAGGATATCCCCTCCCCTCAGTGACACACTCTGATTACAATCAAGCAGGGCCACAGACAGAGGAGAGGAGGATATCTGAGGTGGTACATTCGCTTTAATTGCAAACAACACCTGAACTGGAGACAAGAGCCATGTTGTCTCTGGAAGAAAGTGGCCATGGTTTACTAATGCTGGACAACCCTTTTAAATATATAAGCAGGGAAAGAAGCAGGTTGTGCACGGTATTAAAGTCTGAAAAAACGTACAAAATATTTAAGTTCTAAAATCTGAAAAGAAAGAAATCACAGTTTTGGGTAAAGAAAGAAAGAAAGGGCCCTTAAAATTATCTGCAGAATAAAGAAATAAAGCTGTTATTGTAGATTAGAGATAGTGAAGGCAATAAAGAGAATCCTTGACACACAGACTTGACATCCAGCAAGTATTATATGAGAGGAACATACTAGTGTATAGTCTGAAACTACTAGCAAGTTGTGAAGAGAATATAAGGGAGTTTTATTTATTGTAACCTCTCAGAGAAGGCTGGGTACACATGGCATTTTTGCAGTCCGTTTAACATATCCATTTTTAAATGTTTACTTTTAACGTACACAAAAATGTGATCAACCATGTTTTTGTGTATGCTTACAAAAAAAAAAAATATCAGTTTTGGAAGTCAATGGAAAAATGGATTCAAATGGATTGGACACAATTGAATCCGTTTGTGTCCCCCCCCCCCCCCATAAAACGTATATGTTAAACCCAGCCTAAGGCAATGTTTCCACACAGTATTTTTGGTCAGTATTTCGCAGCCAAAACCAGAAGTGGATTGAGAACACAGAAAGGCTATGTTCACACACTGTTGAAATTGAGTGGATGGCAGCCCTTTAATGGTAAATAACTGCAAATTTCTGCCATTAAATGGTGACCATCCACTCAATTTCAACAGTGTGTGAACATAGCCTTGTTGTGTTTTCAACCCCCTCCCGGTTTTGGTTGCAAAATACTGACCAAACTACTAAGCAAAAATACTGTGCGGGAACATAGCCTAAGTGTGAACCCAGCCTAAGTATTTTTCATGAAAAAAAAAAAGGGTTCATAGTATTTAAAGCCTGTATGTAAAATTACCTGAAGGACTCTCAACAATGACACTCATCCTACGTCGATTTGCATCAAACTCCAACACATGAAGAAGCTTGTACCTTAAAAGTAACATATACTATTAATTTTTTTTTATACCAGCCAAAATTGTAACTATAATTCTGCCACTATTAAGCGATTTTGCTTTTACATTGTTCACTTTGCAATAAAACTAATACCTTATTTTTATTCTGTAGGTCAGTAACTATTACAGTGATAGACAGTCAATGTACGTTTTGCGCTTTTTTACTAACTTTAAAAAAGGTTTACTTTAAAAAAAAAAAAAAAATAATAAAAAACAAAGACACACAAGGGTTTAAATCACCATATTCTGACTTCTATAACCTTGTCATTTTTTCATCTACAGAGAAGTATGATGGCCTATTTTTTTTGCACAGTGATCTGAAGTTTGAACCAGACTTGGGTGGATGGGTACCAAAAATCAGCAATTCTGGCACATGGTATAATTTTTCCTTTACGCCGATCACGTTGCAGGATCAATAATGTTTAATTTTAATAACTCAGACAATTCCACATGCAGCAATATCAAACAGGGTTTTTTTTTTAGAGTTTTTATTTGAAAAGTGAGAAAAAGGGGGTGATTTAAACTTTTAATATGGAAGTTTTTCTTGTACTTTTAAAAACTTTTATTTTATTTTTATTCCACACTTGTCAAAGTTCCCCTAGGGGACTATAATATGCAGTTATTGGACTGTTTATACTGATCTATGCCATATCACTGTATTGTTCATACAGCCCATCACACACATTATATACCCACTGAGCCATCTCACAACACGACTTCTTTCATGAGCTATGTGCAGCCAATGACGAATGTAGGAGATGGTTATAATAAAAAGGACTTGACTGTGAATGGAACTTTATTCTGCAGGTCGATATGATTATGACAATATCAAATGAACAAAAATTTGGCTTTGTAATATTTTACAACTTAAAGATAAAATAAAATGTAATTAATCAATTTGGATTCTGAATTCTGTAATGCTTTGGTTTTTTGCACAGTGAGCTGCAGTTTTTTGGGTAGATGTGACATTTTGATCCTTTTTTGTCTTTTGATAGATAAGGTATACATAAAAAAAAAAAAAAAAGTTTTGGGAGGCATGATAAAGAAAGAACTACAATTCCAGCATTGCTTATGATTTTCTACAGCACCACATAAAACAAAACATGCTCACCAATTGATCACACATATATAGTTCAAGTTTTTCCTAGGGAGTTAACAGAATCTCTCTCTCTCTCTATAATATATATATATATATATATATATATATATATATATAAAAATAAATAAATCTATTGTTCCATTAAAACATGTAGTGTTAAAAGACGACTGGTCCTCAAGATGCAGACATAAAAAACTCAAATAACTACTTACCTTTCTTGTTTTCCAAGGATTTTGATCTCCATAATTTCACCATTGGTACCAGAAAAAGCAACACCCATTCTACGATCCAAAGAAAACATCAACGTCATTATTCCAACACACAAATGTAAAACACTGTTAGCTTTACATGAGCTAAGACATTTAGAAAGGGTAGTAAGATGGAATTTCTGCCAAAGGCGTTAAAAACAGATAGAGCAGAATCTTCTGTACCAGAGAGTGCACTGTGGACCAGTCTGGTTATTGTTCAGCCCCCACTTAGAAGTCAGGCAGCAGGGAACAGCCAAGAAAGTGGTCATATGAATAAATCACATGTCTAGCACCAGCCTCCAACATTTATCTAGCCCATACATGGGCGGCAGGGCCTAGGGTGTGATATAGTGTTATCATCATAACAGGTAAAGGCCTTTTAGGAAACTTTTCTTTAAAATTGCCTAACCCTTTAACACGCAGTAATTTAGCTCTAACAAGTGGTTAAAGGATTTTTTTTATTTAGCTCTCTTCTACATGAAGAAGAAGGCGGCTTCCCAATTACCACAAACAAATCATCTTCCGTTACTGCTGAGAGAATTCAGTGACACCTTTATGTAAACACGACAGCTCCCAGCCTTACCCCCTTCCTTTCACTACAATGTACAAGACACTGATCTGAACAGCAAACAACCTGCGTTGTCCTGTCTCGGCAAAGTTGGGTTCAGAAGTGTCCAAGGCAGCCGCGATCAGCGGAGAAAAGGCAGGAAGATGCCTGGGAAGCAAGGGCTGCACGAACATCGCTAACGATGCCTGTGCAGCCTCACAAGCATGATTATCAGGCCGTGAATAGGCTTCGTAAGCGAGCGCAATCTAGCAGATCAGCGCTCGCTCACCATACAGTTCTGACTCTTCATGTACATAAGAGCTAAATAAAATATACCTGCGCACTCCTTTAACCCACAATTCTTACCTTCTGGAAGCTTCAACCAATGCTTTTTCATCAGGTGATGATGCATAGTATTCCAGTTGAGAGGATATTCCATTTGAAAACTGTAGCCCATCACCGCACCCATCTGGCTGGTCATAACTTATTTGTACTGTGTGGCACAGAGACACTGCTTTGAAGAAAATTTCTTCTTCTAAAGTCTGAGAAACGTAAAAAATTTTACCCATTTTTATATGTGTATTTAAAGAAATCAGATACATAAAAATTTTTTTTAGGAAGACGTTAACATGGGTATCCTTAAGAGGACAAGCACTGAAGACTACTTTATGATACTGCATAAATACCAGTGTCCATAGAAGCAATTCTGCAAAACAGCATGTCAGAAGACTGCAAGCTGACATTTATACCAGCTTGTGGTCTTTCATAAACTCTAGTATACTGGTTGTCATGTTTGTCTTACCAAGCTTGTAGAGGCTCCATCAACATAATCTACGGTGACTCCTTCAGGAACAAGTTTCCCATTGATCTCTTGGTATTTAATTCCATTTACTGAACATTCTCTAAACTGCATTTCATTTTCTGTCAATGTACCAGTTTTGTCTGTAAATACATATTCCACCTGTGAGAAGGAGGAAAAGAAAAATCTTTATTAGCATTATAAAGTTTTCCCTGTTTTGAACAAAACAATAAAAAATAAAAAAGTATTGTTTTATGAATGTTAAAAACATAACATATAGGAAAGAAAATAAGATCCACAAGTTTACAGCATTTTACAGAAAGCATCAGATGTTACATTGTTGAAACAAAGCAAGAAATTGTGTTTTAAGGTTTTTTTGGACTCAAACAAATCACCCCTGATTACCCTTGGAAAATCAGCTAAATGCAAGTGACCACATTCGCACCAACCATTGAAATTAATGGGGTCCATGCCTGTCCGTACATAGATACGTTGGCATCCCATTTTGATATTGTATTTGGGACTTGGAAGGCAAAATTGTGTTCTAAACTAGCCCTTACAGTTAGCAACTAGGCCTGTGTTCACACAAATGGCATATCAGTTGTGGTTTTAAAGCTATTTTGCTACAAATTGCATGTATGTGGTAAAATAACACAATCTTTGCTGTGAATTTTATCAAAATTATGGCCAAAATGGTGCTATTTTACCACAATTGTACAATTTCAAGTAAAATAGAGGTAAACATTTAATTCAATGATGCAGATAAGTAGCAGAAAAGGGAAGAAAAAAAAAACAAAAAAAAAAACAGATCTCACAGCAACCCCTAAAGCTACCTGCCCTGCCAGACCGTGATCATAGCTACACTGTGCATGGATTTAAAGGGGTTATCCCATATAGCTTATGTAGAATATTAATAATAATTTTATTTACATATCGCCAACAGATTAAACAGCACTTTACATTTCTGGGGGTACAAACAGACAAAAAGGCAGAGGGGCAAAGGGACAGGTCTAAGTGCTTAGCATGTGTGTGTATGGGGGGGGGGGGGGATCTGATTAGGGAACTGTAGAGTTCCTACAAACTGAAAATGCTTCTTATAGAACAAGCAGCTCAGACTAAAAGGTGTGGTTGGTACATGGAAAGTAACATGCTCATTATTACTTAAGGTCCTGTCAATGTAACATCATCTATGACTTACAGCAGTATGAGCGCATTCAGCTAGAGAACACTGTCACTACAGATTAATCCTCCAGACAGAGAGCAGTGGATGGAGGGGGTGGCAAGCCTGAGATTACAATATCAGCTGCTTTACAGAAAAAATAGTTGACTCATGAAGCAGGTACTTACAAATAACAAAAAAGTAATAAAAGGAAACTAAAGGAGGAAAAATAAAAAAAATTATTATATATATATATATATATATATATATATATATATATATATATATATATATATATATAAAATATGTGTGTGTGTGTGTTGAGACTCGTAACTGAGGCTCCACGGACCCCCTTTTTTGCATATTCAAATTTTGTATGGGACAATAAATGGCGACTCGTAAATGAGTACTCCATTGGAATTTTTCACTGTTCTCCCTGAGTTTAGTGATTTTTGTGTTTTGTTGGTCTGTTTATCATTGTCCCAGTAGCCAGAATCCTACTCCACAGTGGCGAGGGGCAAATACCCCGAAACTGCAGTCTGTGGATGGATGCCTAGCCTTGGTAACCCTTGTCTTATGTCGTTATACTCGCCACAGAGTTAGACTATGACTTACAGGGGTCACCCTGGTGTTTCCCTATTTAGGTCCCAAAGCTCGTAACAGAGTGAGGACCTGAGGTACCACGTATCAGGGTGGTCTGGTGCTCTCCCCACTAGGAGGCATCCCTTGGCAATGGGCTTCCTTCTCTGGAGAGAGGGATATCTGGCTATTCCGTGTTTTGAGACTCCTAACTGAGGCTCCACGGACCCCCTTTTTTGTGTGTGTGTGTGTATATATATATATATATATATATATATATATATATATATATATATATATATATATATATATATATATATCTCCACTGATCAACTAGGGAGTTTTAAACCAAATCCCTATTGAACTCCAACATTAAATTATACGCTTCTCTATTGGCCTCTAGACTAGCTAAATTAATGCCAGACTTTTGCCAGTATTTTGACCAGTATCAATCTAAATGGCCTGACCAAGGATTTTCAGTCTTAGGAAAAGTGACACTGTCACCCCCTTTTTACATTATGACTGCTCTACACAGGTGTAAAGGGTAAATTTAGCAGTTTTCATACCTCATTTTATATTATACATCATAATACTTGTTCTAGTAAAAAGTGATCTTTATCATCTGGGATTGGGATAAACTGCACAAAAAAAAAACCCTACACCAACATATAAAAGATTTTTCATGCTACCCAACATCATGGGCAGGTAGAATAGCGATAACAAAAATGATGATGCTCCCTAAAATTCTATTATTTTAGGAATTTTAGGAATATTACCTTACCAATACCTGACAAATACCTTAAAGGGGTAGTCCACCCAAAAATTTTTTCTTTCAAATCAACTGGTGCCATAAAGTGCCAGAGATTTGTAATTCACTTCTATTAAAAAATATCAAGTCTTCCAGTACTTATCAGCTGCTGTGTGTCCAGCAGGAAGTGGTGTTTTCGTTCCTGTCTGACACAGTGCTCTCTGTTGCCTCCTCTGTCCATGTCAGGAACTGTCCAAAACAGGAGCAAATCCCCATAGAAAACCTCTCCTGCTGTCCAGACTGGAAATAATACAACTTCCTGTTGGGCATGCAGCAGCTGATAAGTACTGGAAGGCTTGAGATTTTTTTAATAGAAGTAAATTACAAATCTCTGGCACTTCATGGCAGCAGTTGATTTGAAAGAAATTTTTTTTGGGTGAACTACCCCTTTAAAGAAATCCAGCAAGTCTTATTAGCCTTTATCTGAAAGAACAAACACCCTAGGGGAGCTGCAAACATACTTTTTAAAAAGATGGAAGATGCAATTTTTAAACAGAGCAGATTATCGTGGATACAAAATAAAAATAAGGGGCAAATAGAATTCGACCGTATTTCCGAGGAACTGCAGACTGAACTGTAATGGTTTCCTAAAATGATTAGTGAATCAGAAATCACTAAATGTTTTCCATCTATTGGAAATGGTCTTAGGGCATAGAAAGAGATAACAGAAAAATATCTACCAGAGCTTAAAAAGAAATCTCATTTCCCTTTACAATATTTGGGCTCTATCATGGAGGATGGCCTAATATTACCATTTGAGGATATCTTTAAACAATTTGGGATATCCCATAAAGATTTAACTAAGGTACATTATTAACTCATTGCACATATCCTGCTCTACAACTTGGACACCATACAATAAATTCTTTTACAACACCCAGTTAAAATAGAAACGACTATCCTGTAGTTATAGGGAACTCTTAAAACCAGAACCCCTGCATAAGTGGCAAAAGGACTTAGGAAACAACTATTTAGAATCATAATGGCTTTTAGCCATCTCTACGTTAAAAAAAAGCCATCAAACTGTACCAAATACTTTGAAACGGCCAGAAAAATTGTGTACCATTGGAACATTACACCAGTACATAAACAACATATGTTCCCTGAAGGTTCTAGTTTATGCTGGGGATGTAGAGCAGAGAGAGGAACCCTAATGCATATACTGTGTTCCAAATTATTATGCATAAGTGTTTAGGAGTGATAAGGTAATAAGCTCTTTATATCCCAGAAAGCAATTGCAGACACCTATGCTAATTAGTTTGATAGGTGTGTCCAATTAAAGGCAAGACAACTTAAGAAGGCTGGACCACATTATTAAGCAGCCTAGATTTTGAGCCAAAATGGGAAAGAAAAAGAATCTGTCAGCTGCTGAGAAGTGGAGTGTGGAGTTTTTAGGTCAAGGCATGACTACAATCAACATTGCCAAGACACTTCATCGTGATCATCGCACAATCAAGAACTATGTAGCCGATTCCCAGCACACACGTGTGCACGCTGATAAGGGACAATGGCGGACTCTTTCCAATAGGCAATTATGTCAGGTTGAAAAAGGTGCTGCAAAAATGCCTTGTCATAGCAGCAGAGATGTTTTTGAAGCTGCTGATGCTCCAATGTCCCCCAAACAACAAGATGCAAGGTCCTTCAGAGGTTTGCAGCTGTGCATAAGCCATCCTGTCGACCTCCTCTATCCACTTACACAAGAAGAAACAGCTCCAGTGGGCCAAACAATGCATGAAGACTGACTGTTTTGTTCAGCGATGAGTGCCGTGCAACGCTCAATGGTCCAGACGAATGGAGTGGAGGATGGCTGGTTGATAGACACCCCATGCAAACACAGCTACAGCGCCAACAAGGAGGAGGTGGAGTAATGTTTTGGGCTGGAATCATGGGGAGAGAGATTGTCGGCCCCTATAGGATCCCTGAAGGGGTAAAGATGAACTCCATAATGTATGTGGAGTCTCTCAAACAGCACTTCCTGCCATGGTTCAAGAAGAAGAACCGTGCATTCCGCAGCAAGATCATTTTCATGCATGATAATGCACAGTCTCATGCTGCAAATAACACATCTCTGGCTGCTATGGGCATAAAGTGGACAAACTTATGCTGTGGCCCCCATGCTCCCCTGACCTCAAACCCATTGAGAACCTCTGGAGCGTCATCAAAAAGGAGTGTCTATGATGGAGGGAGGCAGTTCACATCTAAGCAACATCTCTGGGAGGGTATTCTGTCCTCATGCAAAACAATTGAAGCAGAAACCATCCAAAAACTGACAAATTCAATGGATGAGAGAGTTCAGAAGCTCCTTTCGGGTCCTATATGCAAATGTAACATCACCTAGAAAATTTTTTTTACTTGAAAACTGTTTGATTTCAGTTTGTAATAATCTGTTAATCCTCATAATGTCACAAATGACCATTTTTTGTTCTTAATAAAAATGAAAAGGTTGAAACCTCTGCTGTGCATAATAATTTAGAACTTGCATTTTGAGTCCATGTTGAGTGTTTATTTTTTAAATAAATATAGTAATCATAGGCAGTTTGTTCAAAAACCTTTCAATTATACTCGAACAGTTGATGACTGGAAAATTACAATGACTGCAATTCATATAGGTAATTTTGGAAACTAT
The DNA here is from genome assembly GCF_027789765.1 of Dendropsophus ebraccatus. Taxonomy (NCBI): domain Eukaryota; kingdom Metazoa; phylum Chordata; class Amphibia; order Anura; family Hylidae; genus Dendropsophus; species Dendropsophus ebraccatus. Next base: position 68,175,916 of record NC_091459.1, read on the forward strand.
GAGAAAATATTATTTGCACAATAATTTGGAACATAGTGTATATGGTGGGAGTGCAAAGCTATACAACCCCTATGAGATGAAGTACACCATTCATTAAGATCAGTACTTGTGGCAAATCTACAGTGGTCCCCGGCCCTAGCCCTATCGGGGCTTTATATAGATCAGGTCCCCTGGTTGGACAGGACATTAACAACACATACCCTAATTAAATCAAGATCTTCAATAGCAAAACACTAGAAAAATGATAAATTCCTAGTATGATAGAGATTATACGGGGCATCAAGTTTAACTGCAATATAGAGATCGTGATTAGAAGCGGAAGGGACAAAGCAACATGAAATGAAAAAAAAAGTCCTACTCAAGAATTAATAATGACTTGAGGATTGTAACGTACACCTAAATGCTGCATACAATGAACATAACAAGTAAGGCTAGGTTCACACTGCGTTTTCAGTATCCGTTTAAAAGATCCGTTTTTGATCTGTTTTTCCATTGACTTCCATTATATATAAAAAAAAAAAGTAGTGTTGACACTACTTTTTTGACCGTTAAAAAAAATGGATCCGTTAAACGGATGCTGAAAATGCAGGGTGAACCTAGCCTACCATTCTTTTCTTTTTGTCTCCTTTTGAAGGTGGATGGGGGGGGGAGGGTAAAGCCCCTATTACACAGGGCGATCTTGAGAAGCAAATGAGCGCTGTCAGCGCTCTCTTGCTCCTCGTTGCCCGCTAGCAGCTGGCGCTATTACACACATGGGCAGTGAACAGTTGAGAGCCAGGGGGGAGGGGCACAGGGAGCTGCCCGGGTCATTGCTAGCCCATAGATAGCAGCGATCTGCTGCCACCACTTCTATTCCACGGCCAATAATCGATTCGTGTAATAGGGCCTTTAGGGTATAGGGATAGGACATGGTGGTATTGTGGCTGTATAACTCTGCTAATCTGTGCTTCACTGGAAAAACTAATAAAAATTAATGTTAAAAAAAGGCAAAACAAATACATTTTATAATGCAGTGAGGACTCCAAATACAAAAACCATAATAATGAATACTGTGTACAATAATGGCAGAAAGCATTACCTGTCCAAGCTCTTCATTCAGGTCAGATGTATTAACCTGTGCTCTTTGATTGCTTTCTTCATGATACAGATCAAGGTCCCAACCAATAAAAAATGACCCAAGGAATTTCTGCATTTCCACCGTCACATACAGTGAAATAGGGATAATAAAATTATAAAGCACTAGAAATGCCAAGAAGTCTGAAATGAATTTTAGAATCTGAAAAAAAGCATGAACATAAGTGGCAAAGCTGACATTAAAAAAACAAAACATATTAGTCTATTATATTTACAGATGACACATTTGTAAACCCTGGTTAGAAATGCTACCATTTCATGTACCAAAACTAGTTAAGTTACAATGAACTTTATTAGTATCTTTATTAGTACTTTATTTATTATCTGAGCAACTGTAAGAACTTCATACATAATAACCATCAGTTAAATTATGACAATGTACCATCCATGCCTTTACAGTAGCCAATTATTAGGACAGCAGAAAGGGGAATTGTTAAGATAACTCATAACCATCTTAAACAGGCTTTATAAATACAGACAGAGCAAAATAAAATGCAAACGTTATGAGAAAAAAAAAAATTGATTCAGTTTTAAGCAAATCTTTTTATAAAAAGTAAAATACTATGGCTATGTAGCATACTAGGGTGTTATTTCTTCCATTGAAATGCAAGTTTTTAACATTGTGCACATTTAAAAGCAACCCTCTCCTCTCAATATGCTGCCCTATGTAAGCAGCATACTAGGCCACAACACAGTTATGAGACCACTGTATCCTTGACTGAAGTGTTGCCACAGCCCCTCATTGGTAACGGATATCTAGCTGCTGTGTATCAATATATGGAAGGCTATAGGGGAAGAAGGGGGGGGGGGAGGTTGCTTCAAATACACAAATAACTAGAGCACTGTATAGGGCAGAGACTCAAATGTCTTGTAATGATGTTAACCTTTGTTTTGTTTTTTACATACCTTACTACTATTTCTTTCATGTTCTGTTTTTTGGTTATACCATGGCTCATCCCATTTTGATTCAGCTTGCCATGCATATTTCAAGATTGTGCTGAGAATAGCTTCAAACAGGAGAATAAACAAGTACACAAGCAAGAAGGTGTTCATGGATCTAGGTGAATAAACAGATTGATGAAAGTGTAAGAATGATATCTGTTAGCTAGGTGCAAAATAGAAACAATTAGGTTATTAATATTTAAACAGCTTTACTTTAACAAACTTCATTTATACTAGTGTATATGAAAACTCACACAACTTCATTCAGAGAATTGCAGATCTATAGAGTCATATGTAGAAGCCTGGACTGTGCAGTCTAAAATCTTGTAAGATGCAAAAAAATAAAAAGAGCCATTGAGTGCTTTGTGGAATGGCACACTGATTTCTTTCTTAAAAGGGGTTTTGCCATCTTATCCACCCAGTCTAGTAAGTGTGCCAGAGACTAGTATTTAGTAGACCAAAGGGAGTGCTAGTATTTACTGTCTTTGTGAGCAGCTTTGATTAGAGTTCTTTTTCACTTCAGCAGCAGGTAAGCTACAGAACGCATTGATCTGCCAAGCCATTATCAGGACTGCACTGAAATCTCAAAATGTAAATGCTGGGAGCTTCTCATAAGATCCGTATACAATAGGCTACATCATGTAAGCCACTGGGGCACCAATTGCTTCATCTTTTACTTCAGAGAATGCACCACAAGTAAACCACCAAACAGAAATACCCCTAACACAGGTCATTGTTAGGGTGCTTTTACATGGGCTGCACTGCAAGCGAGCACCAATCAGTGATATCAGCGCCTGCACAGTCTTTACAAGGCTCATCAACTGTGTGGCCTATTATATTCATGAGTGTTGCTCACGAATTCCTGTTAACACGGGAAGATGTGTAAGCGACTACTGATTATTTTAATGCCTGCAAAAAAGATGCTTTTAGCCAATGAACTAAAGATTTCTCCCTTGTTGGCTTCTTGCTGGCTCTTTTATACAGACTGATTATCAGCAGTAAGTGCCTGACGATAGCCCGTATAAAAAGACCCTTAAACTGAGTGCAAACTTTTTTTTAAAGCAATTGTAAAGGTTAATAGGTGGTCACATGCAGAGCAGATGTTTTTAAAGGGGTAGTTCAACAAAAAGAAATCCTTTCAAATCAACTGGTGCCAGAAAGTGCCAGAGAATTCTATTTAAAAAAAAAAATCTTTCCAATCTGACATAGTGCTTTCTGCTGACACCTCTATCAGTCACATGAACTGCCCAGAGCAGTAGCAAATTCCCATAGAAAATCTCTCCTGCTCTCCAGACTGAAAAGAATACAACTTCCTTCAGGACATACAGCATCTGATAAGTAATGTCAGACTTGAGATTTTTTAATAGTAAATGACAAAACTCTGGCACTAGTTGAAAGAATTTTTTTTCAGCTACCCCTTTAAGCAAACAAAAGTGTTTTTTTCTGTAATGTATTTTAATTAAACCTTAAAGGAGAAGTCCGGCCAAAATCGTGCGGGAGTCAGTGGCCGGCCAGATAGTGAGGAGCGGCGTGGGCGGGTGGGAGTCAGCGGCGCGATAGTTAGAAGCCGAGAGGAGGAGGAGGAGGAGGGGGAGCGGCGGGGGGCATGAAGAGCAGCCCCTGTGTGAGCGGCGGTGGCGATGTGATAGGCATAGCACAGGTACTACTCCCCCATTATCTGCAGATAATGGGGGAGTAGTACTTTGTATATGTGCCCAGCACCGAGCAGGGAGGGAGGGAGGTGGGAGGTAGATGGGACTTCTCTCCCTCCCTGCTCGGTGCCCTGCAAATGTATTCATTGAATACATTTATGGGATACTTTGGGGAGCACGGACACTTGCTCCCCAAAGTATTCCATAAATGTATTCATGAAGTCACGAAAGTACAGTACATAACATTACATTCACATACACTGTAATTCCAATGGTACTCATTGACTTCTATATAGAGAGCGCCCCCTGCTGGACACTCCATAGGAATTACACCATTCGTTGTGACGTCACTGGATCTGAGAAAATTCTAACACTTCCTGATACACTAAATTAAGGGAAATAGCAGTATATGAGCATTTCCAATAATTAATGTACATTACAAAATTGTATAACTTTCCATAAGTAATATCATATAAAAAAATAATTTTGGCCGGACTTCTCCTTTAATTTTGCATAATAAAGATGGCTTTGACCTCATGGAGTTGTTTTTGCCTTCTTTTGAATCATCATTGGAAGGTACTAGGCCTGACTGGATGGATAAAGGGTTTTTTAGCCTTGCCAACTATATTGTTATATTAAAAGGATAACTCTTGCCATATAATTTACACTCATTAAGAAAAATGAAATACGAGGGACACTAACACAGAACATGCCACACTGCATAGTCAGTAGGGTCTCTACTATGATTCTGCTGTAGATGAAGGTGCCAAAAACCTTCTGTAATGAAAATATTAGTTTGTAATCGAGTTGTAGACATTACAGTACTATGGAATGTACCACATGTTTATTACTCAATTATTACAGTCGATTGTATCCCTGGCCCATACCATCTATTCTTACGTTCTGTGCAGTAAAGCAATAGAGATAAGGACACTGCTTACTGTATAGGAAGGTGATTACTATTGTTACTTTAAGGGTGCCTTCACACCTACCGGATCCACAGCGGATCTCACTTCTGCGAATTCGGAGCGAGATCCACTGCTGATCCGGTACCATTCACCCTAATGATAGCACATACCCGCAGCGGGATTGACATCCCGCTGTGAGTATGAGCTTTAACCCCCTGGCGTCCTCTGCCCCCATCAGCCCCGGCGCCCGCATCCCCAATTGCCGCCCGCACGCATCCCCGATCATCCCTGCAGCCAGCACGCATCCCCGATCGCCGCACGCATTCCCGATCATCCCTGCAGCCCGCACGCATCCCCGATGGCTGCCCGCATCCTTATCATCCCCGCAGCCCGCTCGCATCACCTCAGCAGCTGCGCCGAGGAGCAGGTAATGTATGCTCTCGGCGGTGGGCGGCGGGCTGCGTGCGGCGATCGGGGATGCATGCCGGCTGCGGGGATGATTGGGAATGCGGACGGGCTGCGGGGATGATGCGGGCTGGCTGCAGAGATGATGGGGGATGCGGGCGGCGATCGGGGATGCATGCTGGCTGCAGGGATGATCGGGGATGCGTGCGGGCGGCGATTGGGAATGTGGGCGCTAGGGCTGATGGGGGCAGCGTCGGAGCTGCAGAAGGCGGGGATGCAGCGGGGCTGCGGGCACCTGGGGGTTAAAGCTCATACTCATAGCGGGATGTCAATCCCGCTGCGGGTATGTGCTATCATTAGGGTGAATGGTACCGGATACGCAGTGGATCTCACTCCGAATTCGCAGAAGTGAGATCCGCTGCGGATCCAGTAGGTGTGAAGGCACCCTAATAATAATAAAACATACAATACTAGAATTTTTCTTCTATTCTTGTTTACTGAAAAAAATGTCTTACTTTTCCACTGCAGATCGCTTTTGTGATTTACACTTGTAATTCAATGCCATTTTTGCTTCCATCCCAGTGTATACAGCAACTCCTATAAAACAAAATATAGAAAAAAAATGTAATAAAGTCAAGTTAACCATATTATACATCAAAGGCTATGGCTATGCAGCAATTTCTGTTTATAAGAACCAGAAGGCACTGTGTTGTGCTGCGTGTTCATACAGCTCTACCACAGTGAATCCATCTCGGATGGTTTTCTTGAGACTGTATGGTCATGGTCAAGGTCACTGTGCCACTTGAACACATGGTGGCACAGGGGTTTCTGGTTGGGTGACCATAAATCGCTGTGTAGCCCTAGCCTAATGGGTTATTTTCAGAATTAAGAAACCAGTCCATAGTTAAAAAAAATACTGTAGAATAGAACCCACCCCCCTGAAAAATAAAAACTATTCACAGTGAGGAATCAGTAGTGGCTTCCTTTCTGTCCAGTTTATACCTGCTCTGGCTGCTGACTGTGCCCCCTGCATCCTGATATCTTCTAGCTGATTCCTGCTTCTACATTCTGTCTAAATTCTTGTCAGGGCCTACAACTCCCAGCATGCCTCACTGCACTGTCTGTCTCCCTCCCACCTGAGTCACCACCCACTTTCCCTAGTTGGAATTACCTCCCTGCCTCACAGCTCCTGTGTGATAAGGCAGAGGGAGGAAGAGTCCCATGTCACCTCACCCCCTGCTCTCCCTCCTGTTCCCGCCATGTGAGTGCACACATGATCACAGCTCCTGCATGAGGACAAGTCCCCTCATCATCCCAGTAACTTGTCCTCCCTCTGCCTGCTTACCTTGGAGCTGTGATCATAAAGCACAGAGCACAGCAGCCATAGCACCTCAGGGACAGCCATGCTCCAGCTGACCAGGAAATGAATGAAGCCGGCAGCAGGTTATGGGAGGGGGGAGGTGTTAGAGAGCAGAGCCGTGACGTCACGGCCCCTGCCTCTGCACTGTTATGGGAGACAGGGAAAGTGGGGGGGCAGCAGCTTATACAGGCCAGCCCTACATCCAACAGGCTATGTCACAGCCCAAGATGGCCCCCATACACAGGGTGACGTGATGACACAGTTTTAGCTAGAACTACAAGACTTCCTGTGCTGGATAGTGCAGGAAAAAAAGCATTTTACATGCAAAAGCCGTGATTAGTGTTTATTGAGCATTTGTATAACTTTTGTGGGGCAATACAATACTTCAATATAGCTTTTGGCCGGAATACCCCTTTAACAAGGCATTCCCATTCTCACAACAATAGCGTCTCCTTTACCAGGATATGGGCATTCATAAGCATATCATGGGCACATTACACACCGTGTTACTGTCCCTCAACATAAAAAATCCACCAAATATAGGTATATTACCAAGGACTGAGACACTGAAATATACATTAGTGAGGGGGGTAAAGAAGAGACAGCCCAGAATCTCAAGCAAAACACATAAGGTGAGAATTATCAAACCTTGTACAGTGGAACAATTTCCCATCGCAACCAATCAGATTTCAGCCATCATTTTTCAGGCTTTTTCAAAAGTGAAATCTAGAATCTTATTGGTTGCTATGGGCAACTGCTCCCCTCTCTCTTTGCACAAAGGTTGATAAATCTCCCCCATGGTACTTCAGAACAAAAGGTAAATCTTACTTTAGGTGAGATTATTTGGGTTCACAGCAAGTTTGCAAATTTGATCCAATCACATTTAATGTATTGTACCTGAACCTGACCTTATATCTGTCAAATGTCAACGTATTTAGCACCCAATATAAAGTAACAGGGCTATACTCACGCATACATACATACGCAACTTTCTATACGGAAAAAAAAGACAAGTTTGGTCAGCTCTCCTAGAACACCATTCACACTAGGCAGGAGCACAACACAAATTGCAAACACAAAAACACAGAAAAATGCAACAGCTCACCGCAATGGCAAGATACAGACCCACTACAGACATGAAAATAGTTAAAAGCAGCCCCCCAACTGCTAAAAAAATTCCCACAAAAATAATGAGGATCTTGGTTACCATTTGCAAACAGTGTAAACCACCCCACCAACAATAAGGTGGCCTCATATCGGGGCAGACCCTACGGTGGCCTCAACTTTCTATACGTTCTTATTATACGTAGGCATACAAGCAGAAAGGTATACCATGATGTATACCATGGTGTATCCATGTACTCTTATTTTGCAGGAATGTTAAGCTAGTGTTAGTTTACTTAAAAAAAAACATACCAAAGATTTCCTTGGTGTTTTTCAACCTTGCACCACGAAGTAAAAGATTTTCTGGTCCAAGAGGCCTTAAATATAGAAAAAAAAAAATAGTTTAAGGAGTTGTTCAGTGTTTTTTTTCTCATATATGGCTTCGGAAGTTGTGAAGATGACCAAAATGGTACTCACTTAGAGACCTCTAACCACTACAGCTGCCACCCTGATGCTCATGTTTCCGCTGGTCACAAGCAAGGACCATGTGTGTTAGGACGCATCCGCACGAAACACGAACGTGGAATGCCTGTAACAGACTCGACCCCACTCCCCACCCGGACAGCATCTGTGATAAGATGCTGGGAGTGGGGGTCTACTGTATGCATATGCGCCACACTGTAATGAAGCAGCCAAGCGGTGCTATCATTACAGCGCTGCACATACACATACAGTTCCCCCGCTTTCAGCATCTTATCACAGATGCTGTCCGTGTGGGGTCCGTTACAGGCATTCCACATCCGTGTTCCGCGTGAATGCAGCCTTAGGGCAGCAACTGTGGGCGGTGGAGGGAAGTAAGCACCACTTTTTTTTTTTTTTATAACTTTATACCCCCACCATACAGCATTAGCAACCACTATAAGGAACTGAAGAGTCCACCTTAACCCTTTAACTAAAGGAACTTACCTTTACTAAAGGTTCAACATTGGTGAACCAAAGGTCATTCCCAATCAAAGAACAGTGACCCGGCACACACAGTGTAAATCTTGAACATACTTGTACATGTAATGATGGGTAGTCTGTGGGGTTATCTGATGTTAAGTGGATTCTTCCACAATTTTAGGTTAAAGAAGACCTGTCACCCCCCGCGCCGGAGTGACAGGCTCCCGACCCCCAGCTAGATCCCCTTATACAGGCCTCATCTGGCCGAGTCCCACTCCCGGGACAGAGATATCCCGCTCAGAAGCCGACGTGCGCGCTGTGGAGATAGGTCCGGCCTCCATAGAGAATGAATGGAGCCGTGCGCGCGCTGCAGAAATTAGTCCAGCTCCATTCATTCTCTATGGATGCCGGACCTATCTCCACAGGGCGCGCCGGCTTCTGACCGGGATATTTCCGTCCCAGGAGCGGGACTCGGCCAGATGAGGTCTGTATAAAGGGATCTAGCTGGGGGTCGGGAGCCTGTCACCCCGGCACGGGGGTGACAGGTCTTCTTTAAGAGACTATTTTATATCCTCCATAAAAGTCTGGCAACATAACGATACATATCTCTATGCAGTATACGACTGTTAATTTTCTGATGTACAGCAGGTTTAATCATGTTTAATACACTATCTTTCATTGAAGTGGAATGATTGATTTCAGATGTATGTAATACATGTCACATTTTAGCTTTTTGCTCTTAGAGTTATTTTCTTTAGTGATAGTGTGCTTATAAAATGGGTAAATGTATGTTGGTGGTTTCAGTAATGATATATTACACAAAGCGAACTTACCTTACAATATCCTCTGAATGCTCCTGCAAGGTTATTCTTCCAACAAATCTAAGTAAACATTTCCATGGCATCATTAGATAACAAATATTGTGTGTATGACATTCAGTAGCTACATTTATTATTCACTTTGCAGTACAGATTTTACTTGACCTCTCTGGTTAAAGTAAAATATTTTGAAGGTAATCAAAAATGTATCAAAAAGTAATCCTTTTATGGAAGTAGTGATACCAGAATTTTGACTTTGATACCGATACCAGATTATTTTATTTCGATACTCTATAATTAAAGAGTCACTGTCGTGTTTTTTTTTTTTTTGCAGAAATCAATAGTCCAGGTGATTTTAAGAAACTTTGTAATTGGGTTTATTAGCCAAAAATTTAATTTTTATCATGATAAAGCAGTTTGAAGCTCTCCCCCCTGTCTTCATTGTTCTCCTATAGAGAGAGGGAAATGAGACACCTAAACAGGACAACAAACAGTTAATTAAAAGCTACATTACCCGGCTCCCTCCTCTGATGTCACCACTGACCTATCTGACCTCTGAATAGCACTCTGAATAGCTCCCCCCCCCCCCCGGGGTTTAATCCTTTGTTCTCTGCTCTCTGCTGCAGACATTTCTCTTCTCCCACCTTTTATCTCCGCAGCACAGACAGGATGCGTCTGATTGAGATTTCATGGTTCTGAGCAGTGGATGACAGAAAGGAGAGGAGGGGGGGGGGGACCTAGGAAAAGTCTTTTTAAAAGGCAGATAATGGCATATTTGCTAATAAACCCAAATACAAAGTTTCTTAAAATTGCCTGGATTATTGATTTCTGCAAAAAAATAAAATAAAATAAAAAAATTCACGACCGTGACTCTTTAAGTATGAGAAAAAACTACAAGGACAGAAATATAATGCCCCCTAGACAGCGAATATATTAACCCAACACCCCAACTGTTTTGACGCCATTAAGGTCTTCAGGTGTGCAATATTACAGTGATACCAGTTTATGAACTTTTTATTTTATTTTACTACTTTAGAAATAAAGTTTAACATTTTTTTTAAATAAAGGTGCTTAAAATTGCCCTACTCTGACTACTGACACCTCAGACTACTGACACCTTTTTATCATTTGGCCTGTATGGCTGTGGTGTGCGGGATTATTTTTTGCACTGTGATCTGGGGGGATGTGATGTTACCAAAAATCAGCAAATTTGTACGTGTTTTTTTTAGCGCTTACATTGTTTACTGCGATCCTTTTATAGTTTGGGCAATAACACTTTAGCCATCGGTATGCTGGGGGTTGTAGTCTTGTAATATTTCAGCTATCAGGGTATGCTGGGGGTTGTAGTCATGTAATATGTCAGCTATCAGGCTATGCTGGGGAATGTAGTTTTGTAATATTTCAGCTATCAGGTTATGCTGAGGGTTGAGGTCTTGTAATATTTCAGCTATCAGGCTATGCTGGGGGTAGGGCTGGGTGATTCAGATACTATTTTAAAGGGAACCAATCAGCCCAATTGGGCTGATATGGTTCCCAGGAGCGCTGTATAAAGCTCCGGCCGCGGCTGCAACAGGAGCTTTATACTGGAGAAAAAAAAGTTTTATTCTCCAGGCGCATGAGTGAGTGGACAACTCCTGATGAAGTTATGGGAACATAACGGAACGTGTGGGGTTTAGGTGATATTGTACCAAGAGGGTTGCATGTTAGTTTAAGTGATATTAGGCTATGACACTTGTCACTTTTGGATGAACTCATTGGCTGCTACTTCATTTGCTGCTATTTTTGTATTTAGTTAATGTCTAAGTGTCTTTAACCTTTTGTGTATTTACATGCTAACCATTTGAGGCTATCTTCTTCCACCTCTTAGTATCGTGGTGTTACCCCAATGATTGTAGGGGTCACCAGACTGTATGTTTGACCTTTTGTGGTCAATTTTAAGTGGTTTTAACCCCTTAACGACATCGGGCGTAAACTTACGCCCTGGCGCCCTGGTACTTAGCGCATCAGGGCGTAAATTTACGCCCGATGTTTCCCCGATCGCTGCGTGTTCACACACAGCGGTCGGGGAAGATGGCCTGCTATAAATCATAGCAGGCCATCATAGCTTCTCGGCACGGGGGGTGGTTAACACCCCCCGTGCTTACGATCGCTGCTATAGGCTGATCAATTCAGATCAGCCAATAGCGGCGATCGGAACCTTCCGGGTCATCGGTGACCCGATGACCCGGAAAAAAATGGCGGTCGGTGCTGTCCGAGGACGGCACCGACCGCCATTACTGTAAAAAGTAATGTTGATCGCCGTGCCACCGGCCCGATCGCCGTGAACGGCCGGCCGGCCGTTCACGGCGTTCGGGCCGGTGGCACGGCGATCAGAGTCCCACAAAATAGTAAATACCTGCCCTGGACCCCTCAGCTAGGTAGCCGAGGGGTCCAGAGCAGGTATTTGTACATTACTCACCTGTCCCGGGCTCCTGATCGGCGGCTTCCGGGTTCGCGGCGTCCTCCGTCATTCCGTTCGGTCTTCGGGTCTTTCCGGCGGTCCTCGTCGTCTTCTTTCGGCTATTTTCGGCTCCAGCCTCGTCATTTTCCGGATTTTGCGCTCTGCTGCCCCCTAGCGGCTGATATGTGTAATACACTTATCAGCAGCTACAGGGATATTCAGAATATAGAAAAAGTGTTTTTTTTTTTCCCCCAATTTTTTTTTTTCTATTTTCCGCACCCTATCGCCGCTGAGTGTTGATTAGCATCGCACGAAAGTGCGCTGCTAATCAGCAACTCCTCCTTTTTGGCGTAGGGTGTTTTTTTTCTATATTCTACTGCCACGGTCTGCTTATAAGTGCCGCACATAAGTGCGGCATTTATCAGCAACTCCTTTGTTGGCGTAGATTTTTTTTATACTTACTGTAAAAAAAACACGTAAAAAACACTACATTACACCACACTACATTGAATAAAGTTTGACACTACACCACTACATACCCCATATACTAGTCCCCATATAAAGATGGCCCCCAGGGTGTTTTCGGTGTCAGAGGGATACGTTATTATTGCCTCCGACACCGAAACAGCCAGTGAGGATGAATGGGGGGGATCGTTCTTTCCTCCATTCATCCTCATCATCCAGTGACGTGTCTGGGGGTAGCGTAGCGTACGCTGCCCCCCAGACACGTCTTTTCCGCCAGTACCGTCCCAATAAGAGATGACGGTATGGTGTGAAATTCTACAAACTCTGTGAGCTTACCTCTGGGTACACTTACAGATTTAGGGTACGTGCACACTGCGGAATGGCGAAGGATAACCCTTTGTGCATTCCGCAGCTGGCACCCGCCGGCGAACTGATGGAGGCGCGCGTCTCCATCCGTGTCATAGACTCCATGTTATGCACAGGCGGATTCCGTCGTCCATCCAAAGAATGAACACGTTGGACGGAGAGCGGAATCCGCCCGTGCATAGAATGGAGTCTATGACACGGACGGAGACGTGCGCCTGCATCAGTCCGCCGGCGGGTGCCAACTGCGGAATGCACGAAGGGTTATCTGTCGCGATTCCGCAGTGTGCATGTACCCTTAGAGTGTATGTAGGAAGGAACACCCGAATCCAGCCCCCAAATGCCCCCTCCCCCCCCCATCCTCGGAGTTAGTGGGAAGATCGTCCGGGAACTGATCTTCCCACTGCTGGATAAAGGTCACCACCTGTACGGGGATAACTTTTATACCAGCACCCCCTCTTCCGGTCCCTCGCTGCCCGAGCTACTGTAGCTTGCGGCACGATCCGAACATATCAGAAGCCGTAATAAAGCCCTAATATTTAGCAGCCATGGAGCGGACCCAGCACTTCTGGATATGAGGGACCCCGTATCGCACCAGGACAACATTTTCCAGGTGACGTCCCCCACACTGGAGAACAGGAGACCCCAGAAGAAGTGCAGAGTGTGGCGTAACAGGGGGATCAGGAAGGACACCATTTCCAGTGTGACACCTGTCCTGATCACCCCGGCCTCTGCATATTGGATCGCTTCAAGGCGCACCACACGTCACTGGGGTTCTACATTATCTAAATTCTGTCCCTTATTCCTATTTCAGGGGTCACGTTGGTCCGGGGATTATTCTGATCGCCATTATGGAGTCGGGAAGGAATTTTTCCCATTGATGAGGCTACTGTCGTCTGCCTCACGAGGGTTTTTTGCCTTCCTCTGGATCAACACAGGTTGAATTTGATGGACACCTGTCATTTCCAACCTTATAAACTAATAATTGGCCTAATACCCCCAAATAAATTAGAATTGTCCCTTTTTCCCAGCTAAATAGGTATGGCCGCCATTCCCATTAGAGGATGCCATGATGCAATTACAAAGCCTCTGTGCTGCCAGGACAGTAGAAACCCCCCACAAGTGACCCCATTCTGGAAACTACACCCGATAAGGAATCTAACAAGGGGGGCAGCGGGGATATGGCCCCCAAGTGACGGCCACATTTGGGACGTGAAAATGAAAAAAATGGTATTTTTTATTTTCTCGGCACATGTTCTACGTAAGTGCCTGTCACCAGTGGGGTCCATATGCTCACTGCACCCCTTGTTAGATTCCTTATGGGGTGTAGTTTCCAGAATGGGGTCACTTGTCGGGGGTATCTACTGACCTGGCAGCACAGGAGCTTTGTAATTGCGACATGGCCTCCATCCTCCATTCCAGCCTCTAAATGGCGCTCTGTCCCTTTGGTGGCTTGCCCTGTGCCCATATGGCACATTATGCCCACATGTGGGGTATTTTCGTAATCAGGGGAAACTACCCTACACGTTTTGTGTTAATTTTCTTTTTTAACCCCTTGTGGAAATGGAAAAAATCAAGGCTAGACCAACATTTAGTGTAATTTTTGTAAAATTTTTACTCTAAATCATTAATCTTGTCATGATTTTTTCATTTTCACAAGGGGCTAAAAGATAAAAAAAAAAACCACTAAATGTGTAGAGCAATTTCCCCTGAGTACGGAAATACCCCACTTGTGTACATAAAGCACCATTCGGGTGCAGGGTAAGCCTCCGAAGGGAAGGAGCGCCATTTCGTTTTTGAAGGCTGGATTTGGATGGAATGGATTTTAAGGGGCCATGTTGCATTCAAAAGGCCTCTGTGTTGCCAAGACAGTTGAACCCCCCCACAAGTGACCCCATTATGGAAACTACACCCCTCAAGGAATGTAACAAGGGGTGTAGTGAGCATATGGACCCCACTGGTGACGGGCACAAATGTGGAACAATGTGGCGTGAAAATGAAATATTACATTTTTTACACTATAATGTTGGTTTAGCCTTGAATTTATCATTTTCACAAGGGGTTAAAAGAGAAAAAAACACACAATATGTGTAGAGCAATTTCCCCCGAGTCTGTAAATACCCCACATGTGGACATAAAGCGCCATGTGGGCGCAGGGCAAGCCTCCAAAGGGAAGGAGCGCCATTTGGATTTTGGAGGTTGGATTTGGCTAGAATGGATGATGAACGCCATGTCGCATTTACAGAGCCCTCGTGCTGCCAAAACACTGGAAACCCCCCACAAGTGACCCCATTCTGGAAACTGCACCCCTCAAGGAATCTAACAAGGGGTGCAGTGAGGATATGGACCCCTTGATGACGGGCACATTTGTGCCATGAAAGTGAAAAAATGAAATTTTTTACTTTTATGTCACATTGTTCCACATTTGTGCCCGTCACCAGTGGGGTCCATATGCTCACTGTGCCCCTTGTTAGATTCCTTAAGGGGTGTAGTTTCCAGAATGGGGTCACTTGTGGGGGGTTTCCAGTGTCTTGGCAGCACGAGGGCTCTGTAAATGCGACATGGCCCTTGAAATCCTTTCCAGTGAAATTCAGCTTCCAAAAGCCAATTGGCGCTCCTTCCCTTTGGAGGCTCGTCCTGCGCCCCCTTGGCACTTTATCGCCACATGTGGGGTATTTCCGTACTCGGGAGAAACTGCGCTACACATTTTGTGTCTTTTTTTTCCTCTTATCCCTTTAAGAAAATGAAAAATTGAAGGCTAGAACAACGTTTTAGTGTAAAAAATAAATTTTTCTTTTTTCACGCCATATTGTTCGGAAAATCTGTGAAGCACCTGTGGGGTCCAAATGCTCACCGCACCCCTTGTTACATTCCTTGAGGGGTGTAGTTTTCTAAATGGTGTCCCTTTAGGGGTGTTTTTTAGGTTTTGGCACCCCAGAGCCTCTGCCAACCTGAAGTGGTACAGTCAGAAATGACCAAATATAACGGAGGCGTTGAAATTCACTAGGCGCTCCTTTGTATCTGAGGCTTGTGGTTGCGTCAAATAGCGCAATAGGGCCACATATGGGGTATTTCTATAAACTGCAGAAACGGGGCAATAATTATTTGGGTGCATTTCTCTGGTAATAGGTTTATAATTATGAAAAATATTGGATTACAATAAAATCTCTGCACAGAAAATTAAAATTTTCAAATTTCTTACACACTTAGCTTTTATTTCTGTGACTCCCCTAAAGGGTTAAAAGACTTTATGGATATGCTTTTGCAGAGTGTGGGGCGTGCAGTTTCTGAAATGGGGTGCTTTGTGGGGCTTTCTAACATACAGGCCCCTCAAATACACTTTAAACCTGAACAGGTCCCTAAAAATATCTGATTTTGAAATTTTACTGAAAATTTGGAAATTTGCTGCTAATGTTTTAAGCTTCCTATTGTCTAAAAAAAATTAAAGATCGTTTAATAAATGCCGCCAACATAAAGTAGACATGTTGCTAATGCTATTTAATATATAATTTATGTGGTATAACCACTTTCTGTATACGCAAAAAAGTTTCAAAGTTGGAAAAATGCAGTTTCTCACATTTTTTCACATTATTTGGGTTTTTTTCATAAAGATTTGTTATGATTATCGACTCCAATTTACCAGAAATGTAAAGTACAATATGTCACGAGAAAACAATCTCAGAATCAGCCGGATAGGTAAAAGCATCCCGAAGTTATTAATGACTAAAGTGACACTGGTCATATTCATAAAATTTGTCTCTGTCATTAAGGCCATTTCAGGCTCTGTCCTTAAGGGGTTAACTCTGTTTGTGGTGTTTTGACAATAAAGATTTTTCATTTTTTCTTCATTTTCTGTGTGTGCATCTGATATATAACACATTCGCTGTTTTCTTGGTGGTATATGATTGTAATTGGGATGTGTTGAGATGCCCACCTCATGTGATATATAGCTGTGCCCACCATAGCCCATTCTTTGTAAAGCTGCACTATAAGGCATTGAACACTAGGAAATCCTGGTACCGAACAGTTTTCTTGCGCCTCACTATATGGAAGAAAGGACAACCTTTGTGGACCTAGTGGGTCAAGGATTGCAAAGAGATTTCTAGAGAAATGCATGATCTGGCAGCATTGTTTAACAACAGATTTGTGATTTGCTTTTAACTTAAAGTGTCACTGTCATTAAAATTTTTATTGCAGAAATCAATAGAACAGGCAATTTTAAGAAACTTTGTAATTGGTTTTATTAGCCGAAAAATGAATTTTTATCATGAAAAAGCAGTTTGAAGCTCTCTCCCTGGTTTTTCTATGGAGAGAGAAAGTAGAGGCAGCAAAACAGGACAACAAAGAGTTCATTTACATTCACATCATGGGCACCTTTGCAGTCACCACTGACCTCTCTGACCTCTGAATAGCTCCCTCGCTGAGCAATCCTTTTTTCTCGACTCTCTGCTGGCCACTAATCTCCCTCCTTCCCCCTCCGCTCTTCATAGAACAGACAGATTTGACTGATGAAAAAACAGTTGAGATTTCCTGATTCTGAGCAGTGGATGACAGAAATGAGAGGAGGGGGGACCTGGGAAAAGGCTTTTTTACATGCAGATAATGGCATATTTGTCTAATAAACCCAATTACAAAGTTTCTTAAAATCGCCTGGACTATTGATTTCTGCAAAAAAAAATAAAAATGTAATGACAGTGACTCATTAAGATCTTAAAGGGGTTATCCAGGGTTAGAAAAACATTGTGACTTTCTTACAGCACAACTCTTGTCTCAAGTTTGGCTGTAATTTTGCAATTCAGCTCCATTCACTTCAATAGAACGGAGTTACAAAAACACACCCAAGCTGGAGATAAGAGTCGTACGGTTTCTGCGAAAAAAGTAGCCATGTTTTTCTAATCCTGGACAACCCCTTTTAACTAAAGCGGTGCTAAGAATACAAAGCAGGGGATTGGTTTAGTCATGTGAAGAACCTCCCAAACTTGGGGGAGAAGAGGAGTGTGTCAGAGTGGACCTGTATAGAAGATTTCTTTATTTGAGAAGAAGAATCTGCGTGGCAATCTGAGGAACCGTGCAAAAACGAAAACAGAAGCATATTACAGACTGCAGGTAAGTATGCTTCTATATTTTATTAAATACTACAAGTTTTGAGGGGAATTATTGTAGAATTGTTAAATAAATAGCTGCAGCCTCCTCTGAAAACCCAGATATGAAAATGTTGCTACTTTTAAAAGGACAATGGCAACAGAAAGCACTGCCAGAGCCAGGAGTAGGACTGACAAGTTCACAATAAGAAATATTAATTTCATAATAATGTTGCCAACTCCAACTCCTGGCTCTAGCAGAAATTGTTAACAGCAAGAAACAACCTCACAAACAACCTCTAAGCCCCCTCGGAAAGGGAATGACAAAAAGATGCCCTTTAGTTATTTGGGATTCACTATCATTAAGTTACTATACATTCACAATCATTAAAAGACCTTCTTACAAGTCTTACCTGTAAAGATCTGCTTCAGGCTGCTGACACTCTATCACAGCTTTTAATGTGTCCAGGTTGGCAACAGACTGTAGTACTGCAGTCTCTGGAACAGCAAAATGTGTCTGAAAAGAGATTTAGGGTGTTAGGAGAATAGAATGATCCAGCTTTGTGCCTCATGTATAGAGCTGTTCTAACAAAGTGTCAGTGTATTTACATAGAGAGATATATCTGACAGATTTCCGAAGCCAAAGCCAGGAACAGACTATTAACAGAGAACAGGTCATAAAGGAAAGACAGAGATTTCTCCTCTTTTCAAATCCATTTCTGGCTTTAAATTTGAGTTTAAAAATCTTGGCTTTGAAAATCTGACGACTCCATAGCAGTACACTGCACTTGTGAAATAAGCCCAAACACATTGGACAGATACTTTGTTCCACCACACACAAGGACAGTGGACCAGTAGAGAAACAGAGCAGCATAACGCAGCATTACTAAGCAGAAGTTGTACTGTATATCAGTAACTGATACCGTTTTTTTTCTAAAATTAAAGGGGTTGGCCACTTTGTAGTAAATTTGTTTAGTATACAGTATTAGGAACTGTACTCACTGTATATAGTGACAGCAGCTCCCTGTGAAACTCAAAGAGCTAAAATTAGACTCCCCTCCTACAGGCTGTACTGCCCTGCTCTTTGGTGAGTCTGTCCATAAGATGACCGACATGGAGGAGCATGTTACCATGCCCCACCCCCCAGTCTCCACCACTAAGCCTGTATATGCCTATGGTGGACACTGGGGGACAGGGTATGGTCACATGCTCCTCCATGTCGGCTATCGTATGGACAGAATCACCACCGAGCAGGGCAGCACAGCCTGGATGAGGGGAGCCTGATTTTAGCTCTATGAGGTACACAGGGAGCTGCTGTCAGTAAGTGCAGTGAGTACACTTACTAATACTGTACACTGAGCAATTTTACTATAAAGTGGTCAACCCCTTTAACTGAAAGCTGGCAAATCCAGATCTTAATGTTTACCTTACTGCATGTGTGCCTTATTCACCTGGAAAACATAATGCATCTTTCAGTAGTGGTGAACATTATTGTATCTATAGTATATTATTAAATATAGGCAAACTTTATTGATGACCTTAATATCTGATTTGGGGGGAAGGGGGGGGGGGGGGAAATCACACCATGGATCCTTGCCAACTGGCTGCCTGCCAGAGCCGTGGTGCCAGCATACACAATGAAACAGAGCCAGAAGTAGACAGCTCTGAACATAGTGTTTGTGCTTGATTACTACAGTTCAGCGCCCACTAACTCTCTGTTTGTATGTGGATCGTTGGTGGTATGTTTTATGCTACACAAAGAGAATTCTATAGTAGTCAGAGCAGAAATATAACAGGACTCAAATGATCACAGTATGCATAAACATTTCATTATACAGGTGCAATTACATAAAACAAGTGTTTATGTAGCCACCTTAGTGACGGTCTTGTTATTCCTACAAACAATGTATATGTCTTAAAAGTCACTGTGGGGGGAAAAAACAGAAGGTCTCCTTAGAAAATACAAAGAAAGAAATGACTAACAACTTGCCTTGAGATTTGTTTCTCCATCCAGACTAGCAGTAGTCACATGACATGAACCATTAACTCTGTCTGAGGACAACAGTACAAGATCAGCGGGGAAAGTTTCATCTTTGGCTACACGGACAATGTCACCAACCTAAAGTTAAAAAAAAAAAAAAAAGTTGAAAGAAAGTTTCCAGTCTGCAGATAAGATACAACACATATATGTTTATGAGTCAAGTGAAACACAAAGCCCATGCATACCCTGATATTCTTTGATCTAGTCTTAACAAGGCCACCACTTCTGACCACGTAAACTGGAGCTCCGTTGACTTCATTGTCTGCTTTGTGCCGCAACCAATCTTCATAGCCCTAAATTCACAAAGGAACAGTAAGCCAACATAAGGAGTCTGTGAAAACAGGTTATTATGCATCTGACACTATTTTTGCTTGTGGTTTGTACAAAGAGTAATACAGGAAATTATAAACTTACTGAACCCCAGACCAACACTTCTGATATGTAAAAAATTTTTTTATGGTGCCAGTGCCCCTTTAAAGAAAAAAAAAAACATACCGAAACAGGCAACAAATGTATGTTCTGAATGTTTTTAATTACGTCTATCCCACAGCTGGGTAGGCAGTTCAGAGGGTGACAAATTTTATGTAAGTTCAAAATGACTGGGGAACCACTGGCGGCAAAGTATTCAAGTATTCAGACACTTATTGTTGTTACAGTAAGACTACTCTTGTCTGAAACATACAGCACTATGGGCAACTTGCAAGTTATGATTTTGCGACCGGTATAATTGCTTTGCTTACATTAAACGATGATTTCTGAGTTTAACTGAATATTGCCACCTCCACAAATAATTTAATATGTTGAACATTTTACATGATCAGACAAGCCAATTCACTTGCCTTTTTGTACCAAAGTTTACAATCATTACAATGTATTGCAAGTCATTACTTGCAAATTCACGCTGTATAAAAACCCAGGCTGGGACATAAAGATGGTCAGGAAGGCACTTCAAATCTTATGTATGGAAAAGTAATGCCCACTAGAGCAGTTTTGCATTCTGAACATGGAACTTACAGACTTGTTGAGTTACCTGTTTGATGGCTGTTACTGTTATGACAAAAAATAGTGGAAGCCCGCTAGTTACTGGACTTGTTGGAGTATCGATCATAAGCTGTAAAAAAAAAAAAAAAAAAAAAAAGATAGTGATTTGCTAATCCCACACAGAGCTTCAGAATTAGGAAACTTAAAGGATAAGTCCAGCGAAAATTCTTATTAACCCTTTGAGGACCAGGCCCAAAATGACCCAGTGGACCGCGCAAATTTTGATCTTAGTGTTTTCGTTTTTCCCTCCTCCCCTTCTAAGAGCTCTAGCACTCTCAGTTTTCTATCTACAAGCCATGTAAGTGCTTGTTTTTTACAGGAATAGTTGTACTGTGTAATGGCGTCATTCATTTTACTATAACATGTATGATGGAATTCCAAATATATTATTTATGAAGATATAAATAGGTGAAATCGTAAGAAAGAATGCAATATGGTAATGTTTGGGGGGTTCCTGTGTCTACGTAATGCACTATATGGTAACAGCGACATGACACTATTATTCTATAGGTCAGTCCGAACACAACCATATGCAGGTTACACAGATTCTCTAATGTTATATATATTTTTTTTTTATGAAATCCTTTTTTTTTGCCAATTAAATATTAATAAAATGGGCCTATTGTGACGCTTATAACGGTTTTATTTTTTCACCTACGGGGCTGTATGGGGTTTCATTTTTTCCGCCATGATCTCTAGTTTTTATTAATACCATATTTGTGAAGATCGGACGTTTTGATCACTTTTTATTGATTTTTTTAATATATAATGTAACATAAAATCGGTAATCTGCGCACTTTTTCCCCTCTTTTCGTGTACGCCGTTTACCGGTCACAATGACGCTTATTATATTTTAATAGATCGGACAATTCCGCACGCTACGGTATATTATATGTTTATCTATTTATTCATTTTTATATGTTTTATTTATATAATGGGAAAGGGGGGTGATTTAGACTTTTATTGGGGGAGGGGCTTTGGGGTAGTGTGTTAGTGTTTTGAACTTTTTTTTTTTACACATTTGAAGTCCCTTTGGGGGACTTGTACATACAATACTTAGATTTCTACACTGATGAATGCTATGCCATAGGCATAGCATTGATCAGTGTTATCGGCGATCTGCTCATTGAGCCTGCCTGTGCAGGCTCAGTGTAGCAGATCGCCGATCGGACCGCACGGAGGCAGGTGAGAGACCTCCGGCAGTCCGTTTCAACGATCGGGACCCCCGCAGTCACACTGCGGGGTCCCGATCGGTAAGTGACAGGGGACTCCCCGTCACTTACACTTAAACGCCGCGGTCGCGCCGTGATCGCGGCGTTTAAGGGGTTAATGACACGCGGCAGCGCGATCGCTGCAGCGTGTCATTACCGGTGAGGTCCCGGCTGCTCACTGCAGCCGGCCCCCACCTGCTATGAAGCGCGCTCCGCTCCGGAGCGCGCTTCATAGCGGGAAAAACACCCAGGACGTAAGGTTACGTCATGGGTCGTCTGGGGACAGACTTCCATGACGTATCCCTACGTCCAGGGTCGTCTAAGGGTTAAAGTATTGTATTGCCCCAAAAAAGTTATACAAATCACCAACATACACTTATTGCGTTTGTTCGCTCAAGTTCCACGTTTTTTCACTAATTGTTCTGTGTAATTGCTCATTGTTTATTGTTTTTCTGGGATCAGAAGGAATAAACGATTATAGTAACGATTGCAATAACGATCCTAGAACGATCGTAACTAACGATTATCGTTCTGTGTAATATGGTGAACGATTTCAGGTTAACGATAAACAATCTCGTTTGTGATCGTTTATCGTTAGTCGTTAAAAATCGCTCAGTGTAATAGGACCCTAAGGGTACGTAAAAACGGCTATGTAATTTATATAACAACTTGCTTTCTTGCGGTGTGAATAAAGAAAACAGTAGAATTCTGTTACACTGAACCTGTATCTTAAATATGCTAATATATCACAAAGAGAAAAGAAAAAGTGGGCATTTTAACATGATCCCACAAGTATAATCTGGAAGGATAAGGAAAAGTGTAATATTCCTTAAGGGTGCCTTCACACCTACCGGATTAACAGCGGATCTCACTTCTGCGGATTCGAAGCAAGAACCGCTGCGGATCCTGTATCAATTCACCCCTATGATAGCACATATTCGCAGCGGGATTAACATCCCGCTGTGAATATGTGCTTTAACTCCCTGGTGCCCGCAGCCCCGCCGTCGCATCTCCCATCCCCGGTAGCGGCACATCCCCCCATCAGCCCATCTCCGGCCCGCCGCCGCCATGAGCATACATTACCTGCTCGGCGGCGTGGCTGCAGTGAGGCTCCCGGCTCCGGTCCCGCTCAGCTGATTTGAGCGGGACCGGAGCCGGCAGCCTCACTGCCGAGCAGGTACTGTATGCTCTCGGCGGCGGGCTGGGGGTGGGCTGATGGGGGGATGTGGCCGGGATGGGGGGGGATGTGCCAGGGATTCGACGGCGGGGCTGCAGGCACCAGGGAGTTAAAGCACATATTAACAGCGGGATGTCAATCCCGCTGCGAATATGTGCTATCATAGGGGTGAATTGATACAGGATCCGCAGCGGTTCTCGCTTCGAATCCGCAGAAGTGAGATCCGCTGTGGATCCGGTAGGTGTGAAGGCATCCTAAAGGTGCATTCCCATCAACAAAACTTGAATAATAATAATAATAATAATAATAATAATAATAATAATAATAATAATAATAATAATAATAATAATAATAATAATAACAAACAAGAGCGTGAAAAAGGGGACCTCTCTGAAACATAGCGTCATCAACCTCCTGGTATCAAGAGTTAAAAAAACTAACATTAATTTTGGTGGCAATGACTCACCTGAACCAGAAATATGATAAGGAAATAGAAATTGGCTATTCTTCTGAATTGTTCAAATAAGTTTTTTGGAATGAAGTTCAACACTGTGTACTACAAAGGGAAAATACAGTCAATATGCGTGCATAGTTATGAAAATTGCAAATAAAAATGACAAGCTTATCAGTCCTCAGAAACAAATACTTAGCTGTTATGCATTCACATTGTATTTATAGCAAATCTTTTTGTTCTTCATAACGTAACAAACTTCCCCAGTTTCAATGCCTTGTCTGTACTAAGGACACCAGATACTTAAATAAAAGACTCATCAGCTAGGCGTAATGAAAAATAGCCAGACAGGTAAGCATGTATCACCTTATTCATATGTCAGCAGAATACAATGAGAGTATCGTTCTGACCATTTTCTAATTTGCCAAAACATAATCTCAATACTGGTGATTGAATTTGTCGGTGTATTCCACTAGAAATCAAAAGGCGATTTATGAATTGAAGTGTACTTACAGCCTGCAGAGAATAACTAATAAGCGTCATCCTGGAGAGACTGAGAAGCTCTAGTACTAGTAGACTTGTGTTGGACAATAAAACTGTTATCTTTTAGTGGGTATAATTACAGCAGATACCAATGCTACTAATTGTAGTTATTCCTGCAACACCATAAGCCACTATGGTTCCAGGCTGAGATTTAGCATTATTATGTGGGACAGCAGCATTACAGCAATATAAAATCTGTGTAGGTGGCTTGTTGTTACATATAGGTATAATCTGACCCATGGACAAATTTTCTAGAATGAGATGTGGTTTTATTGATTCCATGTTAGTGTAAATTTAACTTTGGAGTAATTTTTTTACTCCAATATTTCTGGGAAACAGGGTGACAGAAAACCACAGGGTAAAAGTTACATAAGCGGCAAAGTCGACTCTTAATTCGGAAGTTCCACTTTCCATAGTTAGGCTAGGTTCACACTGCGTTTTCAGCATCCGTTTAACGCATTCGTTTTTTGCAAAAAACGCATGAAAAACGGATTGCAAAAAACGGATTCATTTGTGTGCATCCGTTTTTCCATTGACTTCCATTATAAAAAAAACGGATCCGTTTTTTTTGGCGGACCAAAACGGACCAAAAACGTTGCTGACTATTTTTCTGGACGTTAAAAAAAACGGATCCGTTAAACGGATGCTGAAAACGCAGTGTGAAACTAGCCTTAGGAACTTGAATGTGCACGTCCTCTATTCTGATCCAATGGAGGTTGCCTGTATTTCCATCATGCGTGGTTTGTTACTATGGATACTCAAAATTCGAGCTTAAGAATCGACTTTGCCGTTTGCTTCAGCAGTGGTCGTGCTGGCACGTATGCATTAAAGGGGTTGTCCGGCGATAAAAAATTATTCACAGAATAACACACATTACAAAGTTATACAACTTTGTAATGTATGTTATGTCTGTGAATGGCCCCCTTCCCCGTGTTTCCCCCCACCCACGCTAGACCCGGAAGTGTGGTGCATTATACTCACCGCATCTCGTGTCGTCCACGGTCTCCGATCGTCAGCAGTGACGTCTTCTTCGGGAGGCCGGCTGAGCGGCTGATGACGCGGCCATGTCATCAGCTGCTCAGCCGCGATTGGCTGAGCACAGTTATGCTCAGCCAATCGCAGCTGAGCTTCGGATGACGCTGCAGAGGGCGGCCGGCACTCGGGAAGATCCGCTGGCCTCCCGAAGAAGACGTCACTGCTGAGGATCGGAGACCGTGGTCGGCACGTGACAGGTAATGTATAGCGCACCACACTTCCGGGTACACGGGTGGGGGTGGTGGGACACGGGGAAGGGGGCCATTCACAGACATAACATACATTACAAAGTTGTATAACTTTGTAATGTGTGTTATTCTGTGAATAATTTTTTATCGCCGGACAACCCCTTTAAGTTAATTATATTTTAATAAAAAATAAAATTCTCACAGTAGTATTCACTGATTTTCCAGAGCAAGTTCATAACACAACTGCATTGAAGGCCTTTACTACAATCAAAAGACCTGCTCTCCTAATAAAGTAAAATTAGATCCCACAGAAGTCCATGCTAAAGGAATTGAGGCTTCTTTATCAATGGGCTATTGTTGGGGCCTTTATCGCGAAAAGGTAAAGCTGCAATGCCAATTATAAGTGACACCAAATTTGCACATCTATCCCGGATGGAAAATGTTTAAAAAGTTATTATATTGAAGGCCTATCCTTAGGATATGGATCAGACCTCCAGAACCCTACTCCAATGAGCAAATTAAAGGGTGCTGATAAGGCTTTGGGGCATGTTTATTTCCTTACAGGTAGAGCTATGCACATTTGAAAGTCCATGTATTTGGTATTGCACCTTGTCCCAGGGTTTTTTTTTCATCTGTTTTCTGCAAAAAAAAACGAATAAAAAAATGGATGCCTTTTTGAGCATCCGTTTTGATCCCTTTTTCCACTGACTTCCATTATAAAAAAAAAAGAAAAACCTGATCAAAACGGATAATTTTTTCAACATATAAAAAAACGGATCTGTTTTGATCCTTTTTCTTTTTTTACAATGAAAGTCAATGGAAAAACGGTTAAAATCGGATGCACACAAAGGCATTCGTCTTTTTTCCCATCTGTTTTTTGCAAAAAACGGATTGTAAAAACGTAGTGTGAACCTAGCCTACAGGTATAGTGCGAACCCAAATGATTACTGACAGAATACTAATGCTACGCGTTCACAATCCAGGCATCTAAAATTAAAAAATGGCCACTTCTGCTACAGGCACTATTTAATCACAGGTAGGCTTAAAAAGAGAGAATTAAGGACTAGATTGAACCTTTACCCACTGATGACTCATCCTTCCTTCATCTAAGCTAAGTCTCACGTCTTACAGCTTACCATACAATCTGTACAACTGCTAACTCATACATAGAACCCTTACCAGGAAGTTACAGGCTTCACTGTTTTTACTTTATAGTGTGCCAGCAATTAATGTTAATAAAAAAAAATAATAATAATCTGTATAAAAATGACTCACTTTGAGCAATGTGTGATTTAATAGGCGGGTATTGTGCGTTTTTTTAATAACATTTCCTGCTGATTAAATGTTTTTACTTTTAGGTGATCCTTTCAAGGCTCGCTATCATTTAAATAATAATATTAATCTGGGCACGTTAGTGATACGTCAGAAGTTTTTATTAGTGGGGCTCCAAGTGCTGAGACCCCCAGGTATTGGTAGAACAAAGAGGTAAGAGTGCTTATCTAAGCGCTGTGCCCCTTCATTACAATCAGCTCTGCTCAGTTCTGTTCTGTTCTCCATGGAGGGCTGAGCATGTGGTGTAAGCATCCCTATTCCACACATTTTGCTTAGAAAAACTGAGCAGAAAACAAGTGCATAGTGCTCAGCTGAGTGCTTCTGCCCCTTCATTTTAGGGATCAGTGGGGGTTTCCTCCACAAACCTTCACCAATTAAAAATTCTGACTTTTCACTATGGCATTTTAAAAGTTTTTCAAAACAGTGATAAGGATCCCTTAATACATGTGTTTCAATGTACATGCAATTTAAAGCAACTTACCTTAGATGAAATTATTCTGTTGTCTGCAAATTTCTGAGGAACATAATGGCCATGCTGAGGGAACCTGTTTGCCACATAAACCGTCCGAGTTTCACTGTGATTTGGTGGGTCACATCCCTGACAAACACAAGTAACAACATTGTAAAGTTACTGGACCAAGACAGATAAAACACTAAAAATACTCCCTATATATCCCTACTTTTATTACTCTACAGATGCAATGACAATACCCATACTAATATTAATACTAATATTGGGTGTCCTTATGGGGGAGTTATAACCAGAGGAGTTATAACCAGAGGAAAGTTGGTAAAACTGGCGTTTGTAAGAAACTGTGGGATGCGGGTACATATAAGATACAAGATGTGATAACAAGAGGGGCTGTCAAAAAACCTTAGCTGTTTAGGCTATGTTCACACTGCGTATGAGTCCGGCCGTAGTTCGTACGCCGGCGTACATGTGCGGCTGAAACTACGGGTGTGGGAAAAATCGACATGCGGCCGGATGCGTACGAACCGCGAACATACGCCCGTAGTACAGTTATGCTTCCCTAGCTTGTTTCGTAGCGATCTGAAACAGGTCATTTACTTGGAAATCTTCGTCCAGCCCAATAAAACTCACAGAACCTTTTGGATTGAAAAATCAAGTACAATTTGGCTGAAATAAGTACTTCGTACGGGACCGCACTGAAATCCACGGCCGTGAGTTTTAACATTTCCGTCCTCAAACAATGCGCTTGCTCATTTTTCACAGCGCCGTATACGATCTGGCCGTAAGATCATATGTAGTGTGCATTGTGCGGGCGTATATCGTATACTTTCAAGCGAACGCATCAACCTCAAAACTACGTGCGTATATTCGCAGTTCGCACTACGGATGGAAACATACGCAGTGTGAACGCAGCCTAAAGGTGGAATATAATCTCAGGGAGGAAGCTTGGTTAGAATATGCTAGTGTGTCACACGCACTACAATCCATGTTTACGTCGGGAGATATATGCATTGTTGAGAGTATTCCTCTGATTGATAGGTTCAGGTGTTCATTAATAAATAAAAAGTGTGTTTCTATTATATATAACTACCTTAATAGTAAGCTGGATATAAAGTTCTAGAAGTCAGGAGGCCTGGTCTGATGATTTAGGTTGTGTCTCATCTTTGGACTGGAATCTAATTTATAAAAACACGAAAGATGTGTCCACCTCAGGCAATCTTCGCTTTATGCAACTCATTACTGAGGAAAGAGCTGAGCAGTGCTCTGAAACGCGTATAAAGAGTTGCTACTACTATTGAATATATTGCAGAAATATACTGCCATAACCACCTACCCCCGTTCCCACCATTTATTAGCTCACAGCATAGTGAATGCATACAAATACTCCTATGCTGACAGAGGACACGGGAGCAGCTCTTAAGGGTAAACACCCATCTGATGTCAGGAGAGACAACCGAGCACTGAGCATTCAGCTCCAAACCGGACAGTATTCTTAACAAGACCCCGTGCACACGACATGAGGAACACTGAACATGAGAAGAGCTCCTGACAACATCTTCAAGTAAATAACCCTCTGTCTGCTCCCACCAGTCTGCGGCCGCAGACCTCATAGAATCAGAGTCTTCAGACCGGTGAGAGGTGGATTTCCACCTAATCTATTTTAACATATTTCTGTGAAAACGCTAATAAGCACCACGAACTGTTGCAATTTATATTGAACTGAAACAGAACAGTGATAACTGACTTGATCAAATATAGTAGTAATAAACCTCGGCGACTTGCAAGGGCCCTGCACTAGTCGCATGCGGTTTTAACCGCACCGTATGCAACAACTACATGCGGACTTAACCGTACTATATTAATTTTAACCGCATTATATGTATTTTAAACTACAAATAATCAAGTCTATATCCTGTATTATACTATTTGCAACCGCATGAGATTTATATACAGAGATTTTTTTGTAAGCGTGTAGTTACATGTTCATTTGTTTATATGTTTTTATGAATTTTGATTTAGATAAAGTGTTATATATACATATTTACTTGTGATTTAATTATACTTCGAGATAATACTTTAGGGGTATTGCTAGAGAGCCTACTAATTATACATACTAATTAGGTCATTTGGTGCCAGCCAAGTAGTGCACTCGCTATACACCCATTCCATAACTGCACTAGAGGTAGAGTTCTCACACCAGAGTTTTTCCAATCTTCGCTTTATCCAGTTCAGTATTATCCATAGGTTATACTATACTGCGTCCCTGCTGTCTAAAATAGGGAAGTGGCGAGGTGATGATTGCCCTAGGTGTGAAGAAAGGGGGGCAGGATTCATGCATATGACCTGGTTGTATGCTAAGCTGACAGGGCTTTGGAATCCAAGTCTTCGATGCAATTGACTGGAGTTTGAAATTAACACTCCCAAGGAATGCGCAGTTACCTATTCTAGGTGGCACTAGCGGTGTGAATGCTCCGAGGCGCTCCACTAAAAAAATCTTAAGGTCAATGTTTTATGTTAAATTACTGGTGGTAAGAAATTGGTTATCTGCTGGTCCTTCCATACAGAATTGGAAAGGATACGTGAGGAAATATGAAAGATATTATGGTTGATCGTTCAGCAGGGTGGGTGGGGTTGTTAGGGTTGGGATTAGTAATATTTTTGTTGTTTATTTATATGATACGAATTTTATGTTAAGTCTGGTATTTCTTTCTTATGCTTTAAGCAAAAGAGTTTGTTCTCTTTTTGATATATTGCTAAAGTTTAAAATAAAATAAAATTTGTAAAAAAAACAAACAACTATTGGGTGAAATAGATGCTCATACATTATATATACACACACACACACACAATTAACAAGGAGATTAAATAAAATGACGCAAGTGGTTGCAGAGGTGGGTTGCTAAACTCAAAGGAAGCAGGAACAGCATAAAGGCCCTATTCCACCAACAGATCTGACGACAGATTATCTGCCAAAGATTTGAAGCCAAACCCAGGAGTGGATTTGAAAAGAGGAGAAATCCAGTCTTTCCTTTATGACCTGATCTCTGATTATTGTCTGTTCCTGGGTTTGGCTTCAAATCTTTGGCAGATAATCTGTCGTCAGATCTGTTGGTGGAATAGGGCCTTAAGTTCAATACTGTAAAATCACGATAGACAGAACAATAGTGCAACAACATGAACGTGCATGTAACACAATCGATTTAGAAAAAAGAGCCCTATTATACGGGCAATTATCGTCCAAAAAATTGTTATATTGTTTGAATTTAATTTATAAACTTTGCACGTGTGCGGTCAATTTAACGACTAAAGGCCCTATTACACGGAACAATTAATGGCCGATATCGGCCGTTACGGGCAATAATCGTTCAGTGTAATAGAAGGCAATAATCAGCCGACATCAACAATGTCGGCTGATCGTTGCAGTTGTTTGGCTTTCAACATTGTTGAAAGACAAACGACTCATACAGCAACGATCTGCTGCCGTCGCCCTGTGGAATAGAAACGTAGGAGCAATCAAGCGATCACAATCAGCCCCCCTCCCCGGCTTTCACCTGCTTGCTGCTGCCGCTCCCGTCTACTGCAGCTTTTGCCCATGTTCTCTGATCATTGCTAGTGCTTCTGACCCTGTACCTTCAGTGACAGGATGCTCAGGAGGCCACTGAAGAGACCAGGCCAGAACTGTCAGAATGAGCAGGGAACACAGGTAAAAGGATGCAGGACACCAGGGGAGAGCAGGTAAGCATAAACTTGTTCAGTTTTACACTGTACATTTTTAAGCAGGTTTAAACGAAAACTATCAGCTGATTACTGTTTCTTCAGCTACTCTTCTTTATTACACGGAGTGATAATCTGCTGAATCGGCAGGTTATTGCTCCATCTAATAGGGCCCTTGGCAGAAGTGTCCTTTACAAAGTCGTTTTCTGAACAGGAGGCTCCAGCATTGCTCAGTCAGCATAATTCCTTACTACCTCTTGCTGATATACCTGTTCTATTGCCGGATGTGACATTTGGAAAGGTGAATCGTTACATTACAATAATAGTATAACGCTTAAAGTTTTCATTTTGCAACACTGAGAGAGATTTAATTCATCCAGGTTCAAGTAGTAACAGGCAGTCTGGGTGTGTTCAGTCACAGAAACCAAACAGATGTAATGCTATATGCGCTTAGAGCAATGCAATAACAGATGACCAAAAATAAGAAAAGTGTGATTGTTTCCATTTTTGTATAGTACAAACTAAAGTGTATAAAAAAAAATTACAAAAATGGTCGACTGTGGAGTGTGAATATACTATAGTAATATAGTGTAATACTAGTGTAATATATTTGTGGTACAAATTATTTACAGCCATCTAACCTTACTTCAACAACACATGAATCCACACACTGTTTCCTGCATCAAATTATACCGGTCCTCAACGGGCACCCTATTAGCACACCAGCGTTTGGAGTTACACATCTTTCTGGATAAAGATCACTCCTGCCATCAGAATAAGTTTTCTTACAACAGAAACCAATCAGAATCTTCTATTCCTATAGGTTGGATGCTATCCCTGCCAATAAGTGATCTACCTGCATACCTCACCACTAGGGACACAGTATTTCTTCTACCTTTTCAGCCTCTGACCTTAATTGTAGGGAAAGCCCCATCTGGCATCGGGGACACTCGAACCAGTCGGCCCCTTAAGGGTAGTAAGGGAATTCTAGGAAGACACCCCTACTCTACTGACTGTCTACCTAAACCATCTTACCTATTAAAAGGCCTGATATGGTCTGCACATTGTGATGATGGATATTTGTAATTGTAAATAATCTGTACCACAAAAAACCTTTGTATATTCACACTTTGTATCACCTTGATATACTCATGCAATAACTCTGCCTGAAAGATAAACCTCGGTGGTGTGAGGCAGCACTGCAAGAGCCACCACACTTATACCCTATACACACAACACTCAAACACCACTGATGTATAATGGAGTCCACTGGGTTGTACCAAGCTGTCACTGTGAGGACTATCACTACATGTAGTGTAATTTAACACTATTTTATCTGTCAAAAACTTTGCCCATGTGAACAGAACATTAATGAGCACAATGCAGTAATACTGCAGTTTTACTATCACAGATCTGTAAATTCCGGAAGTGGTTATAATGATAATGATGTTACTTAAGACATCGGTTTGACTAAGGCTGCATTCCCACGTTCCGTGATCCGACGTGGAATGCATGTACCGGAGTCCCCCCGCGGCCGGACAGCATCTGTAATTAGATGCTGGGAGCGGGGGAGACTGTATTCATAAGCACCGCTGTAATGAATCAGCCGCGCGGTGCTGTTACTACAGCGCGGCGCTTATGAATACAGTCTCCCCCGCTCCAAGCATCTAATTACAGATGCTGTCCGGCCGCGGGGGGACTCCGGTACATGCATTCCACGTCCATGATCCGTCAGGATCACGGAACGTGGGAATGCAGCCTTAGTTTGGTATGCTTGAGAGATTTATCTGACAGATTTTTGAAGCCGAAGCTTCAAGCATTTGGAAAGCGGAAAATCTCAGTTTTTGCTTTATGACCTGTTCTCTGTTTATAGTCTATGGCCGTTAGTTACTTATGCTGCATCACAGAAAGCGTAACATAATATTTATCATCGGCTCCTGCACTAATGACCCCCGACCTCCTTTTTCTCTTCCGGCAAGTAGAAAAATGTGCAGGATGGGACCCGGTGCAAAGGTCAGAGCAGGGCCTGAAAAGAAATGTGCAATTTAACCCTTTCTGTGCAGCGTGGAACGGGTAAAAGAGAAGGAGGACCCTACATGTATGCCGCACAGGATACCACACATTTATTGATTTTTTTCAAAAAGAAAACAGTTGTGTGATTGTCTAGAAATGTTAAATCGCCACTGCCCCCTACAGGGTGAATTAATTAAATTAATTTATGTAATTGCCCAGCCCCAGCATAAGCATTAGCTGTACAACTCTTTGCTGCCAGTTCTATTACACTGACAGGTGATACAGGATATCCTGTTGAAATTTTCCTTTTCTCCATTTTCCCCCCAGAGATAATGATATGTAAACACAGCTCTGAGTAATTCAATAAACTAACACACTAAATTATATACACTCTGCTGACAAAATATGGATGGACCATCTGCAGTGACCAGGCCATGGACGGCAGAGAGAAATGAGCTTAACCACACATCCAGACTTCAATTTCTGGGGCTCTGAAAGCAAGCTGGAAACGTGACTCATTTGCCATTAACCCATAGCTGCACCAGGACGTTATTGAACGTCCTCGTGCCGCTATGGGAGTTCAGAGGGGGGTCGCGCGGCGACCACCCTCTGAACTGCCGCGATCCCGGGTGCCGCGTGTAGCCCGGGCTCGCGGCTATTAGCGGGCACGGTCCGATCGCCGTGCCCGCTAATTAAGTACTTAGAAGCAGCTGTCAAAGTTGACAGCTGCTTCTAAATACTTGCTTTTATTCATACCTGGTGGTCTAGTGGGGGGATCGCCCCCCTGCGGCGCGATTGCGGGGGGGCGATCCCCGCATCCATCCCGGGCCGGGGTCTGCTCCGTAATGGCGCTGATCCCGGCTCGGCATTCTATTGCTTTTGGCTGCAGCAGCCAAAAGTAATAGAACACCGATCTCATGGATTCATGCAGTATAACTATACTGCATGGATCTCTATGAGAGATCAGAGTACATATACTAGAAGTCCCCCAGGGGGGCTTCTAGTATATGTGTAAAGTAAAAGAAAAATGTATTTTTAATAACACAAAACCCCCTCCCCTAATAAAAGTCTGAATCACCCCCCTTTCCCCATTTTATAAATAAAAATAAATTAATTAATTAATAAACAAACATGTTTGCTATCGCCGCGTACGTAATCGCCCAAACTATTAATTAATCACATTCCTGATCTCACACGGTAAACGGCGTCAGCGCAAAAAAATCCCAAAGTGCAAAATTGCGCAATTTCTGTCGCATCAAATCCAGATTAATTGTAATAAAAAGCGATCAAAAAGTCATATATGCGCAATCAAGGTACCGATAGAAAGATCACATCATGGCGCAAAAAATGACACCTCACACAGACCCATAGACCAAAGGATAAAAGCGCTATAAGCCTGGGAATGGAGCCATTTTAAGTGACGTATATTTGTTAACAACGGTTTGAATTTTTTACAGGCCATCAGATACAATATAAGTTATACATGTTACATATCGTTTTAATCGTAACAACTTGAGGAACATGCATAACAAGTCAGTTTTACCCCAGGGTGAATGGCGTAAAAACACATTTCCCCCAAATAAAAGAAATGCGTTTTTTTTTTCAATTTCACCACACTTTGAATTTTTTTCTGGTTTCCCGGCACATTTTAGGCAAAAATTACATCTCCCATAGCAAAGTACAATTAGTTGCGCAAAAAATAAGGGCTCACTTGGGTCTCTAGGTGGAAAAATGCAGGCGCTATGGCCTTATATACACGAGGAGGGAAAAACGAAAACGCAAAAATGAAAACTGGCTGTGTCCCCTAAGGGTTAAGCTTAATTGTTTAGATCTGCTATTTGCAGCCCTGGCTACTGCTCAGATGTACTACACCAGACAGAAGAGGTCCTGTCACTGTATGCTGTTGTCACACAGCATTAACCAGTGATTAAGTAATAGCTAGGACCTAACTTAATTGCCTTTCCTGTCAAACAAACAGAGGATGGCAAGCAGCAGGTTACACAAAATCTACTACTTTGTAAAGGGTCAGAGTCCTGAGAAATATAAGAAATACAAACAGAGAAAAAATTGCAACATACTCATAAGAAATTCTCCCCATCCAATCATCATGATTTACACAACAGATAGATGTTCTGTTACATTACATCACTATGGGGCCTTACACATTGTTGGAGACAACTTCCTGATTGCAGGGCAACCACTGGGATTTCACAAATTTCTGTAAGGACTGCAGGGTATTGGGAAATCACCCATACAGCTAAAGGGGGAGATAATCGCTTAAGGGTGCCTTTACACCTACCGGATCCACAGCGGATCTCACTTCTGTGGATTCAAAGCGAGAACCACTGCGGATCCGGTATCAATTCACCCCTATGATAGCACATATTCGTAGCGGGATTAACATCCCGCTGTGAATATGTGCTTTCCCTGGTGCCTGCAGCCCCACCGTCGCATCCCCGGCACATCCCCCCATCCCGGCCACATCCCCCCCATCAGCCCACCCCCAGCCCGCCGCCGCCCGCATCCCACTGCTGAGAGCATACAGTACCTGCTCGGTGGCACGGCTGCAGTGAGGCTGCTGGCTCCGATCCCGCTCAGATCAGCTGATGGGGGGATGTGGCTGGGATGGGGGGGGATGTGCCGCCGCCGGGGATGGGGGATGCGATGGCGGGGCTGCGGGCACCAGGGAGTTAAAGCACATATTCACAGCGGGATGTCAATCCCGCTGCGAATATGTGCTATCATAGGGGTGAATTGATACCGGATCCGCAGCGGTTCTCGCTTCGAATCCGCAGAAGTGAGATCCGCTGTGGATACGGTAGGTGTGAAGGCACCCTAAAGAGGTATTCTAGTTTCAGTAAACAAATGTTACTTTTATCATGAAAATTTATAAAACAAAATACTAACTATATCAATATCTCATGAATTAAAATCTCTGCAACTGGTTGTGAGTAGACAAGCAGCTAATAGCTTTTAGTAGTGCACAAAGGACCAAATGTGGTCACTAGTGGACATTGTACAAAGGAACACTGGCACGGCTTCCCGCAGCAATCAGGTTTCAGCCTTTATTTTAGAGACCAAAGGGAAAAAAAATTGGTTGCTGTGGTCAACTGTTCCATTGTTTCTTTGCACAAGGTATATATGTAAGCATACTTTTTTACGTAGACAATTGGCAAAAAAAGGTGTAAATGGGTCCTTAGCCACATGGATCTGCTGAAGGGGCTGTTTTGAGAAAAAAAAATATTTGCTGTTAAGTCCTTTGTCTTGCTTCACCAATCTCTACTTCCACGACATACTTCACTACTATTGTCCTCATTTTAGTAGGTTACTGGGTTCAGGGGAAATTTTTCAATAAAAATAAAAGGGATGAATTTTAAATGGTTTAAATTATTTGAAGGGTAGGAAAAATCAAAAGCTGCTACATTATACAAAGTGGTTTTCCGGGTAACAAAAACAATATTCTAAATGATCCCCCTTCCCAATATCACCCTATGTCTAATATACATGTATAACCTATCTTGCACCCTGTCCCTGTTTTTTTTTTTTCATTCTTATCTGCACTAGACATGTAAAATCCTCTACTCTGGGTCCACTCTGACCACACACAGCTTCTCCCCCCCTTTGTAGTCACAAGACGGGTGATCTCCTCTCTAGGGGCCAGGTAAGCTGTCTATTGACTTGGGAACCCGGCCCCCAGGAGACATCATCTGCACCTGTTTACTGCTAGTGTATATGCTGCTTACATAGACTTATATGTGTCCCTGAGCCTAGGTCTCTCTAATATGGAAAAGTTTCTATCCCAGCTTGCATGCATGCATATTTACCTGTCTTTTTGTCACAGCTCTGTATATTGTAAGTGCTATGGATGTTTTTAAAGAGTCTGGATAGAACTAGAATGTTTTCATTCACAGTCAGCAAGAAGAGATCTAAACCTACACTGCACCACCCACCCCGCCCCGATAAACAGATGCTGTTATGCAGCACATAGCTACACCATGTGCGCGTCAGCTCTACTACATCACCAGCTACTATGGAATGCATATTGGGGTGATGTGATGCAAAATCAGTGATAAAAACAGTCCTTTGTTTACTGTGCAATAGAAATGACAGCTGTGGGCAGGAAAGAAAGCTTAAGGGGTGAGTACACAAGCGGACCAATCAGGAAGATGCATGATGGGAAACGTGCGTCTTCTCTCCCCGCGCTGAAGAATGAACATGTTCATTCTTCAGCATGGAGAGATGAGGCGCGAGAGCCTCCCATAGACAGTTTTCATGACAGTCAGGCTGGCAGCATTCTGCCACTTTTGCTCCGTGTGCACGGAGCCTTAGGTGGATAACCCGTTTAATACCCATATCCTATCCTACAGGTTTTGTTTGAATTTCACTAATCATCAAAGGAGACAACACAATGGGGGAGATTTATCAAAGGGTGTTAAATTTAGACTGGTGCAAACTGCCCACAGCAACCAATCACAGCTCAGCTTTAGGCAGTGCTGAAAAGAAAGCTGAGCTGTGATTGGTTGCTGTGGGCAGTTTGCACCAGTCTAAATTTTACACCCTTTGATAAATCTCCCCCAATGACTTTGATGCAATGACTGAACAAATCAAGACATTTTGTTTCTTCAGTGATTTGTCAGTTTTATTTATTGATTCTAAAAATAATACAGGAAAATAGGTCTAGACAAAATGTAAAATACTTGTGTACAGCAAATGGCACTATGCTGTAAGCGAATTACATCTCATGAATCAAAGCAATACTGACAGCCACAGAAAAGCCAGACATCACAGCTTAATTTCACAGTACAGCTGCTCTGTATAGGCAATTGGGTTGTCTTGTTACAACAAACCTATCCATACACCATTTACTTGGTTGTTAAGGGTGCCTTCTCACACACCGGATCTGCAGCGGATTTCACAGTGCCGATTCGCAACAAAATCCGCTGTGGATCCAGTGTTAGTTCATCCCTATGAGAATACATACTCGCAGCAGGATTGACATCCAGATGCGAGTATGTAAGCTGCAGATTTGATGCTGTATTCAGTTATTTAGATCTAATCTGCTGTGTATCTGCTGCATATTTACTGCGTACCGCAGCAGTAAATACACAGCGTATATGCCGTGTGTGTTTGTACCCTAATGGTAGATTTATCTGACAGATTTTTAAAGCCAAAGCCAGGAATGGATTTGACCTGTCCCCTCTTTATAGTCCATTCCTGGCTTTGACTCCAAGATCTGTCAGATAATCTCTGTGTAAACGCACCATAAAAGTTGTTTTTTAAGGGTACAAACACACACACCAGATACGCAGCAGATTTGATACTGTGTTCAGTTATTTAGATCTAATCTGCTGCGTATTTGCTGCGTATTGCAGCAGTAAATACGCTGCGTATACGGTGTGTGTGTTTGTACCCTAAGGGTACAAACACACACGGCTTATACGCTGCGTATTTACTGCTGCGATACGCAGCAGATTAGATCGAAATAACTGAACACAGTATCAAATCTGCTGCGTGTGTTTGTACCCTTAAGACAATAACTATCACCTGCCGAACGGACCCCAGGACAGATCTTAATCTTAGATTAAGGGTACAAACCCACACACCGTATATGCAGCAGATACGCAACAAATACGCAGCAGATTTGATGGTTTAGATTTGATGCTGTGTTTAGTTATTTAGATCTAATCTGCTGCGTATTTGTCGCGTATTTGCTGCATATCGCAGCAGTAAATACGCTGCATATACGGTGTGTGTGGGTTTATACCCTAAAAGCAGCTGACAGTACAAGCAGTTTAGAGGGAGCAGATTGTGGGTACAGAGTCACTTTAAGGGTATAAACCCACACACCGTATACACAGCTTATTTACTGCTGCGATACGCAGCAAATACGCAGCAAATACGCAACAAATACGCAACAAATGCGCAGCAGATTAGATCTAAATAACTGAACACAGCATCAAATCTGCACCACCAAATTTGCTTCAAATCTGCTGCGTTTTTGCTGCGTATCTGCTGTGTATACGGTGTGTGGGTTTGTACCCTAAGTCATCAACTTCACCTCCCACCAATAGGTATATACTACTTTGCCTCCTTGCACATATACTTCACTTTACAGGGGGCCAATTCACACTTTTCATTCAAATGTTCAGCAATACAATTTTAATAAGCAATTTTGCGCAATAGCCACTTCCTGTTGCCAATAAACCATGTAAGCATCATTTCCCTCCTGCACCATCTAGCTTGCTTCCGCGATTGCTTTGCAGAACTACCTATTTGATCTTCTGTTCCAGATTACACATAGTGCAACACTGACAGCTTCTTGCTGTCAGCGCAATGCTATTGTGTATAGTTGCCAACACAGTGCAATGAGGTGGCACAGGAGCTCTCAACACTACTTTTCTGTACGTTAAAAAAACGCATCCGTTCCGTTTTTTATATATATATATATATATATATATATATATATATATATATATATATAAAATGGAAGTCAATGGAAGGGTACAAACACACACACTGTATATGCAGCAGATACGCAGCAAATACGCAGCAGATTTGATGGTGCAGATTTGATGCGGTGTTCAGTTATTTAGATCTAATCTGCTGTGTATCGCAGCAGTAAATACGCTGCGTATACGGTGTGTGTGTTTGTACCCGAAAATGTATCCAAACGGATGACATACAATTGCATATGTTTTTTGCATCTGTTTTTTCCATAAAACGTATATGATAAACGGATCGCAAAAACGCAGTGTAAACCTAGCCTAAGTGTGCTTTGTTAGTATTATAATAAGTAAACCTTTGGGGTAGCTTTGCACGTACAGGATCTGCAGCAGATTTGACTAAATAACTGAACACAGCATCAAATCTGCTGCGGATCTTGTACGTGT
The DNA here is from genome assembly GCF_027789765.1 of Dendropsophus ebraccatus. NCBI lineage: Eukaryota > Metazoa > Chordata > Amphibia > Anura > Hylidae > Dendropsophus > Dendropsophus ebraccatus. The sequence goes on from NC_091459.1 coordinate 68,215,638, forward strand.
GAACGCACCCTTAAAGACATTTCCACAACAACAACGCACAACACACACACACCGTATACACAGCAGATTTGATGGTGCAGATTTGATGCTAAGTTCAGTTATTTAGATCTGATCTGCTGCGTATTTGCTGCAGTAAATATGCTGCGTATACGGTGTGTGTGTCTGTACCCTTAGGCTATGTTCACACTATGTATATTTGAGGCTGTATTTGGCCCTCACGTCAGGTCCTCATAGCAACCAAAACCAGGAGTGGATTGAAAACACAGAAAGGATCTGTTCTCACAATGTTGAAACTGAGTGGATGGCCGTCATTTAATGGCAAATATTTGCTGTTATTTTAAAACAAAGGCTGTTGTATTGAAATATTGGCAGTTATTTACCGTTATATGGCGGCCATCCACTCAATTTCAACATTGTGTGAACAGATCCTTTCTGTGTTTTCAATCCACTCCTGGCTTTGGTTGCTATGAGGACCTGACATGAGGACCAAATACAGCCTCAAATATACGTAGTGTGAACCCAGCCTTAACCCCTAGACGACCCAGGGCGTATAGTTACGGCATGGAAGAGTGTCCCCAGACGACCTAGGGCGTAACTGTACGCCCTGGGTGTTTCTCCCGCTATGAAGCGTGCTCCGGAGCGGAGCGCGCTTCATAGCAGGTGGGGGCCGGCTGCAATCAGCAGCCGGGACCTCACCGGCAATGACACGCTGCAGCGATCGCGCTGCCGCGTGTCATTAACTCCTTAAACGCCGCGATCGCGGCGTTTAAGTGTAAGTGACAGGGGGAGTCCCCTGTCACTTACCGATCGGGACCCCCGCAGTGTGACTGCGGGGATCCCGATCGGTAAAACGGGCCGCCGGAGGTCTCTCACCTGCCTCCGTGCGGTCCGATCGGCGATCTGCTACACTGAGCCTGCACAGGCAGGCTCAATGAGCAGATCGCCGATAACACTGATCAATGCTATGCCTATGGCATAGCATTCATCAGTGTAGAAATCAAACTAATCTATGTACAAGTCCCCCAAAGGGACTTCAAATGTGTAAAAAAAAAAAAGTTAAAAACACTATTACACTACCCCAAAACCCCTCCCCCAATAAAAGTTGAAATCACCCCCCTTTCCCATTATATAAATAAAACATATAAAAATAAATAAACAAATAAACATATAATATACCGTAGCGTGCGTAATTGTCTGATCTATTAAAATATAACAAGCGTCATTGCGAACGGTAAACGGCGTAGACGAAAAGAGGGAAAAAAGTGCGCAGATTACCGATTTTATGTTACATTATATATATAAAAAAAATTATAAAAAGTGATCAAAACGTCCGATCTTCACAAATATGGTATTAATAAAAACTAGAGATCATGGCGGAAAAAATGACACCCCATACAGCCCCGTAGGTGATAAAATAAAAACGTTATAAGCGTCACAATAGTCCCATTTTATTTATAATTAATTGCCAAAAAAAAGGATTTCATTTAAAAAAAATATATAACATTAGAGAATCTGCGTAAACCTGCATATGGTTGTGTTCGGACTGACCTATAGAGTAATGGTATCATGTCACTGTTACCATATAGTGCATTACGTAGACACAGGAACCCCCCAAACGTTACCATATTGCATTCTTTTTTGCGATTTCACCAATTTATATCTTCATAAATAATATATTTGGGATTCCATCATACATGTTATGGTAAAATGAATGACGCCATTACAAAGTACAACTATTCCTGTAACAAATAAGCCCTTACATGGCCTGTAGATAGAAAACTGAGAGTGCTAGAGCTCTTAGAAGGGGAGGAGGGAAAAACGGAAACACTAAGATCAAAATTTGCGCGGTCCACTGGGTCATTTTGGGCCTGGTCCTCAAAGGGTTAAAGACATTTCCACCATTAATCCCACCTTAATTCCTTCTTGACACACAGTAAATGCCCACTCTATGCCAAATACTGGTTGATGTTGTCACTGCTGCAGCCAGCTACTGGTTGAGTGAAAATTTCCTTCCATTTTCCATTGTATTAATTACACCACCTGTACAGGAAATGCTTATTATGGCACCAACCATATGGATGGACAGTACCCAGCCCATGGTGCAGACGGTAAAATTAGCTGTGTGTCAATTTCAGGTTTTTTTTTTTTTTTTTATCATACTATGTAAGGGTGCGTTTACACAGAGATTTATCTGACAGATTTTTTAAACCAAAGCCAGACTATAAAAACAGGGAACATGCCATAAAGGAACAAGTGAAATTTCTCCTCTTTTTAAATCCATTCCTGGCTTTGGCTTCAAAAATCTGTCAGATAAATCTCTCTGTGTAAACACACCATAACTTTGTAAATTAATCAACCCCCTGCAAGTCCTCCACTGGGATCATCTCCATTAATTTACAACGCTTAAAGACAGAGACCATTTTAAGTAATTTCACAAGGAATGTAAGCACTAAGTAAAGCAGACATGGCAGAGCCGACAGGTCCTCTTCAACTATCCTGAAAGTGGGACTACCAGAAGCAGCTTATGTCTAAGCTTAGTGATCAGTGCTTAATCTCACAGGACTGATGTTTGAGGCTGTACTACTCCCAGGTTCTCACAAAAACATAATCTGCCTATCACTCCAAGGAGTGAATTCATGTGTCCATTTATAACAATAAGCTAACGCTTTGGCTGCCCAGGAATGATGGGAATTGTAGTTTTGAATAAGCTGGAGGGACAAAAGGTTCCTCATCCCTTATTTATATCAATGTCCACATATAACTGCTGCTACTGAAACCAGTAGGGATGTGGACTATAAGTCAGAGAGGGATTTGGATCCACTTTACGTTAGAATTTTAAAACCTAGTATAAAGGGAAACTGGTGTGATTGCCCAGTCTCCAAGACATTTGTGCATTTTATTTTCTGTGTATGAAAGCTGAGAAATGGGGAGCTGGGATCAGATTGGCCGCACAGGCAGCTACTTCTGACTTCATGTAAATGTAGTATCTGAAATATGATTGTGCACTCCTAGGGTGGTGCAAGTTGAAAACAAAGTCTATAGGAAGAAAATATCAACTGCACTGCAAATGTTTTTCAAATGCTCTTCCTTTTTGCTTCACATGTATAAAATTGCAAATTTTCTGTGCTATGAAACTCCTAATGCTTACCTAAATAAAACTTATGGCCCAAGAGCACTTGAAAAACATTTGGAGTGCAGTTGATATTTTTTTCCTATAGTTCATGTGAATTTACTCAGTGTCAACACTGCATCTGACATTTCCCTTACTGACTTTCCTCGTGAGATTAAAAAAGCACAGCCCCCTCAATTCCTTGCAATGTAACAGAAGTGTGGGCTATTAAAATGTTTTCATTTTTATAGTACTCTAAAGATCCTTTTATGTAGTTCCTCTGGGAGGGTTATTTTGACAACTGGAACTGTATGTATTTTCTCACTTTTGACATACACAAAAATACATGACGTAAATGCCAGGCTGTGTCATTACAGTGCTGCAAAGATTTCTCTCTTAGTACTGTTGAAAGTGGATGTCTAGGTTGTTCCCGAACACCGCTCTGAGACGTCACTCGGGTGGCTGGGATCCTCGGGAGCAGTAACTATGATTTTAACACCCTCACTCCCCTCCACTATCTCCCTCTGAGGTCACACACGTCTCCAGGGCTTGTATTGTCCCTAGAGTTATGTGTAACCTCAGTAAGAGACATAGCGATGTCGAGACAATTCAGCTCAGCACCGCTGCATCCTGTCCTTGCTCCCCCGCCAGGCCCAGAAAGTGAGAGAGAACACAGTGCTGCCGTACTGAAAAAAAAATATTTAAGTATTGTATTGGCCCCTGAAAGTTATACAAAATCACCAATATACACTTATTACAGGAAATGCTTGTAAATGCTTTTTTTCCCTGCACTTACTACTGCATCAAGGCTTCACTTCCTGGATAAAATAGTGAAGTCACGACCCGTCTCCCATAGCTGTGCGGTGTGTGGCTGCTGGAGAGGATGATAGCAGAGGGATGCTCAGTGTCCCCCTCCCATCATCCTCTCCAGCAGCCACAGCCCGCACAGCTCTGGGAGTCGGGTCGTGACATCACCATTTTATCCAGGAAGTGAAGCCTTGATGCAGTAGTAAGTGCAGGGGAAAAAATCCCTTAGGCTATGTTCACACTACGTAAAAGTACGGCCGTTGTTGCCATCGTACTTTATGCAGTGTGGCACACAGCCTATTGTTCTATGGTATCCTGGCCGAAGCGTATATACATCGTGTACGCTCCGGCCGGGATCCCATGATGGGTCACAAATAACTGACATGTCAGTTTTCTGCGGCCACAATTCAATGAATTGCGGCTGTAGGAAACCCTGTCAGTTCACACAGTGAATCGAGCGGCTCCGGTCACTTGCTTCACTGTGTGCTATGGGTAGCTCTGGTGCTGGCGCGCCCTGACGCGCCCGCATCAGAGCTCTACGGCCTGAAAGATCATCCGGCCGGTACTTAAGTACTGGCCGGATGATCCGGCCAGAGACCGGCCGTTCCTGGACGGTCTCATACGCTGTGTGAACAAAGCCTTAATGTGCATAGGGCTGGGCGGTATACCGTGAAAATACCGATACCGTCTCTGGCGTCGGTAAACCGACCTCAACTGCGCCAGGACGGTATTTGCGGTATTTCAGTGCTGCACATGTGTCATAGGACTCCCCGTCCCGCCATGCCTGACAGAGCGCCCCCCAACGGCCCCTGCCCGCTCGTCCCTCAGTGCGCCCTGCACCAGCGTATCTCTCCCCCACCCTACCCGCCGGACAGGCGCTGACCCGCTCCACATACCCGGGAGTGAGCGGCCGGGGGTACATAAACTGTATCTCCTCCTCCCCCTGCCACCCCGCTCAGCATCGGTACGCTTGTGGCCCCGTCGGACGTTTGCACAGGCAGATCCCGGTCTCTGGAGGAGGAGACCGCAGCATCATGTGATGGCGTCCCTGCTGGTGCTGGAGCTGAATAGCGGGATCTAGGGCCGCAGTGCAGATCCCCGATCCCGCTATTCAGCTCCAGCACCAGCAGGTACGCCATCACATGATGCTGCGGTCTCCTCCTCCAGAGACCGGGATCTGCCTGTGCAAACGTCCGACGGGGCCACAAGCGTACCGATGCTGAGCGGGGTGGCAGGGGGAGGAGGAGATACAGTTTATGTCCCCCCCTCTTCTGCCCAGATCCCCCAGCTGCTTCCCCCCCCCCCCACTTCTGCCCAGACTCTCCCCCCCCCCAGCTGCTTCCCCCCCCACTTCTGCCCACATCCCCACCAGCTGCTTCCCCCCCACTTCTGCCCAGATCCCTACCAGCTGCTTCCCCCCCCACTTCTGCCCAGATCCCCACCAGCTGCTTCCCCCCCACTTCTGCCCAGATCCCCACCAGCTGCTTCCCCCCCACTTCTGCCCAGATCCCTACCAGCTGCTTCCCCCCCCACTTCTGCCCAGATCCCCACCAGCTGCTTCCCCCCCACTTCTGCCCAGATCCCCACCAGCTGCTTCCCCCCCACTTCTGCCCAGATCCCTACCAGCTGCTTCCCCCCCACTTCTGCCCAGATCCCCACCAGCTGCTTCCCCCCCCACTTCTGCCCAGATCCCCACCAGCTGCTTCCCCCTTACATAAGGGGTGTGTCATAATTATCGCTCAGTTATCGTTACCGCGGCTACATGTACGATTAACCGCGATAATGATTTAGGCCAATATCGCCCAGCCCTAAATGTGCATTTCCCATAATAAGTGTATATTAGTGATTTGTATAACTTTTGGGGGGCAATACCATACTTTAATAAACTGCAGTATGGGATTCTCAAACAACCCCTTCATTCATTTCTATGGTTTGGAAATTGTGATTCTATATAAAATGATGGGCCAATCCACTTTACATGAAATAAGTTACGGACTCAAGCCAATTGGATGTGTCCCTGGGAGCAGACTAAGGACACAGGGAAGCAGACAGGGAATTGCTAAGTATTACATTTTATTTTTCCTCCTTTTTATTTTGTATTTGATCCTTCATATATTAAAATCTAAAATGTCTATAGTTTTGCTTTGTTGCTCTAGAAACACACACCCACACACTCTGTCCGTGTTACCCGCTTATTGCTAGTAGAGAGGGTGTGTGCTGTCTGGACTTATTGCTCATATTTAATGAGTGACAGCAACACTGGAATATTTGGGTATGTAAAAATGCTTGTTTTGCTTCAAGAATTCCAGACACTCAAGAAAACTTTTTTTTGCTAATACATTGCTTTAATAAAGTTACTTTACATTGTACTTATTTTAGATGGACTGTCGTTTAGTGGCAGCAGGGGCAGCACTGTTTGTGTCAGGAACTGTTATCTAAGCCCTGCAGTTCCCCATCCCATGCTCTGATCTAGCGCTGCCGGACATCGCTTTACAAAGCAGGGGCCGTCAATTTACAGGTTACAATATTTTCAACATACAATGGTCCTTTCTGGGCCAATGTAATGAGACCAGACTCAACATACAATACTACAGACAGTCTGATCAGTGGCACATGTGGAACGCTAAATACAGTGACTGGCTGTCTAGTATCTCCCCCCTAGAGTACAGTGTGATACTACATGTCCTGTGCCGCTCTTTTCCTGTGCCAGGTGAGTGAAGCTTTATTTTATTTTTCTGGGACACAGTGGAATCTGTATAGAACCCTGAAAACGCTCCGGCCCACTACCTAGAAGGTGATTTATAGTTTCCAGTAGCTCTTTCTGACGGTTTTATGTAAGGACTTGCTTTATCAATATTAGTTATCAGTTTATATTTATTAAAATTTTTATATTTTCTTATTTTGGGAGTCTCCAGAACCAATTACCAGTTTTCTATAGAACTTTGGGTGGAAGATACAATATTTTTAACATACAATGGTTGTCCAAATGTTTCTAAACTATGTTAAGTGCTGCAGAATCAGTTGGTGCTACAAATGATACAAAGAAAAGCTTTTCTAGGCCATTATTTGCTTTTCAATTCCAGCAATAGCTGTTTTTTTTTTAATCAGCTCTGCAGGAATGACCGACCGAATGACTGTGTTTTCTGCAGTCGTATCCACTTGCTCTCTTGGCTCCAATAAGACTACACCATATGCACTCAGACATAATCTCATTGTCTGTCATTCATTACAGTGCTAAAAACCTATTTGGAGGAATGAAGGACTGTCTGCTGAACGTACTGTACGTGTTAGGGATATATACAAAAAGGTTCACAGTAGAGAGACCAAATATCCTTAGTGTCTATACAGCACAATACTATTTTGTACCCCTAGGTGTCTCTCTACCAATATACACAGACAAACCCACCAAGATGATAGATACACAAAGTAATTATGGGCATAAGATCTGAATCCTTACAAAAATATTTTATTTACCATGATTATATTAATGACATGATAGAAACAATGTTTAAAAATTATGAATAAAATGTAAGGTTTATTCATAATTTTTAAACATTGTTTCTATCATGTCATTAATACAATCATGGTAAATAAAATATTTTTGTAAGGATTCAGATCTTACGCCCATAATTTCTTTGTGTATCTATGTACGTGTTAGGGGAAGATTAAACGCGCTTATTAGTAATATCCCTCTCTATATTCTTTCTATATTAGTACACTGTAAATGTTAGTAAGCATATAAACAATTAGAAAATAAAGTTGCTTTTATTGTTTGACACAATTACCAAAAGCACTGCAAATACCAAGATTCAAAAGGAACACTACAAAAAAGGTTTTCATAAAGACCTACGAGTTTGTTCACATCACGTTTTGAGCATCTCACAGACACTCATGACAATAAATATTACTGACACATACCTCCAAGGGAAGGCTGCAACCTATCTTTCTGTATAGGCATACAGTCAGATACATTGCCAATAGGTTACCACTGTATCAAAACAATGTAAAAATAAAAGCTGCACCATATGCTTTTTCTAGTTTACTATTTATATGCCATTTGTAGCATCATAGTGACACATTATCAGCTGGATAGAGTGGTTGCACTGGTTTGGGTAAAGGAATCATCTGGTGAGGAAAACTGTTTTATAAATTGCTGCAGATATACAGAAAACAATAAAAAAAGGCTATGCTTACCCCGGTGTCCTCCTAGGGGTCCCCCACTCAAAAATCCTGTCTCCACTTCTAAGTGAACTTGTCTTGTGAGTGACAGCTCAGCCAATCACTGACCGTGGAGCTGTCCCACCTCAGTCAGTGATTGGCTCAGTTAGCTGTCACCACTAAGACAAGTTCAGTTTTGGAATGGAGGCAGGGCTGTTTATCCACAATGATGTCTGCATCTAAGAACTTGTTCAGACATAGTGAGCACCAAGCTGGCGAATAAAGCACATAGCCATGCGGTTCTCCAGGCTCGGAAGATTGGTTGGGGTCTTGTCATTTTTTAAGTGACAGCAACACTTTTGCCACCAACAATGGTGCCTCGGAGGGTAATGTAAGATCCAGAATTCTGCTTTACCAATTGCCAAGTCATGTGAAGCAGATATATAACGCAGATAAATTGTGTGAGTTGGCGAATATACAGTGTAATGTAGGGGTCCAGATGGTGAATGCACTGCACTAATCTCAACCACAGAAGAATACAATGTAGATGGAAATGGGGATGAAGCTGAAGTGACAGGGCTTCTGATCTATCCAGATTATTACACATTTGCAAATTACTGTCTCCCATACAATAAACTCACAGCTAAATGCAGTATTTAAATATTACATAGAGGATAGACGGTCCAGACAGAATTACATCATTTTTTGAACTGATTCTTGCATTTGTAACCACAACTGTGCCACACAGATCCCTGCAAGTGACTTTTGTTTCCTAATGGAGGCATATGTGGAAAAAGATTATCATGTGGGGTAAATGAAATGAAGACATCCATAGTGAGATTTCAGAAGGCTGATTTATGAGGTATATCGTATCAGATGCAAGTGATAACTCATTCACACGTCCATAGAATTCCGTCCGTACATGGATGATGTTCTGCGGGCTGGACCTGGGAGCTCCCAGCATCATGATTAATTATAGTGTTTAAAGCGACTCTGTACCCACAATCTGACCCCCCCCCAAACCACTTGCACCTTCAGATAGCTGCTTTTAATCCAAGATCTGTCCTGCGGTCCGTTCGGCAGGTGATGCAGGTATCGTCCTAAATAGAATACTTTTAAACTTGAAGCCCGTGCCAAACGGGAGTATCTGTGCCCTAACTTTGGCCCACCCCTCCGTCCCTCCTCCCCATCCTCTTCATCATTAGGAATGCCACTGGAACATTTTCTCCATGCTGAACATTGCACAGGTCCTTAACAATCCAGCTCATGTGCCAGGCTGCCACAGGTGGGAAATAGGAGGCAATCTGCCAGGAGCATTCCTAATGATGAGGAGGGTGGGGAGGAGGGACGGAGGGGTGGTGCAAAGTTAGGGCACAGATACTCCCATTTGGCACAGGGCTGCAAGTTTAAAAGTATTTTTTTAGGACAATAACTGCATCACCTGCCGAACGGACCCCAGGACAGATCTTGGATTAAAAGCAGCTATCCGAAGGTACAAGTGGTTTGGGGGGGGGGGTCGGATTGTGGGTACAGGGTCACTTTAAAGGTTTTTGCTAGTGTACTGACACCGCATGATAATACTGAGAGCTTCCAGGTCCAGTCCGCAGAACTCTGTCTATGTACGGACAGAATTCTACAGACGTGTGAATGACCCCTTAAATAGTGTCTGTAAGGAGATTTATGCTCCCTGAACCAGGAACAGGATAAAAAAAAACAGGTTGTTAGTAACAAAATATATATGACATGATGTATAGAGGAGCTTTCACCGGCACTACTCCTGGCACTTAAACCGTCTATACAGCTGGACGTGTAACGGACTAATGTGATTCTACTCCGGGGGTGCTCCTTTTAATATGGAGTATCCAAATGCAATGTCATATGAAGAGACAAAAAGTCAAGGGCACTCACCCGTCAGTAGTGAAGATTTCTTTATTTCATGGTGCAGTAAAATTTCAGGATTGCACACTGATCAGGGCAGACGCCATCCTGTTAGAGCGTGGTCATGATGGCCATTTCGCGCGCATGCGCGCTTCATCGCCACCCGGCACGGGGGGTGACAGGTTCCCTTTAACGATGAACGATCGCTATTGCGAAAGATCTGAAATCGTTCACCCATTTACATGGAAGGATGATCGTTCTTGCAGTCGTCTTGTCGTCGCTATTGCGTTCGTCCCTACTGCGAACGACCGAACAACGTCTTATTCAATGTGAACAATTTGAGAACGAGCAATGATAAAAATAGGTCCAGGTCTTATTAAACGATCAATGATTTCTTGTTCGGTCTTTAATTGTTACCTGGTATTCAACCGAACAATTATCGTTTAGATTCAAAATTGTCTTGTGGAATAGGGCCCTTACTGACTGACACCACACTGCCTGGCCCCATACTTGCTGACTGACACCACACTGCCTGGCCCCATACTTACTGACTGACACCACACTGCCTGGCCCCATACTAAGGGTCCTTTTAGACCAAGCGATCGATTTATGACTTCATAGCTATTTTAAATTTTCTAGAAATCATCATTTAGATGAGCAGATTTGCAAAATCTTGTTTTTTTAATCGTTTGATCATTTCAACGGATTGTTTTGCTTTTGCACAGTACAGACTGTTCAGGGTCCATTTACACAGAAAGATTATCTGTCAAAGATTTGAAGCCTAAGCCAGAAATGGATTTAAAAAGAGGAAAAATCTCAGTCTTTCCTGTATGACCTGATCTCTGTTTATATTCTGTTCCTGGCTTTGTCTTTAAATCTTTGGCAGATAATCTGTCAGATAATCTTTCTGTGTAAATGGACCCTAAGGGGCCTATTCCACGTATGGATAATCAACCTGATTCGGCCGGTTATCGCTCCGTGTAATAAATACAACGATCAGCCGATGACAAAGATCATCGGCTGATCGTTGATATAGGTTTGCACCTATAATTGTCGGGCGCCGACCGCGCATCGCTATGTGTAATAGCAGTACACGGCCGGCGACTGACGATTTACATTACCTATCCAGACTCCAGGGCTCCTCTTGCAGTCTTTTTCTCCCTGGGTCCCGTGCGTTCCAGCTTCAGAGCGGCCTGTCTCAGCCAATCACAGGCTGGGACCGCTGCGGCCAGTGATTGGCTCTGGACCTAGGGAGAAGAAGACTGCAAGAGGAGCCCTGCAGTCTGGATAGGTAATGTATAAAGTTTAAGCAAGGGCTGCAAGGATATCGGTAACGATGTCCATGCAGCCCTAGTTAAACGATAATCGGGCCGTGGAATAGGCCCAGTAAACGAGCACCGATCTACCAGATCGGCGCTCGTTTACAGTTATTATTGGGCCCCCATAGCCCGTGGAGTAGGACCCTTAGACAAAACAATGTAAAAAATATTGGCGAACGACCAGCGACAATTAATGGACTACAAATAATCGCTGGTCGCCTGATGGTCAGCGGCTATTTGCTGGGTGTATAAGGCCCATTCCTGGGCACTCACCCTGGGGTCAGCAGACAAGGCAGGGGTACAGAGCCGCTGTCCTGTGTGCTGTTCTCCCCCGGTACAGTGCTCCTCACAGGGCTGTCAGTGGCAGTATGGCTGTGGCAGTGTCAGTACGGCAGTGGCGGTGGCAGTATGGCAGTGTCAGTATGGCGGCGGCAGCATGGCGGCGGCAGCAGTGCCAGTATGGCGGCGGCAGCAGTGCCAGTATGGCGGCGGCAGTGCCAGTATGGCGATGGCAGTTTGGTGGTGGCAGTGGCAGTATGGCGGTGGCGGTGTCAGTGTGGCGGTGTCAGGGTGGCGGTGGCAGTGTCAGTATGGCGGTGGCAGTATGGCGGTGGCAGTATGGCGGTGGCAGTATGGCGGTGGCAGTATGGCGGTGGCAGTATGGCGGTGGCAGTATGGCGGTGGCAGTATGGCGGTGGCAGTATAGCTGTGGCAGTATAGCAGTGTCAGTATAGCAGTGTCAGTATAGCAGTGTCAGTATAGCAGTGTCAGTATAGCAGTGTCAGTATGGCAGTGTCAGTATGGCAGTGTCAGTATGGCAGTGTCAGTATGGCGGTGGCAGTATGGCGGTGGCAGTGTCAGTATGGCGGTGGCAGTGTCAGTATGGCGGTGGCAGTGTCAGTATGGCGGTGGCAGTGTCAGTATGGCGGTGGCAGTGTCAGTATGGCGGTGGCAGTGTCAGTATGGCGGTGGCAGTGTCAGTATGGCGGTGGCAGTGTCAGTATGGCGGTGGCAGTGTCAGTATGGCGGTGGCAGTGTCAGTATGGCGGTGGCAGTGTCAGTATGGCGGTGGCAGTGTCAGTATGGCGGTGGCAGTGTCAGTATGGCGGTGGCAGTGTCAGTATGGCGGTGGCAGTGTCAGTATAGCAGTGTCAGTATGGCGGTGGCAGTGTCAGTATGGCGGTGGCAGTGTCAGTATGGCGGTGGCAGTATGGCGGTGGCGGTGGCAGTATGGCGGTGGCAGTATGGCGGTGGCAGTATGGCGGTGGCAGTATGGCGGTGGCAGTATGGCGGTGGCAGTATGGCGGTGGCAGTGTCAGTATGGCGGTGGCAGTATGGCGGTGTCAGTATGGCGGTGTCAGTGTCAGTATAGCAGTGTCAGTATGGAGGTGGCAGTATGGCGGTGGCAGTGTCAGTATAGCGGTGTCAGTAGGGCGGTGGCAGTGGCAGTATGGCGGTGGCAGTGTCAGTATAGCGGTGTCAGTATGGCAGTGTCAGTATGGCGGTGGCAGTGTCAGTATAGCAGTGTCAGTATGGCGGTGTCAGTATGGCGGTGTCAGTATGGCGGTGTCAGTATGGCGGTGTCAGTATGGCGGTGTCAGTATGGCGGTGTCAGTATGGCGGTGTCAGTATGGCGGTATAGCAGTGTCAGTATGGCGGTGTCAGTATGGCGGTGGCAGTGTCAGTATAGCAGTGTCAGTATGGCGGTGTCAGTATGGCGGTGGCAGTGTCAGTATAGCAGTGTCAGTATAGCAGTGTCAGTATGGCGGTGGCAGGATCCGGCCACACGCCCCTCACACAGAAGTTGTACAACTCTTCTGTAGCCGTCTGCTCCCTCCACAGCCGCCCCTGCAGCCATGGCCAGGTCGGCCCCTCACAGTTCCCCTCCGCTCTCACCTCAGGACGCCGCCACCTCACACACAACTCACGCCAAAAAGTTCTCAGTCCGGACTGAGATTTAGGCCTACACCGATCCCCGGACTATCCTGCGGGGCTGGCCAGATCCCTGCGCTCACAGCGCCGAGCACACCACACGTACCAGCTGCTGCCAGACCCAGCGCACCAGGAAGCAGTCCCTCCAGGAATCCATCGCCCAGCGGCGCCCACGATCACCGCGCCAGCATGGCCGAGGGGGGAAAAGACGTTGAGTTTGGCGGCGACTCCCCCGCTGCGAGTCCGGCCCCGTCCGTCAGCTCCCTCCGCGGTGCGCGTTCACGACGACAGCATAGGACGCGGTGGGCGCGCACGGGGTGAAGCAGAGGACTGGATCCCGCCCAGCGGCCGAAGCGTCACTTCAATGGGCGTCGTGTGGAGCGAGGAGCCGGGACTTAGTGCGGGCACACGGTGCGGAGGCTGTCACCTCCGTGGCGGCTATGGCGTCCTCCTGCTGCCACCGGCCACCTGCTCAGCCCCTATACAGCCCGTAACTATGTAACCCAGTGCACCACAACCGCAGCAGTGTGACCATGCATCACCTGCACAGAACAGCAGCAGTGTGACCATGCATCACTTACACCAGAACCGCAGCAGTGTGACCATGCATCACTTACACCAGAACCGCAGCAGTGTGACCATGCATCACTTACACCAGAACCGCAGCAGTGTGACCATGCATCACTTACACCAGAACCGCAGCAGTGTGACCATGCATCACCTGTACCAGAACCGCAGCAATGTGACCATGCATCACTTACACCAGAACCGCAGCAATGTGACCATGCATCACTTACACCAGAACCGCATCACCTGAATCAGAACCACAGCAGTGTGACCATGCATCACTTACACCAAAACCGCAGCAGTGTGACCATGCATCACTTACACCAGAACCGCAGCAGTGTGACCATGCATCACTTACACCAGAACCGCAGCAGTGTGACCATGCATCACCTGTACCAGAACCGCAGCAATGTGACCATGCATCACTTACACCAGAACCGCAGCAATGTGACCATGCATCACTTACACCAGAACCGCATCACCTGAATCAGAACCACAGCAGTGTGACCATGCATCACTTACACCAAAACCGCAGCAGTGTGACCATGCATCACTTACACCAGAACCGCAGCAGTGTGACCATGCATCACTTACACCAGAACCGCAGCATTGTGACCATGTATCACTTACACCAGACCTGCAGCAGTGTGACCATGCATCACTTACACCAGAACCGCAGCAATGTGACCATGCATCACACCAGAACCGCAGCAGTGTGACCATGCATCACTTACACCAGAACCGCAGCAGTGTGACCATGCATTACCTGTACCAGAACCGCAGCAATGTGACCATGCATCACTTACACCAGAACCGCATCACCTGAATCAGAACCACAGCAGTGTGACCATGCATCACTTACACCAAAACCGCAGCAGTGTGACCATGCATCACTTACACCAGAACCGCAGCAGTGTGACCATGCATCACTTACACCAGAACCGCAGCATTGTGACCATGTATCACTTACACCAGAACCGCAGCAGTGTGACCATGCAACACTTACACCAGAACCGCAGCAATGTGACCATGCATCACACCAGAACCGCAGCAGTGTGACCATGCATCACTTACACCAGAACCGCAGCAGTGTGACCATGCATCACCTGTACCAGAACCGCAGCAATGTGACCATGTATCACCTGCACCAGAACTGCAGCAGTGTGACCATGCGTCACCTGCAACAGAACCGCATCAGTGTGACCATGCATCACCTGCAACAGAACCGCAGCAGTGTGACCATGTATCACTTACACCAGAACCACAGCAGTGTGACCACGCATCACTTACACCAGAACCGCAGCAGTGTGACCATGTATCACCTGCACCAGAACTGCTGCAGCGTTACCATGCATCACCTGCAACAGAACTGCAGCAGTGTGACCATGCATCACCTGCAACAGAACCGCAGCAGTGTGACTATGTATCACTTACACCAGAACCACAGCAGTGTGACTGGTTGTTCAGACCGCAGCGAGTATATAGTGTGTAGGAACTGCCAGGACCTGCCGGACTCGCAGCGAGAATCTCACTGCGAGTCCGTCCGTGTGAATATACCCTTACACCAGAACCGCAGCAGTGTGACCATGTATCACCTGCACCAGAACTGCAGCAGTGTGACTATGCATCACTTATACAAGAACCGCAGCAGTGTGACCATGCATCACTTACACCAAAACCGCAGCAAACAGAACCACAGCAGTGTGACCATGCATCACTTACACCAGAACTGCAACAGTGTGACATGCATCACCTGCACAGAACACCAGCAGTATGGCCATGCATTACCTGCACAGAACAGCAGCTGTGTGACCATGCATCACCTGCACAGAACAGCAGCAGTGTGTCCATGCATCACTTACACCAGAACCGCAGCAGTGTGATCATGCATCACCTGTACCAGAACCGCAGCAGTGTGACCATGCATCACCTGCACCAGAACTGCAGCAGTGTGACCATGCATCACCTGCAACAGGACTGCAGCAGTTTGACAATGCATCACCTGCAACAGAACCGCAGAAGTGTGACCATGCATCACCTGCATAGAACAGCAGCAGTGTGACCATGCATCACCTGCACCACAACTGCAGCAGTGTGACCATGCATCACCTGCACCACAACTGCAGCAGTGTGACCATGCATAACCTGCACCACAACTGCAGCAGTGTGACCATGCATCACCTGCACCACAACCACAGCAGTGTGACCATGTATCACCTGTACAAGAACCACAGCAGTGTGACCATGCATCACCTGCACCACAACTGCAGCAGTGTGACCATGCATCACCTGCACCACAACCGCAGCAGTGTGACCATGCATCACCTGCACCACAACCACAGCAGTGTGACCATGTATCACCTGTACAAGAACCGCAGTAGTGTGACCATGCATCACCTGCACAGATCTGAGAGAAGTTTCCCAGGTCTGGACCCAGCTTTTTCAGGCACCCTGAGCACAGCAGCATAGAGTTTAAAGGCAGCAGGCTGGCAAGCTTACTGCCAAGCCAATAAAAGCACCTTGCTTCACTACTACTTTAAATTTGCTCATCCCTGTCCCTGTCCGGAGTTGGAGGTCTGCAATTCCAGATAGGATTACGGATGTGTGAATAGAGCATAAGACTTGACTATTTCTTTCTAATTTAAGACACTTTTTTCTATTTTTTTTTTTTTTAATTGTTTTAAATTTTAGTACCATACTATGGGGCGGACATCTTCCCTGAACTGTTTTAACAGCATATAGAGATATGCTTTCCATGGAATCTTTGACTTTTACAAAGGTCATTGTTCCAGGAGAGGAAGGCTGAGCTCTGGGCATCACTTTATTGTGAATAACCTGGTCCTCTCCTATCAATCTCCTGGTGATAACTCCCTGTAGCACATGAAGCGCTGAAGATTAAAGTAATTTTCTGGTTCAATGTTTTTATTAGAATTTTAAACATTTTTATAGAAGGAACATACAGCACAAACATAAGTGCCAACAAATATCATAAACATGTCGAAGCATGGACGGGAGAAAGTGGATAAAAGACTACAGGAACAAAAACATAACCAAAGGATGTGGAGTGCATGGATAAAGACTTGAACCAGCAGTCCTTGGAATGGTAGATTGGAGATAATTAAAGGGGTTTTCCAGCGCTACAAAAACATGGCCACTTTCCCCCTACTGTCCTCTCCAGTTCAGGTGTGGTTTGCAATTAAGCTCCATTTACTTCAATGGAACTGAGTTTCAAAACCCCACCCAAACTGGAGACAACAGTAGGGGGAAAGTGGCCATGTTTTTGTAGGGCTGGATAACCCCTTGGGTGCTGGGTTCACACTATGTATATTTCAGGCAGTATTTGGTCCTCATGTCAGGTCCTCATAGCAACCAAAACCAGGAGTGGATTGAAAACACAGAAAGGATCTGTTCACACAATGTTGAAATTGAGTGGATGGCCGCCATATAACAGTAAATAACGGCCATTATTTCAATACCACAGCCGTTGTTTTAAAATAACAGCAAATATTTGCCATTAAATGACGGCCATCCACTCAATTACAACATTATGTGAACAGAGCCTTTCTGTGTTTTCAATCCACTCCTGGTTTTGGTTGCTATACAGCCTCACAAATACAGCCTCAAATATACATAGTGTGAACCCAGCTTAAAGCACCAAAACAATCAATGTCCAAGAGCATGAAGAAATGTCTGAAAGCACACCTTAGAGCCAGTTTACACGGAGTAAAACTGGCCAAATTCTCCGCCACGGAAACCCACCAGCCTCTGTGTCATACTGGTAGTCTATGGGAGGCTTGCGTGCCTTCTCACTCCGCGTGGAAGAATGGACATGTCCATTCCCCGGAGGCTGGCGGGATTACATGGCGGAAAATTCCACCAGTTTTACTCCATGTAAACTCAGCCTTACAGTGACAGTTATGGTCATTACAAGAACTCTAGATCCACCCCTCAAGCTACTTGCAGGTACAATAAGGTGAATCTGCTCATAGCCCCCATTTACAAGCAAAAGACTGAGGGGAAGATTTATCAAACCTGGTGTAAAGTGAGACTGGCTCAGTTGCCCCTAGCAACCAATGAGATTCCACCTTTCATTCCTCACAGATTCTTTTGAAAATGAAAGCTGATTGGTTGCTAGGGGCAACTGAGCCAGTTTCACTTTACACCATGTTTGATAAATCTCCCTCGGAGTGTAACCAGACCCATATGCAAGGGCCATCTCAAACTCATATAAAGAATTAATAGCTTCTACATATTCCTTATTGGAGGGGAGTGTGCAGGATTTCCAGTATCTAGCCAAAACTATTTTGGCGTGTATGAATAAGAGACAAGCTAAAGGCCTAATATTTGGGGGAAGGGAATGGAGTGGGTGTTGAGAAAAAGGAGAACCATACAAAGTTCTACGGGTATTGCCACTTGGAGTTCTCTGTGTATAATCCTAAAGCAAGAATCCCAGTAAGGCTGAACCTCCCGACATTGCCCTAACAAGTCATATAAAGTACCGCATTCACCACATTTCCTCCAACATCTATTTGGGGCCCCATCATGTGGGCCAATTTTGCTGGGGTCCGTTCGGCAGATGATGCAGTTATTGTCCTAAAAAACTACTTTTAAACTTGCAGCCCTGTGTCAAATCGGCGTGGCCTAGAGTGTGTGTGCCCAAGCCTTGCATTGGAACTCCTGTTCTGGTGCTGGACATTTGTTTTCTCCATTTTAGCAAATCTGGTGCAATACTCTGTACCATTATAGTCTATGGCCCTGTATTCTCAAAGCAGGCTGTTAGTGAGACGGGACCCGGAGACTGAAGCAGGAGTATGTTGAGGGATTGTGGGCACGTAAGCATTGGCTGTTTATTATTTTTAACCCCACAGCAGTTAAACAAGGCCATCACTACATTATCACAACAGAATGAAAATCCGCTGCAAGAATGCAGGGCCATAGACTATAATGGTACAATGATCCGCTGCAAAACTTGTCCCAACAATCCCACAGGAGTTCTCATCTGCTGTGACATCTGCATTCTTGCTGGACTTGGGATGTGCAGAAAAAGCATAACTAATGGTGCTACACTATTTATGAAAATCCCATGGCCACTATGGAAGCTACAACAAAGTGTGTTACACAGCCCCTTCAGCTGTTTTTGACATCCAAACCATCAGTGTCCACCACAAGCAGGCCACATATAGAGGTGAGATCCATATCTTTTAGACAATTATGGTATTCCATAAATGTCACCTTAAAGTGACTGTACCACCAGGCCCAGGCTGAAGCACTGGAGGCGGGCCGACCCACCCTTAGTGGGAGGAAACCCCCGCCCCTCTATGATAGGGTTCCATTGATTCTAATGGAGTCACGTCATGGAGGGGCTGGGGTTTCTTCCCACTGGGGGTGGGTCGGCCCGCCTCCAGTGCTTCAGCCTGGGCCTGGTGGTACAGTCACTTTAAAGTGTCACTGTCGTGAATTTTTTTTTTGCAGAAATCAATAGTCCAGGCGATTTTAAGAAACTTTGTAATTGGGTTTATTATCCGAAAAATGCATTTTTATCATGAAAAAGCAGTTTGAAGCTCTCCCCCCTGTCTTCATTGTTCTCCTATGGAGAGAGCTAAAGAAAAGACCAAAACAGGACAACAAAGAGTTAATCTACAAATCCCTCACCTGATATCTCTTGGGACCATCACCAGTGACCTGTGTGAGCTCGGATTACAGCTGTCACCCAGCTCCGTGCCTGTAATCCTCTGTTATCTGCTTTCTGCTGCCGGCTAACTCCCTCCTTCCTCCTCCCCCCTCCCCTCTCCCTAGAACAGACAGGGGACGTCTCCTGCAACAAGTCACAATTTTCAGATTTTTCAGAGTGGATGAAAAAGAGGAAGGAGGGGGGGACCTGGGAAAAGGCTTTTTACATGCAGATAATGGCAGATTTGGCTAATAAACCCAATTACAAAGTTTCTTAAAATCGCCTGGACTATTGATTTCTGCAAAAAAAAAAAATACGACAGTGACTCTTTAAGGGTAGCTTCACATGTAAAGGATCCGCAGCGCATTTCACACTGTGATTTGCAGCGAAATCCGCTGCGGATCCTGGTATAGTGAAGTTCAATGGGGTCACATATCCACAGCGGAATTTTTATTCCACTGCTGATATGTGACCCGGCACCTTTAACCCCTGGCCGCCCGTAGCCCTGGCCTGGAGCATACATACCGCTGCGGGTATGTGACCCCATAGAATTTCACTATACCAGGATTGGCAGCGGATTTCGGATCCGGTGGATCCAGTACGTGTTAAGGCACCCCAAGGGTGGGTTCACACGTACTGTATCCTCAGTGGATTTCACGCTTGATTTGCAGCAAAATACGCTGCGGATATCTTTCCTGTCAGTTTCAATGCGATTACATACTCGCAGCGGGATTGTCATGTTAACCCCCCTGCCACCCGGAACATACTTTACCTGATCCTCGCTCCGGCTGCATCTGAGGCTCCTGGCTCCCAGAGGTCCCGCCCAGCCAATCAGTGACTGCGGCGAGGCTTTGCACTGATTGGCTGAGCAGGACCTACGGGAGCCTGAAATGCACAGACAGGATCCACAGCAGACCTGCAGCAGATTTGATGCTGTCTTCACTTATTCAGTCAAATCTGTGGCTCTGCATCATCAAATCTGCTTCGGATTCTGTACGTGTAAAGCTACCCTGAAACTGACAGGGAAGGTATTCGCAGCGGATTTTGCTGCAAACTCGCAGCATGAAATCCACTGCGGATACGGTACGTGTGAATCCACCCTCAAAGAGAGTCTGTTAACAATTTTTAGATATATGTACAAAAGTCGTGAAGGGGAGAGGGATGATACCTGGTGTCTTGATTATGCCACTAGCATGATTGCAAAAAATGTTAGACATCCCGGCTGCCATGGATAATCAGGAGGAGCACTTAAAGGGGTTGTCCAGCGGGAAAAAAAATTAAAATCAACTGGTGTCAGAAAGTTATATAGATTTGTACATTACTTCTATTTAAAAATCTAAAGTCTTCCCATAATTATAAGCTACTATATGTCCTGCAGGAAGTGTTGTTTTATTTACATTCAGATACAGTGCTCTTTGCTTACATTTCTGGCTGAGACAGGAACTGTCCTGAGCAGGAGAGGTTTTCTATAGGGATTTGTTACTGCTCTGGACAGTTCCTGTCTCGGCCAGAGATGTGAGTATAAAGCACTGTGTCAGACTGTAAATAAAACATTTCCTGCAGGACATATAGTGGCTTATAAGTATGGGAAGACTTGAGATTTTTAAATAGAAGTAAATACAAATCTGTATAACTTTCTGACACCAGTTGATTTGAAAGAACTTTTTTTTTTTAGCTGGACAACCCCTTTAAGCCTAAACTTTTTGTAATAAGAGCGGCATTCTTATTGGAGGCCAGAGGAACTCCATATTCTGAACAAGAAGAATCTTCCTCCTGGGCACTTCTCTTGGATGTAGATGGGAGATAAAACATTTTTGTCAGTCATGCAACTTGTATGACAGACATCCGGTATCATTACACTCCCTGCCTTAAACTCTTTATAAGCTTGACAGCAGCTGACAGATTCCCTGTAATGTCTCTCAAGCAACTGTAAAAACTCTTGAAATAATAAAGAGAATACGTGCAGTGGAATTTCTTTTGAGCTGAGCTAAAAGTAGCTCTTTTGATTGACGGATAACCTTAGAAGTCTGGTGTGTCCTATTTGCTTGCTATGATTATTACAGGGCTGCACACCCATGATTGTAGGCATTACACCAATCTTAAATTGGCCATAACTATAAGATATGACATAAGATAAAGGGCATTGGCTAACAATTCTATGAGTATATTGAGCTTTCAACTGTCCTTTGCCCCTTTCTGTGGCTCCTGCCCTCAAATTGACATAGATGAATTACTGTCAAGTCAAGGATGGCATCAGCACCCAGCAAACCTAAGCCTGATGGGAATAGCAAAATATGACTCAAGGTGGCCATACACCTAAGGCTATGTACACACACAGTATTTTGGTCAGTATTTTGCATCCAAAACCAGGAGTGGATTGAAAACACAGAAAGGCTATGTCCACAAACTGTTCAAATTTAGTGGATGGCCGCCATTTAACCCCTTAAGGACAGAGCCTGAAATGGCCTTAATGACAGAGACAAATTTTATGAATATGACCAGTGTCACTTTATTCATTAATAACTTCGGGATGCTTTTACCTATCCGGCTGATTCTGAGATTGTTTTCTCGTGACATATTGTACTTTACATTTCTGGTAAATTGGAGTCGATACTCATAACAAATCTTTATGAAAAAAAACCAAATAATGTGAAAAAATGTGAAAAAAAGCATTTTTCCAACTTTGAAACTTTTTTGCGTATACAGAAAGTGGTTATACCACATAAATTATATATTAAATAGCATTAGCAACATGTCTACTTTATGTTGGCGGCATTTATTAAACTATCTTAAATTTTTTTTAGACGATAGGAAGCTTAAAACATTAGCAGCAAATTTCCAAATTTTCAGTAAAATTTCAAAATCAGATATTTTTAGGGACCTGTTCAGGTATAAAGTGTATTTGAGGGGCCTGTATGTTAGAAAGCACCACAAAGCACCCCATTTCAGAAACTGCACCCCCCAAACTCTGCAAAAGCATATCCAGAAAGTGTTTTAACCCTTTAGGGGAGTCACAGAAATAAAAGCTAAGTGTGTAAGGAATTTTGAAAATTTTTATTTTCTGTGCAGAGATTTTATTGTAATCCAATATTTTTCATAATTATAAACCTATTACCAGAGAAATGCACCCCAATAATTATTGTCCCGTTTCTGCAGTTTATAGAAATACCCCATATGTGGCCCTATTGCGCTATTTGACGCAACCACAAGCCTCAGATATAAAGGAGCGCCTAGTGAATTTCAACGCCTCCGTTATATTTGGTCATTTTTGACTGTACCACTTCAGGTTGGCAGAGGCTCTGGGATGCCAAAACCTAAAAAACACCCCTAAAGGGACACCATTTAGAAAACTACACCCCTCAAGGAATGTAACAAGGGGTGCGGTGAGCATTTGGACCCCACAGGTGCTTCACAGATTTTCCGAACAATATGGCGTGAAAAAAGAAAAATTTATTTTTTACACTAAAACGTTGTTCTAGCCTTCAATTTTTCATTTTCTTAAAGGGATGAGGCAAAAAAAGACACAAAATGTGTAGCGCAGTTTCTCCCGAGTACGGAAATACCCCACATGTGGCGATAAAGTGCCAAGGGGGCGCAGGACGAGCCTCCAAAGGGAAGGAGCGCCAATTGGCTTGGAAGCCGAATTTCACTGAAAAGGATTTCAAGGGCCATGTCGCATTTACAGAGCCCTCGTGCTGCCAAGACACTGGAAACCCCCCACAAGTGACCCCATTCTGGAAACTACACCCCTCAAGGAATCTAACAAGGGGGGCAGTGAGCATATGGACCCCACTGGTGACGGGCACAAATGTGGAACAATGTGACGTAAAAGTAAAAAATTTCATTTTTTCACTTTCATGGCACAAATGTGCCCATCATCAAGGGGTCCATATCCTCACTGCACCCCTTGTTAGATTCCCTAAGGGGTGCAGTTTCCAGAATGGGGTCACTTGTGGGGGGTTTCCAGTGTTTTGGCAGCACGAGGGCTCTGTAAATGCGACATGGCGTTCATTATCCATTCTAGCCAAATCCAACCTCCAAAATCCAAATGGCGCTCCTTCCCTTGGGAGGCTTGCCCTGCGCCCACATGGCGCTTTATGTCCACCTGTGGGGTATTTACGGACTCGGGGGGAAATTGCTCTACACATTTTGTTTTTTTCCCTCTTTTAACCCCTTGTGAAAATGATAAATTCAAGGCTAAACCAACATTATAGTGTAAAAAATGTAATATTTCATTTTCACGCCACATTGTTCCACATTTGTGCCCGTCACCAGTGGGGTCCATATGCTCACTACACCCCTTGTTACATTCCCTGAGGGGTGCAGTTTCCATAATGGGGTCACTTGTGGGGGGTTTCAACTGTTGGCAACACAGGGGCCTTTTGAATGCAACATGGCCCCTCGAAATCCATTCCATCCAAATCCAGCCTTCAAAAACCAAATGGCGCTCCGTCCCTTCGGAGGCTTACCCTGCACCCGAATGGCGCTTTATGTCCACATGTGGGGTATTTCCGTACTCAGGGGAAATTGCGCTACACATTAAATGTTTATCTTTTAACCCCTTGTGAAAATGAAAAAATCATGACAAGATTAATGATTTAGAGTAAAAATTTTACAAAAATTACACTAAATGTTAGTCTAGCCTTGATTTTTTTCCATTTCCACAAGGGGTTAAAAAAGAAAATGAACACAAAACATGTAGGGTAGTTTCCCCTGAGTACGAAAATACCCCACATGTGGGCATAATGTGCCATATGGGCACAGGGCAAGTCACCAAAGGGACAGAGCGCCATTTAGAGGCTGGAATGGAGGATGGAGGCCATGTCGCAATTACAAAAGCTCCTGTGCTGCCAGGACAGTAGAAACCCCCGACAAGTGACCCCATTCTGGAAACTACACCCCATAAGGAATCTAACAAGGGATGCAGTGAGCATATGGACCCCACTGGTGACGGGCACTTACGTAGAACATGTGCCGAGAAAATAAAAAATACAATTTTTTTCATTTTCACGTCCCAAATGTGGCCGTCACCAGGGGGCCATATCCCCTATGCCCCCCTTGTTAGATTCCTTATCCGGTGTAGTTTCCAGAATGGGGTCACTTGTGGGGGGTTTCTACTGTCCTGGCCGCACAGAGGCTTTGTAATTGCATCATGGCATCCTCTAATGGGAATGGTGGCCATACCTACTTAGCTGGGGAAAAGGGACAATTCTAATTTATTTGGGGGTATTAGGCCAATTATTAGTTTATAAGGTTGAAAATGACAGGTGTCCATCAAACTCAACCTGTGTTGATCCAGAGGAAGGCAAAAACCCCTCGTGAGGCAGACGACAGTAGCCTCATCACAGGGGAAAAATTCCTTCCCGACTCCATAATGGCGATCAGAATAATCCCCGGATCAACGTGACCCTTGAAATAGGAATAAGGGACAGAATTTAGAAAATGTAGAACCCCAATGACGTGTGGTGTGCCTTGGAGCGATCCAGTATGCAGAGGCCGGGGGGATCAGGACAGGTGTCACACTGGTAAATGGTGTCCTTCCTGATCCCCCTGTTACGCCACACTCTGCACTTCTTCTGGGGTCTCCCTTTCTCCAGTGTGGGGGACGTCACCTGGAAAATGTTGTCCTGGTGAGATACGGGGTCCCTCATATCCAGAAGTGCTGGGTCCGCTCCATGGCTGCTAAATATTAGGGTTCTATTACTACTTCTGATATTTTCGGATCGTGCCGCAAGCTACAGTAGCTCAGGCAGCGAGGGACCGGAAGAGGGGGTGCTGGTATAAAAGTTATCCCCGTACGGGTGGTAACCTTTATCCAGCAGTGGGAAGATCAGTTCCCGGACGATCTTCCCACTTGTTCCGAGGATGGGGGGGGGAGGGGGCATCTGGGGGCTGCATTCGGGTGTCCCTTCCTACATACACTCTAAGGGTACGTGCACACTGCGGAATCGCGACAGATAACCCTTCGTGCATTCCGCAGTTGGCACCCGCCGGCGGACTGATGCAGGCGCACGTCTCCACACGTGTCATAGACTCCATTCTATGCATGGGCGAATTCCGCTCCCCGTCCAACGTGTTCATTCTTTGGACGGACGATGGAATCCGCCCATGCATCACATGGAGTCTATAACACGGGCGGAGACGCACGCCCGCATCAGTCCGCCGGTGGGTGCCAGCTGCGGAATGCACAAAGGGTTATCCTTTGCCATTCCGCAGTGTGCACGTACCCTAAATCTGTAAGTGTACCCTGAGGTACTCTCACAGAGTTTGTAGAATTTCACTCCATACCGTCATCTCTTATTGGGACGGTACTGGCGGAAAAGACGTGTCTGGGGGGGCAGCGTACGCTATGCTACCCCCAGACACGTCACTGGATGATGAGGATGATGAGGATGAATGGAGGAAAGAAGGACCCCCCCATTCATCCTCACTGGCTGTTTCGGTGTCGGAGGCAATAATAACGTATCCCTCTGACGCCGAAAACACCCTGGGGGCCATCTTTATACGGGGATTGGTATATGGGGTATGTAGTGGTGTAGTGTCAAACTTTATTCAATGTAGTGTGTTGTAATGTAGTGTTTTTTACGTGTGTTTTTTTACAGTAAGTATATAAAAAAAAAAACTACGCCAACAAAGGAGTTGCTGATAAATGCCGCACTTATGTGCGACACTTATAAGCAGACCGTGGCAGTAGAATATAAAAAAAACACCCTACGCCAAAAAGGAGGAGTTGCTGATTAGCAGCGCACTTTCGTGCGATGCTGATCAACACTCAGCGGCGATAGGGTGCGGAAAATAGAAAAAAAAAAATTGAAAAAAAACCCAAAACTTTTTCTACATTCTGAACATCCCTGTAGCTGCTGATAAGTGTATTACACATATCAGCCGCTAGAGGGCAGCAGAGCGCAAAATACGGAAAAAGCCGACACTGGAGCCGAAAATAGCCGAGAGAAGCCGAACGTGACGTCACGGAGGAAGCCGAAGACCCGAACGAACACGAGGTCGCCGCGAACCCGGAAGACGCAGATCAGGAGCCCGGGACAGGTGAGTAATGTACAAATACCTGCTCTGGACCCCTCGGCTACCTAGCCGAGGGGTCCAGGGCAGGTATTTACTATTTTGTGGGACTCTGATCACCGTGCCACCGGCCCGATCGTCGTGAACGGCCGGCCGGTACCGGACAGCCGTTCACGGCGATCGGGCCGGTGGCACGGTGACCACCATTTTTACAGTCCTCGGACAGCACCTACCGCCATTTTTTTCTGGGTCATCGGGTCACCGATGACCCGGAAAGGTTCCGATCGCCGCTATTGGCTGATCTGAATTGATCAGCCTATAGCGGCGATCGTAAGCACGGGGGGTGTTAACCACCCCCCCGTGCCGTGAAGCTAAGATGGCCTGCTATGATTTATAGCAGGCCATCTTCCCCGATCGCTGTGTGCGAACACGCAGCGATCGGGGAAACATCGGGCGTAAATTTACGCCCTGATGCGCCAAGTACCAAGGCGCGAGGGCGTAAGTTTACGCCCGATGTCGTTAAGGGGTTAATGGCAAATGATGGCCGTTATTTCATATGTTCATTGTTTCATAGTTTTAAAATATCTTCAACTATTCGCAAATAAATGACAACTATCCACTCAAATTCAACAGTGTGAGAACATAACCTTTCTGTGTTTTCAATCCACTCCTGGTTTTGGTTACAAAATACTGAGCAAAAATACTGTGTGGGAACATACTATAGCCTTAGGTTGGTGCATTTTGGCTCCAAAAATGTAAATTAATGTATCCTTTCCAGGCATGATGGTAACTGTAGTCTTGCAATAGCTGGAGGGCTGCAGGTTTGACATCTGTGATCTACATGTTGCGCCACATTTGCCACTAGGCACTCGTGGCCCGATGCCTAGGGCGGCCCCCTGCGGGGGGGGGGGGGGGGGGGGGTGGCACCTTGAGGGGGTAAAAATTTTTTTTTTACCCCATGGTCTCCAGTGAGTGGGCGGGGCCATGAACGTCAGGGTTAAGCCATGGTCGCCGTGGGAGATGGTGTGGAGCGTTGACGGCTCTTCCTTCACTGATGGAGCAGGCAGCACAGCTCACAGCTTCCCTGCTCCTCCCTGCTCCCTGCAAGTAGCTGCCCTGGAAGAGAGGACAGACCGCCCCCTCCTGCCTGGTCTGAAGGAGACCACCACCATCTGCCATGGCCTAGGTAAGGAAAATGCAGGGGGTTGCAGGTGACAGGGGGTGGGGCCAAAGTTGCAGAGGCGGAGTCTCGCAGGGCTGGGGGCATCCACTAGGCCTAAACAGTATCTGGGTATCTGGGTGGGATCTTTATTATGAAATATACAGTGTCCCCTCTCCCCTGCACCATGGCCTAGCAAGCAGTATTGTGAGGGGGGAGGGGATCCTGTACCCCTTCCCATGTACTTTTCAGGGTCCAGGCACTGAACAGTACATTGGGGGGGGGGGGGGGGGGGGTCTTCAGCAGAAAGCAGCATCTCAGATCTAAGGGAAGGAAGCTGAATGGATAATAACAATTATGGAATGAATTGTTAGTCTCAGCATGGGCAGCAATATATGAAAAGTTATGTTTGAGTAGAATAACCCTTTAAGGACTGCATATTATGTTGACATTTCCACTGTACTATTAGCTAAAACAACACAAAAATATTGAGCTGTTTGGCTAATGGAGCCTAACAAGAAACAGAGGATTCATCTCATTTCGTCTTTCTCACTCGTGACTTGCAAAAAGATGTCAGTGACTAGTGGTCCATCAGTCACTTGGTAGAAAAAGCAAGGAACGGCGGGGGGAACACTTCCCTGATGAATTCATAACTATGAGTCTGCGCTATTGTTTGTTTTTCTCCATTAGACAAAGAGCACAATATATGTTGTACCAGTATTATAGTGAACGAGTCTCTGTAATGTGACAGATCCGCAATAAAGAACTTTATCTGATGAGGCAATGACATGCCTTTTAAATTGATCCTTCACATCATACTGGTTCATATGAACTGCGGAATCAACCTAAATTCTCTTTTCTGCCCAAAAATTTTTGACATGATCTAAAGGCCCTAAACATATCTAATCATTACATGATGGTTCAGTTGTTGAATTATGAATAAATGCTGACAGCTGATGAGTACAAAGGCTCCATGTCAGTGCAGCCCTGCCCACATGATTATCAAGAGTGCTTCACAGTGGGGTCGGAGCTCTGTGACATTGGCAGTGGCAGGAAAGCAAGGAAGGTAAGTATTGTTTTTTTTTAATTTATAGCACCTGCCTGAGCACAAATGGAAAACAACATACTCCGCAGGACCCCCAATTTATTCCTGTACAAAATATGGTAAAATATGCTGTATTACACAAGTGTACTCTTGTCCACATGCTCAAGTTCCCTAGTGGGACCAAAACAATCTAATAAAGACTAGAATTTCCAAATGTATACCAATTGATGGCATCTATCCTACATAGACTCCCATTGTAAAAACATATATAGCAGGGGTACTCAACAACTTTTAGTGAAGGTCCACTTACCGGAGTCTATTGTTAGGTGAAGGTCCGAGCTGAACATCAGTAGGAAACGTGTTTTAATAACTTTTCACAAACGTTGTAGAACTATTTACAAACAGAGTTGATGCTTCTTAGTGGGAGAACTGGCATTTTTTCTCTCTCACCAGTCCTTTGAAATTAGGTACAAAGGGGGTGACTGCCATTCGAACAGATTGATGCAAATGCTCATCTGTGATCTGAGTGCGGTACTTGTTCTTCACCAGATTCATTGTGGAGAATGCAGATTTGCATGTATATGTAGAACCAAACATAGTAAGAACACTGACTGCAATTTTTTGTAGCAGGGGGTATTTAGCTGGGATAACAAGTTTTGTCCAGAATGTAATTGAGTCACAGTCATTAAACTGAGCTTTCAGAGCTGCATCTTCTTGCAGATCAATTATTTCAATCTGTAGAGTAGCTGAACTTGCCCATGTAAAAGAATCATGGGCCTCAGCAGCAAACTGGCCAACATTTTTAACCAGATAAGGATTTTTAATGCACAGCAATATTTCCTGTCCAATTGTGAAATCTTGGAATCTACTTTGAAAATTGTCAATAAGATTCTGCATAAAGCCCCCATGGTTACAGAAAACACTTTCTTTGGTGTTTGCTTCTTGGATATGTTCCTTAAGCTTTGGAAAATGAAGCAAGGTCTCTTGCATATCACAATAGAAAAGCTGTAATTTCCTCTGAAAAGCCCTCACTGCTTCCATCAGGTCGAATATAGTTTGATTTTTGCCCTGCAGTTTTACATTTAAATCATTTAAATGGCCCGTAATATCAGCTAGAAAAGCAACAATTTCCATGCTGTCTTTGTTACGGAGAAATGTCAAATATTCTTTTGCTTTTTCAGTCTTCTGTTCAGCTAAAAATGTCTCCAGCTCATTCCGAATGCTCCAGAAGCGTTCTAAGACTTTTCCCTTACTAAGCCATCGGACATTGTTGTGGACAAGTAGATCACTAAATGCAGCATTGACCTCAGAGAGAAAATCTTTAAGCAGACGATGCTGAAGTGCTGAAGGAGCCCGGAGAAAATTAATCAACTTCATAACATTTTCCATAATATTTGCATATTTTTCCCCCAAATTGGCACACAAGATAGACTGGTGTATAATACAGTGATAGGAGATCAAGCTAGGATTGAGTACTTTGAGGCGGGCCACCAGCCCTTTCTCTTTTCCTATCATAGCAGGAGCTCCATCGGTTGCAACTGAAATCACAGAATCCAAGTTGATGCCCCTGTCTTTCAGGATTTTTGTTATTGCTTCAAAGATATCTTCCCCTCTTGTATGGGTGTGAAGTGCAGTCATGCC
The DNA here is from genome assembly GCF_027789765.1 of Dendropsophus ebraccatus. Classification (NCBI taxonomy): domain Eukaryota; kingdom Metazoa; phylum Chordata; class Amphibia; order Anura; family Hylidae; genus Dendropsophus; species Dendropsophus ebraccatus. The sequence continues at coordinate 68,245,941 of NC_091459.1, forward strand.
AAGCAGATCCTCACAAAAAACATTTTGTGTCTTATCATAAAACCTTACAAATACCATGAGCTGGGCATTATCAGTGGCATCACAGGATTCATCCACAGCTAAGGAAATACAATCTGCCATTTTAACTTTAAGCTGAAGCTGCGAGAGCAGATCTTCCGAAATTATTTCAGTTTGGCGTGCTGCCGTAGAATCAGATAAGGGAATTTGTTTTATTTTCCCCTGAAATTCTTCTCTCTGTTTGCCTTCAAACATGGTGCCTACAACTTCGACCATACATTCCTTAACTACCTCTGCATCCGAAAATGGTTTCTTGTGTTTACCTAAAATCCAAGCAACCCTCAGTGATGCTTCTGTCGTTTTTTCCTGTTGGGATAGAGAGCTGACAAGCCGCTTTGTAGATGCTTCATATGAAGCAGTCAAGGAACTAATTTTTTTTGCCCGTATCTCCGAATTTAGAGGGTAATTCTGTTCAAAACTTCTATGTTTTGTTTCATAATGTCTTTTTACATTACTACTCTTTATCAGGGCCACTGTTTCATTGCATATTAAACACAGTGGCTTTGGCTGAGCTGCATTCGTGAGAATAAAACAGTATTTATCTGTCCATTCAGATTTAAAATCTCGATTTTCTGAATCTACTTTTCTTTTTTTTAAAGCACTAGCCATGGCTTATTACATGTTGCAGGGGCTTGACTTTGCTAGCCAATTATGGACCTCTAGCCTACCAAGCCACAAATAGGGGTGACTGAGCAAAATTGTCCGTCTGACAACACTGTGCTATGCTGCAATTTCCTCTGACCACACTGTGCTATGCTGCAGTTTATTCTGACAACACTGTGCTATTCTGCTGCTCTGCTGATAGATATGGCCTAAAAAAAATAATTGATTATTATTTTTAACTTTAGTTTCTCTCACACAACCAATCTCATCCCCGGCTTGCTTCACTGACACTTCATACTCATCAATCCCAGTATAAAATGGCACCTTCTCGTTATGCCTGTGTAGCTCTCCCAGCCATTGCCTTCCTGTCTGATTGGTGCAGGAGGCAAGAAGTTACAACATCCCTCCTCCTCTGCTGCATTAGCTCCAATGGCTGTAGCCAGGGCCGGCTCCAGGTTTTTATGGGCCCTAGGGCAACAGAGCCTCAGTGGGCCCCCTTGGAGCAAATCATGTGGCGACAGTAAAACAGCAGGTACCACAGAGACCCCAATATTTTATTTAGCTCCTCATGCAAATATTATTCCCATCATACCAGTAGTGACAAAATGCCAGACACTATGACCAATATTAGTTATAAAGTATGAAAAGAGTAATATTTCTATACAAATCACCATCAACTGAAACTGAACAAATCCAGCATACCAAAACCTATATATTGTCAATAATACCAGTAAACAAGAGGGAATATCATCATCATGCATATTACCAGTCCACCCCTGTTATTGTTCAAATAACTGTATACTGAGAACAATGTTACCCATGACATCAGTATACATTTTTAGTATCGAACAAATGCTAGCCCCACTCCAGCTCAGACCAGGAAGCGGCAGCGGGATAGGGGAATGGGGCAGTGCAATCCTGGACCCGGCGCTGGAATCAGGGAGGTTAGGGCCGGCGGCCTCTATATCCACCCCTGCTTGCCATACACAAAAAATAACCCTGGCCCGGAGTACCTCTTTAAGTCTACTGTCATTATTAGGGGGTCTCAGTACAGACTGGGGAGGGCAAGAGCCTCTTCTGAGGGTGCGTTTACACAGAAAGATTTATCTGACAGATTTTGGAAGCCAAAGCCAGGAATGGATTTGAAAAGAGGATAGATCCAAGTCTTTCCTTTATGACCTGATCCCTGTTTATAGTCTGTTCCTGGTTTTGGCTTCACAGATCTGTCAGATAAATCTGTCTGTGTAAATGCACCATTAGGGTCTATTTACACAGTAAGATTATCTGACAAAGATTTAAAGCCAAAGCCAAAAATGGATTTGAAAAGAGGAGAAATCTCAGGCTTTCCTTTGTAACCTGATCTCTGTTTATAGTTTGTTTCTGGCTTTGGCTTCAAATCTTTGGCAGATAATCTGTCAGATAATCTTTCTGTGTAAATGGACCCTAAGATCTCTTAATAATGACAGTAGACATCTGCTTGTTAGTTAAAGTGTCTTTATTTATTTAATTCATTTGACTTTACAGTTTGAAATAAAGAAGATGGGACTACTATGGAGAGAAGGGTTTTTGCTTTTTTTAAATATAATAAAAAGGTTAACAAGGGTTCTCTAGGAAGTTTTATTTCAATAAAGAGCTTTTTAAAGTTGTTGTGTTTTTTTTTCTTACTTATTTTTGGCTTAAAAGTGGTTCATTACTAAACTGGGGTTTAGCGTTAGCCAGTAAAATGGCTAACACTAACCCCCACTTATTACCCTGGTACCCACCGCCACCAGGGGTACCGGGAAGAACCAGATACCGTCAACCCTGGAGTGTCAGAAACTGACGATCCAGGAATAGACGTCAGCAGGCTGGTATTGTTAGGCTGGCAATGACCAAAATAAATGGCCCTTGCCACCCTGATAGTGTCAGACTGCTGCTGCTTGGTTTTGTATCTGTCTGGTTATGGAAAAAGGGGAACCCATGCATTAATTTAATAAATAAATAAATAAATAATAATAAATAAATAAAAATGGGTGGGGTACCCCCTATTTTCTATAACCAGCCAGATACAAAACAAAAGCAGCAGCAGCCTGACACTATCAGGATGGTAAGGGACACTTATTTGGCTGTTGCCAGCTTGATAGTGTCAGGCTGCTGCTTGGTTTTGTATCTGGCTGGTTATGGAAAAAGGGGGGACCCCATGCATTAGTTTAATAAATAAATAATTTAAAAAAATTGCGTGGGGTCCCCCCTATTTTCCATAACCAGCCAGATACAAAACCAAGCAGCAGCAGCCTGACACTATCAGGGTGGCAAGGGCCATTTATTTTGGCCGTTGCCAGCCTAATAATACCAGCCTGCTGCCGCCCAGTCCTGGATTGTCAGTTCCTGACACTCCAGGCCTGACGGTATCTGGCTCTTCCCAGTACCCCTGGTGGCTGTGGGTACCGGGGTAATAAGTGGGGGGTTAGTGTTAGCCATTCTACTGGCTAACGCTAAGCCCCAGCTTAGTAATGGACGCCATCTATTAGATAGCTTTCACTACTAAGCCAAAAATAAGTAAGAAAAAAAACACAACTTTAAAAAGCTCTTTATTGAAATAAAACTCCCCAGAGAACCCTTGTTAACCTTTTTATTATATATAAAAAAGCAATAGTCTTCTTTCCGAAGTAGTCCCGTCTTCTTCTTTAACCTGTAAAGTAGATAAATAAATAATGACACTTTCACTTACTGTTAGTATTAAGGGGTCTCAGCAGAGGCTCTTGCCCTTCCCAGCCTGTACTGAGGCCCCCTAATACTAACAGCAGACAATTACATACCCCCCTTCTCTCCCCCCTCAAGAATACTCACCAGCAGGGAGCTCTGTCCTGGCTGCTTGCTGAAGGCTCGAGTGACAACTGCGCGCGCCGCTGTGGAGGGAGCGAGTGACGTCACGCAGGAGCGCGGCGTCAGCTACGCGACCAGCCAGGGGAGAGGATCCGGAGCCTAGAGGGAGTCTCCGGGGGGGGGGGGCGGGGGAGGGATGCGAGTCTCCGGGGGGGGACTAGTGGATGCTAGTCCCCGGGGGGGGGGGGGGGGGCGGTGGAGGGATGCGAGAGGGGGCGGGATGCTAACAGCGGCCCGATATTAGTGGCCGGGTGCCTGAACGCTGCACCTGCGTTCTGTGCTGGGGCGGACAAGTGCCGAGGGGGCCCTCGACACTTGCCCGAGCCCTGGGGTCCGGACAGCTGGCCTCCGCGGTCCGCTAGTTGAGGACCCCTGATATATAGCATGGTATAATTTTTTACTGCAACCAGAGCACCTATGGGAATGTTTACTGTACATGCCAGGAGAATTACTGCCACATATGACAAATGGGCCCTGCTAAAGGGGTTATCCAGTGCTACAAAAACATGGCCACTTTTCCCCCTACTGTTGTCTCTAGTTCAGGTGCAGTTTGCAATTAAGCTCCATTTATGAAGGTTATTAGTCTTGTGCTGGTCAAAAACAAAGAGACTAAACACTGAGTGAATAGAGTGTCACAGCTCTCTGTGCCTGCCAATTACATGACTGCCTTCTCTGTGAGCGCTTAGATGACCTGGGAAACACTGGACTTCCTGTGTTTAGATTCTTAAAAATAATAGTCAGAGTCAGAACACAGGAAGTGCCATGTTTTCCATGATAACTGGAAAAGAAAATAATGAATGTAAATTACAAACTTGCTTTATATCACATTTACTGTTAATTTTTGAATTTATAACTGCCAGTTACACTCTAAACTTACAGTTGAATTTACTACAAAATTTAGAGATTAAAGGGAATTTGTTAGGTCTGTACCAAATACAGAGCTGCACACATGGGTAGATAGATAATAGGGAAATAAAAGTTATAAAATAGCATTTTTCCTTGGAAGCTGAAGTGGCACAGAGATGATGCTAAGCCACCACATGCACAGCTCCTCTGCATCGCTCCCTCCCTTCCTTGGCTAATTAATGAATACAAAAAACAGCCATGAGCATAGATTCTGAATCACTACAAAGTTTATTTATCACAATTATAATGATGACATGATAAAAAATAATATAAAAATATCACTAAAAAGTATTTAAAAACAACCAGATACAATACATATAAAATAGACAACAACATAGGCTAAATGGGTGGTCAATGTAAAGAGTATGTCCCAATGGTATGTCCTCCCTCAAAGTAAACCTGCTATCCCAGCAATTTTATGGCTCAAGACACACCGGAGGTAATCATAAATCGTATCAACACTCACCCATTTCTCCTATGAGGGTCACAGCTGTTGTTGTCTATTTTATATGTATTGTATCTGGTTGTTTTTAAATACTTTTTAGTGATATTTTTATATTATTTTTTATCATGTCATCATTATAATTGTGATAAATAAACTTTGTAGTGATTCAGAATCTATGCCCATGGCTGTTTTTTGTATTCATCTTTATGGTGGGTTTTTCTGGTAATTGAGTAGAGTGACACCCATAGCTATAACTAATTAGTAAGCTGTACTGTGATTAAGGGTGATTAAGTCCCTCTACCGTGAACCTTTCTGTATATACTTGGCTAATTAATGTTTAGGGCTAGAGTCCTATACAATTAGTTAAGACAGGGAGGGTATAGGAGTAAGGTGGCATTCATGCTTTGGCTCAGCATCGCTTCTGTGGCACTTCAGCTTCCAAGGAAAAACACATTTTTATAACTCTGCAAATGGCCATCAGCAAAGACAAAGGCATCATTTGTTTTATCTCACTATGACCTATCTGCCTGTGTCTGCAGTTCTCTATCTGGTACAGACCTAACAGATTCCCTTCAAATTGCAAAACAAGTTCCTCACTGCACTGCAGAACCAGGAATGCTGCCAACTAAGGAAAGGTGATATTTTTTACCCTCCCTTTCAACAGTGCACTTTGTGTGCATAACAGCTTACCTAACACATTGATATGCCCTGTAAATTCCACCAGAATCTTATCTTGTAGGGTTTTCCTACAATCCTTAGTTTCATTTACAGCTAGAACAGCTACCTATCACCCAATCATTATCCGACCTCAGACTAACTGGCTGAGCAGGCAGTTCTGCATGCCAGACCCAGGAGTGCTTCACAGTAAAACAGGAGCTCTGTGATATTGGCTTTATAGCACCTATCTTAGCTGACTTCATTTCTCCAAAGATGTAAATTTCATATGGCTTTTATATGAAGATTGGATAATATTTAGAAGTTGCACACTCTGATAAGTTTTGTAAAAGTAAACAAAAAAAAGATTTTTAATGTTAATTACTTTTTATTTTGAAAACTAGAAATCACAAACTTAAAATAATATTAGGCTATGTTCACACTACGTATTTTTTTGAACAAGAATGGCCGTTGGAAATAAAACAACGTCCATTCTTGTCATAAAATGGTGAGCGTACTGTACTGTCTCCTGGCTGCTATTTAGCCCTGATTTAAGCAAAATTGTGGTGAAAATGCAATGATTTTGTGCAAATTATAGCTAAACAGCAGCCAGGAGACAGTACAGTATGGGAAATACCTCTGATCAACTAAAAATCCTCCCCTGTCTCCCTACAGGGCAGGACACTTCTAGGCTGCTTTATCCAATGTGATCCTTATCTCTCTCTGGCGCCCCCCCTGGTCTCTGCACCCGGGCAGCTGCCCAGCCCCCCCCTCGCTACGCCCCTGGTTTATGCCTCGTTTTTTCTCCAGGTCCGATTGGCAGTGCCGGCTCTGATCCTCTCTGCCATATAGCATCATTTACTTGTGTTACTGCATCATTTTTGTGAATACGCTGCACTACTGCAATGAGGCTCAAACATGTGTGAACATAGCCCTAATTTTACTGCAGACCTTTGCACAATCAGTGAAATCAGTGCAGCAGCTTCTTCTGGCTGGTCAGAGATGGTGAATCACTCAGGGGACTGGGGGATCCAGCCAAGCCTCCTGGGACATCACGCCCTGCCCCCTGTCTGCATCATCAGCCTGATCTCAGCAAACACACACAATGTGAGAAGATTTGTCTCCTAAGGGGGGAGAGCAGAAGGAGCAGGAGACAATGTGAATTGGCACAGAGGCCATTTTTCTTTACTTCCTGGATTTCTACCAGCTACCAGTGTGGCAGATTCGTACAGATATGGCAATACATTATATAGACACATCTATATAACATTTAATGTACTTTTAATGGAAAACAAGTTTTCCTTAATGCCCAGGGCCTATTTTTCAAATTTGACCTTTCTCTCTTTATGTAGTAATAACTCTGTGGTGCTTTTAACTATCACTGTTATTCTGAGATAGTTTTTTGGTGACATATTCCTCTTTATGTTAGTGGTATACTTTTGTTGATACACTCAGTAGTTAAAAAAGAAAAAAAACATTTGCGCAAAAATGTACGTTTCTTTGTATTCAAAATCTCTTTTTCTGAGAAAAAAAAGTCATGCCACATAAACTAATTATTACTGCAACATCTACAACATGTCTGCTTTATGGTGACATCATTTGGTGAACGTCATTTTACTTTTTAGGATGTTAGAGGGCTTCGAAATTTTGCTGCGATTTTTCACATTTTCAGGAAAATTTCAATTTCTAATTTATTTAGGGACCAGTTCAGTTCTTAAGTGGATTTGTGGGGCCTGTATTCTAGTTACCCCCATAAATCCCTACACTTTAAAAACTGCACCCCTCAAAATATTCAAAGTAGCATTTCATAAGTTTATTAACTTTTTTGGGCAGGTTTTCAATTTTAATCCATTTTTCCTCTAATACAGCAAATACTAACTGAGAAATTGAACTCAATATTTATTCTCCTTATTCCAATGTTTCTAGTAATCCCCTATATGTGGCCGCAGTGCATCACCTGACTCAACCACAGGCCGCAGACATGACAGAGCCATTGTACCATGTCACCGAGGCCTTGCGGTGCCAACACATTTTAGCAAGACAAATTGACATTTCCATCTGTACCATTCTGGGAGACATGTGACACCCTGATCGATTTTTATTTAATTTTTTATGAGGTGATACGAATAAAAAACGCAATTTAGCAGCTGTTTTTCATCATTTTTTTGTACACCGCTCACTATACGCTATTTTCATTTTATATAGCTTTTATTATAGTTTATGGCATTTATACTATAAAAACTGTGTATGTCTTGCATATTGTAAGAGTGGTAATGTTTACATTTTTTTTGCCAGTGGAGTTATGTAAGGGCTTCTTTTTTATTGCGACGTTTTCCGTGGTACATCTTTTGTGTACATGTGATGTTTTGATTCCTTTTTCTATATGTTTTAGGGGGTGTGATTACCAAAAATTAGAAATTTTGGTTAGCTTTATATCTCTTTTTTTTTTTGGTGTTAATCGGGCGGAATAAATAATTCGGCTCCGGCAGGGAGGCGCACAGCAGTGGCACCGCTTGTGCCGCAGCCTCCTCCCAGCACCCGATTGGCGGGAGGCAGCAGATCTCTCCATAGACTGCCCGGTGGGGTGTGTGCCTCCTCTCTGGCCATTGGTGGTGGGAGAAGGCAATATGCGGCAGCCTCCTCCCACCGCCGGATCGCAGCTAGGGACAGCTTTTCATGACGCCCCTGGATGTCATTTTAGGGTAAGGGGGTTAATAGGTAGTATAGTGAATCATGCAATCCCTTCTTTTGTTCATTTGGTGACTACTTTTCTGTGATGCTGGACAGTTCTCAAGAAGAATTGTTTTTGATATTTGTCCTTGACCGATTTGTTGAACTTTTTTATCAGAGCAATTGCTCTTTCTGCGTTATCATTGACAACCTGAGCAGCGTTCACATGGCTTCTTAGAGAACCACTGCAGTATTCTGTCACGTTGTGGATTCTAAACAATTGAAAGAACCTCTTTGTTTTATTAGTAACGAAACAGCTCAGGTCTTGTTTTCCTTCAAAAACTTGGTTTTTACCCTCTAATCATTTAATTCTCTTTTTCTTTGCTGGTTTTCTTTCTAAATTATTATTCATATTTTCCTTTACAGACTCAGTAATACGTTTGCCCAAAAAAGCCAATCCTCTGTTTGTTTCTGTCAGATACCAAAGGTGTCTCTTAGCAACTGTGAGGGCACTTTTTTTGACATCTGAGTACATGCTCAGAAGCTGTAGCATATCCAAATTATTCTTTGGAGCCCATCGACTTACAATTGCCACATGCCAAAAGTGAACATATATGAGGCTGACAAAATGTTTAACCCGTTTCATTCCTTTCAATTCACGTTTAGGAATATTCAACTATTTAGTAAAGAGGACAATTTTAATTGCGTATATTGCCTTTGCCATCCACCTTGCTTGATGCAGAGCCCCTGGGATCCTGAAACTAAAGTTGTTTTTAGACCAACCTCCTAGGTACAGGAGTGATAGTTGTAATAATTCTTTGTAGTCTTCTCTTGGATGACTTCCATCCATTAGGACATTTTGGATGTAGTTAAAGGGGTTGTCCGGCGATAAAAAATTATTCACAGAATAACACACATTACAAAGTTATACAACTTTGTAATGTATGTTATGTCTGTGAATGGCCCCCTTCCCTGCCGCGTCATCAGTTATGCTCAGCCAATCGCGGCTGAGCTTTGGATGACGCTGCAGAGGGTGGCCGGCACTCGGGAAGATCCGCCGGCCTCCCGAAGAAGACGTCACTGCTGACGATCGGAGACCGTGGACGACACGAGATGCGGTGAGTATAATGCACCACACTTCCGGCTCTAGCGTGGGTGGGGGGAAACACGGGGAAGGGGGCCATTCACAGACATAACATACATTACAAAGTTGTATAACTTTGTAATGTGTGTTATTCTGTGAATAATTTTTTATCGCCGGACAACCCCTTTAATCCTTTTCACTCATTGTTCTTCTAAAAAGCCTTGAATGGGACTTTCTTCATCCAGCATTGTCATATATGACGTCTTATCAAATAAAGCCTGAATGTCAGGACCACTTGATAAAAATTATTAATATGTTCAACCTCTAAATATTATTATTATATTATTATATATTATATTATTATATATTATAACAAAAATATCTTTTACATCAGAGAGTGTAAGCAATGCTTGCAAAATTTCATTTCACTTAGTACTAGAAATGAGCGAACCGGGTTCGGGTTCGAGTCGATCCAAACCCTAACGATCAGCATTTGATTAGCAGGGGCTGCTGAACTTGAATAAAGCTCTAAGGTTGTCTGGAAAACATGGATACAGCCAATGACTATATCCATGTTTTCCACATAGCCTTAGGGTTTATCCAACTTCATCAGCCACCGCTTATCAAATGCCGAAAGTTCGCGTTCGGATCGACTCGAGCATGCTCGAGGTTCGCTCATCTCTACTTAGTACACTTAAAAAAATAACATTCTCCCCATAATTGCCCATTTAACCCTTTGAGGACCAAGCCCAAAATGACCCAGTGAACCGCACCAATTTTCATTTTTGCGTTTTGTTTTTTCTTTCTCCCCTTCTAAGAGCTCTAGCACTTTCATTTTTCTATCTACAGGACTATGTGAGGCCATGTTTTTTTCAGGACTAGGTGTACTTTGTAATGGCGCCTTTCATTCTACCATAACATGTATGAGGAGACCCCCAAAATATCATTTATGAAGATATAAATTGGTAAAATTGTAAAAAATAATGCAATATAGTAACTTTTGGGGGTTCCTGTGTCTGCGTAATGCACTATACGGTAAAAGCGACGTGATACCATTATTCTATAGGTCAGTTCAAACACAACCATATGCAGGTTTACACAGATTCTCTAATGTTGTATATTGTTTTAATGAAATTAATTATTAATAAAGTGGTCCTATTGTGACTCTTATTACGGTTTTAGTTTTTCACCTACAGTGCTGTATGGGGTGTAATTTTTTGTGCCATGATCTCTACTTTTTATTAATACCATATTTGTGAAGCTTGGACGTTTTGATCACTTTTTATTATATATATATATAATAGACGATTGTTATATTTTAATAGTTTGGACAATTGCGCACGCTATGATATATAATATGTTCATTTATTTATTTATATGTGTTTTATTTATAACTTAACTTTCATTGGGGGAGGGGCTCTGGGGTATTTTTTTAAAAAAACTTTTTTTTTTTTTTTTTTTTACACAATTTAAGTCCCCCGGGGGGACTTTTACATGCCATCATAAGATTGCATACACTGATCATTGCTATGCCATAGGCATAGCATTGATCAGTGTAATAGGCGCTCTGATTGAGCTTGCCTGTAGTAGACTTAATTTGCAGAGCGCCGATCGGACCGCACGGATGAAGGTAAGAGACCTCCGGCGGTCCGTGAAAGCAATCAGGACCCCCGCAGTCGTACTGCGGGGGGCCGGATCGGTAGGTGACAGGAGATGCTCTTGTCATTTACGCGATCGCAGCCTGTCATTAAAGGTGAGGGCCCGGTTGCTCACTGCAGCGGTCCGGAGCACGCTTAATTTCAGGATAAACACCCAGGACGTACAGTTACGTCCAGGGTCGTCTGGTGACAGACTTCCAGGGCATAACTGTACGCCCAGGGTCGTCTAGGGGTTAATCCTCGAAATTAAAATACACTGTAAGGGTGCCTTCACACATACCGACTTGCAGCAAAAAACTCGCTGCGAGTTTCTGCTACGAGCCGAGGTCCTGGAAGGCCCCTATCACTACATACAAGCAGTGGTCTGAAAGACCGCTGCGTGTATGTAATTCAGCCGCCCCCTTAACCACTTCGGCTCCCGCACCAGTCCCGCGCTGTCTCCATACATTACCTGAATCTGGCTGCACGGGGTCCCGGGGTCCTGCTCTGCCGCCCAGCCAACCAGTGTGTTGCCCAGCCGCAGCCCAGCTGCGAGTCGGTATGTGTGAAGGCACCCTAAAACAGAAGTGTGATATTGTCCACGTTTAAATTTGTTAAAAAAAAAAAGAAAAATGTAATCGAAATTAGTACAAAAGGTTAAAAAAATCCCTCCCCTTTCCAAAAGGTAATTTTATAAAAATAAATGAAATAATATACATAACTAGATTTGCATTTCCAGGGAAATACATATTGCTTGAAAAGAGCACCCCTTTACCAGTGACTTCCTTTTAACTTTAATCCTGGGTGCCATCCCTTTAAGAGCGACTGGGGTCCCATCCCTTTAAGAGCAACTTGGCTCCCGTCCCTTTAAGAGTGACATGGGTCCCTTTAGTAGCGACCTGGGTCGCTTTAAGAGCGACGTGGGTCTCTTCGCTCTTAATGGGACCCAGTTCGCTCTTAAAGGGACCCAGGGATATTTCGCTCTTAAAGAGCCCCAGGTCGCTCTTAAAGGGCCCCAGCTCACTCTTAAAGGGACCCATTTCGCTCTTAAAGGGACCCAGGTCGCTTTTAAAGGGACCTATTTCGCTCTTAAAGGGACCCAGGTTGCTCTTAAAGGGACCCAGGTCGCTTTTAAAGGGACCCAGGTCGCACATAAAGGGACCCATTTCACTCTTACAGGGACCCAGATCGCTCTTAAAGGGACCCAGGTCGCTCTTAAAGGGACCTATTTTGCTCTTAAAGGGACCCAGGTTGCTCTTAAAGGGACCAATTTCACGCTAAAAGGGACCTAGGTAACTCTTAAAGGGACTAATTTCTCTCTTAAAGGGACCGTTTTCACGCTTAAAGGGACCAATTTCGCTCTTAAAGGGACCAATTTCGCTCTTAAAGGGACCCAGGTCACTCTTAAAGGGACCCAGGTCGCTCTTAAAGGGACCCATTTCGCTCTTAAAGGGACATATTTCGCTCTTGAAGGGACATATTTTGCTCTTAAAGGGACCCAGGTAGCTCTTAAAGGGACCCAGGTCGCTCTTAAAAGGACCCATTTCACTCTTAAAGGGACCCAGGTCACTCTTAAAGGGACCCAGATCGCTCTTAAAGGGACCCAGGTCGCTTTTAAAGGGACATATTTTGCTCTTAAAGGGACCCAGGTTGCTCTTAAAGGGACCCATTTCGCTCTTAAAGGGACCCATTTAGCTCTTAAAGGGACCAATTTCACTCTTAAAGGGACCAATTTCACGCTTAAAGGGACCCAGGTCGCTCTGAAAAGGACCCATTTTGCTCTTAAAGGGACATATTTCGCTCTTAAAGGGACATATTTCGCTCTTAAAGGGACCAATTTCACTCTTAATGGGACCAATTTCACTCTTAAAGGGACCAATTTCACGCTTAAAGGGACCCAGGTCGCTCTTAAAGGGACCCAGGTCGCTCTTAAAGGGACCCAGGTCGCTTTTAAAGGGACCGATTTCGCTTTTAAAGCGACCCATTTTTTCTGCAGGACCATGCGGACGAACCCACAACCCCCTATATCAAATGGGAAGCACTTAAGTGTGTCCTTCGTGGGGTGTTAATGAGAAAGGGGGCGCAACTGAAGAGAGATAAAGCACACAAACTGTCGCGGGCCCTTCGGGAGGTCTCCCGGCTCGAGCTGGCCCATAAGCGTGCACTTTCGGTCCCGATTCTCAGGGAATTGCAGGCGGCCAGGCTCGAGGTCAAACGACTTCTTGAAGCCTCGTGGGGCAGGGCGCTTCAAGTATGTAAAAGCAGGTTTTACGAGTACGGAAATAAGAGTGGGCGAATGCTAGCCAGGTCCCTGAGGGCGCGTATGGCCCAATCCCACATTTCATCAGTTAAAACAAACACTAACACCACTGCCCGAACCACCCCAGACATCTTAGCCCAGTTTCGGTCGTTTTACGCGGAACTGTACCACCTCCCGCCCCCGACCTCCACTACCCCCCCACCCTCGCCATTCCCCAACCTTTCCAGCGAAATCATAGCCTCACTAGAAGAACCTTTTTCCTCCCTGGAATTAGCCTCAGTGATACAGGACCTTCCAGGAGGGAAAAGCCCAGGGCCGGACGGATACACCGCTAAATTTTACAAGGATCTCCAGTCAAATCTAGCCCCGCTTCTATTGTCCGCATTTAACTCTATTTCCCCAGAATCTCCTTTCCCTACACATTCCACACTAGCCCATATAGTAGTCCTCCCCAAGCCCGGCAAGGACCCCCAACTGTGCGGCAGCTACCGCCCCATCTCCCTACTGAATGTTGATCTAAAAATCTACTCCAAACTTCTGGCCAATCGTCTCAACACTCTGATTCCAACTCTGATCCATCTGGACCAGGTAGGGTTTGTGCCGGGGAGGGAAGCCAGGGACAATACTATCAAGACCATTGACATCATACATCATGCACGTATGCATAAGATCCCTCTGATGCTCTTATCTTTAAATGCCGAAAAGGCTTTTGATAGGGTTTCCTGGTCCTCCCTGGCACAAACTCTCCACAGCATCGGCCTGGGTCCGGTTTTTCGCTCCAAAATTACGGCGCTTTATCAGTCTCCCATGGCCCAACTAAAAATCAATGGAACTCTCTTAGACCCGTTCTCTATACACAATGGCACCCGCCAGGGTTGCCCCCTATCCCCATTACTATATGTCCTGGTCATGGAGCACTTGATGGCCTCTATTAGGGCGGACCCGAACATCCATGGCATAACGGTGGGCGGCGTAGAATACAAATGCTCGGCGTTTGCCGACGACCTGCTGATTTATGTTAGGGACCCTTTGATTTCTCTTCCCTCCCTTATGGCCCAGTGGTCGGAGTTCGGAGCGTGGTCCAATTTTAAGCTAAATCTGTCCAAATCAGAGGCCCTCAATGTCTTCCTGCTCCTCCGGCTAGCCTTATCCTTGCAGTCCTCTTTCCCTTTTGTCTGGCCCGATGTAGGTATCACATACCTAGGTGTTAAAATCCCCCCGGATCTTACCCTTCTTTTCTCTGCCAACTTTTCCCCCCTCCTTTCACAGTTCCGTAAGGATCTGGAAAATTGGAACCGCCCAGAGTTTTCCTGGTTTGGCAGAATCAGCATTGTTAAGATGAATTTATTACCTCGGCTTCTCTATCTCTTGCAGACAGTGCCGATCCTTATCTCCTCAACATTCTTTCACCAGATTCAGAGGTGCTGGGGCGCCTTTGTTTGGGCCTCCAGGTGCTCCCGTCTTAACAAGCTGACGCTCACCAGACCTAAACTCTTGGGGGGCACTGGTGTTCCAGATTGCCGTCTATATTATATGGCCTGCGTTCACGCTAGGATCTTGGACATGATCCACAACGAGAGGTCGAAGCTGTGGGTCCGCCTGGCTCAGGCGCTCTCTTCTAAAGCTTTAGCTGTGCTCCCCTGGATATGGGCCCCGTCCCTAGCCGACACCCATATTATGTCCTTTTCCACCCCTCACACTCTAGCCAGCCTCCACACAGGTAGTTCGGGCATCTCATTAATCAACCCAACAGGCCCCTTACTGCCTATCACTGACCACCCGGAATTCCCTCCAGGGGACTCGTCTGCCCCCTTCTTAGGGTTTTCCAAATGCACCCCATTGCGTTTTCACCAGGTCCTTTCTAAGGGCTCTCTCAAACCCCTCTCATCCATTCTTCCCGAGAACTATCGAGCGACGGGATTCTCCTTTGCTTATATGCAACTCACTCATTTTTATTCCTCCGTTGCTAGGGGTAAACGCCTCTCCTGGCCCCTCACAGACTTTGAACGCTTATGCACGTCCCCCTCCTCCCCTACACACTCCATCTCTGCTATTTATGGACAGCTGATTGCGAATAGGTTGGAGGAACTCCCCCCCTTCTGCAGGAAGTGGGAAGCAGAACTTGGTAAACAGTTTACCGAGGAACAATGGGCCCGATGTTTCTTCCTTACTCATAAAACGTCCATTGCCACGAGAGCACAAGAAACTTGCTATAAAATCTTGTCTCGCTGGTATAGGGTCCCCGTGACCTTAGACAAGTGGTTCCCCACCGTATCGGACATGTGTTGGAGATGCAGTGGCGCACCCGGAACCATGGTTCATATCTGGTGGGGCTGTACCCGCCTCCAGCCTTTCGGGAGTACGGTAGTAGCCCTTATCTCTGAGATTACGCGCGCCCGCATTCCCAACACTCCGGAATCGGTCTTGTTATTTATGTTCCCTATGGCCCGACTAAAATACAAGCGATCCCTCATCCGACATTTGTTACAAGCAGCTAAGTCCGTAATACCCAGGCACTGGAGATCTACGGATGTCCCGTCTCTGGAGGAATGGTTCAAAGAGGTTTCTCACATTCACCGAATGGAGGAACTTCTGGCGACATCCCCGAAGGAAATCTCCTCTTACACCTCTACATGGTTCCCCTGCCTAGACTTTCTGGCCTCGCCCCGATATAGGACGGTCCACCTCTCACAGCCTGGTACCCAGGACCCCCTCCCTTGTTAGATTCATGCGGCCTGCCGGGCGTCCGGACTCAGTGATCTTTGCTCTTTGGCTTTTGCCGACTGTACAGGTATGGATTGTATGGTCGCTACGTGTTTTACATCATGACTTTACCTGTGTTTTTCTCTATTCCTTTGCCATCTTCCCTCACTCCCCCTTCCCTCCTCTGCTTGTCTCCCCCAGTCTGTCTCTTCCTTGTTATCGTGCCCAGGAATTCTAAGTTGATACTTGCACTGTGACAGGGAATCGCCAGGTGCCTCGCTCAGTCTTCCTATTGGTTGCGAACTTACTCCTAGTGCACTTGACATACACCCTCAGGGGTCCTACTATTATAATATCACTTACGGTAGTTATCATGTGCATGTCGGCAGCACGGCTTGTTGCGCCTGGCTGCTCAGGTTCATAGTTTATCTTTGCTCCTTACGTCTTTAGGCTGGTTTCACACGCTGTAACTGTGCGGCTGTATTTTTTATGCGGCTGTAAATGTGCGGGTGAAACTACGGCCGTGGGAAAAAATAGACATGCGGCTCAAAACATACGGTCATTTACTTGGAAATCTGGTTCAACTAAAAATAACAAATAAAATGTTAAGAAAGTGATGGAAACACCTCTGGATGCATCTGGGAAAGCAGGGAACACAGTTTACATGACTCGCTATTACCGGGGTTTGCGATCCTCTGCACTATAGCCGATGTCTCTCATGGTTAATATATTGAATTAATAAAACACATTTTCTGTCTAATAAAGTCCCTTTTATTGTTCAATAATTAAATGTAAACGATTCCATCATTTTGCAATTAAATATACTGTTAAAATAAATATATATATAAATAAATGTATATTTATATATATATTTATTTTTTGACAGTATATTTAATTGCACAATGATGGATTCGTTAGAATTAAATTATTGAACAAAGAAACTGTATTTATTTAAACGAAAATGTGTTTTATTCATTAAATATTAATTAGTACAGGAAGCACTATAAGCCGGTAATTCATATGCCGGCAATAGAGCATTCTGTACTAATCATCACTTTACTTTAATGAAAACATCAAATGTTTCTTCTAATTATGTTATGACAATAACATTATTAGAAGAAACATTTAGAATTATATGTGCGCTCAGCTGATTGGCTGATCGGCTGAGCGCACATATAATGAGCCGGTCCGCAGTACAGTGACTTCATTGTGCTGCGGACCAGCGAAGAGGACACATCGGGGTGAGTATAGAGCTCTCCCCACCCCCTCCCCGGCACTGCACCCCTCCCAGCAAGGAAGGGGGGTCACTTAACCCCTTCCTTGCTGGGATGGGTGCAGTCTGACATCAGTCTGGCCCCCCGGGGGTTAAGGGGGATGCAGTACATCCTCCCTTAACCCCTTGGGGGTCAGACTGTAAGCAGCGATCTGTAAAGATGCTGCATACTGTAAGGAGCACAACACCGCTCACAATGATGGGTGTTGTGCTCCTGTTTGTGTGTTTTGTGTGTTTCTCCCTTTTTGTTTTTCAGATATCGGTATCCTGGGGATTACGTCGGATTCCATGGACTACGTCGATGACCAGCGGTTGTTCTTTGAATTTTTTTTAATAAAATGGTCAATGAGGGTTGTGGGGGTGTTTTTATTTGAATAAAAAAATTTGTAAACTTGTGTCTTGTCTTTATTTCTTTACTTTATAGACTTAGTAGTGGAAGCCGTCTAATAGACGGAATCCATTACTAAGTTGGGGCCTAGTGTTAGCCGGTATAAAATGGCTAACACTAACCCCCCATTATTACCCCAGTACCCAATGCCACCAGGGGTACTGGGAAGAGCCGGGTGCCAGTGGTCCCGGAGCGTCAATATTGGCGCTCCTGGACCGGGCGGCAGCAGGCTGGTAAGATTTAGGCTGGGGAGGGCCTAAACCAATGGCTCTTCCCACCCTGGTGTTACCAGGCTGCTGTCGTTTGGTTTTTAACCCGGCTGGTTATAAAAATAGGGGGGACCCTATGCGGTTTTTTTTTAAATAAATAAATAATTAAAAAAAAACGCATAGGGTCCCCCCTATTTTTATAACCAGCCGGGTTAAAAACCAAACGACAGCAGCCTGGTAACACCAGGGTGGGAAGAGCCATTGGTTTAGGCCCTCCCCAGCCTAAATCTTACCAGCCTGCTGCCGCCCGGTCCAGGAGCGCCAATTTTGACGCTCCAGGACCACTGGCACCCGGCTCTTCCCAGTACCCCTGGTGGCATTGGGTACTGGGGTAATAATAGGGGGTTAGTGTTAGCCATTTTATACCGGCTAACACTAGGCCCCAACTTAGTAATGGATTCCGTCTATTAGACGGCTTCCACTACTAAGTCTATAAAGTAAAGAAATAAAGACAAGACACAAGTTTACAAATTTTTTTATTCAAATAAAAACACCCCCACAACCCTCATTGACCATTTTATTAAAAAAAAATTCAAAGAACAACCGCTGGTCATCGACGTAGTCCATGGAATCCGACGTAATCCACAGGATACCGATATCTGAAAAACAAAAAGGGAGAAACACACAAAACACACAAACAGGAGCACAACACCCATCATTGTGAGCGGTGTTGTGCTCCTTACAGTATGCAGCATCTTTACAGATCGCTGCTTACAGTCTGACCCCCAAGGGGTTAAGGGAGGATGTACTGCATCCCCCTTAACCCCCGGGGGGCCAGACTGATGTCAGACTGCACCCATCCCAGCAAGGAAGGGGTTAACTGACCCCCCCTTCCTTGCTGGGAGGGGTGCAGTGCTGGGGAGGGGGTGTGGAGAGCTCTATACTCACCCCGATGTGTCCTCTTCGCTGGTCCGCAGCACAATGAAGTGACTGTACTGCGGACCGGCTCATTATATGTGCGCTCAGCCGAACAGCCAATCAGCTGAGCGCACATATAATTCTAAATGTTTCTTCTAATAATGTTATTGTCATAACATAATTAGAAGAAACATTTGATGTTTTCATTAAAGTAAAGTGATGATTAGTACAGAAAGCTCTATTACCGGGAATATGAATTACCGGCTTATAGTGCTTCCTGTACTAATTAATATTTAATGAATAAAACACATTTTCTTGGAAATAAATTCAGTTTCGTTTGTCAATAATTTAATTCTAACGAATCCATCATTGTGCAATTAAATATAATGTCAAAAAATAAATATATAGATAAATATACATTTATTTATATATCTATTTTTTTTAACAGTATATTTAATTGCAAAATGATGGATTCGTTAGAAATAAATTATTGATCAACGAAAGTGTCTTGATTACAAATAAAATGTCTTTGATTAATTTAATATAGTAACTATTAGAGGCATCGGCATTCGGCATCATTCCCGGCTATTTTTGAAGTACTTTGTACGGACCGCCTGTCAATCCTCGGCCGCATATTCAGCCGCAAATAATGGTCTTGTTCATTTTTTACGGGTCCGTTTACGATAGGGCCGTAGATTCATACATAGTGTGCACTGTGCAGCCGCATATCCTATACTTCACAGCATACACACGAACCCTCAAATATACGGGCGCACTATTACATCCGTACATACGGCCGCACTATTACTACGTGTGAAACAAGGGTTAATGTGCTCCATGTTTTGATTCTCTCCCTGTTCCCCTGTATTTTGTAAAAAAAAAAAATCTTTAATAAATATTTGAATTTGAAAAAAAAAGCGACCCATTTTGCTCTTAAAGGGACATATTTCGCTCTTAAAGGGACCCAGGTTGCTCTTAAAGGGACCCATTTCGCTCTTAAAGGGACCAATTTCACTCTTAAAGGGACCAATTTCACGCTTAAAGGGACCCAGGTCGCTCTTAAAAGGACCCATTTTGCTCTTAAATGGACATATTTCACTCTTAAAGGGGCCAATTTCACTCTTAAAGGGACCAATTTCACGCTTAAAGGGACCCCGATCGCTCTTAAAGGGACCCATTTCGCTCTTAAAGGGACCCAGGTCGCTCTTAAAAGGACCCATTTTGCTCTTAAATGGACATATTTCACTCTTAAAGGGGCCAATTTCACTCTTAAAGGGACCAATTTCACGCTTAAAGGGACCCCGATCGCTCTTAAAGGGACCCATTTCGCTCTTAAAGGGACATATTTCGCTCTTAAACGGACCCATGTTGCTCTTAAAGGGACCCATTTTGCTCCTAAAGGGACCCATTTTGCTCTTAAAGGGACCAATTTCACGCTTAAAGGGACCCATTTCGCTCTTAAAGGGACCCAGATCGCTCTTAAAGGGACCCAGGTCGCCTTTAAAGGGACCAATTTCGCTCTTAAAGGGACCCATTTTGCTCTTAAAGGGACATATTTCGCTCTTAAAGGGACCCAGGTTGCTCTTAAAGGGACATATTTCGCTCTTAAAGGGACCCATTTCGCTCTTAAAGGGACCCATTTCACTCTTAAAGGGACCCAGGTCGCTCTTAAAAGGACCTATTTTGCTCTTAAAGGGACATATTTTGCACTTAAAGGGACATATTTTCCTCTTAAAGGGACCAATTTTACGCTTAACGAGACCCATTTCGCTCTTAAAGGGACCCAGATCGCTCTTAAAGGGACCCAGATCGCTTACGGTAGTTATCATGTGCATGTCGGCAGCACGGCTTGTTGCGCCTGGCTGCTCAGGTTCATAGTTTATCTTTGCTCCTTACGTCTTTAATGTGCTCCATGTTTTGATTCTCTCCCTGTTCCCCTGTATTTTGTAAAAAAAAAAATCTTTAATAAATATTTGAATTTGAAAAAAAAAAGCGACCCATTTTGCTCTTAAAGGGACATATTTCGCTCTTAAAGGGACCCAGGTTGCTCTTAAAGGGACCCATTTCGCTCTTAAAGGGACCAATTTCACTCTTAAAGGGACCAATTTCACGCTTAAAGGGACCCAGGTCGCTCTTAAAAGGACCCATTTTGCTCTTAAATGGACATATTTCACTCTTAAAGGGGCCAATTTCACTCTTAAAGGGACCAATTTCACGCTTAAAGGGACCCCGATCGCTCTTAAAGGGACCCATTTCGCTCTTAAAGGGACCCAGGTCGCTCTTAAAAGGACCCATTTTGCTCTTAAATGGACATATTTCACTCTTAAAGGGGCCAATTTCACTCTTAAAGGGACCAATTTCACGCTTAAAGGGACCCCGATCGCTCTTAAAGGGACCCATTTCGCTCTTAAAGGGACCCAGGTCGCTCTTAAAGGGACCAATTTCGCTCTTAAAGGGACCCATTTTGCTCTTAAAGGGACATATTTCGCTCTTAAAGGGCCCCAGGTTGCTCTTAAAGGGACCCATTTCGAGCTTAAAGGGACCCATTTCGCTCTTAAAGGGACCCAGGTCGCTCTTAAAGGGACACATTTCGCTCTTAAAGGGACCAATTTCACTCTTAAAGGGACCAATTTCACGCTTAAAAGGACCAATTTCGCTCTTAAAGGGACCCAGGTCGCTCTTAAAGGGTCCAATTTTACTCTTAAAGGGATCCATTTTTCTCTTAAAGGGACATATTTTGCTCTTAAAGGGACCCAGGTCGCTCTTAAAGGGACTAATTTCACGCTTAAAGGGACCCATTTCGCTCTTAAAGGGACCCAGATCGCTCTTAAAGGGACCCAGGTCGCTCTTAAAGGGACCTAGGTCGCTCTTAAACGGACCAATTTCACTCTTAAAGGGACCTATTTCTCTCTTAAAGGGACCCAGGTCGCTCTTAAAAGGACACATTTTGCTCTTAAACGGACATATTTCGCTCTTAAAGGGACCCAGGTCGCTCTTAAAGGGACCTAGGTCGCTCTTAAAGGGACCCATTTCGCTCTTAAAGGGACCCAGGTCGCTCTTGAAGGGACATATTTCGCTCTTAAATGGACCCATGTCACTCTTAAAGGGACCCAGGTCGCTCTTAAAAGGACCCGGGTCGCTCTTAAAGGGACCCAGGTCGCTCTAGCAACCTTGGTCTCTTTAAGAGCGACATGGGTCCCATACCTTTTGGAGTGACTTGGGTCCCTTTAAGAGCAACATGCGTCCCGTCCGTTTAAGAGCAACTTGGGTCCCGTCCCTTTAAGAGCGACTTTGATCCCTTTAAGAGCTACATGGGACCCTTTAAGAGCGACTTGGGTCCCGTCCCTTTAAGAGCGAATTGGGTACCGTCCCTTTAAGAGCGACTTGGGTCCCTTTAAGAACAACTTGGGTCCCTTTAATAGCGACATGGCTCCCGTCTCTTTAAGAGCGACTCGGGTCCCTTTAAGAGCGACTTGCGTTTTTTTAAGGGCGACCTGGGTCCCTTTAAGAGCGATCTGGGTACTTATAATGGTAAAGATCATTGCTCGGTTACCATGACAATCTTACTCATGTCAGTGAGACAAAATCGTTAAGGACCTTTCATGTATTACATCTTCTATTGGCCAATAGTGGACATGTGACTGTGGATGGTGTGAGACATTGCCTGACGAGACCGTAGAGTTCCTATTGGCTGCTATATCTCAGCTATTTGCATATGTGCTGTGATTGGCTGTTAGCGGTTAGAGTGTGGCCATTATTTGCAATGGGCATTATTCTCTATGGGAAATTTGAGGTCTTTAAACGTAAATTTCTTAAAAACGACAAATCTGATTGAAACGAAAAATAGATAGCACACCACAAACCTCCGAGGGCTTCGAAACGCAGTTTTAACGGAGTCTGTGTGTAAAGCGGTTCGGGCTGTATTACGCGCAGAAAAATAGCTGGAAAAAGAAGAAACGGAAGAAGAAGAAGAATACGGATTACAATATAGTGCTTTTCAAGCACTATAATAATTGTTATAGTAAACTGACAGGTTAGACTCTCTGTATATTCCCACTGGGCTCAGCAAATGATGACCATTTGTTATCTTAACTGAAACAATTCTAAGCACCTTATAGACTATGACCAGTGAAGACAGGATATTCCATGTTTCTATAGCACATACATAATACATAAATATATACCTGCAAGAAGTACACACATATAGTAATACTTTACAGGTATAGCCAAAACAATAAAGTTCTGGCCTATAAAACATTCATTATTTATCCAGCATGTTCAACCTAGTAAGAAAATAAAGGTCCTTTCTTATTACTTCCCCTCCTATAAAACGGAATAAAGGTGGGGCCTAGATCACATCATATTTAAAAAGGTATGCTGACGCACAGCCTGACATGTCCCTGCTAAAGCCCTTCGGGCCTTTTGGCCTGCTAAAGGTCCCTTTGGGTGGAACGGGCCTAATGTAGTCTTATTGCGACTGTGTTCTGTCCATGTGTATGTTGTCTGTGTTGGACCACATACAAGTATGTTCAACCATATTTTTGAGTTTCAAATAAACAGTGTTTACATCTATTTTTAAAATTTGCCAATGTACAGCCTGATGCATACATCAAAATGTGATGCTAATGGGGACTTTGTTAGAAAGTCCTATGTACTCCAACATGTTACCATTAAAACAGCAGCTGTCCAGGGAACAGAAGACAAGAGAAAGGTTCTGCTCCCTGGTGCTTACTTCCTTTCAGAATTAATCCTTCTGAGACATGGAGAGGGCGAACGAATATCTCAATCACAGTGATACCACGCCTATAAAAAGGAAAAAAAAGTGAGGCCTGATTCACATCATATTTCACAGCATCTGTTTGGCTGCACATTGGCAATCTTTTAAAAAGGGATGCTGATGTACATCCTGACATGTCCCTGAAGGGCCCTTTGAGTTAAAGGGGCCCAATGTAGCCTGCATGTGATGTACAATAGCTGCACAATGTCACAATGGGAGCCGAAGGTTTCAGCTCTCTTCGGCTCCCCAGACAACCTCAAAAAACAATCCATTATACAGCTTTGTTAAAGAAGAAAATAAAAAAGTTTATGGTTCTCAGAATGTAAAAACAAAAAACAAAATTAGGGTATATTAACACGAACGGGCTCGCAGCGAGATTCTCGCTGCGAGCCCGGCAGGTCCTGGCAGTTCCCATACACTACATACTTGCTGCGGTCTAAACGACCGCAGCGAGTATGTAATTCTGCCGCCCTTAACCCCTTCTGCTCCCGCCCGACTCCCCCGCTGTAAGCATACAGTACCTGTCCTTGCTGCACGGGTCCGGCGTCCTGCTCTTCCGTCCGGCCAATTAGTGTGTTGCCCAGCCGCAGCCACTGATTGGCCGGACGGGAGAGCAGGACGCCGGACCCGTGCAGCAAGGACAGGTAATGTATGCTTACAGCGGGGGAGTCGGGCGGGAGCAGAAGGGGTTAAGGGCGGCAGAATGACATACTCGCTGCGGTCGTTTAGATTTGATATTGCTGTAAGCATAAAGACCTGTAAAATAAAATTAACATGTCAGTTATAGCATGATTAGGGGTATGGCATACTACGGGGGTGTATGTAACCTTTCCCAAGACTCCAACCCTCCCCCCGCTCCCCACTTACCTAAAATAAAGACACGACACCTGCTTAACCTTGGAGATTAACGGCCACAGCAGCCTTTTATTGAAAATTAAATAACAATAAATATATAACAATCCTATATATAAACAACCCCCCTAAACATAACCAGCATATAACCCAGTATACTTAAACAGGGAGGTCATGGATGGCCCATCAGCAGTGTAAAACCTTAGATCCCCCGTCGCACCGCGCCGACTCGGGGCTGGCAAATCTGCCCAAACTGCTTCCACCGATTCTTAAGGAATCTCCGAGCACACCGCTTATGTGGTAATCCACTAACCAGGTCCCCGACCTCCTTACGATATAAAGGAGAGGGGGTTATCACCTTTAACTAAAAACTTCCAACACCTCCTCACACAGTGCCATCCACAACCACCCCTCCCCCAGCTGCCGCGACAAACAGTAGTACAAACAGCCAACCACCCCACCGGCCTAAAAAAACAGGGCGGGCGGGTGGGCGCTTCCAGGTCCGGACACTAGGAGCGAGTGAGTAAGCCCCTCCCCCCTTCCCTTATATCTGACCCCCCAAAACACGCCTACCCACTCCTCAAACTATCCCCTGATTGGCCTAACCCAGTGTCCCTGGCTACCTGCTCCCTGTCCCGTGCTCTCCACGTGGCTCTCCTCAGCCTAAAAACCTTTAACCCCCTGCTGCCCACCCCTTCATGTATGGGCTGCTGCTATGCTAGCTTTCGCCCTCCCTCACAGAGAATGAAGTAAAAACCAATCCCAGAACTGGTAAAATTGCTATTTTCCCATCCCAAATGTTATATAAAAGTTTTGCAGTGTCCCAGTACAGGTGGTTCCAAAAAGTTTTATTACACCTGTGCAGAGTATCTCTGTCAGGTATCGCACAAAGGGGATGAAGGAGATGTTGTTATGTATTTACCCCACTGGGTGTCACTTTCTTTATTATTGTATGTTATGTATTAAGCACAGCTAAAAGTGTAATGGTATAGGCTGGGTTCACACTACGTTTTTGCAATCCGTTTTTTTCATCCGTTTTTTGCAAAAAACTGTTTAAAAGCTGATGAAAGTAACTGATGCATTTCTGTGCAGCCATTTTCATCCATTTTTCCATTGACTTCCATTATAAAAAAGGATCAAAACGGATCCGTTTTTTTAACGTACTTTTAAAACGTAGGCAACCTCATTTTTGTGTTCATTAAAAAAAACCAGATCCCTCTTCACTAGTTTAAGGGCAGTAACCACAGCTAGGCACTGAGCCCAGTAGGACAAATAGTGGAAGGCTGGCGTATCCTACTATCTGTACACGGCTCTTCTGAGAAGTCTTGGAAAGTCTGCTACACCCAGTTGTAAAGGCCTGGGGCTCTTACTACCCAACCTGGCACTTGGTGAACTGGTTAGGGCAGAAGACACATAGTCACATAGCACACTATCTAAACGTGAGTACGAGTATTCTTCTTGCACTTCTTTTACTAAAACTCATCCCGGCAGAGTACACTTCTACTTGGACAAGGCCCCTAAGACGCATCCCTATTCTCTTCTCTGTAACACCTACTTCTAACTACCTATCACCTGCACCTGCTCTTAGTTATACTATCACTGTATTGTGTTGCACTGAAGATTCAAGTAAAGTGCTGGACTTGTTCCTATTTTTGTCGAACCTGCACCTACACTTCCTATCCTCTGTCAAGTGCAGTGCCTGTTTATCAGGGGTGGGTTCTAACACCATTCCTGGCCACTGTGAGAAGTACACAAGTGACCCAACACCCACCTAGTAGCCACAACATTGCATAGCTAGCCCCAGCACAAGGCAGTTTTACAATACATTATACATTTTATATGTACTGCAATAAGATTTAACTCATCACGCAAAGAAAACCAACAAACTTTGATATACTGTAAATACATCAACAAAAAATTAAGTTGTATCTGACAGAAGGCATGAACAAGCAAAAATAATTGCTGTGTCCTCAAGTCTTAAAATAGCTTCTTAAGAGATGAAAAACCTGTTGCTTATTTTTGATGTATCAATTGCAGGATTTTGGCAGCATCTATATGGCATCGCCTAACCATTTCCTATCTGTATTAAAGATATAGTCTACTGGAAATCTGTTTCCATTTAAGCATGAAGAATATTAATTGTATGCCTATTTTGTTCCTGGATGCTTCTTGAAGTGAAAGCTGTTCCCACAAAGCGACATCTGTTTCGGATTCCTGTGCCAGTATGCCAAGTTTAAAACTGCTCGGAAATAAAGTAGCAGATAAACAACTTTTCCTTATATTAATTTTCCCTATTAGACCAGCAGATTATCTGACAGATTTTTTTTGAACCAAAGCCAGGAATAGATTATTAACAGAGAACAGGTAACAAAGGAAAGACTGAGATTTCTCCTCTTTTTAAATCCATTCCTGGCTTTGGCTTAAAAAAAATCTGTCAGATAATCTGTTGGTGTAATAGGGCCCTTAAACAGTGTTTTCCAGTTATCGAGAAACCCTGCAGTCCCTTATGGTGATCAGGAGTCCACTAGAAATCAGTGAGTTACAGCAAGGAAGTCATTGATTTCAGCCCCTCAAAGTTGCTTTGCAAAGCAATAAATTAAGGAATGAGCGAACCGAAACGAACCAGATTCGTTACGAACTTTATAAAAAGTTCGTGACGAAGTTCGTTAAAACCGCAACTGTATTGTTTTTACAGAATGGAAGAGGATATAAGGAATTATTACTCCTATAATCCCTTTTATTATGTGGATATCAAGGTGTGTGACGTCACTACAGGAACAGGAAGTGCCTGAGCGTCCATGCTCTCTCATTGTGTGTCTAGACTGCAGAGAGAGAGGAGCTCCGTGCTAGTTAGGGAGGGAAAGAACATAGATAGATAGGCAAACAAGTAGATATTTACAGGGAGGTAGAGAGAGGGAGAGATAGGCAGAGATAGGAAGTAAAAAACTTGTGATATCCAGAAAATAGTCAAACACTGATATATCACAAAATATCTTTATTACATGCTCGAAATAGTATAAAGCACAGGATAGTGGTTGAGGGGGGAGGGCAGAGGCTGTGTGACCACTAATCACAATCATTAATGCCAACAACAACCTTAGTATAAGAGGGAATGCAGGCAGGACGCCCACAATTTATTCTAACGTCAAGCCAGATGTTCGTCTCCCTGCCCAGGCTCAACAGGGCCCTCTTGGCCTCTTGGTGGTGGAGTCATGGTGCGTGCCTCTGTCAGATGAGGTTCTTCATTCTCTTCATCCGATGAGGCCTCTGCTGTTTGTTGAGCTTCTTCATCTCTGCTGACAAATGAACAGTGGACAAAATCTGTTATTACAAACATGTTAGCAACATTGTAACAATTCTCAAGAACCAATATGCATCCAATGCAGGATTTTACTTAGGCTTCTTGTGTCCTTTTTTATCCAGTATGTCCAATGTGTTAGCCTTACCTTTGCGCATAATCTAGACCAGGGGTACTCAACAACTTTTAGTGAAGGTCCACTTACCGGGGTCTATTGTCAGGTGAAGGTCCGAGCTGAACATCAGTAGGAAACGTGTTTTGTTACTTTGTCACAAACGTTCAACTATTTATATACAGAATTGCTGCTTATTAGCGGGAAAATTGGCATTTTTTTCTCTCTCACCAGGCCTTTGATATTAGGTACAAAGGGGGTGACTGCCCTGGTAGTATATAGCCCCCCTGTTGCTCCCCCAGTAGTGTATAGCCCCCCCTGTGCACTCTCCTTCAGTAGTATATAGCCCCCTGTTGCTCCCCCAGTAGTATATAGCCCCCCTGTGCGCTCTCCCCCTGTAGTATATAGCCCCCTGTGAGCTCCCCCCAGTAGTATATAGCCTCCCCGTGCGCTCTCCCCCTGTAGAATATAGCCCCCTGTGAGCTCCCCCCAGTAGTATATAGCCCCCCTGTGTGCTCTCCCCCTGTAGTATATAGCCCCCTGTGCACTGTCCCCCAGTAGTATATAGCCCCCTGTGAGCTCCCCCCCAGTAGTATATAGCCCCCCTGTGCTCTCCCCCTGTAGTATATAGCCCCCTGTGAGCTCCCCCCAGTAGTATATAGCCCCCGTGAGCTCCCCCCAAGTAGTATATAGCCCCCCCTGTGAGCTCCCCCCTGTAGTATATAGCCCCCTGTGAGCTCCCCCTGTAGTATATAGCCCCCCCATGCGCTGTCCCCCTGTAGTATATAGCCCCCTGTGAGCTCCCCCCAGTAATATATAGCGCCCCTGTGCTCTCCCCCCAGTAGTATATAGCCCCCTTGTGCTTTCCCCCTGTAGTATATAGCCCCTGTGAGGTCCCCCCTGTAGTATATAACCCCCTGTGCGCTCCCCCCAGTAGTATATAGCCCCCTCAGTAGTATATAGCCCCCTGTGAGGTCCCCCCTGTAGTATATAGCCCCCTGTGCGCTCCCCCCAGTAGTATATAGCCCCCTCAGTTGTATATAGCCCCCTGTGAGGTCCCAGCCTGTAGTATATAGTCCACCTGTGCGCTCTCCCCTTGTAGATGCCCCCCCAGACAGAAAAAAAACCCCCAAAAACAACTCACCTAGCACCTCGTTCCCCGCTGCGGCTGTCTTCGTCTCTTCCCGTCGGTCCTGCCCACGGCTGATACGCGCTCTGTAGGGATGTCCCGGGGATTCCCCAGCAGAGCGCGCATCAGTGACCTCAGCGTACGCCGCCGGCCTGCACTTCCAGGAAGGACAGGCCGGCAGCGTACACTGAGGTCTGTGGTGCGCGCTCTGCTGAGGAATCCCCGGGACATCCCCAGAGAGCGCGTATCAGCCGGGGGCCGGACCGACACTGCCCCCAGCCCCACAGGCATACTGACATCTAAGGACAGTACGCCTATGGGGCGGGAGGCAGTGCGGTGGGGAGCGGGACGGACCAGATCCGGGGCGGTTAGGAGGTCTGACCAGGAGTCCGGACAGCTGGCCTCCGCGGTCCGGGTTCGGACCGCGGTCCGCCAGTTGAGGACCCCTGATCTAGACTATTGATCAACATTCTCACACTGCTCCCCAAAAATGATGCTCAGGGAAAATAATATGTCTGCAAAGAAATAGTAATTTATTCTCACATCTTGCGCTAATTAGCCCTTGGCTCCCTAAAAATCTCACTTGAGAAATGAGTGGGACATTGTTAGGTCATATGTAATCTGTCAGGGAGTCCTGGGGTCCGGGAAGATGGCAGTCCCTTCTCTCGACCCGCAACCCCTGTCCCTACCTGCTTGCCCCCCTAGGCTAAACCCTAGGGCAGCAACTGGGCGACAGTCCCTAGCCTAACTAGGGATACGGGGAGGTAACAGAACACACAGACAGGTATATACAAACAGGTCAGGCAGTCCGAGTCGGCAACAGGAGGTCACGTCAAAATCCAAATCAGCAAACAAAGGGTTAACAGAATCCGGTCCAAGGTCAAGCACAAGAGGTAACGCAGTACAGAGGATGAGGCAGAGGCCAAGTCCAAGTCCAAATGCCAAATAGCAAGCAGAACAATAAGATACGCTGGTGTAGCTGGAGACCAAACATACACTGGCAACTACAAGGTGTAAATCACCAGCTTAAATGCTACCAGAGCTCCCGCCCCAGCCCCTGACAGGAGCAAGCCTCAGGAGAATGCAGCACTTGAAGGCTTAACCCCACAAGCACCAGAGAGGAGTCAGGAGAAAGGCATGAGACTGGGTGTCGGCTCCCTGGCAGCAGAGCAAGAAGTGTCAACAGGTCAGAAAGAAATCGGGCGTCGGCTGATTCTTCCAGCCGAGTTCACACACACAGACTGAACTCTAACATAATCATTGGGGCACATTTGTCGCCATTTATCCTGTCCGTGCTTTGTAGCTAAATCGAACTCCAGTTAGGTCTTACATCATCGACTTATTAAACAATTTTTAGTATCCAGTTAGGGCACGCTGCATTTATAAAGAATATTTAGTGTACAGCAGGGGGAGCATTATTGTTAGTAACTTTATTATTATCCAGTTCCAGAAATATATAGGACCTCCTGCAGGAAGCTCGATGTATATAATCTCTGTCTACGTAACACATGTCTATATGTCTGCACACATAACAGACTGAACTAATACTGACATCATCTGATCCTAGCATGGACAGATGCAATTAAGACACACACTTAGTGGCGCCGTCTGCTGGCATTCAAAATGAAACGCAGCATTGGGGCAAAACGCAAAGAGCCGAGTTCTTCTAGTGAGGCCCCACGCCTCATCAGCTGCCGTCGCTCCCTGATGAATCTGTCCCTCACACTGGACCACCTGGTCTCCACATGTTTGGCTGAAAGCAAAAAACGTACAGACATTAGTAATATATGAGCGTCAGGTGACCATAACAGTAGAGTTTCTTGTTTGACATAGTGGGTAAATAACTTACCAATGATCTACTTCTGTAATCTACTATGCTTGTCCCAACCTGGGTACACAATCCGGGCAACCTCCCTCCATGCGGCACTCCGCCTTAGCCAGCTTGTGTACCCAGGCGCAGGGCCGTCCCATAGCAGTGGCCGAACATGGACCTTAATAAAAAGATAAATAAATAATATAAACCTCTTGCAAACAAAGCTCGCTTGGTAAGGTAATAGCTAGTCGAGGCTTTTTCCTTGATAGAGGCAATGTTGCTGACTAAATATGACGTCACTTATGTGGGTGGGTTATGGAGCTTCCCGTGCTGCTAACTCCCTCCCTCCTCCCTCTCCCTCCATGATGTCTGCTGCCGGCCCATATCATATACACAGTACACAACTACTCCCATCATGTGGTCATAGTGTAAGCCTCAAATATTTCAAACATAACGTAATAGTGAATTCGACACCACAATCCGGAGGGGGGATGGGAGAGGGGGGAGTGAGTTAGCTGCACGGGCAGCTCGCTAACACAAACCATAAGTCACACCCTCGTTTCTCAGCAACATGTGATCAAACAAAGAAAATTCCTGGAAGAGATATTACACAAACATAGCAAATCAAACATAATTAGCGGCACATTGGCTACAATTGGAAATACATTGCATTATGTTTCACACAGACACATAGCCTAAGGGTACAAACACACACACCGTATACGCAGCCTATTTACTGCTGCAATACGCAGCAAATACGCAACAAATACGCAGCAGATTAGATCTAAATAACTGAACACAGCATCAAATCTGCACCACCAAATGTGCTGCGTATCTGCTGCGTATTTGCTGCGTATCTGCTGTGTATATGGTGTGTGTGTTTGTACCCTAACAAATATAAATGTATAGAGCGATTTAGAGCTAACCCTTATGGGCAAGCCATAGGAATTACACACATTTGTCGGGACGTGAACTACTATCAGCAATGTATGGTGACCAAAGTAGTCACACAGGGCAATAGGTGGGGGCAAAAATCCATAATAAACATTTAGCTTCGTCATAAATAAAGATCATTCATGACTAACTTGTAATTGAGAAATTAGGAAGGAAAGAGCCTTTAACAACACATATATAAAATGAAGCAATGTAAAGTACCGGGACAGAATGTAAGCATTATTGAGAACAGATATCTGATATATTCGAAGACCAGACCTGTACATTTAATTTTGACACTAACTCTAAAAAATACATCAAGTGACTGTCACACACATCGCTTCTCAGACTCACAATGATAAGCCAAAAAGCGGTAAGCTGTTAGAACTTCACCTATGTTAACATTTATTAACTCATTAATGGCAAGGCATTATCAAATACTTACTTGTAAGATTAGTCCATAAACGTCGATGAGTGATTTATCGATAACCATATCTGCCTCCATCGATTTGCCTTCACAGTTCTAAATAAGCTAATTGAGTGAATTGCTTTCACTCTTCAGATGTGAAAATACAGAAAATGGCGAAACAACCTTGGCATATACACACAGGAACAAAAAACGATACATTTGTTATTTTGTTTCTCAAAACAATCACGTGACCCCCTAAATGCAATTGTATCATGGCCAGTGAACCTGCTTCATAGGAGTAAGTAGATATAGTTTGTCAGAACTTTGTAAGCCGAGGAACAAAAATAGAAATATAATCATCACTAGCAGTAGTGGATTATAATAGGGGCGTTTTGGGCGGCAGCCGGGACCCTGAGCTCCTGGGGGGCCCATGACCACCCAAAAAGACTTACACTTTCAATGGTGTACTGTCTCCTGGCTACACTTCTGCCATGATTTGCAAAAAATCCGTTTTTTTATGGCAATTTTGCACAAATCAGGACATCATGACATTATCTATTTTGTACTATGAACGCCAGGCTAGTGCTTCCATAGTTACAGTGGGGTGGGGGGGCCTAGGCTTGGTGAACAGCCCGGGGCCTATGGTAAAGTTAATCCGCCCCTGATAGTAGTCTGTTTTTAATTATACTGGCCTGTAATCGATCAACTGCTGCCTCCTCCTCAAGTAGCCTCTCCTCAATAATACTGGACTGGAATCAATCAACTGCTGCCTCCTCCTGCTGCTCAACTTGTCTCTTCTCAACAATACTAGCCTGGGTGCAATCAAGTGCTGCCGCATCCTCCTTGTAAACTTTTTTTCCAATATTTTTTTTCACTATTTTGGCACTTTTATTTACTATATTTTATTAATTTTATTCCTATTATTATTATTATTATTTTTTTTTTTCTCATTATTTTTGGAAAAATTTTTCCCCACTTTTTTCATTGTAATAGCAACTGCAACTAAACAAACTATACCCTATCACACTCCCACTATTGTAGCTGCAATTATTTAGCCGTTGGAGCAAGGTTCGTTTTCGGTTCGGTTCGGACCGATCCAAAATTCACGAAAGTTCGCCGGACCGAACCGAACTTTTCAAAAGTTAGCTCATCCCTACAATAAATATAAGCAGTCAAATTATTGCACCTCCGTTATCCATGGCCATGAACAGTTCCTCTGTCTCCACCTCTATGATCAAGGATACCTTTCAATCTGCTTCACTAAAGAATTGACCTGACTAGGCCACATGACAGACCTCCAGGGTTACCAGACCCTCCACTACAGCAACCAAATTGCCCCGCCTGAGAACAGGAATCTTCTTCCCCATGGCTTTGTTCCTAATGGGGAGAATGTTCAGGTTTACATCTCACTGACAACTAGGCAGTAATGACTGCCTTCCTTTGTTTAGTCCACATAGTCAAGGCAGAAGTTACCACCCAGTTCACAGTCTAAGGGTCGTATAAGACGAAGCAATTTTTCGTTTTCTCCGATTGACGATAAATGACTGCCAGCAGTTGCTTTTTTCTCCGATTAACGATAAAAGACTGTAAGCAATTGCTTTTTTTCTCAGATTAACGATAAATGACTACAAGCATTTGCTTTTTTCTCCGATGAACGATAAATGACTACAAACAAGCTCTTTTATGAACAAACTGAAATCATTCTCCATGGAACCATAGTCATTAGCTACGATACCAGTACTGATTGTTATTTAGATTTTTTGTAAACTCTAGTATATGAAAGATCATAATTACGAATGAAGTGTACATACAATGAAAGATTTGCGAATGATTAGCTAGCAATTAACAATGATTTTATGGTCAGCTCAAAAGATGTGATCAACAACTTACAAACAAGTTTTTGTTAGTTATTTGAGTCAACACCAAAAATATTGCTAACCGATCAAAATAGGTACCTTAAGAAATTGCTCAAAAAATGTGTCACTAAATTAAACAATCCCCAAAAGCAAAAACACTTGAGCCACACAAATTATTTTAGAAAATTATTTCACAAAGTTTATTAGAAAACCGGAAAAAATCCATAAATAATATACATCATGACTGCTGTTTAAAAAAGGGAAGCAAGACAAACAACACAGCATAAGGGGAGAGAGACTGCACGGTCTGCACATGGAAAAGGTTAAGTCAGTTATACTCTGTGACCAACGATTTTCATATAGATCAAAGTACTATGTGCATAGTGCTAGGATAAAAAATATCGGAGGCAAAGTGTGTATGATTTATGTTCAATTCCAGACCTCATGATCAAGACAAAAAAAGGGGAAAAGAACATGTATGCAGGTGTGTAGATGGCCAGACCAGAGAGAAGTATCCAGTAAAGTGCAGGTGCAAAAGTATACAGGAAACGACTAGTAATGGGCAAGCATACACCACACAGCATAGATTTGCAAGGCTGGAAACAAACACACCGTACAGCAGAGCCGTGCAGCTCTCTTACCCACCAGAACACCCCAACGCACGTTTTGGTCACACCCTTCGTCAGGAGGTCCTTAACCTGACTTAACCTTTTCCATGTGCAAACCGTGCAGTCTCTCTCCCCTTATCCTGTGTTGTTTGTCTTGCTTCCCTTTTTTAAACAGCAATCATGATGTATATTATATATGGATTTTTTCCTGCTCTCTAATCAACTTTGTGAAATAATTTTCTAAAATAATTTGTGTGGCTCAAGAGCTTTTGCTTTTGGGGGTTGTTAGTTGCCTGCATACACATGGAAAGATTATCGCTTAAATTCGAACAATATAACGATTAATATATCTATGCTGTCAGTTTCCAGATCACACAGCAGTGCATACTACTTAGTGTGCTACTGCTGTTATCCAGCATCCTCTATGCTGGCTTTCCTGTCTAGCTACTGTGTCTTCGGAGTGCTGCATATTACAGAATGATTGACAGCAGGAGGAGGCAGGGAACAGAATGCCAGATCACAGCAGCAGCGTACTAGATAAGTATGCAATGTTGTGTGATCTGGACAGCATGGATATATGTTCATCCGTGCTGTCAGTTTCCATGGCTGCAGGAACGATACAAGGATCGTTTGTGCAGCCCGGCCTCTCAATTTCTTATGCCATGTAAAGGCACTGCAAATGAGCACCAATCTCATTGTGTAATGTAAAAGGACCTTTACTGATGCATATAGAGAGTGAACTCTAGACTGTCTGGTCCTGTCCCACTAAAGAGCTATTGTAGCATAAATTACAGAAAAGTTAATGCTGGCTAGAATAGCAAGGATTTGGAACACCCAGTAGATTGCATATTGCTGTGAAGCTACAGAGCTGACAGAGTATCCATGCTGATCCCTGTCCAGCAGCAAGCATTTTACTGTATCATTCTGAGGTATATGTCAGGGGAATTTCCAAATGTATACTGTACCTAAAACTTATATCTACCACTTAAAGGGTTATTCTGGTCAGGTAAAATACATGTTAGATAAGGCCCCCTACTGGGGACTAACCATTCGTTCCATACTTGTTGTTATCTTTTCAGTGTCCTTTCCTTAATTCTGAGCCTGCTGCTTTCTGCTGAAGAAACAGAAAACTGTGTGACCTTCCTCTTTAGGCTGGGGGATGGGGGGTGGGGTCCCAGGGGAGGGCACCATTCAGAGCATCCAGTACAGAGTAAAGTACCTGTGTCTCCTGCTCAACTACTGACTACAAACTACCAGGCAAATGTGGTTCAAACTACCAACACTGGGGCCCCAGCAGGGGGGAAGCGACCAGCAACCTCTTCTGCAGCGACCAGGACCTGCGTGTGCCTGAGGACTACTGCACCCAACATCTCTTAGGTAACCTGCTGTATATAAGATGTAATATACACTACTGCTCCTAACATCTCCTGGACAACCTGCTGTATGTAACATGTAATATACACTACTGCACCTAACATCTCCTGGTTAACCTGCTGTATGTAACATGTAATATACATTACTGCACCCAGCATCTCCTGGTTAACCTGCTCCTCTATGTAACATGTAATATACACTACTTCACCCAACATCTTCTGGATAAACTGCTGTAAATACCATGTAATATACACTACTACACCCAACATCTCTTGGATAATTTGCTGTATATAACATGTAATATACACTATTGCCCAAGTTGACCCCTTGCATCAGGGCCCATGAGACTTTAGCTACGCCCCTGTAAGCCGCAATTAGAGCCCTCTTACTGCAGCTTATCTCTTCCTGAACAAATGTGTTGGCCATGATTTTCCATTATAGCTGACCCCTTTCACCAATGTCATCAACTGTCGGTGGGGGTCCAGAATGGCCCCTTGGGCGCTAGACTAACAAGCGAGTATGTCAACTACGGATTCAGCCGACAATGGTCCTTTATTCTCCCGGAGGGGGGATGATTCAACATGTATTATACCTGACCGGAATACCCGGAATACTTTTTTTACTGCATAAAGAACTGCTATGGGAGATATCCTGGCACATAGAACACAGTGTAAAAAAAGCCTAAAGAGGTAAACTGGCAGTTGATTTCACTATAATATTTTTTTTATTCTATTCATATTTTATAAGATAGTGCTAAATCTAAATATTATACTAATAATTAAATTTTTCATGTTACAATTACACATTTCACTGATAAATTGTAAACCAATTTCCTGACTGCATTGCAGAACCAGGAATGCTGCCAACTATCGGAAGGTGATATTTTCTGTTGGTCCTTTCAATGGTGCATTACAGCTTTACTAACACATTGGGATGCCCTGTAAATTCCACTCACATCTTATCTTGTTGTAGGGTTTCCCTATGCTCCCCAGAAGGTTTCATTTACAGATAGCTTGGTCACCTATCTCTCAGATTCATTGTCAGGTTATCTGTTCTCACAGTTCCTCATAGAGAAGAAAGACCTATGCAGGCATGAAATACTATACTTAGTTCACTGGGTATCTTATTGCTTTTGTGTAATTCCACTTTGGAGTCCTCTTTTTCCATGTGTATAAATAACAGGTTAGCTTATCTAAAACACCATCCTTACAGAAATACTCAGCTTATGAACAGAATATGATAAATGGGATAATTTTTATTACATTCCCTCAAACCCCCAGCCCCATAGTCATCTACAAGATATAGATCCAAATACAGTATTAGAATTTTGTAAAATACAGCCTATGTATTCTACATGACAATTTAGATAACATGATAACTTTAGTTACAGAAAATAAGTTTCTACAAATATAAGAACTTATGAAACTAAATGTGCTTTTTGAACATTCTCTGGTTCCTAATAAATTACAGAGTATATACTATACATAGTAATGTAGTATCAGTACATCCTCTTTAAGTTTTGCACATGAATAGAATGGCGCCAGTGCCGCAGTCTTTTTTTAAACTGCGGCCCAGTTCCCGTGCACGGCGCTGGTCTATTACTGGACATAGATTCCAATGGAGTCGCGTCGTACAGGGAAAGGGGGGGGGGGGGGTTGGCCAGGCCACCTCCAGTGCTTCGGCCCGGGCTGATGTCCAGTTATAGACCGCCTCTGTGTTCGGGAACCGGGCCACAGTTAAGGAAAAGGACCACAGCACCGCCTTCCCCGCACCAGCGCTGTCTCTTCTTGTGCAAAACTTAAAGCGAATGTACTGATGGTACATTCGCTTTAAAGTTTTAAAAGAAAACTTTTGACATGTCAGAGGCTAGGACGTGATCCCTCCAGCAGGCGCAATAATATGACATCATCATGCGCTGGAGGATTCCTCCAGGGGCTGACAGGATGGAGAAGAAAGCCAGGATTAGGTGAGTGTATACATAAATATATATATATAATATATATATATATTGTGTTGGGGCAATGCAGGAGGACATTATTTCTATATGGGGGCACAGCACAGGAGACATTATTGCTATTGGCACACAGCAGGGGAACATTATTACTATGGAAGCACAGCAGGGGGACATTATTGCTATATGGAGGGCATAGCACAAGAGACATTATCACTATGGAGGCACAGCAGGGGGACATTATTACTATGGGGACACAGCACGGGGCACTATTACTCGGGGGCACAGCACAGGGGCATTATTACTATATAAAAGGCACAGCAGGACAGGGAACATTATTACTATATGGGGGCACAGCACAGGAGACATTATTGCTATGGGCACACAGCAGGGGGAACATTGTTACTATGAGGGCACAGCGGGGGGACATTATTACTATATGGAGGGCACAGCACAGGCGACATTTTTACTATATGGAGGGCACAGCACAGGGGACATTATCACTATGGTGCACAGCAGGGGGACATTTTTACGATGGGGACATAGCACAGGGGGCATTATTACTATGGGGGCACAGCATGGGCATTATTACTGTGTGAAAGGGCACAGCAGGAAAAAGAACATTATTACTAGGGGGAACAGAACAGGGGCCCAACTACTATATGGATGCACAAAGATGGCCTAACTACTATATCAGGGCACATATGATGTCTATACTGTATGAGTGAGAGCCCTAAAATATTTGTCGGGCAGATTCTTTGGAGACAAGTTGTGTCCGGGAAAAGTCATCATGATGGCTGGGCAAGATGGAGAAGAAATCGAAAAGTTGTCCTTGAAAGATGGGCTGCTAGCCTGCTACTCATGGGCCAGTGCTGTGAGCTTGACCCCCAGGCAAAGATTTGCCAGCCCACCCCTGACCCTGAGCAATCATAACTTTGGACTTTTGGTTTGATTCTTAGGTCACTTTCGTATGACTGTAATGCAGCTGTATTATAGTAATGTAAGTCCAGTATAACAGCTGTAACTCTGGTTGTAATATGAATACTGAAATGTGCCCATAATACAGCCACAAGGTGCGGGCAAAAATCTGCACCTTTTCCTTGGTGTACTCCATGTGTATTATTGATAAATTACCCCTGTGGTCTTTGTTACCCATAACAATCACAGCTCAACTTTCATATATTAACAGGATCTAACAAAATGGGAGCTAAGCTGGAACTGGTTTCTATGAGCAACAAATGGAAGGTAAGGCAACTTATAGAAGGTGGAAGCTCTAACAAGACAATCTAAAATAAACAGCTGAATCACTTGACACAAACACTGTTTAACAGTTAGACAAGTTATCATTATCTTCCCCACTATTTTGAGCAAAAATCTGCACTTTTTCCCCAGTGAACCCCGACCTAATGGGCAAGCAAGGGATATGGCAAGGCAAGGAGGAGGTGTAACCTCTTCTGCTCCCAATTTATCATGATTTATGCCTGCAAGCAGGCAGAAATCATGGCAGAAATTTACACCTGCTCCGGAACAGGCGTAGATTTATGTGCCTGCTGTGCAGCAGCCACAAATCCGCTTCTCCTCCCATCCCTATACCTGTTTTACTGACAGTGAGCTCTGGGGAAAGACACAGAGAATTCACTGAAATGTGTCCAATTGCTTTTACTGTAATAAAATTCTTTTTTGCTATATAGATTTTATGGACTGGATGTACAAAAATATGTGATCCAAGATAAAATACCAATGTATACAATATTACTATTTACCACTGTATTTTTGCTTTGAGGTTTAAAAAAGGTGGTTTACTGAGAACAACAAAAGAAAGAAGCTACATGAAGTAGTTATTATGAGTGTGTATAAATTAGGTTGTAATCCCATATCTTTGCTAACATCACCATCTAGTGGTTTGTTAAAAGAAGTGCATTTAAAAATAATCACTGTTGAGATTACTTTTATATTGATAAAGTCTGGTTCATTAACAAAGCAATTTTTGCAAGCTTTGTTGTAATAATTAATGCAAAAAAAAAAATAAAAATAAATCTGGTGTCTTCAGCCGCTTCCAGTCTTCCTAGCCAGTTACTGACTGAGACGTGACAGTGATCTGTATTACAATTTAGTAAAATACAGTCTGTATGCTACATGACAATTTTATTTATAAAAAAATAAGTTTCTGCAAATATAAGAACAGATAAAACTAATTGTGCTTTACTATTATATAAACATTATCCATTTTCTTGTTCCTAATAAGTTACATAGTATTTAAAGCATTTAAAGGAAACTTGTGACATGTCAGAGGAGGGAGATCACTGCTAAACGGCTCTTTCTCCTGATCTGTGTGAGATCCTGAGCAATCAGAACTTTGGACTTTTGGTATGATTTTAGGTCACTTTCACATGGCTGTAATGCAGCTGTATTACAGTAATGTAAGTCCAGTATAACAGCTGTAATTGTGGTTTTAATATGAATACTGAAATGTGCCCATAATACAGCCACAAGGTTTGGGCAAAGATCTGCACCTTTTATTATTGATAAATTACCTCTAATGTCTTTGTTACCTAAGGTAACAAGGTAAGACAGCCAATAGAAGGTAGAAACCTTGACTAAACAGTCTAACATTCTGTCAAACAGCTGAATAATTGTAAAACATCTGGCACAAATACTGTTTAAGATAAATTTTTTTAGCAAAAATCTGCACCTTTTCCCTGGCATGGGAGGAGGCCTTTCTGGGGATGTATCATGATTTATGCTCTGGAACAGGCGTAGATTTCTGCCTGCCATGCAGCAGCCACAGATCCGCTGGATTCACTCCCTGCTCTGCAATATTAATTACCTGTGTCCACATACATTCCAAATTGACGACACTAGATAGCTGTTAGGGCAAGCAATGACATGCAATTCAGTGCAATTCATATATCTGCCCTTGCCTGCATAAAGTAAAAAAAATGCTCCAATATCAAAGAGGCATTCCTAAGCCCCTGAAGCATGGAGGGCTGTAACACCTCCTTGCTCCTCCTCCCATCCCTATACCTGCTTGACTGTCAGTGCCGTGGCCCAGGTTGCTGGGACCAGTGTTGAACCTGTTGGTGGGCTTTGGTGTTTTGGGGGCTACTTGTCACGGTGGCCAGGAGTGATAACACCCACTCCCGGACACACAGCAACCGGACCTTGGTTAGGACTAATAAGTCGTGCGGAGTGTAGGTGCAGCGATAAAGTCACACTGTAAACAATGTTCATCTTTAGGGTAAATTCACACGGGCGGATTCAATGGCAATGAATTTCAATGAGGATACATACTCGCAGCAGGATTTACATTCCGCTGCTAGGATGTATGTGACAGAGCCATTAACCCCCCACAGGCCGAAGCATACTTTACCTCTTCCCTGCTCCGGCTTGCTTCGGGGCCTCCCGCGTCTTCACCTCCCGATCAGCCAATCAATGCACTGCCCCGCCGCAGCCACTGATTGCCTGAATGGGACGTGTAGACGCAGGAGCCCCCGAAGCAAGCCGGAGCAGGGAAGAGGTAAAGTACTGTATGCTTCAGCCTGTGTGTGTGTGTGGGGGGGTTAATGGTGGTGTCACATACATACTAGCAGCGGGATGAGTATGTATCCTCATTTAAAGTCATTGCTAAAGGATCTGCAGTGGGTTTTGCTGCGAATTCGCAGCATAAAATCCGCTGCGGATCCGCCCGTGTGAATTTGCCCTTAGAAAAGATTTCTTTAGTGCAAGAGAAGTAACAAAACAGTGCTCAAGCAAAAACCAATAACAGCAAACACAAACTGATAAAAAAATTAGTTGATAGAAGAGGATCCCATTAGCAGGCACTGGATAGGAGGGCCCTTTGCCTAATCAGTGAGTACTCTGCTGGGATGTGGTAAAGTGTCTAATAGTATCTTGAGAAAGTCCTTGTACTCACGTGTAGATGAATCTCAACTATTTCATCTGACCGCCCATTGCCCCTCAGTGTTGAGTTTCCGTCCTAATGGGAAAGTACGAGTTCCGGGTCTCTGTCACTGGGTGGAGCTAGCTAGTAGTATCCTTCCTACTCAGCCAAGCGTAAGTCAGGAGAGAGCGGCTAACTTGCACTGTGCTCTACTGTGCTACAAGTATATCCACACTTCTGTCTGCATGCAACTCTCTGTATATATGTATATCATCGGTCTATTGTAATCTTAGTGCATGAGGCTGTCACACTACCACAGCAAAGCAAATATTTCAAACAAAAAAACGCTGAATTTATATAGCAAACAAATTTTTATTAATTAAATATAAAAACATGATATAAAAAGAGAACCAAACATTAACAAGAACGGTGGTTATCGCGATGGCAGTGACAAAAAATTCTTATTACAATCACGCATGCTGCGAATCCCTGGCAAAGAAATATATAGATGGGCAGACAGTAAATCAGTTAAAAATCCATTGAGCAAAACATCATATATTCTAATAACCAATAAAGTGCTAGTGCATACCAGACATCATGACTTCTATATTAGCTAACTTTGCGCTAAAGTAATGCCCTATAGTAACTAACCCCATGATTTCCTAGAGATACAGTAGTATACCTTTTAAAAGATTTTATAGTATATAACCTCCGGGACACCACCACCCCCACGTGCATTTCGTTGCCTTCGTCTGGGGATGATGATGTCCCATCTGGTGCTGGTTTATATAGATCAATCTCACCAATCACTCGCAGGTAGTTACTATTAATCCCCTGTGGCTAATCGGCGCATGTTCCGTCCTTCATCCCCACTCACTGGGTGTATTGCGGCCAGGCCGGAAGCGACGTCAGGACGCCGGTCACATGACCGGACGTCTACGATCACATGACCACATGACGTCATGACGGCATCGTCCGCCAATTAGGCCGCTCCACAGCCAGGAGGGAGTGATTTCTGGGCATGTGCACAGTCACGGAACTGGATTATTGCGAGAAGTAGTTGATGGATGCTGGGCCAGTGCGATTCTTAACCCCTCAATAACAGATTGTAATGGTGTGCAAACAATGCAAGAATAAAGTGCATTCAATGGAAAGTGCAATGTTGTGCAAAATTGCTAAATAAATATAAAATGTGAAAAAGAATAAAACTGTATGAATGTGACATGTGTACTAAAATATAATTATTGTGACTAAAGAAATAAATGTGTGAATGTAAAAATATAAACTAAAGTGTAAATGTGGTAAATTAAATTAATGATGTGTATGACGAGATAAATGATTATAAAGTGTAATTGAGTGTATGAATGTGATAACATATAAAGGTAATGCTGCTAATTTGAATAGTGAAAAAAAGATGTAATTCAGAAGAAAAAGTGCAAAAAATCATGTATATTGCTATCAAAACAATAAGTCAAGTAAGTGTAATCAATCAGTGCAGTGATGCTGTATCTCTAGGAAATAGTGGGGTCGGTTACTATTGGGCATTACTTAAGCGCAAAGTCAGCTAATATAGAAGTCATGATGTTTGGTATGCACTAGCACTTTATTGGTTATTAGAATATATGATGTTTTGCTCAATAGATTTTTAACTGATTTACTGTCTGCCCATCTATATATTTCTTTGCCAGGGATTCGCAGAATACGTGATTGTAATAGGAATTTTTTGTCACTGCCTCCGGGATAGCCACCGTTCTTGTTAATGTTTGGTTCTCTTCTTAAATCATGTTTTTAAATGTAATCAATAAAGATTTTTTTTTTTTTTAATTCTTTATTTCTCCAACAATCGTCAAAGTATTGCGGACACCCGCCAGAAATACATATAACAGCAAAATAAAGTTATGAACTTACATATTGCGTGCTCAGGAGACAAGAACAACAAGTCTTCAACATATACAGCATGACACAATATGTGGGAATGACAAAATCTGGAGAGGGGCGCACTGCCCGTCCGACCTTTTCACCTTATTCAAGATAATAGTAAGAAGATCAAGTAAAATAGTAGAAAGTAGAGAAGAAAAGACAACATGAGGGGGGGGGGAGGTGTAGACGGGGGAGGGGGGTAGTAGAGGGGGGCTAGGAGGGGGGTAGTAAAGGGGGGGAGGGTGCATGTACCTGCAGCGCCACCAAAGTACAACTCCTTGACTCCCAAGACAAGAGTACACAGGGAGGGGCAGTGTCGGTTCTCAGCAACTCTTTATATGCATCTGATTCCTGAAAGGTCAACCAAGGTGACCAGGTAGTGTAAAATCTCTTGTTAGTGGAATGTATTTCGAAGGTGAGGTCCTCCATATGCATCAGATCATTCACTTTATTAATCCATAAAGGGATTGTAGGAGGTAAACGCTGTTTCCAACATAGTGGAATGCACAATCTTGTCGCCATCACCAGGAAACTCAGTAGCGAACGTCTGTATGCCTCCTGGCTAATCTCGCTGTGATGAAGAAGGAAAAGGGCTGGGCCCATCTGAATTGTAAGGCCCGTGACTTGCTTAGTCACTCTTATCACCTCTGACCAAAAGTGGTGAAGTAGCGTACATTCCCAGAACACATGCAGAAATGTCCCCTCTTCCCGCTCACATCTCCAGCAGACAGGGTCTACCTGGGGTATGAGTTCGTGTAATTTGGTTGGGACTCTGTACCAGCGGGAAAGGTTCTTGTAGCCGGCCTCTTGGAATTTGGAGCTGATGGAGGACTTATGTGTCAGATAAAAGATCCTACTCCTCTGCGCATCTGTGAGGGAGATCCCTAAGTCCGATTCCCATTTTAATATGAATGCGGGTAGCGGCTCCACAGGTTCGGCGAGGAGGAGTTTGTATGTCAAGGAAAGAGTGTGTCTCACTGGTCCCTTCTCTATACATATATACATACATATCCATTCTCTAAACACCCTATCGGTGAAACTGGGGCTAAAGTCAGGATGAC
This sequence comes from Dendropsophus ebraccatus, assembly GCF_027789765.1. Taxonomy (NCBI): domain Eukaryota; kingdom Metazoa; phylum Chordata; class Amphibia; order Anura; family Hylidae; genus Dendropsophus; species Dendropsophus ebraccatus. The sequence goes on from NC_091459.1 coordinate 68,290,586, forward strand.
CCAGAACAGCGGTCAATCTAGATAGGAGCGGGACATAGTACTGTCTTATCACCTTATACGAGCATGCCGCCAACGTCGGCCCTATAGTGGAATGGTATTTAACCTCACTGAGTCGGTCCCCTGACAGCCACGCGATCCCACTCAGAGGTGTGTTCGTGTACGTTTGTTCGATTGCAACCCAGGGTTTCCTGTTACTATTTCTGCACCAGTCCATAATGTGCGAGAGGTGTGAGGCCAGGTAGTATTTCCTAACGTCCGGTAGTCCCACCCCCCCACACTCCTTAGGGCGGGTAAGGAAGGATTTTCTAATTCGAGCCGGTTTATCTCCCCATACGAAACGTGTTTGTATAGATGACAAGGAGCGGAAAAATGCAGCAGGGAGACGGATAGGGAGGCACTGCAAGAGGAACAGAATTCTAGGCAGCACATTCATTTTAAGCGTAGCACAGCGGCCAAACCAAGTATGGAGGCCCTTAGTCCACCGAGCGCAATCAGACTTGATAGTGTTCAATAAAGGGAGATAGTTTTTTTGGTATAGGGTACTAAGGTCTGCTGCGAGATAAACTCCTAATTTAATAGTGCTGGGGGCCCACGAAAAACTGAAAGAAGAGCGCAGTTACGTTTCCACTCCAACGGGTAGAGCAATATTCAAAGCCTCCGATTTTGAAAAATTTATTTTAAAATTAGAAAGCCTGGCATATTTCGAGAATTCTGCCATTAAATTGGGGAGGGCTATGGTGGGGTTTGTTATGAAGAATAACAAATCGTCAGCATAAGCTGCTATCTTATAGTGTGACCTATGAACTTGCATTCCTGAGATGTTTTGGTTTGCTCTGACATAGCACAGGAAAGGCTCCAGGGTGAGAATGAAGATAAGGGGGGATAGGGGGCATCCCTGCCTCGTGCCATTATGAATTCGGAAACTCTCAGATAGAATGCCGTTAGTTCTGACTTGTGCACTCGGGGTGGAGTAGAGCAAAGAGACCCAAGCCAGAAAGGACGAGCCAATGCCAAGAAACTTCAGGGTTTCCACCATGAAGGTCCAATTAACCCGATCGAACGACTTTTCGGCATCTGTGGAGAGTAGCATGAGAGAAGACTGGAGATGAGCCTTGTGGATCAGGTTAATGGCCTTCATGGTGTTATCCCGCGCCTCCCTGCCAGGCATAAAGCCTGCTTGATCGGGATGTATTATGGCCTCCAATAGGGAGGAGAGGCGTGTGGCTAAGATTTTGGCAAACAATTTAAGGTCAACGTTTACCAAGGAAATTGGCCTTTAGTTTGCACAATATGAACTGTCCTTACGCGGCTTGGGCACCACCGCTATGTAAGCCCGCGTGGCATCAAGTGGCAGAGAGGCCCCCTGAGAGAGTGAATTGAAAGCTGAGAGAAAGTGTGGGGAAAGAATTTCCTGGAACGACCTGTAGTATGCCAGACCAAACCCATCCGGGCCAGGCGCCTTCCCCGGTTGTGTGTGTTTGATCGCAGCTGCGAGTTCCCCCTCCGAGATAGGTGCCTCCAAGGCCTCCGCATCTGCGGCAGATAAGGACGGCATGCCCGAGTTAGATATGTAGGAGCGTATTTTGTCCCGAAATGTGACATCCAATGTGGCCGGATTATTATTGTCCACTGAGTATAATTTAGAGTAAAACCTCTTAAATGCTTCCGCTATAGCGGACGAGGTAACAACGCGTTCGGTGGGGCCAGTCTGAATATGGGAGATATAAGATTGTTGATGCTCTGCGCGGAGAGCTCTCGCCATTGCCCGACCGCACTTATTACCATATTCGTAGAAGTGGCGTCTGCATTTGGCCAGCTTAGCTTTGGAAGTTTTAACTAAGTGTGTCCTAAGAAGGTCTCGCGCTTGTAACATTGACACTCGGTTGTCTTCCGAGGGACTCTGTTTGTGGAGGACCTCCAACTGCTCTACCGACCCAAGCAGTTTCAGGGTCTTGGAAGCATGTTCTTTTTTAAGCCTCGAGCCGTGTTTTATGACCACGCCTCTAGCTACGCACTTGTGGGCCTCCCACAGAGTCCCTGGAGACACCTCCTCCGAGGCGTTTATGGCAAAATAGTCAGTCAGCGATCTTTTCAGGTCCGCCTGTACCACTACGTCAGTGAGTTTAGCTTCCACTGCCATTGGCGGGGCATAGGGCAGGGCAGACAGAGTGTGACAGTGACCATGGCGTGGTCCGAGAAGGTAATTGAACCGATTCGGTCTTTATGCTTAAGAAAAAAATAATCAAGTCTGGAGTACATGTCCCTGACAGGAGAATAAAAAGTAAAGTCTTTGTCACGTGGGTGTAACGTGCGCCATGTGTCTATGCATTGGTGTTCGTGCAAAAGAGCGTTGATTTTGGTCACCACTGTGGGGGGCAAATGTAAATGGCCTGAGGAAGTGTCTACCTTCGGGTCCAGCGCTACGTTGAGGTCACCCCCCCAGCACCACCACCCCCTCCGCAAAGTCCTCCACCTGCTCCAAAAATCGTCTCAGAGTGACGGTCTGTCCTGTGTTGGGCAAGTACGCTACCACCAGAGTGTGCTTAGAGGAGGCAATCTTGCCTTTTACCATTAAGAGCCTACCTTTATCATCACAACGAGAATCCACGAATTCCCATGGGAGAGAGCGGGACAACAGGATGCTAACGCCTCTCGCTTTGGAGTCGTCTGTAAAGCTATGTTAGGCGAAAGGAAACCATCTATTGGAGAGAGCATACAAAGCATTAGCCTTCATGTGACTCTCCTGGAGAAAAGCGATTTGTACACGCTGCGCTTTTAGAAAGCTGAGCAAAATTTACCTTTTACCTGGGTCCCCGAGACCCTTCACATTTAAGGTGCCCAAGAGGAAGTCAGTTTGGGTCGAGGTGGCCATGACTAGGCAACGCTAACAGATACACACCTGTAAGGGGGAAGCAAGGGGGACAGGGGATGGGGGACGGGGTGGAACCACAACGAGAAAAAGAGAGGAAGAAGGGCAAGACAGGGAAAGAGTGGATGGGAGTGAAAGAAAGAAAGCAACGATAGGGAGAGGAGCAGGAGTTAGAGCAAGTAAGAGAGAGAAAGCACCTAAGTGCCTGTGGAGCAAATCGGTCCACTAAGAGAAAGGTAGAGAGGTAGAAGGCCATGGGGGAGAGGATCCCCGCCACAGCAGCACGAACCAATGAAACATCTACTGACATTAATTACTGGTAACAGACCCCATTATAATCGGGAAAGGTGGGGAATAGGAAAGGGAGGGGGGAGAGGGAGGGAACAGGGGTCAACAGCGCACCCTAACAGGGCAAACATTTCGTGTGAGTACCAAACAGTGTGTGGGTGGGAACTGGGTATTTATGCGCATAGCTGCCCTGGAGCGGAGCAGGGAAACTGTAAGGGCAACCCCACAAAGAGTCGGATCAGGACTAAGAGAATGACATATTCAACGCTACGACCGGAGCCCTGGCACTTTAACGAATAAGGCACTACCTAAATAGTATGAAAACCTGGACTATAGGATAGGAAGGGCTGTCAACATATTACAATATAAACTGGAACAGGCATAAAAGACAACAAATGTTCCCAGGGTAGCCAGTAAAGCATTATAAGCAGAACAAGGGACTCAGAGGCCCTTCACTCGCCCCTTCTTGGCTTCTCCGGGAAAGAGCTGTGATAAGTCCGCTCCTGAGAAGGGACGGTGCTCACGGTCAACATCAGCCGGCCTAATGCGTGGAGCAGATCTCCTCCTTCTGGGCACTGTAGAGGGTTGATCTTGATGGCCCAAAGCAAGCCAGTCCGGGAGGAAGATAGAAGGGATGTTCAGGAAGAGGAACAACTCCGGGAGGTCATCCAGATGGCGGAGGAGAAAGGTGATAGTCCTTTTTTTTGATTACGTGAAAAGGGTGCCCCCATCTGTAAGATGCTCCCACTTCTCGGATTTTAGAGAGTAAACTCTGAAGTAGTCTGCGCATATACCGGGTACGTGCAGAGACGTCGGGGTACAGATGTATTTCCCTCCCTTCGAAGCTGATCTGTGCTCTGTCCCGCACTGCTTGCAGAATTGCCTCCTTATCCGTGTAGTAATGGAGACGACATAGTACATCTCTAGGCGCCGCATTAGTACTCTGGAACATTCTAGAAACTCTGTGCACCCTATCAATTTGGAATGTAGCATCCGGCGGCCTGTTAGTGATCATGTTAAAGAGGACAGTCACTCTAGAAACAAGGTTGTCAGCAGGAGCCTCCTCAGTTAACCCCTTAATCCGAACATTATTTCTTCTCCCTCTATTTTCCTGGTCATCCAGGTGTAAGGCCAGCACCTGTACATGGCGACGCGCTGCAGTCGCTTCCTGCTCCAGTGCTGCCACCCTGGACTCCAGAGCGGTGTTAGCTGACTCTGTGGCCGTTGTCCTGGCTTCCAAATGAGTAATGTCCCCCTTAAGAGAGTCTATGGCCTGCTTTTGTGCGGATTCAATACGCTGCACGATGTGTATTATATCATCTTTAGTCGGCAGCGCCTGTATGAGATCCCTCAGGCTGTGCAGCTCTCCCTGCAGGGACTGTGAGGGAGCGGCATGTGAGGAGCCCAGGAGGCCACCACGTGTCATGGCGGCAGCGCCATCAGGGCCTGTCGGCATGGGGAAAGGGTCCCAAACATGTGAGGGTGAGGGAGATGGGCTGGGGAGTCGGGTGCCGGAGGACAGTTTCTCTCCCTGTGTCAGCAGCGGCGAGGGAGGAGGGGAGGCAGAGTTCGCCCTGTCATCCTGACGCATCGGCGCCAGTGGCGGTCTTTGGCACCAAGCACCCCAAGCGATCGCTTGGGGCCCCCAACATCCAGGGGGGCCCCCACGCCCCGCTCTTGTGCTCAAGACCGCTGGACAGGGCCGTTGCCCCGCTCGCTGATGCCATTTGAACTGTAACTATGAGCACTCGTAATGAGCGCTCATAGTTACATGCAGCAGCATTGACAGGGCGGGAGACATTGGCCCTATTCCTGTCAGTCACTCTTGTGGCCGCAGGAAGGGTTTTCCCTGCGGTCACAAGTGGCAGCTTTGTCCTTGTGGTGCCGGTGCTCCAGTGACATCACTGGAGCATCGGCGCCAGGACAAGGGGAGTGCAGCTTCTTGTAATCGCAGGGAAAACCCTTCCTGCGGCCACAAGAGTGAAGAGAAGAGGAGACGCCCAGACCCAGGTGAGTATAAGTGTTTTATTGTGTTATATACTATATGGGAGGGGGAGCACACAGGGATCTGTTTAACTGGGGGAGCGCACATCAGGGGTCTATATAAATGGGGGGAGCACACAGGAGGGCTATAGACTACTGGGGCTTCACAGAGGGGTCTATATACTACTTAGGGCAGCACACAGGGGGTCTATATACTACTTGGGGCAGCAGAATGGGGTCTATATACAACTTGGAGAGCACACAGGAGGTCTATATCCAAGTGGGGGAGCACACAGGGGGGCTATATACTACTGGGGGAGCACACAGGGGTCTATATACTACTGGTGTGGAACACAGGGGGTCTATATACTACTGGAGGAACATACAGGGGGTCTATATACTACTTGTGAGGCACACAGGTGGTCTATATATAACTGGGGGATCACACAGGGGTCTGTATACTACCGGGGCAGCACACAAGGGGTCTATATAATACTGGTGGGGCACACAGGGGGTCTATATACTACTGGGGGAACCATACAGGGGGTTTATATACTACTGGAGGAGCACACGGGGGTCTATATCCAAGTGGGGGAGCACACAGGAGGTCTATATCCAAGTGGGGGAGCACACAGGGGGGCTAAATACGCCTGAGGGAGCACACAGGGGGTCTATATACTAGTGGGGGAGCACACAGGGGGTATATACAACTGGGGCAGCACACAGGGGGTCTATATACAACTGGGGCAGCACACAGGAGGTCTAGATACTTCTGGGGGAGCACACGGGGGGCTATATATAACTGGGGGAACACACTGGGGTCTATATACTACTGGGGCAGCACACAATGGGTCTATATAATACTGGTGGGGCACACAGGGGGTCTATATACTACTGGGGAAACCACACAGGGGGTTTATATACTACTGACTGGAGGAGCACACAGGGGTCTATATCCAAGTGAGGGAGCACACAGGAGGTCTATATCCAAGTGGGGGAGCACACAGGGGGGCTAAATACCCCTGAGGGAGCACACAGGGGGCCTATATACTAGTGGTGGAGCACAAAGGGGGTGTATACAACTGGGGGCAGCAAACAGGGGGTCTATATACAACTGGGGCAGCACACTGGGGGAACACACAGGGGTCTATATACTACTGGGGGAAGCAAACAAGGTATATACTACTGGGGGCAGGACACAAGGGGTATAAACTATTGGGGGCAGCACACAAGGAGTATATATTACTGGCGGTAGCGCACAAGGGGTATATACTACTGGGGGCAACACACAGCATTTGTTTTGGACCGCGTGTCAAGGAGAAGGCCCCAGACATAACTTCGCTTGGGGCCCCAGAAATGCCAAGACCGCCCCTGGTCGGCGCCATTTCAGGAGTGGGAGAGCGGCCTGTACCTGAGCCGGGAGAGCTCCGGGGGTCTTATAAGGAGGTCTTTTGCGGGGTCCGGGCATCCCAGGGAGATGAATTGGGGTCTGCTGTGCGGTGGTTCAGCGATGCTATGGACGGAGCTTCTCACATGTGCTACCTCACTCAGCCATAGCCAAGCCCAATAAAGATTTGTTTGCTATATAAATTCTACTGTGCCACAGCCTTAGTGTTCCTCTCCTTTCTACAGGTGGTTGACTTTGCAGAGTTTAGAAAAATCCACCGCGTAGGCAAGGGGTGAGACTCCCTTGTCTCCGGCTTCCCTGCGGGGAAATCTAGCAACCCATTAAGCTTGAGTCACTAGCTCTGTGGAATAGGTCTGCTCTCCTCTCTGGCTGTAACTAGACTAAGGGTAGCTCCACATGTACTGGATCCACATGCCAGTATGTAACCCGGTCCCTTTACCCCTCCCCCCCCCCGCTTCCCGCAGCTCGCAGCCCCCGGCCTGCAGCATACATTACCTGCTCGGTGCCGCAGCTGTGTGTGCGGCTCCTGGCTCCCCTCGCTTCCCATCAGCCAATCACTGATCACGCAGCACTGAATGGCTGATGGGGAGCTAAAGGGGCCGGGGGCGAGCGGTGGGCGGCGGAATGCGGGTGGTTAGAGGGGCTACTTCCCACTACCAGGATCCACAGTGTATTTCGCAGCAAACTCGCAGCGTGAAATCCGCTGCGGATCCGGTACGTGTGAAGTTACCCTAACAGTACTTCTAGGAAATGGTGAGTCAGAGAGAGGTGTGTGTAGCTAAACCTTGTTTTAACTGCAGCTGTGCTGTGGACGAGTGGTTGTCTGTCATTACTGTCATAACTTTGACACTGAATAGAAACACTTTTACCTACTGTAGGTGTAAGAAAAGAAGAAAATACCTAGTGAGACACTACATCAGCTCTAGGGTAAGACACAGATGATTCACTGGAATGTATCCATCCAATTGCTTTTACTATATTAAAATTCTGTTTTGCTATATACATTTTATGGACTGGATGAACAAAAATATGTCATCCAAAATAAAACACCATGTATGCAATACTACAATTTCCCACTGTATTTCTGCTTTAAGGATTTAATGAAGTAGTGTGTATAATTTAGGTTGTAATCCCATATATTTGCTAAGATCACCATCTAGTGGTTTTTAAAAGAAGTGCATTTAAATATAGTCACTGTTGAGCTTACTTTTATATTGAAAGTCTTTCTTTGGGATAGACCATCAATATTAGATTTGTGGAAGTTTGACTCTTAACTCCCCCTGACCATCAATTAAAGTGTACCTGACATTAGTAAAAAACCTTTGACATGTCATAGAGACATTAGAAGAAAAGGATTTCTACAGCATCCAAAGTAGAAGCAAGTGTGTTTATTCACACATCAGGGTACAGAAAAAATGCGACGTTTCGACCTGTTGGTCTTTATCAAGCATGCTTGATAAAAACCAACAGGTTGAAACGTCACATTTTTTCCGTACCCGGGTGCAGTGTCGGACTGGAGTGCCTTGGGCCCACAAGGGGAAATTATTCTTGGGGCCCACCCTTCAGCCACCGCACTTATCTATGGTAACATTAATAAGGGTCCATTAACACGGCAGGATATGGGGCAGTATGGGGCTGCAAACGATTGCTAATCAGCAGGGCAGGAATATATAGAGATGTGCAGCCGACAGCAATGATTTTTACAGCCGCACAAAAGATCAAAATCAGCCGACTATCGGGCATTTGCTTGTCAGCTGATCTTTGACACTTTTACATGGGGCTTCCTAGGAGCGCTTGTTACCTATAATTGGCCTGTGTAATTGGGCTATAAGACAATTTCCTTTGTATGATAACGCTGTATACTTAGATACAAAAGTCATACAGCTACCAATGACACCAGTATATAAAGAGCAAATATCCCCACACATTACCGCCATACTATTACTGACCAGATCCTGTATACTGAGACTGATTTTACCAATAATACCATTATATAGGAGGGAAATATTATCACCATACATATTACCGCCACAATTACCGCCATACTGTTACTGACCAAATCCTGTATACTGAGAGTGATATTACCAATAATACCAGTATATCAGAGGTAAATATTATCACCATACATATTACCGCCATACTGTTACTGACCAAATCCTGTATACCAATAATACCAGTATACAAGGGGAAAATATTACCGCCACACCACAACCAATACCATCACTATATTGTTACTGACCAAATCTAGTATACTAAGACCAATAAAACACAGTACCGGATTACAAGCAACAAATACCACCACATACTGACTAATACCGCCACATACTGACTAACGCCACCACTGCTACTGACTAATACCACCACATACTGACTAACACCACCACATACTGACTAACACCACCACTGCTACTGACTAATACCACCACATACTGACTAACACCACCACATACTGACTAACACCACCGCTGCTACTGAATAAAATTCCCTGTACACAGATCACCATCACCTCATCCAGTCATATAGAGGTAGACGCAGCTCTACACAGGTTCTATACACCATATACATTACAGTGCAAATATATCAGGTGACTCACAGGGGGCGTCTTTTCTGATTGGAGTTCTTTCCTTTTCATCTTCTTCTCCATCCGTCCTGGGCCATTATGAGAACTTCTATGAGCCACGAATCCACAGAATCTGCCAGAGAAACATATTAGGCTCCTCACTATGTCACCATCCTCATCTCTCTACAAACTGCACATCTGTATTGGCCCCTGTACGCCCTCACTCTATATATATATATCTATATATATCCCTTACAGTATATGGTCCCCCCTGTGTTGTCCCCCTTATAAATGGCACCCCATATTGTCCATCCCCCATATAGGTACCCCCCTTATGCTGTCCATCCCCATATATATAGCCCCCTCATGTTGTCCATCTCCCCCCATAGCCCCCTCATGTTGTCCATCCCCCCATAGCCCCCTCATGTTGTCCATCTCCCCCCATAGCCCCCCCTCATGTTGTCCATCTTTTCCTCCCCTCATGTTGTCCATCTCTTCCCCCCCGCATGTTGTCCATCTCCCCCCCATGTTGTCCATCTCCCCCCCTCATGTTGTCCATCCCCCCTCATGTTGTCCATCCCCCCCCTCATGTTGTCCATCCCCCCCTCATGTTGTCCATCCCCCCCTCATGTTGTCCATCTCTCCCCCCCATGTTGTCCATCTCCCCCCTCATGTTGTCCATCTCTCCCCCCCATGTTGTCCATCTCCCCCCCATGTTGGCCATCTCTCCCCATGTTGTCCATCTCCCCCCTCATGTTGTCCATCTCCCCCCTCATGTTGTCCATCTCCCCCCTCATGTTGTCCATCCCCCCCATGTTGTCCATCTCCCCCCCTCATTTTGTCCATCTCCCCCCCTCATGTTGTCCATCTCCCCCCTTATGTTGTCCATCTCCCCCCCTCATGTTGTCCATCTCTCCCCCCCTCATGTTGTCCATCTCTCCCCCCATGTTGTCCCTCTCCCCCCCATGTTGTCCATCTCCCCTCCTCATGTTGTCCATCTCCCCCCCTCATGTTGTCCATCTCCCCCCCCTCATGTTGTCCATCTCCCCCCCCCTCATGTTGTCCATCTCCCCCCCTCATGTTGTCCATCTCCCCCCTCATGTTGTCCATCCCCCCCCCCTCATGTTGTCCATCCCCCCCCCCCTCATGTTGTCCATCTCTCCCCCCCCATGTTGTCCATCTCTCCCCCCCTCATGTTGTCCATCTCTCCCCCCCTCATGTTGTCCATCTCTCCCCCCTCATGTTGTCCATCTTTCCCCCCCTCATGTTGTCCATCTCTCCCCCCCTCATGTTGTCCATCTCCCCCGCCTCATGTTGTCCATCTCCCCCACCTCATGTTGTCCATCCCCCCCCTCATGTTGTCCATCTCTCCCCCCCCTCATGTTGTCCATCTCTCCCCCCCTGATGTTGTCCATCTCTCCCCCCTGATGTTGTCCATCTCTCCCCCCTGATGTTGTCCATCTCTCCCCCCTGATGTTGTCCATCTCTCCCCCACCCCCCTCATGTTGTCCATCTCCCCCCTATGATAAAAAAAAAAAAAAACGAAACACAACTCACCTGTCAACACGCTTCCCCGTCGTTGGTCTCTTCTCCTCTGTTCCCCGACAGATGAGCAGCTCCTGATCCTGGACAGCGCCATCAACACTGAGCTCCGTGCGCGCCGCAGCGGCTGGGACTTCCGGTATGCGCTACGTGAATCGGAAGTCCTAGCAGCCGCACAGAGCTCAGTGGTGATGACGCTGCCGGGACCAGCAGCTGCTCATCTGTCGGGGCGGCGGCGGCAGCACACTTGTGATCGCAAGATGGTGATGGTGTGGGCCAGCTATCCGCGGCTGAGAGGGCCCCCCAGGAGCACGGCGGCCCCCGCTGCGGGGGACCGTGTTCACTGACTGGGGGGCGGGGCCTACTCCTGCTCGGGGCCCACCGGGGGTTTGCCCGGTCCCCCGGTGGCCCAGTCCGACCCTGGCCGGGTGTATGAATAAACAAACTTGCTCCTCCTTTGGATGCTGTGGGAATCCTTGTCTTCTAAAATCTACAGTGCCCACACCAAGGAATGTGGGTCTACCAGCGTGCATCCTGCATCTACACTTTTTGATATGTCATAAGAGATGTCATAGGGACATGTCAAAAGTTTTGATCTGTCGAGTTCTGAGTGTTCAGACCCGTACTAATTGGGAGAACGAGCAAGAGAGAACTGTGGTGCAGAGTGGTCCACTCAAATTCTGTGTTAGAAAAAAGAGTCGGGCTCATAATCTAAGCATACAAAGCCCAAGCCTTTTTTTCTTACACAGAGCTGGGAGCGGACATGCTCAGCGGGGTCCTCTTCCCTCTTGTTCTCCCGATTGGTACAGGTCTAAACACTCAGACCTGGAGCGATCAAAACCATTGACATGTCTTTGACAGGGCAAAAGTTTTTACAAAGGACAGGTACACTTTGATTGATTGACGTGAGCGCAGAACTTATCAGTACATTATTCATGAAAACTGCAAGCTAAAATTAATAATAACTGAGTCACTTCAGAAGAGAGGTGCGGCGCTGTCCCATCTGAGTGGCTGAGTGGGCTGTCACTCTTATCTGTGGAGTGAGAGCCCCCTAAGCGAAAGGCAGATTGGGCACAAATTGGATCTCAAAATACTTGATCCTTCTTTTTTTTCACAGGAGATGCTTCAGGAGGAATAGCTGTCCACCAAATGTTCTGTGGGGCGATGTGTGGCTGTGCATCTGCTAAAGAGTATATTTTTGCCAACAAAGTTTATGCAACACAGAAAAGGGTCTTTCTCTATTGTGAGTGAGTTGGAGACCTGGGAGATTACCACTTTTGCTCTGCAGTGAGAATTGTTTTTCAGCTAGTTGAAGCTGGTTGTGGTCAATTTTGAATTTAATTCACAGTGTTGCAGCTAACTTGCTCCCAAGTCGTCACAAACATTATTTTGTGTATATGGTTAGCTTTACACTTAAAGGACAACTCCGGCCAAAACATATTTTTTAATATGTTATTATTTATTTATGGAAAGTTAGACAAATTCCTAATGTACATTAATTATAGGAAATGCACATATAGTGCTATTTCCTTTAAATTAGTAGATCAAGGAGTCTTCAAATTCAAAACTGTGACGTCACGATTCAGGGGTAATTCCTATGGAGTGTGCAGCAGGGGGCGAACTAAATGTAAAAGCCTATAAAACTGTATAGTCTATGAAGCTGTATGTAATGGAGTGTTAGGTGGAGTTACACTACACTATGCTTCACTGATTGAATACATTTATGGAATACTTTGGGGAGCAAATGTCCTTGACCTTGAGAGGTGCTGGTGCATCTAACTACCTCCCCCTCCCTCCCTGCTCGGTGCTGTGGGCACATACACACTGTACTACTCCTCCCATCATGTGCTCATAGTATAAGCACATGATGGGGGAGTAGTACCAGGGTTGATCCCCATCACCAGCAACCCCCCAGCCCCACCGCCACTGCTGCCGCCACATTCATATTGTACTACTCCTCCCATCATGTGGTCATAGTATGTGCACATGATGGGGGAGTAGTACCAGTGCCAATCCCCATCACCAGCATCTCCCCCCAGGCCCACCGCCGCACCACCATTCACATTACCAGCATCCCTATTCACAGCCCCTTTGATGCGGCTGCCGCCACTGCTGCTGCACGGTCGTTCAAATCCCCTGCCGGGCCAACTGGCGAGCTTGCCGCCGCCCCAGCCTCCTGCCGACTCGTTCCTTGATATCACAGGTAACGAGTCGGCAGGAGGCTGGGGCGGCGGCGAGCTTGTCAGTACGACCGGTAGGGGATGTGAACGACTGTGCAGCAGCAGCAGCGTCGAGGGGGGAGGGCTGGGAAGGGGGATGCTGGTGATGTGAATGGCGGTGCAGCGGTGGCGGCGGTGAACCTGGGGGGGAGGCAGGTGATGGGAATCGGTACTACTCCCCCATCACATGCTCATACTATGAGCACATGATGGGAGGAGTAGTACAGTGTGAATGTGGTGGCTGCAGTGGGGCTGGGGGGGTGCTAGTGAAAGAGGGGGACCATCTATAAGAGGGGGGAAAAGAGGGGGACCATCTATAAGAGGGGGGGGGGAAGAGGGGGACCATCTATAAGAGGGGGGGGGGGAGAGGGGGACCATCTATAAGAGGGGGGGGAAGAGGGGGACCATCTATAAGGGGGGGAAATAGAGGGACCATCTATAAGAGGGGGAAAGAGGGGGACCATCTATAAGAGGGGGGGGGAAGAGGGGGGACATCTATAAGAGGGGGAGGAAGAGGGGGACCATCTATGGGGGGGAAAGAGGGGGGCCATCTATAAAAGGGGGGGGAAGAGGGGGACCATCTATAAGAGGGGGGGAAGAAGGGGACCATCTATAAGAGGGGGGAAGAGGGGGACCATCTATAAGAGGGGGGGAGGGGACATCCATAAGAGGGGGGAAAGAGGGGGACCATCTATAAGAGGGGGGGAAGAGGGGGACCATCTATAAGAGGGGGGGAGAGGGGGACCATCTATAAGAGGGGGGGGAAGAGGGGGACCATCTATAAAAGGGGGGGAAGAGGGGGACCATCTATAAGAGGGGGGAAGAGGGGGACCATCTATGGGGGGGAAGAGGGGGGCCATCTATAAGAGGGGGGAAAGAGGGGGGCCATCTATAAGAGGGGGGGAAGAGGGGGACCATCTATAAGAGGGGGGGAAGAGGTGGACTATCTATAAGGGGGGGAGAGGGGTACCATCTATAAGGGGGGAAGAGGGGGACCATCTATAAGGAGGGAAGAGGGTGACCATCTATAAGGGGGGAAGAGGGTGACCATCTATAAGGGGGGAAGAGGGTGACCATCTATAAGGGGGGAAGAGGGGGACCATCTCCTATAGGATTAGCACCCTCCTCTCCTGACATCCTCTGTGCTGCTGTGACCCTCCCCTATTAGATCAGCGCCCTCCTCTTCTGACATCCTCTGTGCTGCTCGGACCTCTCCTATAGATCAGCACCCTCTTCTCCTGACATCCTCTGTGCTGCTCGGACCTCTCCTATAGATCAGCACCCTCCTCTCCTGACATCCTCTGTGCTGCTCGGACCTCTCCTATAGGATTAGCACCCTCCTCTTCTGACATCCTCTGTGCTGCTGGGACCTCACCTATAAGATCAGCACCCTCCACTCCTGACATCCTCTGTGCTGCTGTGACCCTGCGACCTCCCCTATAAGATCAGCTCCCTCCTCTCCTGAAACCAGGTGGCAGTATGTTTATTGGGGGCAGTGGAGGTGGGGTGGACAATGCTTACTGGGAGCAGCAAGGGACCAAACATTATGTTTATTGGGGCCAGCAGGGAGGGGAGGCAGGCATTGTTTATTGGGGACAGTGTGTGTGTGTGTGTGTGGGGGGGCAGTAGCGGAGTATAATGTGGGCAGATTGACCTGGGGGGGCCCAGGTTGGGTGGACAGCCCGGGGCCCAGGGTACATTTAATCCGCCACTGCATCACACCCATTATATTAGTGTGACAATGTAAGTGTATAATTATCATTGATATCTCTAATAGAAATTGTTGTCTCTCTGTGAACAGTCCATTTTGCATCATCATGTAGAAAGCTCTCTTGACTGAGATGGTGATCCCATTAAAAGCACAGAAACACACTGGCTTTCCAGAGGGTCACTATGAGATCTCATGGCTTAACCAGAGACAGTGTACAGATGTATTCCTGTGCAAAGAATGTGCTTGAGCCCCCCCCCCCCTAAACTAACTACCCCTCAACCTTCCTTTGCCATATAAATTGTTACAGTGCAGTTATATCAGGTGACTCTATGGGTATATGCACACAAAGTAATTCTCAAGGAAAACTCTGTGCGGAATCCAACGCTCGCTCCCCCGTGCTCCCACCTGAATTCCGACTGTCACATAGGCTCCACTATAGGCTTTGGCAGATTCCAATGTCTTGTCATTTTTTTGGGCAGAGAGCGGAATGTGCCAGAGCATATAATGGAGCTGGCGGAGAGGGAGGCGGGAGCGTGCGGGGATGAGTGGCGTATTCTGCACAGAGTATTCGGCGAGAATTACTTCATGTGCATATATCATTATGAGGTGTTTTCTCTGAATAAATCACAAGTCATGTTTTTCTAATTGGACTTGTTTACTGTTTTTTCTTCCCCATCTGGCCCGGCCATTACTTGTCTCTGCAGAGTCTGATGTACAAACATTGTATGCTTCCTATCTTCCTTACCTCTATACAAACTTCCCATCTGAACTGCCCCAAACAGTAATAGTGCCCTCTTTGTGACCCGTATAATAGGTTACTTCTACCAGTGTACTTTTGAATTAAAAGAAATAATGTACTTGGCAGCATGAAATCGGCAGCTTTGTACTTGGTACCAAGCTACAGACATTGACAAATAGGTCACAGTGGAATAAAAGAAATAATGGCTATTTCCACAGTTATAAAATGTTACAATATGACACCTGTAATGTAATGCATCTCTCACTTTTCACATTTTGCAGTTTTTCAGCTGCCCTTGTGTACTTACATTTGTTTATGAGCATTTTCTATCATTATCAGACTGTAACTTTTTAATAAAACAAATACATGTCACTACAAACTTAATTGTTCCAGTAAAGTAATTCATTGGTATTTTTAATAGATGGACTGCGACCTTTCTGCTGACAAAGAGGTAAATATCACAATTTCCTATAGTTAGAAACTAGAACATGCTTGGTCCTACAGAGTTTAACATTTAAAAACAAATGATTTGAATGGAAAATTTGCTTGTCAGTTTTACATCAGTGCTAAATATTACATATATGTCAAGTGACAGTGAATTGTTCTTTCAAATACCAGAGCAATAATATTTTTCTTCGGAAAAAATATAAGGGATTATATATAGTAAATTAATAAACCATTTCACCTTTTAGGCTATGTTCACACTACGTAAAAGTACAGCCGTTGTTGCCATCGGCAACAACGGCCGTACTTTGTGCGGTGTGGACATAGCCTTACCGTCTGAGGGATCCCAGCCGGAGTGTATACACATCGTATATGCTTCGGCAAAGATCCCGTACGGGGCCGCAAATAACTGACATGTCAGTTTTCTGCAGCTGCAATTCAATGAATTGCGGCTGTAGGGAACCCTGTCAGTGCACACAATGAAGTTAGCGGCTACGGCAGCTTGCTTCATTGTGTGCTGTGGGAGGTTCTGATGCGGGCGCGCACTGATGTACCCGCATCAGAACAATACGGCCGGGTCACGGAACGGCCGGTCTCTTCACGTAGTGTGAACATAGCCTTAGAATTACACATTCTTTAACAGTCTTTCCTCATAGTCTGTAAGCTTTTCCGAGCAGGGCCCTCACTCCTCATGTATGGTTTGATAATTACATGTGTGACTCTATAATGTCTGGTTTTTGTCTATGTATGTACCACCAGATTTGTTAAGTGCTGCGGAATCTGTTAGCGCCATATAAATAACAATTATTATTATTCTAAGCATAATTATTTCCCTTCTTTTTGGTGGCACAGGTGGGGTTTTAATGTGGTACTTATTTTTTCACCTATTAAAGGGGTTTTATCACTTAAATATTTGCCCAAACCTGACATTGTGTTAAAGTAAAGAAAAAAAAGCTACACTACAAAAGTAAAATAAAAATAGAATAAAAATAATGTACATAAAAATTGCGGCAAAACTTGAGATGCAGTTATGTCACAGACAGATAAGTAAATGATTATAGACTGAATCTTGCCGCAAAAGGATGTAAAAGTGCTTCCCTGCTGCTCAATAAAAAGGCTCTCACAGGCTACTTCTGGGTAGTGTTCCTATTGGTGAGATATTGTTGATTGCCAAACATGCCTCTACAATGCACAAAGACATCCTGCCCACTTGTTACACTTTGACAGTGGGCATTAAACAAAGAAGCAGGATGGTGGTTTTGACAAATTTTCCACCTTCTAGACAGTTCTGAACAAGCTGCGAGGTCATGCACACACAGCAAACAGGCTCTGAATGACCCAGAGAGAACACAGTAGAGAGGATTATCTTTATTTTGGTGGCACATCTTCTTTACACTTCATTATATCTCTGTCTGCACAATTTCCAAAGATAGGTGTGTAAGAAAATTTGGTCAAGGCACCCACTGTGTGTCCTGCCATTGACAACCAGACATCATCATCATGGTTTAAAGTGGAACCTAGAGATGACACTTGAGAAAGAAACCAGTTCAGTTTGGAAACGCGTTGTGTCGCCATGAATGTTTTTATTCACAATAAATTTTAAAATACTACTCTGCCCTTTTTTTGGACCTGCGCCCTACGTACCTGGGTTGGAGGGAGGTCGGTTTGCTTCATGGTATCCATCTTGTATGGAAATTCCTGGGAGTGGCAGCGATCCTAACACATGCGATTTTGAGTGTTGTGCCTCATCTTGCACAACACTACCAGGTGAGAGTTTTTAGTTTACTTCTCTCACCAACCATCTATACTCCTGATCTGTGCTATGGAGCGCTGTTCTAATTTCTTTTTTAAAGTGGAACCTAGACTGCTTCAAATTAGCAAACACACAAAAACACAGAAAAATGCAACAGCTCACCGCAACAGCAAGATACAGACCCACCATAGACATGAAAATGAAAAGCAGCCCCCCCAACTGCCCAAAAAATTCCCACAAAAATAATGAGTCTCTTGGTTACTATTTGCAAACAGCGTAAACTGCCTCACCATAATAAGGTGGACTCATATCGAGGCAGACCCTACACTGTATGTACACTAAGGCCTCTCCATGGCGTATAATACGCCTATGCTCTGGGCATGCAAGATCCGTCTAATACCTGCAAAAATAATTGCATCACCTGAGTGAGACAGGTGGAGTGCACGACCAAATAGAAGCAGCCACTCTCCCAACTGGAAAACAGAAAAAAAAAAGGAAAAAATTGGTCAGCTCTCCTAGAACACTGTTCACACTAGGCAGGAGCACGTTGCCATGGCTGAAATTGCAAACACACAAAAACACAGAAAATTGCAACAGCTCACCGCAACAGCAAGATACAGACCCACCATAGACATGAAAATTAAAAGCAGCCCCCCCAACTGCCCAAAAAATTCCCACAAAAATAATGAGTCTCTTGGTTACTATTTGCAAACAGCGTAAACTGCCTCACCACGATAAGGTGGACTCATATCGAGACAGACCCTACACTGTATGTACACTAAGGCCTCTCCATGGCGTATAATACGCCTATGCTCTGGGCATGCAAGATCCGTCTAATACCTGCAAAAATAATTGCATCACCTGAGTGAGACAGGTGGAGTGCACGACCAAATAGAAGCAGCCACTCCCCCAACTGGAAAACAGAAAAAAAAAAGGAAAAAATTGGTCAGCTCTCCTAGAACACTGTTCACACTAGGCAGGAGCACGTTGCCATGGCTGAAATTGCAAACACACAAAAACACAGAAAAATGCAACAGCTCACCGCAACAGCAAGATACAGACCCACCATAGACATGAAAATTAAAAGCAGCCCCCCCAACTGCCCAAAAAATTCCCACAAAAATAATGAGTCTCTTGGTTACTATTTGCAAACAGCGTAAACTGCCTCACCACGATAAGGTGGACTCATATCGAGGCAGACCCTACACTGTATGTACACTATGGCCTCTCCATGGCGTATAATACGCCTATGTTCTGGGCATGCAAGATCCGTCTAATACCTGCAAAATAATTGCATCACCTGGGTGAGACAGGTGGAGTGCACGACCAAATAGAGGCAGCCACTCCCCCAACTGGAAAACAGAAAAAAAAGGAAAAAATTGGTCAGCTCTCCTTTTCCTTTTTTTTTTCTGCTTCAAATTAGAACTGTATTGTCTTTAGCAATAAATCCTGGTTACCCTTGGGATTAGGCAATGGTCAGATTTCAGAAAGGAGGCCTTGTGGTGGGATCCTTTGCTGGGGAGCAGCACACTGCCCCAACTACTGGTGTGATTATCTGGGGAGCCATCACATATGACATTCTGTCACCCCTAGTAGTAAAGTAGTAATATGAGGGACCATAACAGATACGCAGTGTGTACTGGACATCCTGCCTCTCATGCTAAGACTTCCTACGGGCATTTTTCAGCCAATCAAGCATTTATGTGACCGGCTGGGATGCCAGCTTCTGCGACGGGTATGTAGGATCTCCAGGCTCAGCTGCGACTTCTGTGGGAAGATATGCTGCAGGATATCCCACAGCAGGTTACTAAAGCCACCTTTCAGTTGTGCAGTTTTCCCCAATAAACATATTATTTCAGTCTAGTATTATAATTACGGATAAACAAAGTGAATCCAGCACAGCTGGATTTGCAATGAAGTTTGCAAAATTTAGCTTTGTTAACACAGAAAATTTTTGGAAGCTTTATATTAAAATTTGTTAAAGATTGCGATCACACATCTAAAAAAATAAATAAATAAAAAGTAAAAAGTTATGCTCACCTGTCCATACTCCCCACTGTCTTCCTCTGTGTTTCTGGTGTCTCCAGCCGCCCTTCAGCCCCTTCAACCAATTACTGACTGAGACAGGAGAGCGCCACGGCCAGTGATTGGCTGAGCGGGCTGTCACTCTTGTCTAGAAAGTGACAGCCTGGTCAGCCAATCACTGTCCCATTTCAGTTAGTCACTGATTCGCTGAGCAGGCTATCAGTCCAGAGACTAGGATTTATTCATTATTTTATATACCATACAAAATGCACTTTTTGGCAAGAAAAAAAATCTTTCTTCGCCTTCATCTTATAGTTCACAGTCATGGTGGTGCTGCAGAACTAGGCCCCCTACTTGTGTTGACCCTGACACTGAAAAACCTCTGCTTGTCACAGAGTGACAGAGAATCAGCAGAGCTTATGTCACATTCATTTATCAAGTTCATCTTCAGGCTCAGCTGCAACTTCTGTGGGAAAATATGCTGCAGGATACCCCACAGCAGGTTACTAGACCCACCGTTCAGTTGTGCAGTTTTCCCTAATAAAGTATCCTGTTGGTCTAGTATGGTAATTAGAGATGAGCGAATTCTGGATTTTTTTGAAAAGTTCGGTTCGACCGAATTTAGGATTTCTTCAGATTTCATAGTTTAAAGCATCTATATGATACGGGGGTAGTGTATTTGGTTGAATGTTCACCATTTACAGGTCTATGCAGGAAATTCACCATTACAGGGTCTATGCAGGAAAAAGGTAACAAATGCAGTGAAGGAGCAGCAGTAGTCATTGGAGGCCAGGCAATAGTCATTTAAGGCCAGTACAGGGGCAGCAGTAGTCATTGTAGGCCAGTGGAGGTCCAGCAACAGTCATTTGAGGCCAGGCAGGAGCAACAGTAGTCAACATGGAGGCCAGTACAGGAGCAATAGTAGCCAACATGGAGGCCTGGCAGGAGCAGCAGTAACCAACATGGAGGCCTGGCAGGAGCAGCAGTAGCCAACATGGAGGCCAGGCAAGAGTAACAGTAGTCAACATAGAGGCCAGACAGGAGCAGCAGTAGCCAACATGGAGGCCAGGCAGGAGCAACAGTAGTCAACATGGAGGCCAGGCAAGAGCAACAGTAGTGTCAGGACTTGAACCCATAACCTCCAGTATTCCAGGCAGCAGCTCTCCTCACTGAGCTACTAGTAATTCTGGACAGCTCCTTTCCTGAATCTGTTGGACAGTTTCTTATTCCTTGAGAACCTTGCCTTGATTGCCTAATTAGCTTAATCCTTGGACTTCCTATTTAAATCAAGCCTTGCCCCTTCCTCCTTGCCAGATTATTGTGCTTCCCAGCCTATAGTCCAGCATTTTCTCCTGAGCTCCTTTCTGTGTACTGAACTTGGGCTGTTATTTGACTATGCCTCTGCCTTAACCTACAACTTCTGCTATTCTCCTGTGTACCGAACTTGGACTGTTATTTGACTACGCCTTTGCCTTAACCTACAACTTTTGCTATTCTCCTGTGTACCGAACTTGGACTGTTTGACCACGCTTGCTGCTGTAACCACAGTCATCTGGATTGTCAGCCACTGGACTCCCACCTTGCTTTCTAGACTTTGATAATTCCACTATACCAGGTGAGCAATCATATTAATATCATTACAGAATAATCTGGCCCAAAATGGAGTCCGCTGTCAAAACCTTGAGAGAACATGTTTCTGAACTTCAGGAATTTGGCGCCACCTATCAAGAAAAATTTACACAGTTACAAAATCTGGTGCACAATCAACAAGAAAAGATTATAGAATTGAAAAGACAAATTTTAGAGGTACGTGGCTCAGCTGGAGATCCACGTATGCCATTGCCATCAAAGTTTAGTGGTGATCGTCGTCATTTTCGAGGTTTTCTTAATCAATGTCGTATTTATTTTCAAATGCAACCTGCTCCGTTTATTAGTAAAAAGAAAAAAGTGTTATTTATCATCAATCTTCTGACAGATGAAGCTCTTGCATGGGCCGCCCCATATGTGGAAAAAGATAGTGAACTTTTGAACCAACTGGATGATTTTATTGCTGCTATGAGTCAAGTCTTTGATGACCCCAATCGTTGTTCCACAGATGAAGCCAAACTGCATAATCTACGGCAAGGAAAACGTTCAGTTGCTGAATATACTGCAGAATTTCGCCGCTGGGTTGCTGATACAACCTGGAATTCAGCAGCTCAAAAAAGCCAATTTCGGCAAGGACTTTCTGAACAAGTGAAAGATGAACTTGCCAGGGTGGAAACCCCAGCTGATTTAGAAAACTTTGTTCATTTGTGTATTCGGATTGATCAGAGACTGACAGAAAGAAGAAGGGAAAGACTGTGGGGTTTGGAAAATAGACCTGCATATTTTTTCAGTTCAACAACCCAGCAAAGTACTGAATCTATACCTGAACCTATGCAGATTGATGCCATTCGGAAACTTCTTACTACAACAGAAAAGGAGAGGCGATTCACAGAAAATCTTTGCTTATATTGTGGGGAACCAGGACATTATGCTATAAAATGCCCAAACAAGATCCATAGAACAATTGCTGTCACTGACATTAAAGAACAGATCAAACCAGAGAATTTTGATCAATCTAACTCCAGAATAAATTCTATTTCTCCTTTAGCGCTAGGTAAAGACAAGATATTAGTGCCACAGTCTCATTTTATTGTGCCAATCCACATATGCACGGAAATGCATGAGTTTTCATGTTCTGCCATGATAGACTCTGGGGCTGGTGGAAATTTCATGGATGTAACCTTTGCTCATGATAATAACATTGCACTGTTAACAAAGTCTGCACCTATAGACATGGAAACAGTTGATGGATCACCACTCTCATCTGGACCAGTCACTCATGAGACTGTGCAGCTTCAAGTCCTTATCAAGCCAAATCATCATGAAACCATTCATTTTACAGTAATTGCTTCCCCAAAATTTCCAGTGATTTGGGGTATTCCTTGGCTGTCTACTCACAATCCATCTATAGACTGGGAAACCCACACTATACAGTTTCATTCAGAATTTTGTCAGCTAAATTGTTTTCCTAAACCTGTTTCTTCATTGTCTGTCAACCCATCAATCTCTGAACCTTCTACCAAGGACTTGCTACCCCCACAATACAGAGAATTTCAAGATGTTTGTGATAAAAAGAATGCCGATAAGCTACCCCATCGTCCATACGATTGTCCAATAGAACTGTTACCTGGTGCTAAAATACCCTTTGGTCGTATCTACTCCCTTTCTGAACCAGAACTGAAGGCCTTAAAGGAATATCTTGACGAAAATTTAGAAAAAGGCTTTATCCGGCCATCTACATCTCCAGCTGGGGCACCCTTGTTTTTTGTGGAAAAAAAAGATTCTACCTTACGTCCTTGCATTGATTATAGGGAACTAAACAATGTCACAGTTAAAAACAGATATCCTCTCCCTTTAATCCCAGAATTACTTGAAAGACTTCGTACAGCTAAGATTTTTACAAAGCTTGACCTAAGAGGAGCATATAACATGGTTCGAATTCGTCCAGGAGATGAATGGAAGACTGCCTTCAGGACACGATATGGACACTTTGAATATCTTGTAATGTCTTTTGGACTCTGTAATGCCCCAGCCACTTTCCAACACTTTATCAATGATGTTTTTAGAGATTTACTGGATCAATTTGTTATTGCCTATTTGGATGATATCCTAATTTTTTCAGAAAACCTGGAGCTGCATCGCAAACATGTCTGCACTGTTCTACAACGACATCAAGAACACTGCTTATATATTAAGCTTGAAAAATGTGAATTTGAGCAGACAACCATTCAATTTCTGGGATACATCATCTCACCAGAAGGCCTAACTATGGATCCAGGTATAATCAAGGCTGTTGTTGATTGGCCAATTCCAAAAAATGAGAAGGAAATTCAGAGATTTATTGGATTTGCTAACTTCTATAGAAAATTCATCAAAAATTTTTCTAAGATTATTGCACCAATTACTCAGCTCACAAAGAAATCCATGCAGTTTGTTTGGACACAAGAGGCCCAGGATGCTTTCACAAAATTAAAGGCTATGTTTACATCTGCACCTATATTAATTCATCCAAATCCAGATTTGCCAATTACTGTTGAAGTTGATGCATCTGATTCAGCTGTAGGGGCTGTCCTGTCTCAGAGATGCGGAGATAAGATGTTGCTGCACCCTTGTGCATTTTTTTCTTGTCAGATGTCTTCATCTGAAAGAAATTACGATATTGGAAATAAAGAACTACTAGCAATTAAATGTGCATTTTCTGAGTGGAGACATCTTTTGGAGGGAACTGCTAATCCTGTAACTGTGCTTACTGATCATAGAAATCTGGAGTATATCCGTGGATCCAAAAGACTATCTTCAAGGCAAGCGAGATGGAGCTTATTCTTTTCTCGATTTAACTTTGTAATCACTTATCGACCTGGATCAAAAAATGGTAAAGCTGATGCTTTGTCCAGGATGTTTTCAGAGCCTACACTAAGAGAGAAATGTGAAAACACAATCTTGTCTGAAAAAAACTTTGTAGGGGCTACACATTCAAAAGATTTCCTCAGTCTACTAAAGGATGGCTACACTAATGACCCTTTACTTGGTCATCCTCCAAGGAATATTAATCTCTGCTTCAAAGATGGATTTTGGACAAAACATCATCAACTGTATGTACCAGAGACAGCACGACTTAAAATGACTGCTTTAAAATTAGTTCATGATTCCAAGATGGCTGGACATTTAGGGATGAAAAAGACCCATGAACTTTTATCCCGTTTGTTTTGGTTGCCAAGCTTCAAGAAAGATGTCCAGAAGTATGTTTCTTCATGTGTAGTTTGTGCTCAAAATAAAACTCCACGCTCTTCTCCTTTAGGTTTGCTTCAGCCACTTCCCATTCCCTCTAGACCCTGGGGCTCAATTTCTATGGATTTTGTGGTTGATTTACCACCTTCCAAAGAAATGACCACCATCCTAGTTGTTGTTGACCGTCTTACAAAGATGGCGCGTTTCATCCCAACTAAGGGAATACCCACGGCAGAACAAACGGCCAAGCTCATGATTCAGGAAGTATTCAGATTGCATGGAATCCCTGACAATGTGGTTTCTGATCGAGGCGTACAATGTACATCTAAATTTTGGAAAAGTTTTTGCTCTGGACTAGGGATAGGAGTGAACTTGTCATCTGCCTTTCATCCCCAATCAAATGGGCAAACAGAAAGAACTAATCAAACTCTTGAACAGTACCTTCGATGCTTCATAAGTTACCTTCAGGATGATTGGACTGATTATCTACCCACAGCTGAGTTTGCATACAATAACTCTGAACATAGCTCAACATTGCAAAGTCCATTTTATGCTAATACGGGCCTTCATCCAGTCTTTATTCCAGACTTACCAATTTTAACCACTCTTCCAGCAGTGACCGAGCGTTTGACAGAACTACAGAGGGTTCAAGAAAAGATTGTTGAGAATTTACACGATGCCCAAAAACGATTCAAACAAGCTGCTGACAAACATCGAAGAGCTGCACCTGTTTTTCATGTGGGAGATAAAGTATGGCTCTCTACAAAGAATCTTAAGTTGCAAGTACCTTCTCCTAAGCTGGGTCAGAAATATATTGGGCCATTTCAAATTTCTGCCCAAATTAATGAAGTCACCTTTCAATTAAAACTTCCTCAGTCTATGAAGGTCCACCCTGTTTTTCATTGTTCTCTTTTGAAACCATATAATGAAAATACCTTTCCAGGCCGCAATTTGCCCCCTCCACCACCAGTAAATGTACAGGGTGAAGATGAATATTTTGTAGAGAAGGTCTTGGACTCCAGAATTCATTGCAGCAAGCTTCAATACTTAATCAAGTGGAAGGGATATGGCTCTGAGGAAAATTCTTGGGAACCAGAAGACAATGTTCATGCCCCTAGACTTACCAAGGAATTTCATCAGCGATACCCCAACAAGCCAAACTCTGGGATGCCCAGAGGTCATCCTGGAAGAAGGGGAGTACTGTCAGGACTTGAACCCATAACCTCCAGTATTCCAGGCAGCAGCTCTCCTCACTGAGCTACTAGTAATTCTGGACAGCTCCTTTCCTGAATCTGTTGGACAGTTTCTTATTCCTTGAGAACCTTGCCTTGATTGCCTAATTAGCTTCATCCTTGGACTTCCTATTTAAGTCAAGCCTTGTCCCTTCCTCCTTGCCAGATTATTGTGCTTCCCAGCCTATAGTCCAGCATTTTCTCCTGAGCGCCTTTCTGTGTACTGAACTTGGACTGTTATTTGACTACGCCTCTGCCTTAACCTACAACTTCTGCTATTCTCCTGTGTACCGAACCTGGACTGTTATTTGACTACGCCTTTGCCTTAACCTACAACTTCTGCTATTCTCCTGTGTACCGAACTTGGACTGTTTGACCACGCTTGCTGCTGTAACCACAGTCATCTGGATTGTCAGCCACTGGACTCCCACCTTGCCTTCCAGACTTTGATGATTCCACTATACCAGGTGAGCAATCACATTAATATCATTACAAGTAGTCAACATGGAGGCCAGGCAGGAGCAACAGTATTAAAAATGGAGGCCAGGCAGGAGCAACAGTAGTCAACATGGAGGCCAGGCAGGAGCAACAGTATTAAAAATGGAGGCCAGGCAGGAGCAACAGTAGTCAAAAGGAGACCAGGCAGGAGCAACAGTAGATAACATGGAGGCCAGGCAGGAGCAGCAGTATTAAAAATGGAGGCCAGGCAGGAGCAACAGTAGTCAACATGGAGGCTAGTATAGGAGCAGCAGTAGTCAACATGGAGGCCAGGCAGGAGCAATATTAGTAAGCATGGAGGCCAGGCAGGAGCAACAGTAGCCAACAAGGAGGCCAGGCAGGAGGAGCAGTAGCCAACATGGAGGCCAGGCAGGAGCAACAGTAGTCAACATGGAGGGCAGGCAGGAGCAACAGTAGTCAGCATGGAGGCCAGGCAGGAGCAGCAGTAGCCAACAAGGAGGCCAGGCAGAAGCAACAGTAGTCAGCATGTAGGCCAGTACAGGAGCAACAGTAGTCAACATGGAGGCCAGTACAGGAGCAACAGTAGTCAACATGGAGGCCAGGGAGGAGCAACAGTAGTCAACATGGTGGCCAGGCAGGAGCAACAGTAGTCAACATGGTGGCCAGGCAGGAGCAACAGTATTAAAAATGGAGGCCAGGCAGGAGCAACAGTAGTTAACATGGAGGCCAGGCAGGAGCAACAGTAGCCAACATGGAGGCCAGGCAGGAGCAACAGTAGTCAACATGGAGGCCAGGCAGGAGCAACAGTAGTCAACATGGAGGCAAGGGCAGGCACAGCAGTAGTCAACATGGAGGCAAGGGCAGTCACAGCAGTAGTCAACATGCAGACAAGTGAAGGCCCAGCAGCCCAGCAGTAGCAAACATGAAGGGCCAGTACAGGAGCGGCAGTAGCCAACATGGAGGCCAGGACAGGAGTGGCAGTAGTCAACATGGAGGCCAGTGAAGGCCCAGCAGTAGCCAACATGGAGGACAGGAGCAGCAGTAGCCAATATGGAGGCCAGGACAGGAGCGGCAGGAGCCAACATGGAGGCCAGGGCAGGAGTAACAGTTGTAACTGCTTGGGTGGGGTGACATGAGCAGAAGAATAGTGAGGTCAGAATGAAGCAGAATAATGAGGTCCATGGACAGGCGAGAGGTAGCAGGGCAGCAGCAGGAATGGTGGAATGACCAGTAAGGTCTAGTTCACATATAGGCCATAATATAAGCAGAAAAGGTCCTACATCTTGGTGACAACAGGACCAAATCCTACTCTGTGGTATCAGGAGCAGGTGTCACAAAGTCCTTATCTAACCATGTGGCGTTCATTTTGATGAAAGTCAGACGTTCCACACTATCACAGGACAATCTGGTTCTCCTGGGACTGACAATATAACCTGCTGCACTGAAAACTCGCTCAGATGACACACTGCTGGCCAGACAGGAGAGTATGTCCAAAGCAAATTCAGCGAGTTGTGGCCAGACATCTAGTTTTCCCACCCAGTAGTCCTGGGGTTCGGGCACGTTAGGTGGCAACGTAGAGTCCAAAAACACCTGGACTTGCTGTTTGAGGTGTGCCGCCATGTCCTGCTGCTCTGCGGGTGCTCCTGTTACCCCGGCCTGTGGCTGCATGAAAGTGTGCATCATGGACATCAGGCTCAGACTGGTGCCGCTGCTCATGCTACCCAAGCTGCTAGAGGAGGATGTGGAGGAGGCAGTGCCGCTGGTGTGGCCCTGGTGGGACTGGCGTGAATTAGAGCGCCGTGTTCCAAAGGCTGCCACTAACTGTGCACCCAGCTCCTCTCTATAATAATTCATCTTTTCCTCCCGTTGGGAAGGGTGAATGAATTCACACAGCTTTTTGGTATACCGTGGGTCCAGTAGTGTCGCCAGCCAAAAGTCTTCCCGTTGATGTATCCTTTGCAAGCGTGGGTGAGCCCGAAAGCATATCAACATGCGCTTAGCCATTTCCACCAAGGAGTGGGAAGGAAACCCCGCCACCATGCTTCTCTGGCCCCCCTCTGGTCTGGCAGGAAGGTTCATCTCCTTCTCCTCTACCCGTTTCCCCTAAGGGTGCGTGCACACTACGGAATTGCCGCATATAACCCGCGGCGTATTCCGTTGCTCGTCTCCGCACGCGGCGGTGCGCATATCCGCCCGTGCCATAGACATTATTCTATGTACGGGCGGATTCCGCGTGCCGTCGAAAGAATTGACATGTCAATTCTTTCGACGGAACGCGGAATCCGTCCGTGCACAGAATAGTGTCTATGGCACTGGCGGAAAAGAGCGCCGCCGCGTTCAGGTCCTCCTCCTCAACTTCCCCTCCCTCCTCCTCCAAGCCTTCCTTCAGCGACCCAGACTAAGACAGTGGCAAGACATGTTTCCCCTCGCCACTGAGTTGCATGAAGCATGGGTATGATGGCGCTCAGTCCTGTGTCTTGCCCACTGACCAGAAAGGTGGCCTCCTCAAAGGGTCGTAGCAAGTGGCAGGTGTCACACATGAGCTGTGATGCTCGAGCTCCAGGTTACACAGGGGAGTCGCCGTGTCTGCCTGCATCAAGAGGAAATCCGTCAAGGCCTTCCTCTGCTCATAGAGCCAGTCCAGCATGTGGAGGGTGGAGTTCCACCGTGTGGCTACATCGCAAATGAGACGATGGTTGGGAAGACCATTCCTCCGCTGCAGGTCGAGGAGGATGTGGTGAGAGCGACTTGAATGCCTGAAATGGTTACACAGCTTTCGAGCCATTGACAGCAGTCTGTAACTGGGATGTAGACTTTAGAAAGTGTGTATCTATTAGGTTTAAAACATGTGCCATACACGGGGTGTGCCTCATACCTCAGATATCGTGGAGTCAGCCACAACAGGATTTCCGTCTCGAGCAGGCGGTGCAGCTCTTCCCCTGTGTGTCTCCTTTCCCCCAGGCAGGCTAGGTGCTGCACAGTGTGACACCTCCGTGCTACACCCAAGTGGTACAAGGGAGGACCACTGTCGGTTAAGGATGCTTTGGACCTACTGGAGGAGGTGGAGGAGGACTGCGACACAGGAACCCTGCTGTGACAACAGGGTGGTGTCATCGCCCTTCCTTGGCCAAGTTGCTGGGGGTCCGCCGGCCATATTACATTTACCCACTGAGCAATAATGGACATATACTGCCCTTGCCCGTAATTACAGCTCCAGATGTCTGTGGTTAAATGTACATGTCTGCCCACTGAATGGCTCAGAGAGTCAGCAACCTTTTCATGAACATACCTATACATGGCCGGCATAGCTGTGTTGGAAAAGTAGTGTCGACTCGGCACCTTCCACCGTGGCTCCGCACACAAAATCAGTTCACGGAAAGGTGCCGAGTCGACCACTTTAAACGGCAGAGCCTGGAGCACCAGCAACTTGGCCAGGTGGGCGTTCAGCTTGACTGCTGCGGGATTGCTGGGTGCATATGTCTGCCTCCGGTATAGGGACTCCATGATGACAGGCTGCCTACTGCTAGCAACACAGGGGCAACCAGCTGAAGAAGGGAGTGAAGCCACACTCCCTTCCACAGAGGAGGTCTGACTCTGTAAAAGGCCCCCCTGACTACTGCTGCTTCCTGCTGCTGTTGATCACGGGTCTTTCTGGGCCTGCTGTGATCCACTATCACCCCGTTTCTCCCGGGCGGAAAGGTGGTGGCGCTTCATATGGGCAGCCATGGCGCTGGTGCCAGGATGGCTACTCTTGCCTTTTTTTTTAATGCGCCTGTCTCACAGGCGACAGATTACCACATAGGTATCCTTCTGGCACATTTTAAAAAACTGCCATAAAGGCAAGGTGTAGAGTCTAGTATCGACAAGCTGCGAGGATGGGCGGGCGCTGCCGATACTAGGACCTGCTGTTTCCACAGTGGTCATCTGCTTGTCCCGGCTACGCTTCCGACTTATTTGACTACTGCTGCCTATCTGCTTCTTAGTTGTGGCGGGCCTGCTGGCGGACTGATTCCTGGTTGACGAATCCGTCGAATAAGCCAACTGCTGCCGTGGATCTCATGTAACATCCAATGTAGCATCATCTTGTTCCAGAATGATGCTATCATCCTCATCAGGCTCCTGCCCAGACCTCTCTCGTCTACTGCCTACTGCTCTCCTGCCAGGCCTATTATGGGCCTGCTCTGATATCGCCTCCGACACAGCTATGCCCTCCACTTGATTGTCCCCTGTCTTCCCCCACGTGCTCATCGTAATCAAAGAGCAGTTGGCTGCTCATAGACGCCAACAGTTCCCTTGCAGGCGGCGTTTCAAAAGTTAGCAGGATGTTGCTGATTATGTCAGATGGAGGAGGTGGGGGAATTTCTGCGTGCCCGTACCAAATCAGGGTTGTGTCCGAAGTACCCACAGATACCTGGCTGGCTGTCTCACTACTCATCATTGTTGACGTCGAAGTGTGAGCCAGCCACTCCACTGCGCTACTTTCTCTTCTGCCCCTTGAGCCAGACTCTCTGCCCTGCCCTCTGCCTGAAACGCTTTGGAGGTTTCCAAATTATGATTTCTACACTTCGTAGATGAGAACAGTATTTTCTGTAATACAGTCTAGCAGGCGTCCCACTTTAGACTTGTATATCTGTATAGCAGTTTTTTTTGTTTTATTCTACACACATGCACAAGAGATATAAATTTGTGTCTCAGGAAAACACGTATGTCATATACACTCTGGCAAGGGTCCAACTATAGTACTTGTATATCTGTATAGCACGTTTTTTTCTGTGCACCATTTGCTCTCCTATGCCTAATCTATCTACCTATCTATCTTTCGCCCTCTCTATTTTTCTCTCTCAATCACTATATGTTTCTCCTCTCCGCTTTCCTAGTAATCTTTTTGTCTTTCCGTTTTGTACAATATCTTCTCAGTGCAGCAGCAGCAGCGTTTTGTCACTGACGAGCTCTGTGCACTGCTAACAGTCTCCTTCCTTTCTCTCTGCAGACTGTGTTGTGCGGTCATGTGACCGCTCCTCTTAAAGCAATACCGACATCACACAGGGGGTGGGCTAGTGCAACATCCCTGCTGATTGGATGTGTTCCGGGCATCATGGGAAAGCACTTTTCCCTCCCAGAACACTTCCTGCTTTCTAAAACGGCGGCTGACATTTTAGAAAGCAAGAAAAAAAATAATTCAGAGCTGACTTTCAAAAATCCGAATCCGACCGAATTTGGACTTTTGGAAAAATCTGAACCAGATCCCATACCGGCCGAACTGGTTTGCTTATCTCTAATGGTAATTAGGGATGATCGAAGTTAATCCAGCACAGCTGGATTTGCAATGAAGTTTGCAAAAAATTGCTTTGTTCACAAAACTAATTTTTGCAAGCTTAATTTTAAAATTCAATAAAGATGATGGCTGCACTGACCATAACAGGACTTCAGAGTATAGCAGTGGTAGAAAACCCCTTTAAGCAGCAAAGACTGGCACCAGTATAGAGAACAGTGCTGTACTTAAAGGGGTTGGCCACGTTATAGTAAAATTGTTTTGTGTGTAGTATAAGTAAGTGTATTCACAGCCCTACTCTGTAGTAAGTCTGTCCATAAGATGGCCGACATGGAGGAGCATGTGACCATGCCCCACCCCAAGTTTCCTCCATAGTCATGTACAGGCTCAGTGGTGGACAAGGGGGGGGGGGGACATGGTCACATGCTTCTCCGTGTCAGCCATCTTAACCCTTTAAAGAGGTTGTCTAGGATAAATGGACTCCCGCCGATCTTCATATTGCGCCCCGCCTGTTATTAAGCTCTGTTATTAATAAAGCTGTGGGCCAGCACGCGACCCGTGGCTTGATTCATTCCTATGGAGCTGAAGAAAAGAGCCAAGTACAACGCCCTTCCGGCATGCTCAGCTCTTTCTGTCACTCCATAGGAATGAATAGACCTCAGTGTCGCGTGCTGGCCCACAGCTCTATTACGGAGCTGGCGGGGCTCAATACGGAGATCGTGGGGGTTACCTCTTGCATTACCCCAATCCTGTGAATAGGGGAAATGTGAATTTTTACTGGACAACCATTTTAAGGCCTGAAATCATAAAACATTTGCATTTCTTACTTTCTACTTTCTCTAGAGCTATGAAATGGTGGCCCTACCATTTGGCACCAATTTCCCACTTAAATGTTCTCTTATTCAGCACCAAAAACATACCTACAGCTTAGGGGTGTTGTAACTTTACTCACATGATACTGCAAAAAATCAAAAAGGTTTTGAAGGCATGCTACTGAAATAACAGTCTTCCAGTGTGTAGTTTGCTTTAGTTGTCACACATTTCTGGATTTGGTATAGATTGGGTGGAAATGGGTGAAACCTGTAGTCAAATAGCACCTTAATATGCAGTAATACATTGACTTAAAAATATAGCACATCTATAAAATTCTAGAATTTTATATAATAATAATAATAATAATAATATAGTAGTTGCTATCCTGTTTGTGCAGACATATACTCTTCTTGTGATTAATGTAATTGTTATACCATTGTTATGTTTTCTTCTTGTTGCTAAGAAGAATGAGACTAATTGAGAACAAAAAGGACTTTTTGTATGAATGAAAAAAAATAGATATTGAAAAAAAAATAGATATTGGATATTACATGTTTTGTATTTTTTGCCCGTTATGCACTGCACATTGGAGACATGCTTGCTGTAATGCCACTATGTGGCACTCTTGACTTATAGCTAAATGTAGCACAATATTTCTTGCAATCTCACTGTTGTAAGACTTCAGATGGAATGCTGGCACGATGACTTCTTTAGCTCTGGAATGTGTATAGTGGTTTCTTACAAAATAGTGCAGCACAATAGCTGCTAGGAGCATTTACAGAATGTCATCTATGGTAAATACAACTGAAATCTCAGGAAGCGTTGTCTTTGAATCTTCTTTTAGTGACATTTCTACATAATTTCTGGTTTTGTATTGGTATCAAATTGGAAAGAAAGATATACTGGAAAATCTTTTTAAAATGTGGTATATCATACAGAAAAAATCTGTGCATGTGTATATTTATATCTCTCTGAAAATAAGACAGTGTCCTATATTAATTTTGTTCCCAAAGATGCGCTAGGTCTTATTTTCAGGAGATATCTTATTTTTCTATGAAGACAAATTCACATTTATTGTTGGACGAAAAAAATTAACATTTTCTGTACAGTATGGAGACTGCAATGATCACCAACAGCAGTTCCTGGACTTCTTGTACAGCAGGGAAGGTATTGCAGCTTCAAGCCACAAGGGGAAGCCCATCACAGCAGACTCACACAGCAGGGACAGAACGTTCAGTATAGCTGCTTTTGCCCACCATAGAGAGCTCACCAGAGCACACTTATATAGCACAGCAGGGATTGTGTACAGTATGGCAGCAGGCAACCGGATAATGGCAGACTGTGTGCAGCTCTACATCTGGTGGTAGGGGGCAATGGGCATATTGGCAGCCGATTAGCCTCTTGATGGACCACTTGTACAGTAGGGACAATATTGCAGCTTCTGGCCACAAGGGGGGAGCTCATCACAGCAGACTCGCAAGGCAGGGGCAGAGAGTATGGTATGGCAGCTTTTGGCCAATCGGGGGCTCACCATAGCACACTCGTACAGCACAGCAGGGACAGTGTACGGTATGGCAGCAGGGGATAATGGCCGACTGTGTGTAGCTCTACATCTGGCAGTAGGGAACATCAGGGTTGGTGGCAGGTGATGGTCTTCATGTCCTACATGCAGCTGCTCTGCAACGAATGGTGAAGGTAGGGAATAGCGATGAAGGGTTAAAAAGAATCATAGCTGCATGCCCTGGTGTTCTATTTGGCGGACATGCTTCCAAACAAAAACTTTGCTAAGTCTTACTTTCGGGGAGGCCTTATAGAGTGGGTATACAAAATATTCAGACCCCTTTAAATTTTTTACTCTGTTTAATTTCAGCCATTTGGTAAGTTCAAAATAGTTATTTTTTTTGGCTCATTAACACCTTCATGACCAAGGTAATTGATGCCCGAATGTCTGCGTCAAATTAATGCAATGTTCCTTCTTGCCTTGTAAGAGTCATAACGCTTTTATTTTTCCACCTACAGCTGGTTGGGGTGTAATTTTTGGTAAATTCAAAAAAAATAATTTTTTCGCTCATTAATGTACACTCTGCACCAAATCTTGACAGAAAAAAACTAAATAGTTAATATTTTTGCAAATTTATTAAACAAGAAAAAGTGAAATATCACATGGTGCTAAGTATTCAGACCCTTTGAGCTGGTACAGCCAAAAGTCTTTTTGGGAATGATGCAACAAGTTTTCAACGTAAACGGGAAAAATGAGTCCAGCTCCCGGCCAGGATTAGATGAATTGAGCTTTATTGACACCCCAGCACCGTGCACACACCGCGGCAACCCCCCCAAAGAGAAGCCTACGCGTTTCGATTGCTAACTGCAATCTTAATCATGGCTACTGACCTCTTGGGGTAGTCAAAACTTATAGTCTCAGGCTTCCAGCGCCGACGGTACGGAGGTCACGCCCCACTGCACACGTCAGCTGCGAGATACACCTGGACTAATCAGTTAGACCCACACCGAGGTCAGATGGCTGTGTAATGATAATAACAACAAATGTGTAAAAACATACAGCACAATATACAAACCCTGTACAATAACCATAAGCTTATGAATTACAATCATGTGTCTCTTACTATTGACCATCCTGCTGTGGGCAAAGTCAGTGTTCATTGTGACATCCAAAATGCAGCCTCGTCTGACATAAACTGATAAGGTCAATAGTGGAGCAGCATTTCTCGCCGCAGATTCATACCATGCGGTATACATGTATTAAGGCAAAACATCCAGAATGCCTCCCTATCTCTGAGCAATGTTTGTACATCTGCTGGAGGCAAATATTTTTTTCCACATTTTCAGTGGGAACCCCAGTACAGGTGGGTGAGCTTAGATGTTGTCTCCCTGTACACTTGTATACCTCACATTATTGCCATGCAAGCCTTAGAATTCCATTTGCAGACACATAGTAACTATGACCAGGACTTCATTTCCTTTGTAAAATCTGTTACATGGTTTCTCATGACACATAATTTCTTTCTTTGTCAGAACAGCTACTATCTACAAATCAGTGGAGTTTCCATGGGCGCTAAATACTCACCTTCACTTGCCAACCTCACCATGTCCTTTTGGCAACACCAGTATGTGTACTCTGAGTCCAATCCCTTTCTCCGCTCCATACGATGGTATGGGAGGTACATTGATGACCTCCTCATCGTATGGAGCGGAGAGACGGCCGACTTGAACACCCTCATACAATACATTAACAATAATCCTTTCAATCTTAAATTTACTGTACACAGATTTTAAGACCATGACATTACTAGACCTCACATTAGAAGGCATTGCAGGACAAACAGTACACACAAAAAATTACAGAAAAGCAATTTCAGGCAATACCACACTCCATGCCACCAGTCACCAACCTCTACACACCATAAAGTCCATTCCAGTGGGTGAACTCTTACGCATGAAGAGGAACTGTGACCAACAGAATAGCTTTCTATTGGAGAAAAATATCTGTATCCAGAGACTCTCCGAAAGGGGATATAAAAATTGGATGATACAGAGGGCTTGCAAAAAAGTGGATGCGAGAGACAGAAATAGTCTAATCAATCAGCATGTAAATCCAGCCACAATCAAAAAAGCCAGGAGACCCACATTCATAACGAAATTTAGCTCTCAGTTTTCTGCTATTGCAAAGATTGTCCGCAAATATTTGCCCATATTACAAGAGGACGGGGCACTGAATGACATTGTCTGATGGAATTGATGTGGTGTCCAAAAGAGCCAAGACTCTGGGAGATACCTTGTCCCCTTCGGTGCCTGGCAGTGGACGGAGAAGCAAGCAGGTCAAACACACATGGTTGGACACTGTAGGCTTCTTTAAATGTGGCCACCATCCCTGCAAAACATGCCTGTATGCATTACCGTGCAAAGAATACAAGGACTCTACCAAAAACAAATCATACAGGATCAAGTCATTTATGAACTGCAACAGTTTCAATGTTGTGTACGTCATCCTGTGCACACATTGTCACATTATGTATGTTGGATGCACTTCAAGAAAACTAAAAATACGGGCCTGCGAACATCTACATGATATAGAGCATCCGGGGGGCAGGACGCTATCTGGGGCATCACGCCACTTTATTGAGGCACACCAAGGCTCTACCAAATCATTTCGGATCTTCGCCATTTAAAAAATATTTGCCTCCAGCAGAGGTGGCGATGTACAAACATTGCTCAGAGATAGGGAGGCATTCTGGATATTTTGCCTTAATACATGTATACCGCATGGTATGAATCTGCGGCGAGAAATGCTGCTCCACTATTGACCTTATCAGTTTATGTCAGACGAGGCTGCATTTTGGATGTCACAATGAACACTGACTTTGCCCACAGCAGGATGGTCAATAGTAAGAGACACATGATTCTAATTCATAAGCTTATGGTTATTGTACAGGGTTTGTATATTGTGCTGTAGTATGTTTTTACACGTTTGTTGTTATTATCATTACACAGCCATCTGACCTCGGTGTGCGTCTAACTGATTAGTCCAGGTGTATCTCGCAGCTGACGTGTGCAGTGGGGCGTGACCTCCGTACCGTTGGCGCTGGAAGCCTGAGACTATAAGTTTTGACTACTCCAAGAGGTCAGTAGCCATGATTAAGATTGCCGTTAGCAATCGAAACGCATAGGCTTCTCTTTGGGGGGGGTTGCCGCAGTGTGTGCAC
Source organism: Dendropsophus ebraccatus (assembly GCF_027789765.1). NCBI lineage: Eukaryota > Metazoa > Chordata > Amphibia > Anura > Hylidae > Dendropsophus > Dendropsophus ebraccatus. The sequence continues at coordinate 68,327,439 of NC_091459.1, forward strand.
GGTGCTGGGGTGTCAATAAAGCTCAATTCATCTAATCCTGGCCGGGAGCTGGACTCATTTTTCCCGTTTACTATGCTACGACGCACTGGTTGAAGTGAGAGCCCGAGCAGTGAGGCTACAGGAACGGCGGTAAGCTGGCATTACTCTTTTCTATTTTGAACAAGTTTTCAACGCCTGGATTTGGGGATCCTCAGCCATTCTTCCTTTCAGATCCTCTCCAGTTCCCTCAAGTTGTATGGTGAAGATTGGTGGACAGCCATTTTGAAGTCCCTCCAGAGATGTACAATTGGGTTTAGGTCAGGGCTCTGGCTGGGCCAGTCAAGAATGGTCACAGAGTTGTTCTGAAGCCACTGCTTTTGTTATTTTAGCTGTGTGCTTAGGGTCATTGTCCTGTTGGAAGATGAACTTTTGGTCCAGTCTGAGGTCCAGAGCACTCTGGAAGGGGTTTTTGTCCAGGATATCTCTGTACTTGGCTGCATTTCTTTCCTTCAATTGCAACCAGTTCTCCTGTCCCTGCAGCTGAAAAATACCCCGATAGCATGATGCTGCCACCACAATGTTTTTCTCCACACATACTGCTTACAATTATCACCAAAAACGTTGATCTTCGTCTCATCAGACCAGAGAATCTTATTTCTCATTGTCTGAGAGTCCTCTGTGTTTTTGGAGAGGCTCTCATTGGCACACTTTGCCATAAAGCCCTGACTGGAGGGCTGCACTGAAAGTTGACTTTGTGGAACTTTCTCCCATCACCCTACTGCATCTCTGGAGCTCAGCCAGTTCTGGATCTTATTTGCCTCTTTCACCAAGGCTCTTTTCCTACAATTGCTTGGTTTGGCTGCATGGCTTGGCGTAACAAAACAAAAAAAAACCCACCAGGGTTGCTGATTTTTATAAAATAATATATCAGAAAAAAATAATAAAAGGGATCAAAAACATTTACACATATATTATACTAATAAAAACAGAGATCATGGCGCAAAAAATTACACTCCAACCTGCCATGTAGGTGGAAATATAAAAGCGTTATGGCTCTTATATGGCTCTCACATATCGCCTGCAGGCATACATAAAACATCAGATATATCCAGTGTGTGCCAGGCTTGGCCGAATTACGGTGTGACAGCAATGGTCGCACTGTTTTATTTAGCTCTGCGCCAGGTTTAGGAAAACTAAAAAAACTGATCTGCTCATCAGGCTGTGGGGCTTTGAAGTCTGTTCCGCTCCATGATGCTCCTCCCCAGGTGCTGGGAAAATATGGATCCAGTCCATTGGCGGACTCCCTGCAACCGGTCAGTTGCCAAGGATGCTGTCCATGCTTGCAGGAGGCCAGATGTTATACAACTTTGTAATGTGTGTTATTTAAATTAAAGGCCCCCTTCCCTGTGTTCCCCCCACCCTGGAAGTGTGGTGCATTATACTTACTCAATCGCTGTCGACCCCTGCTGCCATCTTGGGGCAACGACGTCATCTTCGGGAGGCGACCGGACCGCTCCAGCCGTCCCCCATGACATCCCCTCTCTGCCGTTATGCTGTTATGCTCAGCCAATCGCGGCTGAGCAGCTGATGACGAACTGGTAGAGTTGTAGGACTAAGCTGTGTTTAAGTTGGGTGTTTTTTTTCTCTCTCTCCACCATTGGTGTTCATAATGGATGTGGGGTGTGGGGAGTGATTAAGGGGAAATATTGTGTTTGCCATAGAGGAAAATTGATAAGAAGTAGATAGGTATGAAAAGGAAATTAGGTGGCATAACTATCTTTCTCTCAAACAGAGAATTGCAAATTTAGAAAAATGCTAATTGTCTGGGATCAACCGAAAATTTTTTCACAATGTAACATGGAAAAACAAACAGTGTCCCGAAGCTATTACCATCTAAAGTGAGTAAGGCTATGTTCATAAAACTTTTTTTTTTTTTTTAGTAAAGAACGAACGCTGATGGCCTCAGCGTCCGTTCTTTACTACAGGGGCGGCATTGCATTGAAGTCAATGCAATGCCGCCCGCTGTGTTCAGACATTATTATCCTAAAACCCGTTATTTAGAACAGGCATTAGAATAATGTGCCTGTCAATTATTTCTGGACGCTGTTCACTGAACAGCATCCGGAAACATCATCTGTTTACACAATGCAATGTGCAGCGGCGGCCGTACGTTGCATTGAGGTGAATGGCTAATTGATTGTGAGAAAATAACGTTCCTGCAGCTGATACAGAGGTATCTGCTGCAGCAACAGGCTGAGTACAGCCTGGCGGCCAGCTGTTTAACAGCGTTCATTGCTGTGCAATGGATGCTGTTAAACGTTGTGTGAACATAGCCAAAGTCAGACTTAATGACCAAGGCTTATTTTTTAAGTCCAAAATTGTCACTGTCCTGAAGGGGTAAAAAATGGGTAATTTGGGCTTCATAAATTTAACACATACAGAGTTATCAGCATATTTTCTTTAAAGGGGTGCTCCAGCGTGGGGGCACTTTTTTGGGGGCACCGGAGCGCTGCGATGCAGGCCCCGCCGTTGGAACCGGGGAGGTAAGTGGACGTCTTTTATTTCAGCCACCTCCTCCCCGGTTCCAGCGGCGGGTCCCGCATCACGGCGCTCCGGTGCCCGGTTCCCAGCCGCTTCCTGGTGTCTGACGCCGCCTGACGACGTCAGACACCAGGAAGTGGCCGGGAACCGGGCACCGGAGCGCCGTGATGCGGGACCCGCCGCTGGAACCGGGGAGGTAAGTGGACATCTTTTATTTCAGCCACCTCCTCCCCGGTCCCCCCAAAACAGTGCCCCCACACTGGAACACCCCTTTAAGGTAACAGGAAACTGTGCTTAACCCTATTTTGAAAACATTTAAGCATAAAAACATTTTGAGGATGGTCTCTTTAATTTAGACTGTTTGCCATTCTTCAATTTGTCATTTAGTCTTTTTTCCAGTAAGATAAAACTGTGGCTTCTGTCTTTTATTTCCTCTGTTCTTTTTTAATTGCCTTTAGTTCCATATACTGGTTAATAATTGCCTATCTGTGCCCACTGGCTCTTAATTGCAGAGCTTATGATCCTTATAAACCAAGGAACCTAATTAAAATGCAGTGAAATGTACTACATTTCACTTTCTCTCATGTAATATTGTTTTTTGTTAATTTTGGTTTTTAAATTCCTGCTGTGTGACATTGGTAATTCTTTAACATAGTTTCAAACTCCAACTTCAGTTTTCCAATTACATTGAGTTTTTCAAAATTATTATTATTATTCCAAATTGTTGAGGTCAGCAATGCACTATTTATGCCTTTTTATTTCCCAGCTCACTGGTATATGCAAAGTTTAGTCACTTTATACCTCCACCCACACACAAACACATAGGGGGGCATTTATTAAGTCCGGCGTTTTTTACGCCGGACTTAAAAATGCCCCCGCAGCTCCGGCGCTACGGAGATTTATGTAGAGGCGGACTGCCTCTACATAAATCCGGTGCGCACCGCCGAAAACCTACGCCAGCTGAGGACTGGAGTAGGTTTTCGGCGTATATTTGGGCAGAACGGATGGTAAATCGCGTGGACTCTTGAGTCCGCGCCATCCGTTCCGCCCACTACACGCCCCCTGGAGTACTCGGCGGAAAGTGCCGATTTGCGAATATTTTATTCGCAGATCGGCCATTTGCGTATTAAAAAAATACGCAAATCGGCACTTTCCGCCGAAAATCATCCGTTTGCAGGATCATACATGTGGCCCATAGTTCTGATAGAAAGACAGATAATCTGCTAGATATTATCTTACAGGGATAAAGATCACAATGGATATGGTTCTTAGAACAATTCAGAATTAATTGCTACTTTATGAGTTAATAAATCTCCAATTTAAAATCAAAATGACCTCTAATTGTCCACAAAGTAGATGAAAGTCAACAATGTGACAAACTTTAAAATATACAGAAAAAGCAAGATATTTGTTTGAATCATTTGGTTAAACATATTCTTGGTTGAAAGGTGAATGTCTGTGACCTCTTTTTAACTTCAATACTGTATTTCAGTTGACCTCATGACTGCAAGGCCATGTCATGTTATTCCTCCTTCAGTCATCATGAAACTCATGTACAGTGCCAGTTTGTTATGTAATACCTGGTCTATTGTAACAGGCTCAGAAACACGCATGGAGCTTCAGGCCTGCATTAGTGACTTAACCAACCATTGAGATAACCTGGGTTATTTAGTCATTTAAACTCCCTTGAGTTAGGCTTGTTTCTGTGCAAGAAGGCAGACTCCCTCCTGGGTCAGGACATGGTACTTTGAACTAATGAACTCCTTTAGTATTGGGAATAATAATGTTTAAGGAAGTTTTGTATGTAACATTTTCTATTCTATAGGCAGTTTATTATAGGGCTCCTATTTTTTTTTTTTGTCTCAGCAGCCAGAGAATGGTGATGCCTGGGCCCCACTATTGGTTTTATTACATGCCGCAAGGTTAAAAATGTCTTCAATTTATGATAAACTTTGTTTCTAAAAGCTGGTGCCTAAACGCTTAAAAATTAGTCAATTATGGTACTTAACAAGAATTTGGTACAGCCATAGAGATGCCTGTGTAGCATATGATCATTTCTGTTAAAACTAACTCTCCAGTTTCTCATCAGCAACAACTGCAGACACCACTATTACTTTACTGAAAAAGTAGTAGATGCTTGAAACAAACTTCCAGCAGAAGTGGTTGGTAAATCTACTACAACTGAGGGTAAACTTGCCTGGGATAAACATATATTTATCCTAAGATAAGGGTGAGCTTTTTCTGCCAACAATTGTCTATGTTTTATATGTTTCCGGTCATTGCACTGTAAGATTACATGGGCATGCTATCATGCTGTTCAGTTTATAACCCCCGCCCCCTCCGGTTTAATTAAAGACAATTTCGTTATATATCAAAGACTTTGTGTGCCAGATGTAATAGGTTCCTTTAATACATTTACTTAGAAGAATTGCTTTCTGGTACTGGTTTACACTGGAGTCACTGCTCCTTGTGGAAGTCAAGGGGCTTTACTTTAGAACTAGTTGCCTCTTCATTTGTTTGAAAAAACTTTGAAAACACTTTAAGGCCAGTTTCACACATAATGGATCCACAGCAGATTGACATCGCACTATGTGACAGCCCTCTTAACCCCCTGCTGGCTGGAGCATACATTACCTGCTCCATGCTCTGACTTGCTTTGGGGTTCCCGGCGGGACGTCCCGCTTAGCCAATCAGTGCACTGCCCCGCCACAGCCACTGATTGGGTAAGCGGGACATGTATGCTCCGGCCGGCAGGGGGTTAAAGGGGGCTGTACCTTATATACTTGTAGCAGGACGTCAATCCCGTGCGAGTGTCTTCTCATTGAAAATGCCAGGCAAGGGATCTGTTACGTGTGAAACTGGCCTAAGGAAATCCTATAAAGTAACAATCCAAGTATTACATGTTAAAGCCAGATAATCACTGGGGCCAATGTCAGTATGTTTTGTTTGTTCACTGCAGGAAAAAAACAAAAAACTTTGACTTGACATACATACCCAACCATGTTTTAAGACTCCTATTGGAGTGAGACACTGACTTTGAGTGAAAGCTACCTTGAAAAAGTGGTGTGAGAGTGTCTTTGCGTATCCTTTCTTCACAGAATTCCCACTGAAGCAAGAATGACCTGTGAATATCTATGCGTAATTATGACACTCTGCTAAATTAGATACATAACCCGTTCATACCCTGGAGTACTCTTGCTAGTGTTATAGTGTTTTGTAAAGATCAGTTTTGAAAGTTCATTTTCCTTTGGTGCCACCTCCCATAAGTACACAATAGATATATGTGACTGAATGTGGCTATCCGATATGTTCTAATGACGGCCATCTATAATAAACATGAAAAAAATCTATAGTTATCATGAAAAACATCCTTTGGCTGTGTTCTCACTGTTTTTTTTTTAGGCTGTCATTGCTGACAGACGTCGAAAAGACATCCGCTATAATGACAGCTGTCTGTAATGATCATGATCATTGTAGACTGCCATCATCAGCAAATATTAGACGTCTTTTTGATGGTCGTCTGCAAAGACAGCAGAAAAATCTCGTAGTGTGAACATAGCCTTTATCTGATTTGTATGGCCTGCTTGAGAAAGTAGTGAACACAGATATAAAAGGTGGAATTTATCAATGCTTTCACCAGAAAACCTGTATACAGATAATCTGGGAAGCTCACTGCAGTTGGCTTCCCACTGGTCAGCTTATTATCCCTGTCCCTTTTGCACTTCTTTCAGTTTTCTGTGGCAAAAAAAATCTGGCATACCATTCTTATCAAACCACTATATATCATTTTTTAGTAAGGTGCTGAAGGTATGTGAGCCCTTTTTAGAGCTTTTTCATTGCAGAAATCAGTGGTTATCTATCAATGATGTATGAGGAAATCACTGCACTTTCCCCTTTTAACTTGTTGATTGATAAACGAGTTCACATTATTTTTCCCCATATATTGGCCATATTACAGATGTAGTGTAGAAATGAGGTGCTCTACAAACCACTAGAGAGTTCAAGTGCTTAAAAGCTCCAAGGATGTTTTCTGTCATTCTATTATAGCCCAGTTCTTTCTAGGCTTGACATTTACTGACCTCACACACTTTATATTTCTTCATATAAGTCTATTATTCTAACAAAGCCTCTGTTTATAAAGTGTTTTTCATTACGACTATATATTAAAGGGAGCTCCGTTCACTTATTTCAATTATATTAGCTGTAAAATATTGAACCGTTTAGGTTCAACAGACCCTCTAATTAACACACACTGTAGTACTGGATATTTTATAAGCTGAAAGCAAGCTTACCTCAAGGGGATATTAGTTTCTGTATATAATAACAGGAAAACTGTATCCTGACATTAAGGTCTGAATGAGCATCGTGGAACAAAAAGGCCATAAATTAACATCAATTATGTATTAAAGTTCCAATTAACCTGGCTGACACTGATATACTTTAACAAGGTACAATTAGATAAAAGAAGCAACTCTCTAATTACTTGGGACAGGACCTTTTGACCTGTTCTGTACTTTTATCCCAGCACCAACGTAATGAGGAAGGAAGTAAGAGTAGGAAGGAACATTGAGTATGGTAGGAGTTCAGTGCAGTACGCAGTCCCCTGGAAAGTCCTTTACCTTCGTAGCATGTCACTGCATTAATTTTTTATGTGTGCCACCTTTTAATGCTTTAAAGCTAAATGCATTGTATTTCACCTGTGTACCTGGATAGCAAAAGTCATGTATAAACAGACTGCATACTTGATAGTTGAATTTGTCATTTCAGCTAGATATACTACTACTATTAATATAAAAACAAACAAATATATTATTACAGTTAATTCCACAATTGGTTTATTATAAAAAATGTATTGCAGCAAATGATGGGATTGGATATATATATTTTGGACCATAATTTTCATTAACTGGTAGATCCAGTGGAAGACTAAAACTTACATAGTGACATTCTGTCAAGGTCTCTGTTACACCCATATAACATAAAATATAGGAGAGGATTTCATCAAGGTAAATTGGAGAATGCATTCTTTGGGAATAGGTTAACAATAATGGTCCATGGTGTATATCACTTATGGCTACAGACCACTAAGAGTATTAATCATTTACTAAAAGTATATGCGCTCAAAGCAGCTGTAAGCGTTTTAAATAGAAGCATCTATCTAGATGACCTGGTCCATTTAGTCTGCCCTTACATTATTTTAGTATATGTACAGTATATGTTAATCCCAGGGACGTTTAAAGGAAATATATCAACTAGATTTTTTCAGATACTAGATACTAGAACATGTTCCATATATGTTTCTATTTTCTGGTTGTAATTTTTTATTTGATTTATTTTGCACATTATTATGGGGGCTGCCATCTTGCCCGAGCTATTTTAGCCGCATTTAGTGATATGCTTTACAGCAAGCCCCATGGACAATTATGAGCTTGTTGACAATATAATGACATTATGATATATCTATATCATAAAAATGAAAAAGTCTGTCTGTCCATCTGTCCCATATAGACTTCAAAACGCCTGAACCGTTTGACCCCAAATTTGGCCCACAGATACATTGGGTGCCTAGGCAGGTTAGAGCAAAGGTCCCGTCTCTGCCAGATGTTTAGGAGGGGAGGGGGAAAGGGGAAGAGCGCCCCATAGAAATTAATGGGAAAATCTCCACACTGCACACACAGGGGATATAATTAGCTGCAGCAGCTTGCCAGCAGAAACGGCAGTTGGAAGCCTTAGAAATCAATAGGATTACTGCTTTCATTTTCACAGGGAGCTGTGGTTGCTAGGGCCAGCTGCCTCACAACATCCACAGAAATAACTGGTAGACCCCCTTTTAACACCACCATATCAGACCTGACCAATATCACCATACTGTGACTGGATAACACTGCCATACCAGACCTGACCAATACCGCCATACTGTGACTGGATAACACCGCTATACCAGATTTGACCAATACCGCCATACTTTGACTGGATAACACTGCCATACCAGACCTGACCAATACCACCATACCGTTACTGGATAACACTGCCACACCAGACCTGACCAATACTACCATACCCCCCTTTGAAAAGACACTAGATTTTCTGAACAGTCTGAACAGAAGATGGAAGACTAGAAAAATAAAAAAAAATTAATATTTGTTTCCTCCCCTCTGCTCCCTAGTGCTGCTCCCATGCAAGGTGCTGCCCTAGGCAGACCACAAGTGCCTAATGGTAAATACGACCCTGCAGGTATACAGGACACTACAGGTATACAGGACCCCAAAACTATACACTACAGGTGCAAGGGACCTCCGTCACCTATATACTACAAGTATACAGGACCCCAAACTATACACTACAGGTATACAGGATCTCCACCAACTCTATACTACAGGTATACAGGACCTCCACCGACTATATACTACAGGTATACAGGACCCCAAAACTATACAGTACAGGTATACAGGACCGCCCAACTAAATACTACAGAACACTACAGGTATACAGGATCCCAAAACTATACACTACAGGTATACAGGACCTCCACCAACTATACACTACAGAAATACAGGACCCCAAAAGTATACACTACAGGTATACAGGACCTCCATCAACTATATACTACAGGTACAGTATACATGACCTCCACCAACTATACACTACAGGAATACAGGACCCCAAACTATACACTACAGGTATACAGGAACCCAAAACTATACACTACAGGTATACAGCACCCCCACCAACTCTATACTACAGGTATACAGGATCCCAAACTATACACTACAGGTATACAGGACCCCAAAACTATACACTATAGGTATACAGGAACTCCACCAACTATATACTACAGGTATACAGGACCCTCAAACTATACACTACAGGTATACAGGACCCCAGAACTATATACTACAGGTATACAAGACCTCCACCAACTATACTCTACAGGTATCCAGGACCCTCAAACTATAAACTACAGGTATAGAAGTCCTCCACCAACTATACATTACAGGAATACAGCACCTTCGCCAACTATATATTACAGGTATAAGCGACCCCCAACTATACAGTACAGGTATACAGGACCTCTACCAGCTATATAGATATGTATATGTATATACAGGTATACAGCCCCCCCAATTATACACTACAGGCATACAGGACCTCCCTCAACTATACACTACAGGTATACAGCCCCCCAGCTACACACTACAGGTATACAGGACCCCCTCAACTATACACTACAGGTATACAGCCCCCCAACTACACACTATAGGTATACAGCACCCCTCAACTATACACTACAGATATACAGCCCCCCACCCCAACTATACACTACAGGTATACAGTCCCCCACCCCCCACCCCAAGGTATACAGGACGGATGTTTGAAGTTTTTAGTTTATTTCTAATGTGCATAAGCTACAATTTACATAAACAGTGCAGAACTGTCGGGTATATAGGGGCATAAAGGGCTACTGGTGATTTTCCCTTAAAGGGAAACTGTCACCCCCCGTGCCGGGGTGACACGCTCCCAACCCCCCGCTACAACCCCATATACTCACCTGATCCCGCCGGGTCCTGCTTCTGGATCCGGTCGAGTCACAGAGATATCAGCCACTGCAGCCCGGCGCGTGCGCTGAGAGATGAGTCCAACGCTCATAGAGAATGACGGAGAGTCGAGCTCTCCGTCATTCTCTATGAGCGTTGGACTCATCTCTCAGCGTGCGCGCCGGGCTGCAGCAGCTGAGATCTCAGTGACAGGTTCCCTTTAAACAAAAAAAACAATGACATAGATTGGCCTCCTGGGCACCTTAGAATAAATCTAATTAACACACTGACACTTTATACCCGGGCAGCGCCGGGTACATTTTCTAGTTTGATATATATGTGGCATCTATGGCATTCTGGGGATAAATTTTCCTTGTTAGTTTTGTTTTGCCTCTCCTACAGTCAGCTACCATTCTCCAACCACCTTGAGCACCACCAGTGATCTTAAAAAAGTATTTGGGGACACAGAGGGTGTTAGAGCCATAATGTATATGGCCCCCATGCTGAATAATTGTTACAGTTTATCTATCTGATCACTGCATAATTGTAATCCATACAGTACATTTACTCTGTCATTCACATGCTGTCCAAACTGTTGGTTGGCAGTAGAACTCCTAACCTACTAGACCCCTGTGCCACTGCATCTTTATCTTTATATAAAAAGTTTTAAGGCTAAGTAAAAAGTAGTTATAAAAAAGTGATAAAAGCTTTCATGAAGTTTCTGAAGAGTCAATGTTGTCAAGACATGATAATATTTGTTCAAGGCTGCCTCCCACTTGGTATAGAAATCCTTGTTCCGGCTGCATAGAACAGGTCACAGTGAGATTTTCCAACCAGTGGAATGCATGTGACCTTGTAATATTGTGCCAGCAATGAGGAATGTAATTCAAGTATTCTTTGTGTGAGGATGTCTTTGGCAACCAACAAGAACTATAGCTCTGTCTTATATTATAACGTCTGCCGGCAGTGAACCTTGTCAATTGTCTATACAAATGTGAATACTAGTCTGCTTCTCCTAGCAGGTATGTTTTCCAAAACAATAAATCATATTTTTAACCCAGTATGTTGTACTGTAAGAGTTAATTTTTTTCAGGAGGAATGTCCATTTACTTGTATGGTTGTAAAAAAAAATCCACATACCATAAGTGCCAGTGCTAGCCTGATGTAATGTGAGAGATACAAAAAAGCTTTTATATTTAGCAGTAGTGTAATACTTTATGTATTTAGTAAGCAATTATATTATTGTACAATAATGTCAGTTTTCCTTTTTTTTCCTAATTCTATACTTTATTGCATTTGCTTCTTTAACCCATTCATGACCAAAGGTAATTGATGCATCTATGTCCAGGTCATAGTGAGTAGTGCTTCCGCTTTTAATTTTTCCACCTACAGGGCAGTTTGGGGGCTAATATTTCACGCCATGATCTATAGTTTTTATTGGTACTATATTAGTCTAGATGGAAATTTTTCATCTATCTATCTATAAATGCCATCCTGGTTTTTCATTATTAGTTGTATTGTATTTTTGGGACAATGATTCTATGTTACATCTCATGTATCAGTACAATCAGTGCTAGGAGGGGTCCGTATATTCCATCATATCGGTGGGTCTTGGACACCGTACTTATCCTATACGAATCCTTGTATGTTGTGTGTTTTTTAAATGATTTTATGTTGTGTGTTTTGTCACTTGTATTCCCTTTTGTACCAATAAAATTTATACATATATTTTGTCATCTTATGGAGTAGTTAGTTTACTTTTGTGTGAAGTGTCACTCATTTTCTATATGGCTTACTTTTCTCTGTGTCCCCAATGTGATTGCATGGTTTTAGGCAAAAGTAAAAATTAATCTTTTTACTTATAAAGATCCAAATGTAAAAGCCAAGTTAATGACCCACATTTATCAATGCATTTACACCAGATCTTGACATCAAATGCACAATTGTTGCTTTTTTTTTTTTCTTTCACAGTAAATTTGTTAAAGGAGAAGTCTGGTGAAAATGTTTATTAAAGTATTGTATTACCCCCCCAAAAGTTATACAAATCACCAATATACACTTATTACGGGAAATGCACGTAAAGTGCTTTTTTCCCTGCACTTACTACTGCATCAAGGCTTCACTTCCTGGATAAAATGGTGATGTCACGACCAGACTCCCAGAGCTGTGCAGGCTGTGGCTGCTGGAGAGGATGATAGCAGAGGGATGCTCAGTGTCTCTCCAGTGCCATGTGTCCCTCAGTGTCCCTCTGCCATCATCCTCTCCAGCAGCCACAGCCCGCACAGCTCTGGGAGTCTGGTTGTGACATCAACATTTTATCCAGGAAGTGAAGCCTTGATGCAGTAGTAACTGCAGGGAAAAAACTCTTTATAAGCGTTTCTGTAGTAAGTGTATATTGGGGATTTGTATAACTTATATAAGGGGCAAAACAATACTTTAATAATAATCTTCGTCGGACTTCTCCTTTAACAAATTTAAAGGGAAAATGGTGCTTACTTATAATACAAATCCTAATTTGCCTTTAAATAAATTTGGTTAAATGCTCAGCAACTAGCCTTCCTGCTTTAGATGGTGTAAAAAAACACCAGTCTCAAAGGGAATGTGTCATCAGAAAATATTTGTTATGATTTTCTATTTTTCTATCTATATTATAAAATCATTCTAAAATCTTGCAGTTTTCTTTATATTCTGTGGTTTGAAACATGTCTGGACAAAAACTCCTAATCAATGGGTTGTGCAAATTGGCAAAAGTACAAAAAAGTCATAGGCTATGTTCACACTACATGATTTTTTTAAACTGTCATTGCCTACGGCCATCAAAAAGATGTCCGATATTTGCTAATGATGGTCGTCTATAAATATCATGATCATTATTATTATTATTATTGTGCAACCCACTTCACTAGCTACTGCAGGGCACCACCAGTAGCATTCACAAGGGAGCATTGATTCACACCACTTGTCTCCCAGCAGGTACTCCTGAGACTAGTACTTTGCTTGATGCTCTGCAATACCTAAACTGTACAGGCAACTGTTTTCAGCTATTCTAACAATTAGACCTAGCCTGAAGCCAAGCAGGTCTTAGAATGGAGCAAGGTACTTGTGCACCTTATTCTTACTGGCTATAGGAGGTTTAAACTTTTGGTCACTAGATCTCTTAATAACAACAAAGGAACCACTTGGTTGAGTACCAGTTCATCTGGCCAAACTGTAGTCCCCACTGGGCTGTGGCCCTATTCGACCCAGGGTAGTCTCTGAAGACTACCTCTGTAAGGGAGAGCTGAGCTGCTCTTGACCTCCTCTCACTCTACTACACTCGGATTGACTCTTTCCTTCTATCCTATCCTAGTACTAACAAAAGGATAACCTCTTAGCCTGAGGGGATTGGACTGAAATTGGACCTACCACCATCTAGGCCCTTCCATTCCAGCGTGAGTGATTAAGATGCTGAATCCATATTGTTACTTTCTCTGACGTTACCACAGGATAGCCACTAGGTGGCAACACTCACAGCGCATAAATCTCATATAGGTAAATGACATCTAGATTGGAAGTGCAAACCCAAAAGTGCATCTTAACAATAAAAATGCAAGTATTGGATTGACCTTTCCTACAATTGTTATGTAGCTGAAAACACACACTATGGGATGCTGCATTTTTATTTAACAAAATACTTTGTCCCCAAAGTTTCAAAATGATTGTATTCATGTGATAAATAAAATTCTGTGTTCAGTGTTAAAGCGTAACTGTCATTTCAGGGTAATTTTTTTGAAAACATTAAATATCAATAGTACAAGCGATTTTAAGAAACTCTGTAATAGGTTTTACAAACCAAAAGAGTTTCCTTCTGGACTGAAAAAGCAATCTCCCAGCCTCCCACCTCACTGCAGAAGAAGCAGGATTTCTGTCTCCATTATGTGGCTATGGAGAGGGGAGGGGCTGTTAGGAGTGACTGAGCACGGAGCAGTCTTGCAAAGCACAACACCCTGCAATCTTCTCTCAGTAAGTTCATAGATAAGCACTGACCTTTCTGACCCCAGAATCCTGCGGTTTAGGTGCCCCTCCCCCTCTAGAAGGATAGAATGGAGAGAGCAGAGCCCGTCTTCACTGGCTTCTCTGTAATGAAGACGTGTTTGCCTGATAATGCACAGATAAGAAGTTGGGGGGGGGGGGGGGAGGCTGGGAGATTGCTTCTTGAGTACAGAAGGAGGCTTTTTTGGCTAATGAAACCTATTACAGAGTTTCTTAAAATCGCTTATACTACTTATTTTTGCAATAAAAAAAATATGACAGTTACGCTTTAACCCCTTTACCCCTTGCCTCTAAAGCCTGTTTTGGCCTTAATGACCAGGCTCATTTTTCAAAATCTGACCTGTCTCACTTTATGCGTTTATAGCTCAGTGATGCTTTAACGTATGCTAGCGATTCTGAGATTGTTTTTTCGTCACATATGACACTTTATATTAGTAGCAAAATTTGGTCACTACTTTGTGTATTTTTTGTGAAAAACATCAAAATATCAAGAAAAATTAGAAAATTTAGCATTTTACGAACTTCTGAAATTCTCTGCTTCTAAAAAAGGAAGTCATAGCACATACATTAGTTACTAAATCACATTACCAATATGTCCTCTTTATTCTGGCATAATTTGGGAAACATATTTTACTTTTTTAGGGTGTTACGGGGCTTAGAAATTTATTAGCAAATTATCACATTTTGTGAAAATTTCCAAAACTGATTTTTTTTTAGGGACCAGTTCTTTTTTTAAATGGGTTTAGAAGGCTTGTATACTGGAAACCCCCATAAGTGACCCCATTTTGGAAACTAGACACCTTAAAGAATTAATCTAGGGGTATAATGAGCATTTTAACCCTACAGGGGCTGGAGGAAAGTATTCACAATTAGGCCGTAAAAAAATCGAAAATTTAAATTTTCAAATAATATATACGTTTAGATTAAAGTTTCTCATTTTCAAAAGGAACATGAGAAAAAAAGCATGCCAAAATTTGTAACGCAGGTTCTCCTGAATACAACGGTACCCCAGATGTGGGCGTAAACCACTGTATGGGCACACAGCCGGGCTCAGAAATAAAGGAGCGCCAATTAGCTTTTTTAATGCAGATTTTGCTGAAGTTTCTGAGCGCCATTTGCAGAGCCCCTGTAGTGTCCGCAGAATAGAATCCCCCCAAAAGTCACCCCATTTTCGAAAGTACACCCCTCAAAGAATTCATCTTTGGGTAGGATGAGCATTTTGACCCCACATGCATTAGAGGAAAGTATTCAAAATTAGACAGTAAAAATGAAAAACACGAATTTTTCCAATAATATGTTTGTTTAGTTTGAAATTTCTCAATTTCACGAGGAAAAAGAGAAAAAAAGTACCCCAAAATTTGTAAAGAAGGTTCTCCTGAATACAACGGTACCCCATATGTGGGCATAAACCACTTTATGGGCACACAGCCAGGCTCAGAAGAAAAGGAGCGCCAATTAGCTTTTTCAATGCAGATTTTGCTGAAGAAGTTTCTGAGCGCCAGGTGCGTTTGCAGCGCCCCTGTAGTGTCCGCAGAAGAGAAACCCCCCCAAAAGTCACCCCATTTTGGAAAGTACACCCCTCAAAGAATTCATCTTGGGGTGTGGTGACCATTTTGACCCCACAGGTATTAGAGGAAAGTATTCAAAATAAGACAGTAAAATTGAAAAACTAGAATTTTTCCAATAATATGTTCGTTTAGTTTGAAATTTCTCAATTTCACTAGGAACAGGGGAGAAGCTGCATGCCCAAATCTGTAACGCAGGTTCCCCTGAGTAGAACGGTACCCCATATGTGGGCATAAACCACTGCATGGGCACCCAGCCGGGCTCAGAAGGGAAGGAGCGCCAATTAGCATTTTCAGTGCTGATTTTTCCGAAGAAGTTTCTGAGTGCCAGGTGCGTTTGCAGCGCCCCTGTAGTGTCAGCAGAATAGAACTCCCCCAAATGTCACCCCATTTAGGAAAGTACACCCCTGAAAGAATTCATCTTGGGGTGCAGTGAGCGGTTTGACCCCACAGGTATTAGAGGAAAGTATTCAAAATAAGACAGTAAAAATGAAAAACTCGAATTTTTCCAATAATATGTTTGTTTAGTTAAAAATTTCTTAATTTCACGAGGAACAGGAGAGAAAACGTACCCCAAAATCTGTAACGCAGCTTCTTCTGAGTAAAACGGTACCCCATATGTGGGCATAAACCACAGTATGGTCACACAGCCGGGCTCAGAAGGAAGGGAGCGCCAATTTGCTGGAGCAAAACCGCAGCTAGTAATAGTTATTAGAATAGCGCAGTTACTAAAATACAATAAAAAATGAGATTACAGGTAATGGGGTGGTCACGGGCAACTTGGGGTGGTCACGGGCAACCTGGGGTGGTCACGGGCAACCTGGTGTGGTCACGGGCAACCTGGTGTGGTCACGGGCAACCTGGTGTGGTTATGGGCAACCTGGGGTGGTTATGGGCAACCTGGGGTGGTTACAGACAATCTGGGGTGGTTACGGGCAACGTGGGGTGGTAACGGATAAACTGAAGTGCTTATAGGTAATCTGGGATGGATACCTGTAATTTGGGGTCATTACAGGCAATCTGGTATGGTTACGGGCAATCTGGAGAGGGTCACTGGCAATTTGGGGTGGTTAGAGGCAATGTGTGGTGGTCAGAGGCAAGGTGCGGTGGTCAGAGGCAAGGTGCGGTGGTCAGAGGCAAGGTGCGGTGGTCAGAGGCAACGTGCAGTGGTCAGAGGCAACGTGCGGTGGTTACGTGCAATCTGGGGGGTTACGGGCAATCGGGGCTGATTACGCACCATCTGGAGGGGGTCACTGGCAATTGGGGGGGGTTACAGTCAACATGCGGTGGTTAGAGGCAACGTGCGGTGGTTAGAGGCAACGTGCGGTGGTTAGAGGCAACGTGCGGTGGTTAGAGGCAACGTGCGGTGGTTAGAGGCAACGTGCGGTGGTCAGAGGCAATGTGCGGTGGTCAGAGGCAATGTGCGGTGGTCAGAGGCAATGTGCGGTGGTCAATTGCAACGTGCGGTGGTCAATTGCAACGTGCGGTGGTCAGGGGCAGCGTGCGGTGGTCAGGGGCAGCGTGCGGTGGTCAGGGGCAGCGTGCGGTGGTCAATTGCAACGTGCGGTGGTCAATTGCAACGTGCGGTGGTCAATTGCAACGTGCGGTGGTCAGGGGCAGCGTGCGGTGGTCAGAGGCAACGTGCGGTGGTCAGAGGCAGCGTTCGGTAGTTACGGGCAATCTGGAGGGGGTCACTGGCAATTTGGGGTAGTTACGGTCAAGATGTGGTGGTTATGGGCAACGTGCGGTGGTTACATGTAATCTGGCGTGTTTACAGGCAACCTGCGGCGGTTACGGCAAACTGGGGCGGATACGGGCAACCTGTGGTGGTTACGGGCAAACTGGGGCGGATACGGGCAACCTGCGGTGGTTACGGGTAATCTGGGAGTAAACCGCAGTTATTACTATAATAAAAAGTGGGTTTTATTTTGTTTGTATGTTTTTCACTTTTTCACATTTACACTTTTTCACTTGTACTTCACTTTCATTTTTACTATATTACTATGATTACTGTAATATTTTCTATCACAGTAATCATAGTTTAGTGACAGAGACTAAATTGGTCTCTGTCACTTTAAATTTTCAGAGCTAACTGCTTCTGACGCGAATGCGCACATCAGAAGCAATCAGGACGTCGAGGAGGACGGAGCTCCAGGATCAGGTAACGTATGTGGGGAAGGGGGGGTGACTTGGGGGGGGGGGCACGGTGACACTTTTTATCCCCTGTCACCAATGATTTATGGTGACAGGGGATAAAAAGTGCCGGGCAGCACTGGGAACAGGCGATCAGCGGTATATAGTATATACCGCCGATCGCCTGTTTCAGGACCCCACAGGGGGGTCCCCGATCACTGCCCCATGCTCTCCGCTACCTCCGGAGGCGGAGAGCATGGGGTTTTCATTCATTTTTTTTATTTCCATCGCTGCGAACAAACATCGTTTGTTCGCAGCGATGGGGGCGGCCATCTTGGATTTGATGGTCGCCCGGGGAAGGGGGGTTAGAGATCGGCCACTAGGGGGCTGATCTGATGAATACTTATTTCATCTCCCCCCACCGTGGATTTACGGTGGGGGGAGATGAAATGCAGCGGCGGCACCGGTAATGGCCGGTACTGGCGGATCGCCGCTATAACGGTAATAGCGGCGATCCGCCAGTACCGCGGGGGACAAAGAACTGCCGGGGGAGGATCTGTAGTGGCGGCGGGAGGAGGCAACATGCCACAACCCCCTCCCGCCGCCCGATCGCCTCCCAATCCAGAAATATCGCATTGACCGCGGCGTCTATGGGGTTAACTGCCCGGGGGGAGCGCGGCTCCCCTCCGGGCAGAGGCAGCGGGAGGAGGCTATGTGACATAGCCTCCTCCCGCTGCCTGATCTCACCTAGGGACAGCGGGGGGAGGCAGGGAAGACATGACATTTGGGAAACGTCATGTTGTGGGAACTACTTGCTTTACATGACGTTTCCCAAACGTCATTATGTGGCAAGGGGTTAAGGACCGGGCCTGAAATGGCCTTAAGGATCGGAGCAAATTTTATGAATATGAACTGTGTCACTTTATTCATTAATAACTTCGGGATCCTTTTACCTATCCGGCTGATTCTGAGATTGTTTTCTCGTGACTTATTGTACTTCATATTTCTTGTAAATTGGAGTCGATACTTATAACGAATCTATGAAAAAAAACAAAATAACGTGAAAAATTGCATTATTCCAACTTTAAAACTTTTCTGCTTATACAGAAAATTGTTATACCACATAAATTATATATTAAATAGCATTAGCAAAATTTCTACTTTATGTTGGCGGCATTTATTAAACTATATTAAATTTTTTTAGACAATAGAAAGCGTAAAACATTAGCAGCAAATTTCCAAATGTTCAGTAAAATTTCAAAATCAGATATTTTTAGGGACCTGTTCAGGTTTAGGCTAGGTTCACACTATGTAACTGTGCGGCTGTATTTTTTATGCGGCTGTAAATGTGCGGATGAAACTACGGCCGTGGGAAAAAATAGACATGCGGCTCAAAACATACGGTCATTTACTTGGAAATCTGGTTCAACCAAAAATAACAAATAAAATCTTAAGAAAGTGATGCAAACACCTCTGTAATGCATCTGGGAAAGCAGGGAAACAGTTTACATGAATTGCTATTACCGGGGTTTGCAATCCTCTGCAGTAATGCCGATGCCTCTCATGGTTAATATATTAAAATAATAAAACACATTTTCGTTGTAATAAAGTCCCTTTCGTTGTTCAATAATTAAATTTAAACGAATCCATCATTTTGCAATTAAATATACTGTTAAAAAATAAATAAATGTATATTTATATATATAATTATTTTTTGACAGTATATTTTAATTGCACAATGATGGATTCGTTAGAATTAAATTATTGAATAACGAAACTGAATTTATTTCAACGAAAATGTGTTTTATTCATTAAATATTAATTAGTACAGGAAGTTCCATAAGCCGTTAATTCATATTGCCGGCAATAGAGCATTCTGTACTAATCATCACTTTACTTTAATGAAAACATCAAATGTTTCTTCTAATTATGTTATCACAATAGCATTATTAGAAGAAACATTTAGAATTATATGTGCGCTCAGCTTATCCTGGGGATTAAGTCGGATTCCATGGACTACGTCGATGACCAGCGTTTTTTTGTTGTTTTTTTTTATAAAATGGTCAATGAGGGGTGTGGGGGTGTTTTTATTTGAATAAAAAATTTTTTTAACTTGTGTGTTCTCTTTATTTCTTTACTTTATGGACTTAGTGTTAGGCTAGGGACAGGGAAACACAAGGACAGGTGAGCCCTGAAGCTGGCACCCGCCCCGCTGCCCCTACCTATTGCCTCAGATGCTCTAATATAGCAAACGGACAACTGGACGGCAGTCCCTGATCTCACTAAAGTGAAAACACAAAACGAAACAAGACAATACACAACACAATGAAGGGAAGTCAGAAATCCGGGTCAAAACCAGCCGAGCAGCAAAGTACAAAATCGTGTCCAAAGGGGTAGTCACATTGTCAATAGCAAAAGTCAGGTTACCAGAAAATGAATACAGGGAAATGCTAGATCAAGTAACACTAGGGTGAGCTAGGCACTTTCACAGGCAAGAAACATGAGGCAAGTGTAGATACTTCTTGGACTAGAAGTCCCAGCCCAGCCCAGATACTGACAGCTAACTGGGAGAGTCAGATGTCAGTCACAATCACTCTGATCACAAACACCTAGTGCTGATCTGCTGTGGGAGTGCAACACTGGACTCTGCTATAACCAGGAATAGCAGAGCAGAGTAAAAACATGAAAAGCAGTCTGACTGCTATGGACACCGAGCTGAGCGCATGGCTCGAGTCCTAACACTTAGTAGTGGAAGCCGTCTAATAGACGGAAACCATTACTAAGTTGGGGCCTAGTGTTAGCCGGTATAAAATGGCTAACACTAACCCCCCATTATTACCCCAGTACCCAATGCCACCAGGGGTACTGGGAAGAGCCGGGTGCCAGTGGTCCCGGAACGTCAAAATCATTAAAGTAAAGTGATGATTAGTACAGAATGCTCTTTTGCCGGCAATATGAATTAACGGCTTATGGAGCTTCCTGTACTAATTAATATTTAATGAATAAAACACATTTTTGTTGAAATAAATTCAGTTTCGTTATTCAATAATTTAATTCTAACGAATCCATCATTGTGCAATTAAATATACTGTCAAAAAATAAATATATATATAAATATACATTTATTTATATATATATTTATTTTAACAGTATATTTAATTGCAAAATGATGGATTCGTTAGAATTAAATTATTGAACAACGAAAGGGACTTTATTACAAAGAAAATGTGTTTTATTAATTTAATATATTAACTATTAGAGGCATCGGCATTCGGCATCATTGCCGGCTATTTTTGAAGTACTCCGTACGGACCGCCTGTCAATCCACGGCCGCGTTTCCAGCCGCAAACAATGGTCTTGTTCATTTTTTAAGGGTCCGTTTACGATAGGGCCGTAGATTCATACATAGTGTGCACTGTGCAGCCGTATATCGTATACTTTCCAGCGTACGCATGAACCACCAAAAATACCGCCGCACAATTACAGCCGCAAATACAGCCGCACACTTACATAGTCTGAACCTGGCCTCAAACTGTATTTGAGGGGCCTGTATGTTAGAAAGCCCCACAAAGCACCCCATTTCAGAAACTGCACCCCCAAAACTCTGCAAAAGCACATCCAGAAAGTTTTTTAACCCTTTAGGGGAGTCACAGAAATAAAAGCTAAGTGTGTAAGAAATTTTAAAATTTTAATTTTCTGTGCAGAGATTTTATTGTAATCCAATATTTTTCATAATTATAAACCTATTAGCAGAGAAATGCACCCCAATATTTATTGCCCCGTTTCTGCAGTTTATAGAAATACCCCATATGTGGCCCTATTGCGCTATTTGACGCAACCACAAGCCTCAGATATAAAAAAGCGCCTAGTGAATTTCAATGGCTCCGTTATATTTGGTCATTTCTGACTGTACCACTTCAGGTTGGCAGAGGCTCTGGGGTGCCAAAACCTAAAAAACACCCCTAAAGGGACACCATTTAGAAAACTAGACCCCCCAAGGAATGTAACAAGGGGTGCGGTGAGCATCTGGACTCCACAGGTGCCTCACAGATTTTCCGAACAATATGGCGTGAAAAAAGACAAAAGTATTTTTTACACTAAAACGTTGTTCTAGCCTTCAGTTTTTCATTTTCACAAAGGGATAAAAGGAAAAAAAAAACACAAAACATGTAGCGCAGTTTCTCCTGAGTACGGAAATACCCCACATGTGGACATATAGTGCCAAACGGGCACAGGACGAGCCTCCAAAGGGAAGGAGCGCCAATTGGCTTTTGGAAGCTGAATTTCACTGGAATGGATTTCAAGGGCCACGTCGCATTTACAGAGCCCTTGTGCTGCCAAAACACTGGAAACCGCCCACAAGTGACCCCATTCTGGAAACTACACCCCTTAAGGAATCTAACAAGGAGTGCAGTAAGCATATGGACCCCACTGTGTTTTTAATCCACTCCTGGTTTTGGTTGCAATATGAGGACCACAATACTGACTGAAATATACGTAGTGTGAACCCAGCTTATAGTGTAAAAAAATTTAATATTTCATTTTCATGCCCCCTTGTGAAAATGAAAAAATCAAGACAAGATCAATGATTTGGAGTAAAAAATTTTTTAAAATTACACTTAATGTTGGTCTAGCCTTGATTTTTTTCCATTTCCACAAGGGGTTAAACAAGAAAATAAACCCAAAGCGTGTAGGGTAATTTCCCCTGAGTACGAAAATACCCCACATGTGGACAAAATGTGCCATATGGGCACAGGGCAAGCCACCAAAGGGACAGAGCGCCATTTAGAGGCTGGAATGGAGGATGAAGGCCATGTCGCAATTACAAAACTCCTGTGCTGCCAGGACAGTAGAAACTCCCCACAAGTGACCCCATTCTGGAAACTACACCCCATAAGGAGTCTATCAAGGGGTGCAGTCAGCATATGGACCCCACTGGTAACAGGCACATATGTAGAACATGTGTCGTGAAAAGAAAAAATACAATTTTTTTCATTTTCACGTCCCAAATGTGGCCGTCACCAGGGGGCCATATCCCCGCTGCCCCCCTTGTTAGATTCCTTATGGGGTGTAGTTTCCAGAATGTGGTCACTTGTGGGGGGTTCCTACTGTTCTGGCCGCACAGGGGCTTTCTAATTGCATCATGGGAAGCCTCTAATGGGAATGGCAGCCATACCTATTTAGCTGGGGAAAAGGGACAATTTTAATTTATTTGGGGGTATTAGGCCAATTATTAGTTTATAAGGTTGAAAATGACAGGTGTCCATCAAATTTAACCTGTGTTGATCCAGAGGTAGGCAAAAAAACGTCGTAAGGCAGACGACAGTAGCCTCATCACTGGGAAAAAATTCCTTCCCGACCCCATAATGGCGATCAGAATAATCCCTGGATCAACGTGACCCCTGAAATAGGAATAAGGGACAGAATTTAGAAAATGTAGAACTCTGATGATGTGTGGTACGCCTTGAAGCGATCCAGTATGCAGAGGCCGGGGTGATCAGGACAGGTGTCACACCGGAAAATGGTGTCCTTCCTGATCCCCCTGTTACGCCACACTCTGCACTTCTTCTGGGGTCTCCTGTTTTCCAGTGTGGGGGACGTCACCTGGAAAATGTTGTCCTGGTGCGATACGGGGTCCTTCATATCCAGAAGCGCTGGGTCCGCTCCATGGCTGCTAAATATTAGGGCTTTATTACTGCTTCTGATATTTTCGGATCATGCCTCAAGCTACAGTAGCTAGGGCAGCGACGGACCGGAAGAGGGGGTGCTGGTATAAAAGTTATTCCCATACAGGTGGTAACCTTTATCCAGCAGTGGGAAAATCAGTTCCCAAACGATCTTCCCACTAACTCCGAGAATGGGGGGGCATCTGGGGGCTGGATTCGGGTGTCCCTTCCTTCATACACTCTAAGGGTACGTGCACACTGCGGAATGGCGAAGGATAACCCTTTGTTCATTCCACAGCTGGCACCCACCGGGAGACTAATGCGGGCGCGCGTCTCCGTCCGTGTCATAGACCCCATTCTATGCACGGGCGGATTCCGCTCTCCGTCCAATGTGTTCATTCTTTGGACGGACGACGGAATCCGCCCATGCATAGGATGGAGTCTATGACACGGGTGGAGACACGCCTGCATCAGTCCGCTGACGGGTGCCAGCTGCGGAATGCACAAAGGGTTATCCTTCGCCATTCCGCAGTGTGCACGTACCTTAAATCTGTAAGTGTACCCTGAGGTACTCTCACAGAGTTTGTAGAATTTCACGCCATACCGTCATCTCTTATTGGGACGGTACTGGCAGAAAAGACATTCCTGGGGGGGCAGCGCACGCTCCGCTACCCCCAGACACATCACTGGATGATGAGGATGAGGATGAATTCTTGATTCATCCTCACTGGCTGTTTCGGTGTCGGAGGCAATAATGACGTATGCGTCCGACACCGAAAACGCCCTGGGGGCCATTTTTATATAGGGATTGGTATATGGGGTATGTAGTGGTGTAGTGTAAAACTTTATTCAATGTAGTGTAGTGTAATGTAGTGTTTTTTTAAGTTTTTTTTTAAATATTCAGTATAAAAAAAAAACCTACGCCAAAAATGGTGTTGCTGATAAATGCCGCACTTATGTGCAGCACTTATCAGCAGACCGTGGCAGTAGGATATAGAAAAAAACACCCTACGCCAAAAAGGAGGAGTTGCTGATTAGCAGCGCACTTACGTGCGATGCAGATCAACACTCAGCGGCGTACAAAACAAAAATAAAAAAAAATAAAAAACATTTACTACATGCTGAACATCCCTATAGCTGCTGATAATTGTATTACACTTTTCAGCCGCTAGAGGGCAGCAGAGCGCCGAAAAAAGTCGAGGACATCCGAGGGGCCAACGGAAAAGGCCGAAGACCCGAACTGAAGAAGATGACGTCACGGAACCCGGAAGACACCGATCGGGACCCCGGGATCCGGTGAGTATGGCCAAATAACTGAAGAAGATGACGTCACGGGACCCGGAAGACACTGATCGGGACCCCGGGATCCGGTGAGTATGGCCAAATACCTGCTCTGGACCCCTCAGCTACCTAGCTGAGGGGTCCAGAGCAGGTATTTATCACTTTTGGGGACTTTGATCACCATGATCGGCCGGCCAGTACCGGCTAGCCGGTCACGGTGATCGGGACGTGGCACCGTGGCCACCACTACTTTTAACAGTAATGGCGGTCGGTGCTGTCTCGGACAGCACCGGCCGCCATTATTTTCCGGGTCATCGGGTCACCGATGGCCCGGAAAGGTGCCGATCGCCGCTATTGGCTGATCTGAACTGTTAACAACCCCCCATGCCGACAGGGAGAGATGGCCTGCAGTGTATTTCAGCAGGCCATCTCTCCCGATCGCATGCGGCCGGTCCGCGGCGCCCTCTTAAAGGACCCACGTACCGGTACGTCATGGGTCCTTAAGTGACAGTGATCCATGACGTACCAGTACGTCATGGGTCCTTAAGAGGTTAAGTGTTCATATACACAGTATTATATCAATCAGTGCTCTTTATGCTCTCCTGGTAAATTGTAACAATCTATGAAAAATGGTTTTAATTCTAGATGAATCCTGAATCTACTCAGAGAGTTTCAAATGATTGCAAATAAAATATTTTTGATAGTCCTATAATTGTATGTCAAGGCTGCCATCTCATCATGGTTTGATTCAATTATTATTGTATATAAGTTGTTGACAAAGATTTTGGGTTCATCTGCTTCTCTGAAAGAATTCAAGCTGTGTCAGATATGTCTCATTTGGAAATACGAGGCTAACACCATGGAAACTAGACAGTATATTCTACCGAGGCTAAAAATAACACTGCTTTCAATCAGCCTAGTCTCTTTCATACCTTTATAAAACTGTTCTTTAACTTCCTCTGTCTAGGGAACTTTTTTCTTGTTGGCTGGATCACCTTATCCCAGTTGCACAGCTTTTATCACCAAACTATTAGCACTTCAAGGGAAGTGGACTCAAGTGAATGCTGAGGAGGCACTTTCCTTGTCACATTGCTGTATGTGCATAGGAAAATTCTCCAAATGAGTTAGAAGGTTGTACAATACATTGAAATACAAGTGGAACTGGAACAAAGTGTTCATTACTGCATGTCAGCTACCATTAAAATTATATTACTAGGATAATGAGAACATTCACAGAATTATTTTCTTCATATTTTTTGCAGAAATCTCATATAAAGAATAGATCTATTTAAAGTAGAAACAAATCCTAAATTGGTCCTTTTTGGCCATGAATAATCATATAATAATTAATGCTCCATTTTTAATAACAGCTTCTCGACAACCTCCCAAAAAAGCTACATATGGATGTTTCTTATGGGTATAGAAGATCCCCATATTTCATATACACAAGGGTGAGCCAAGTGCAGTGGCAGCACTGTTGCTTTCGTGAGCATCCCTAGGCGTGGTTTCCATCTTATCACTGCCATGTAGGTTTGTAGTTGCTAGTCCATTCCCATTGCACAACTGTGACTTTAAACATGGCTCTGCTCTCTTTTTCATGATACACTTTTTGTATTCTGAAGGTCTATCAGGGATCAAAATCCATCAAACACTTCAGCACAATTAGGGAACAGTGTTTTGCCACAATAGAGTATCTATGTATGAAGAAGGAGCCAGATGATAAAAATAATGAGCGTATATGACATGAATCTGATAGACAATCATATGATTTTTGATGAAGTGACGTATCATCTTCTTATAAAATCTTCCTAAATGCACATGGCTTTCCAAAAGTTTGCGCAAGATGCTTGTATCCCAAAACAACTCGCCATGCTCCATAACCAAAATCACTTTGGACTGCTATTATAACAAAGGTTACACCATCTTAAACAGAATTATTACTCCCAATGAAGTATGGGTCCATCATTATGAGCTGGATTTATGGTATGGAAGCATTCGCAATCACCTACAATGAGAAAGTTAAAAAAACAACCATCAGTCAGAAATATTCATGCTTACAATTTTTTGTGACTCTCAAGAACCAGTGACGGAACATTATCAGGAGAGGAGGTTAACAATAAACTTACTTACAGTAAGAAGCTTATTAACAGGTTGAAGCCTACAATTCAAAACAAACATTGTGTTATTTCAGTTCAATTCGTGTCCACATACTGCTGCCCTTACTGCTGAAAACCTTGAGAAATCCAAGTTGAGGTAGTAGATCATCCTCCTTATAGTCCCAATCTTGCCTCTTCAGACCATCACTGTTTGATCCACTCAAGAAGACATTAAGGGTTGTCGATTCACCTTGGACCAAGACCTGAAAGAGGTGCATGCATGGCTCGCTGCTTTTATTTAAGATTGTGTGATTTTACAACTCTGCTCCATATACTTCAATGGAAATGAGTTGCAGCACGACTCAAAAGTGGAGTGGAGTGACACTATTTGTGAAATAAAACATCTTTGGTTTTCCAATCCTGGATAAACCCATTAGCACCTGAGCAATAAAACTTGTAGGTATTGTTTGCCTTTTTTGAGCCTACACAGCGTGTTACTTGTTGCAGCATCGGTTTATGCCCAGGAACTGCTCTTTAATAGAAAACACAATAGCTTGAACCTCAGTGGGTTACTGTTATTACAATAGCTTTCTCCCATTCGAAAAATCATTATTGAATGCCATTAGTTAAGATGAATAGTATGATAATTTGCATTGTAAAGGTTTTTACGCTTGTGTCAAATCTGAATAATTCAGACAACACAATCTGCTAAGCTACATCTTCAGTGGAGGATGTTACATGACGGGAACTCTGGGATTTGTAATCACATGCTTATTTATGCAGCTGTTACACTTGCTGACATAACACACTAAGAAGGTACCATCTGTGTACGTGTACTGACATAACCATTGCTTCTAATACCTCCTAATAGCTTGGTCAGACCGGTCTAGTTAGTGGACAATTCATTGAAACAACCACCCTGCTTCTCCTAGTCCAGTCATGCACCCACTCTCAAAGTCTGTCAACTAGAAAAATATTGTTGAGTGCATCATAAAGGCATACCTAACAGGCAACAATCTCTGACCAATAGGCTCACTACCTAAAAGTAGCCTCTGAGAGCTTTTTATAGGGCAGACCCAGTGTCTAATCACACCACATCTGACATAATTTACATATCTGCATGCAACACAACTACATGCTGAGTTAGTGAGCAGTCACATATTGGTGAGCCAGCCAATCATCTAATGTTTAAGGGGGTGTACTTACTCTACGTTGACTGATAGGAGATATTCAGGGGGGAAATGATGGGTTATGTTTATTTCCCTCCCTGCATTAAGAACACATTCATGCTTGACCATGTGTGTATGTATTGGTCAAGAGAGGGATTCTGAATTGGAGCAAGCATTCATATAACAGCAAATATGTCTTTCTAATTAGTTACTGGATTTTCTCAGACATTCAATCAACATCAAAAGCTAGTCCAATGGAGCTAATAAATAGTTACCCATAGGACGTAATGCAGGAGAGTTTTATATTCTACTGTGCTAGAAGTCACTTCACCAACCAAGTTGCCCCTTGCTTCTAATGTGTTGAGTGTTCTATAACTTTTCTTCCTGTTCTGGGACATGTTTCAAGTGGTCATTCAGGCTTTCAGCCCATGTTCTTATTGATTTCATCTGAAAGCTTTTGCTGAGCCCTTGGTGACATTCACTATTACAGGCAGGGTCTTAGGTTTCAGTAGAACCTAATCTCTCAAACTACAGCATCTATCATTTCAGGTGACCCAGACCAAAGAGCAGCATGCGTGGCCATGTACTCTGACACTCAGTGGGGGGTATCGGCTGCCAATTAGTACTCCTCATCCACTGCATTAAGCCTGACTAGGGAGAGGTTGTCCAGCACTCCAAACATGCTGTCAAAGAGAGGAGACACAGGGGATGACAGGAGCTCCACAGAAAGCTTCATTTGGCTCTGACTCAAGTTCAAGCTTGAATAACAAATGCAGGAACAAAAACACACAGCCATGCTTAAGAAAACACAGTTGGAATGAGCTTAATGTTAAAGGTGTCAAGTTGTTGTTTTTTTCATGTCATGTAAGCAAATTGTTTATGGATGGGCTGTAGAGATCTGCTGACAGGAAAGTGATGGAGGAACACCAGGAAGGCAGATCCTGGGATTCCTAAGATGGCCTTGTGAGGGTAAAAGTATGGAAGTGTGGCTCCAGCTAATGTTTGCTTCCTCATGCTCTACTGAGAGAGGTTCCATAATTATAATTATTACCGCCAGTCTTACCTGCAAATTAGGGGCATAGAGATTAATTATGTTAGATCTAGGCAGTAACTTACAGCTGTAAAGTAAGTGGTTAAAATATCACAGGGAAATATCCAGATCTACAAATGTATTATGTACATAATAATCATAACATATAATACTGCTATGACATCTATAAATATGTGATAATACAAATAATAGTGATACAAATATTATTACTATTATCAGTATTAGACCTGACAATGTTTGGAGTTACATGTAAATATATTTCACACTGGTATGGTGTTAGTGGGAGAGACAATCATTGCATAGTCAGGAAGAGATTCTATGGCACTCACTTATGTCATCAACAATATTATTTCTGTTTACAACTCCAGACTCATGTATGGCACATGAAAAGGTTAAAATTAGTAACACTGGGGTACTGGGTTTCAGTCATACATAACCTTTCTCAATGGTGTACACCTGTCAATCAAGTGGACAGACGTGTTCTCAGTAATCCATGTCGGGAGACATGAGTTCAGCAACTCACTGAGAAAGTTTATTAATGACCGAGATGTTTGGTATTCATAACAGTGTTATTAACCCTTTCATGTGCTGCCTGGATTGACAGTAAGTTTTATGACCATTTAGGGACCAGACACATTTTTCGGTTTGTTTTCTTTGCATTCAAAGGGGTTAAATCAAAGGGAAAGGGAATTGTGGAGAAAGGACTTTTTCTTCTCCCTCCTGATAGATCCACCTCTGGCTTCGGCTCAAAAACTGTATTCAAAACTGACGCGGCAGTTTACTAACTTAGGTTATGCTCCTACAACGTCTTTTTTTCGAAGATTTTGGTGCCAAAATTTGTATATTACATTCGTATTTTGGTATTGAATCAAAGGCTGGAGGCGGTCCAGCCCACCCCCCTTGCCAAGGTCAGGGAAGCCGTTGCTGTGGTCCTTTTTCTGAACCACAGCCTTGTTCCCACATACGACGCCATTCTATTCACGGGCGCTGGCTGGGACTGAAGCACTGGAGGCGGGCAAGCCTGCCCCTAGTGCGAGGCAGCTCTTTTAGAATAAATGGAGCAGCATTATAGAGGTTCAGAAAAAGGCTGTGGTTCAGAAAAAGGACCACGGCAACAGCTTCCGTGTGCCGATGCCGTTCAATCAAGGCAAAACTTAAAGCGAATGCACCTGATGGTACATTCGCTTTAGATACAGGTAGTAGTGTTTTTTATGGGCCTATCTCACATGTCCTCATAAGTACTGACACTAGATGTCAGCAAAATAGAAAGTTCAAAATCTTAACCTATGTCAAACTATGTTTGGCAAAATACATTTGGCAATAACAGTGTATGATAAGAGTAATGAAACACAGTAACAGCACTAAAACCATATGACAACCAGTACAATTTAGAATTTGTCTCTGTTTTGGGATACAGCACTTTTGTTAGGAGGAGCCTCACTCCTGGAAGTGGTTTATAACTGGTACTGGGAAAAGCTCTGTTAGTTGCCAGGCTGAGGAGTAATTTGGGTCCAACAAATAGCGGGATAATGGCTGCCCTTTGGCTAAAGTGAGGCCTCAATGGGCAACTTATATGGTGTTGTGCACTGGATGGGAATGGTTGAAAGGGTCAATTAAAGAAGAGCTTTCAAGTCCTGGATGTTGAAGTGGTTAGGGTCCATTTCTCGAGAGCAGTGTGAAAGAAACAATGTTCTGAGATCTATGTGAACACAGCAATGACCTGGCAAAATGTTTGGCTTTATTGTTGCCAAACTCTCTTCTAGTTCAGTTGAAAAGAAGTATTGATTGCCACCTAGTGTGTATTGCAGGTAACCAAGCTCCTGTGCCCACACATGCAAACTTAAACCATAAAGTGTGTTGTGCCATTGTTGTTCAAGAAAATGAAAGTAAAATCTTGTCCCTCACCAATTCTGTCACTGTGTCTTTGAAGGGATAACCTTTGGCTACCTAGTTGAATGAAATGGTGTAGTGTGAACATGGCTATAAACACCCTTGTTTTCAGTGCTTTCCATTTACCAATGTACAGTATTTCTATTGTATTTTTACCTTTTGAGAGCTAAACACTGGTAGTTTTCTCTCAGTCATACTTTAAATTCTCCTGATAGTTAATACTGATGATGAGACAGTTCACTGATAAGGGAAATAATGCTATTAATTGAATGATAACAAAAGGCTCTTAGGAGTCCAAATTAAACTGAAGACATGAATGAAGTGCTAATTGGCTCTTCTATTGTACATGCGGTAGAAGATAAGTTTGTGAGTAATTTCCCCACTGAGATTTACTTGACAAGATGGAGAATTAACCCAAACTTAGAAAACAGGATTTTGACATGTTGACCCATATCGTATTTAAGCAATGATTCCAAACTTCTTAAACACTTAAAACTGCCTGTGTTAATATATCAAGGGTAATGTGGATTCCCCAGAGATCAAGATTAATGCACATACAAGTAGGTCAAGAGCTTGTAAAGCTGGTAAATTACTTTGAGAATTCTACAGTGAATATAATTAAAAAGAAAATAGTAAAACAGAGAAGTAAATGCCTGGCTAGTTACTCTGGGCTATGGCACTTTTGAATAGTGTCATTCCTCATTTGTTTTCATAAGGGTCCATGCACCCTACTCTGTGTGCCATCTGTAGTGATGTTTGTAGAGGAAAATCCAACAGTTTTATCTCAAATACATATGGTTCATAACACAGAAAGTGCTCATGTGGTTTGTATTGTCACCT
Organism: Dendropsophus ebraccatus; assembly: GCF_027789765.1. Lineage (NCBI taxonomy): Eukaryota > Metazoa > Chordata > Amphibia > Anura > Hylidae > Dendropsophus > Dendropsophus ebraccatus. Next base: position 68,359,217 of record NC_091459.1, read on the forward strand.
TGAGGGCATTTATTAAAAAAAACAATTCTAGGAGTTCTTTTAATCTTAGAAATGTTTAGTGTCAATCTTATAGTTTGTAAGCCCTCACGGGCAGGGTCCTCTTTCCCAATGTACTAGCCTGCCATTTGCTTTCATATGTGTTTTGATCTTGTAATGTTCCTGTTTGTTAACCCCTATCCCTTGTATAGTGCTCTGAAATAGCTCAAAGTCCTATTCACTAAGAGAATTAGCTATACCCCAAATGGCCTCTCTCCCATTATACTGCCACAAGAGCTGTGGCTCCCCTCTACGAGTGCAGTAAATGACCCCCGACTGGCAACCAGCTCAAAGGGACTCTTCAGTTTTGGAAAGGGCTAGCACAGCAGCTTATGCCATCTCTCTCCCCTCTTATGCCTGCTGCGTTGTGTCCCTGGCTGGTTCGGGATCCCTCTCTGATAAACTGCCGCTATCTGAGCTAACTACTGCAAATCACAAGCCAGAGGTGGCTGTGGTGCTCCAATGGTTCAGATCCTGCAATCTTACCAGCACATACCTCCAAATGCTTTGAAATTCACACCATCCTGAGTAACTCACATGGGTTCTCAATTGGGTTCTCACATGGATTCTCAAGATGTGCCTTACTACAAGAGAATCATTATAAGCTCTTGTCGAGATGGTATAAGACACCTGAATAGCTGTTTGCTTACAAGTAGAGATTAGTGAAGCAGCCGGATTTGTGAGCTTCACAAATTTTCGGTCAAATTCATTAAGATCGCATCTTAACAAATGTAATTAAAACAGCCAAAACTATAGTAGCTACAATAGTGGGACTATTACAGAAGGGCAAATTTGTTAAAGCATGTTGTTGTAAAAGTGTTAAAAATCTTAAAATCACAATAAAAAAAATGTCAATCAGCCAGTCAATCATCCAAATTCCGCTATCTCTCTCCTCTCTGTCCCTTTATTACTCTGTTAATCTCTCCCTGCTCTGCTCTAAGCCATCCTGCTCTCTCCTCCACACACAGCCAACTCCTGCACACAGCCACCTCCCTAACGAACCTCCTTATATAGAGGGGAAGAATCAGCCCTCCTATTCTCTCCTCCCCTCAGAGGGGCATACAGCTGATTGGATGGGCGCTAGGGATTATGGTTAATCCCTCTCTCCCAACAAGGAACGCTCTAGACAGCATGTCCGGCCGCCATTTTGAATTTTTTTGCGGATTTTCTTAACGAATTGACAGGAATTCTCTTCACAGAACGAAGCGAATTGACAGTGCGGTTCACAGCGAATCTTAAATCGACAGATTCGCTTTGCCCATCTCTACTTACAACCTTTTTCCTTCAGACAAATGCTGGAGATGCCTAAGTCATACTGGCTTCAGGTCCCATCTTTGGTGGAGCTGCTCTGTATTAAAACCTTTATGGATGAAAGTGGAGGAAACTATCAATCAGGTGTCTCTACAGCTTTCCATGGTGATAATTGAACTGGGTTATTCCCCTTCTAAGCAAAATTTGGCCAACATTTACAGAGGCAGAATCGCTTATATCACTGAAATGGAGACAGACTGACCCATCTACCCTGACAGAATGGCTCAATAAAATCAATCAAATAAGCAGTTTTGAAGAGCTAACTAGTTGGACTGGCGGATTTAATGACAAATATTTGAAAGTCTGGAAACCATGGTTGGATTCCAAACATCCCACCGCAGTTAACCTGCTAGTACCGACCCGGCCAAACACTCCTTAGCAGTCCGCAAGTGCCTTGCCATGCTCCTGAGCGCTTTGGCACAGTCGGGTCTGAGTTCTCATTCATCACCCTCCTCCCACTCAAACCACTTATTTGTTGGCTGATCACATGCTCTTAGCAGGTTAAAAAATTTTTCATCTGTCATAAACACATCTTCCCATATGTACCTAATGAATGATGGAAATAAAGAGTTCCACAAATGATCCAGTGATTGTTTGTGCGGCCCTGCCACACAATAGTCGAGCCAAGTAATAGATTAAACTTTTTTTTATGTGGCTGGCACTTATTTAGTGCATGCATCATCTCGTCTAAAAGGACTAAAACAATAAAAAGTTGCAGGTAAAAGATCACTAAAATATACATTAGTCCATAGTATCAATCTGTCAAAAATTATACCAAAATTGAGACAATTTTTTTTTGTCCCAGACAGTGATAGATCTGGACCATTGTATAAATTCATCCCTGATTGCTTTTTCGTAAATGTTTTTATTGAATATATTCAGTAATAAAAGTTGAGAATAAGCACAGAAACAAGGTGTATACAAAGTGGGGGACACATTCCCCAAGAAGAACATAATATAATAGCTGCTTCTTACACAAATAAACTGACAAATATGCTGCTTAACAAAAATTGCTGGTGTTACAATAGTGCCAATAAAAAATTCAAATAAGCTCTCAGCAGGGCATTTACTAACATGCGCCCCTGGGGTATCCCACAACGGAGGGGCATATGCCAGCAGTATCCCCCACCCACTTGATAGGAGGGCAGAGGGGGCGCGGCAAGGCAGGGAAGAGACAGGGCCTCCTCCTGCGCCTCATTTATTAAAGGGGTAGTGTGGCGCTAAACAATTATTCACAAAATAACACACATTACAAAGTTATACAACTTTGTAATGTATGTTATGTATGTGAATGGCCCTCTTCCCTATGTTCCCCCCCACCCACGCTAGACCCAGAAGTGTGGTACATTATACTCACCGCATCTCGTGTCGACCCCGTCCGCCATCTTGGGACAATGACTTAGTCTTCGGGTGGCCAGCCGGACCGCTCCATCCGTCCCTCATGCCACACTTCCGGGTCTAGTGTGGGTGGGGGGAAACACGGGGAAGGGGGCCATTCACATACATAACATACAAGTTGTATAACTTTGTAATGTGTGTTATTTGTGTTAATGTGTGTTACCCCTTTAAAGGACAACTCCCACAAAAAAATTTTTTGGCTTACTAAATACACATTACAAAGTTATATAACTTTGTAATGTGTTTAAATACCCGGTCTGGCCCCCTTCCCCCATTTTCGGACCCCCGAACTTCCCCCCGGAAGTTTAAGAAAGTATACATTACCAATTACGGTTGTCACCGTCCTCTTCTCCCGGGCTCCATCTTGTCATGACGACGTCAGAGCCAGGGGGCGGGCCAGGTCTTCTTCCTCCTTGCCGTCTTCATGAAAAGTGAATGGGAGAGAAAAGGCTGCTGGTGCACTTGCGCACCAGCAGCCTTTTCATTGGCTGGAGCGCATCACATGGCTTCTAGCTTGCTCAGCCCTGATTGGCTGAGCTTGCTGGAAGCCATGTGATGCGTTCCAGACAATGAAAAGGCTGCCGGTGTGCAAGCGCACTGGCAGCTTTTTCTCTCTCATGAACCCGGAAGTGAGAGACATTGCAGGATGGTCGCAAGCGGTGACGGAGACGCAGACGGCGGGCAAATCTAGTGGAGATCGTCACCGGAGGGATGGTGAGTATGGTGTCTGTGTGTGTCTGTGTTTTTTTTTTTTTCGGGTCCCGTGGGAGTTGTCCTTTAAGGTTTACGCCTGGAAATAGGCATAAACCAGGCAAAAATCAACACCTGCTCTGAGCATATAACAATGGGAAAAAGAGACACAATTATCAAGACTGGTGTACTCATAAGCCAAACTTAAATAAAGCCCCGCCCCCTCCCCCCTGGACGGATTTACCAACAGGTGCACACCTCTTAACACTGGTGCCAGGTACAGGGCTGGCTGTACTAAGAGGCATGAAACCCTTAGTAAATCCGTCAGTAATAAAAAGGAGGAAAGAAGCTCATATGGCCAAACCAGCATGGCTTTACTGCGGGACGATCATGTCAGACGAATCTCATTGATTTCTTTGATTATGCCACAAAAGTGCTGGATGAAGGTGGTGCTGTGGATATTGCCTATCTGGATTTCAGCAAAGCTTTTGATACAGTTCCCCATAAAGAGCTGATAGAGAAGTTGGAGAAAATTGGACTTAATCCCTGGATAGTTCAGTGGATTTGTGGTTGGCTGAAGGATAGATATCAGAGGGTTGTTGTTAATGGTGTATATTCCGAGCAGAGACTGGTTACAAGGGGTGTGCCACAAGGGTCTGTTCTGGGTCCTATTCTTTTTCATATGTTTGTAAGTGACATAGGAGAAGGTTTGGTAGATAAAGTTTGTCTGTTTGCTGACTACACAAAAGTGTGCAATAGGGTTGATATTCCTGGAGGTGTCAGTAATATGGAAAATGATTTAGCTTTGCTAGATAAGTGGTCCAAACAGTGGAAATTAAAGTTCAACGTTTTCAAATGTAAAATAATGCACTTGGGGAGGAGGAATCCTCTATCTGAGTATCACATCGGCAGTACTGTGTTGGAAAAGACTTTAGAAGAGAAGGATTTAGGGCTAGTGATTTCTGACAGCCTTAAAATGAGTCACCAGTGCAACCAGGCGGTGGGGAAAGCAAATCGTATGCTGGGGTGTATAGCTAGAGGTATAACCAGTAGAAAGAAGGAGATTGTGATCCCGCTATATAGAGCTCTGGTGAGGCCACATCTGAAATACTGTGTCCAGTTCTGGAGACCTCATCTAAAAAAGGACATTGATAAAATAGAATGGGTCCAAAGACGGGCTACAAAAATGGTGGAGGGTGTGAGGCATAAACCATATCAGGAAAGACTTTGAAGGATTTGAATCTGTATAGTCTGGAGGAAAGAAGGGAAAGGGGGGACATGATTGAAACCTTTAAGTATGTTAGGGGACTAAATAAGGTTCAGGAGGGAAGTGTTTTTAGTAAAAAAAACTGAGCTCAAGAACAAGAGGACACAGTGAGAGGTTAGTTGGGGGAAAGATCAGAAGCAATGTGAGAAAATATTATTTTACTGAAAGAGTAGTAGATACCTGGAACAAACTTCCAGCAGAGGTGGTTGGTAAATCTACAATAACAGAATTTAAACATGCCTGGGATAAACATACATCTATCCTAAGATATTGTAACGCCTGGAGTAGTGGATCTACTGGGCCGACACTAGCGAAGGCACAAAACCGCACCAGGCAGCGGAGTCTAAGGGGCCGCTGGTTTTCACCAGAGCCCGCCGCAAGGCGGGATGGGCTTGCTGTGGCAGGCGACCCCCAGGTCGCTACCCCTGGTTTGGTTGCTAGTGACAGCAGGCGAGGCGAGGCAGGAGCAGTAGGCAGGAGATGGTGCTGGCAGAGGTCTGTAGGCGTAGCCGCAGGTGTCAGGCTGAACACAGGAGCGATAGTGTGACAGAGGAGCAGGAACCAGGAACAAGGACTGGGAACCAGGTAGCGGACAGGACTCAGGAACAAGGACTAGGGACCAGGTAGCGGACAGGAATCAGGAACAAGGACTAGGGACCAGGTAGCAGACAGGAAACAGGAACAACAGGGAGCTGGGCAAAACGCTATGGGAAGCAAGTAGAGGCTCCAACACCTGTAGTGGGGCAGGGCCGGAATTTATAGCAGAGTGTGATGTGCATCAACCAACTAGGGGGCGGGGACGCGCGCCGGCCGGCACAGCGGGTGACAGGAGCGGGGCGAGGTAAGGCGCCCCCCGGGGCTGAACTAGTAGCAGCGCCGGGTCCCTGCACATGGACCCCGGCGGCTGCATGGAGAGGTCGCGGCGGCGGCCCGGAGCCGTGACAGTACCCCCTTTGGCCTCCCCCTCTTTCTTGCCCGCAGATATAGGCAAATCAGTGATGAAGTCCATCCCTATGTGGCGAGGGGATGTGGATTTGCGGATGAAACCCTTCTGTAAGTTCTCCCGGATGAAAGAGGACATGGCCTCAGTCTCGGGTACGGAGAGAGGGTACACGACCTTGTGGAGGAGAAGTTCCAGGAAGGAGGTAGAAGAATGGGGCAGGACGTAGAAGGAGATCTTTTCCTGATGTGAAGTGCCCACCTGGAGGACTAGAGGTGCAGTCTGGTAGTGCACATGGTCGGTAAGAATCTCGCCCGTGACCGAGGAGATAGTCAGGGGTCTGGCTAGTTGGGTCACGGGTAGCCGCCATCTTTGGACCAATGTAGCTGCAATAAAACTGTCTGCTGACACAGAATTGAGAAAGGCAGTAGTCTGGTGATTTTGTCCCGTGGGTGTTTGGATGGAGACTGGCACAGACAACCTTGGAGAGGTGGCATTCACACTTAGGGAGGCCTCTCCAACCGGACCTAGGTGCTGGTGTTTCCCGGATGCTTGAGGACGTAGGGGACATCTCAGCCGAAAGTGATCCGGACCACCACAGTAGAGGCAGAGATTCAGCTCCAGACGACGAATTCTTTTATCAGGCGTCAGGTGAGCCCGTTCCACCTGCATAGGAATCTCAGTAGTCGACTGGGACACCGGAACGTCAGGATTCTGGAAGACCGGCGCCAGCTGGTGATGGCGACGGGACAGGCTTAGTCGACGTTCATGCCAGACCTCCTCCTCTCTCTCAGAAAAACGAGTATCAACCCTGGTGGCCAGTAGGATGAGTTCGTTCAGGGAGGTATGTAGGTCTCGGGCGGAAAGCACGTCTCTCACCCGACTGGACAGGCCCTTCTTGAAGGTGGCTATTAGAGCGGCCTCATTCCAGTCTAATTCCGCTGCCAGGGTGCGGAACTGGATGGCATAGTCGCCAACGGAGGAACTCCCTTGTGAGAGATTGAGTAGAGCAGTCTCAGCCGAAGACGCACGGGCAGGTTCCTCAAAGACGGAGCGAAACACGGCCAGAAAGGTTCAGAGATTGGCAGCAGCAGGGTCATCTCGGTCCCACAGCCGCGTGGCCCAAGCCAGAGCTCTACCCTCCAATAGGCTGATGATGAAAGCCACTTTAGAGCGCTCGGTGGAAAACTGACTACTTAAGAGTTCAATATGCATGGTGCATTGAGTCAGGAATCCTCTGCACAACTTGGAGTCACTAGCGTATTTGCTTGGGAGAGCCAGTCGAAGTGTCGAAGAAGCAGCAGGAGGTGGTGTGCGCTGGGCTGTAGTATGCTGCTGTAAGGCGGCAGTGAGTTGCTGGATCTGCTGCGACTGTTGCTGGATTTGTAGAGCCTGTTGAGCGACCACTCGGGCTATGTCGCGGATATCAGGCACCTCACCGGGATCCATCGTTGGAGCCTACTGTAACGCCTGGAGTAGTGTATCCACTGGGCCGACACTAGCGAAGGCAGAAAACTGCACCAGGGAGCGGAGTCTAAGGGGCCGCTGGTTTTCACCAGAGCCCGCCGCAAGGCGGGATGGGCTAGCTGCGGCAGGTGACCCCCAGGTCGCTACCCCTGGTTTGGTTGCTAGTGACAGCAGGCGAGGCGAGGCAGGAGCAGTAGGCAGGAGATGGTGCTGGCAGAGGTCTGTAGGCATAGCCGCAGGTGTCAGGCTGAACACAGGAGCGATAGTGTGACAGAGGAGCAGGAACCATTAACAAGGACTGGGAACCAGGTAGCGGACAGGACTCAGGAACAAGGACTAGGGACCAGGTAGCGGACAGGAATCAGGAACAAGGACTAGGGACCAGGTAGCGGACAGGAATCAGGAACAACAGGGAGCTGGGCCAAACGCTATGGGAAGCAAGTAGATGCTCCAACAACAGAAGTGGGGCAGGGCTGGAATTTATAGCAGAGTGTGATGTGCAGCAACCAATTAGGGGCAGACTGCCCCTTTAAATCTGAGACAGCCGGCGCGCGCGCCCTAGGAGGCGGGGACGCGCGCGCCGGCCAGCACAGCGGGTGACAGGAGTGGGGCGAGGTAAGGCGCCCCCCGGGGCTGAACTAGTAGCAGCGCCGGGTCCCTACACATGGACCCCGGCGGCTGCATGGAGAGGTCACGGCGGCGGCCCGGAGCACGGGCCGCCGCCGCGGCCGTGACAGATATTAAGAAAGAAAATACTAAAAGGGCAGACTAGATAGACCCAGTGGTTTTTTTTCTGCCAACAATCTTCTATGTTTCTATGTTCCTTAAGCAAACAGAAAAATACAAGAATAATAAGAGCGTAGAAGGGGGAGGAGAGAGAGTAGGAAGGATGGAGATAAGAGAATCAGGGGACCAAACCAGTATCTAACTGCAGAGGGCGACCTATCGGGCCAATCTACATGGAAAGAGCGGACCAGTTTTGTATGACGTCCATGCAGACCATGCCCATTCCACCTTGTCCGTCTGTGCATGTACCTCCGCCCTCAGGGATTCCATGCAATAGAGGAACTCCATCTCTCTTACCCACTATGGATGGAGGAACCTGATTGGTTTTTAAAGAAATGCTTGCATTTGTGTCGTCTGAGTGTATTGTTTGGTAATCTTCCATACTGGTATCTTGCCCTGAGGTTGCTGCACTAATAATATTCCAAACTGAGACGCAACGTAAAACTATTTTGAATTTCAACATGAAAATATTTATAGATGTAGCAGGGTTAAATCAGTGACATATTATTAGTGCATCATAGTGACCCTAAGAGCAGATTTGGGGGAGATATTCTTTCTTCCTAGTAAAATCATATACATTTGGTTCTGATAATAACATTCATTGTATCAACAGGTTGTTCGATTAAATTGTTACATTACAATGCTTTTATTTTTCCACTGTTTTAATTGGTTTATGATTTAGACATTTTGTGTCTTTACAAACCAAACAATGAGAAAATCCCTAAGAGGCAGCTGAAAGTAACAAATAAGTGTGACAAGGCATATAAAAGGGAAAAACAGCATTATGGTGGGATAAAGCTAGAGAGGTGAGGTGGGAGTGGGGTGGTTACCCACCTACATGTTTTCTTATTTTATTCTGAATTATATGTATACAGTTTGTTGTACTCTATTTTTAACGTGTATCCTAATGTATAAAGCGTTAGGATTCCGAATTGTTACCTTTGTTGTGAGTAAAGTCTTTGTTAAATAAATTATTTTCTTTCAACCTAAAATCTATCTCAATATTGGTAGCCACAAACTTACACTTGCCATTGTACCTCCATGTAATGTAAGTCTATCTTCTACACATTAATGGTTCCTTATACGCATATTATTATGCTTTTATACTCTTGAACACAAGTGTTTTGTACTTTTGTTAGTGATACAAAGCAACATTTAAAATGAGCTTGGCGGGTTTAGAGGCTGAAACATTTTCTTCACAGTCTATGTTCCTGTTTGAACAAAACACATTGAATATATATTTTATTCTTTATACAATAAAAAGGAGTTTATTTAATGCACCAGCTAATTTTTTTTTTAGGTATCAGCACTGTCTTGTCTCCACAGTTTTGGATACAGGAGTAAGCAGAGATACATTTTGAAACATAAGGGATATTCTACAACAGGATATGTATATGCATCCCGCGCCTCTGCTTTAAAGAAGCAGTTCACTTCCCCCCCCCCCCGGGTGGCCGCTGTCAAGTATACTTACAGAAGATGATCGGTGTCCCGTTCCCGTCGGTCAGTTCCGTCCCGCGGTGCCGTTCACATCGGGCGCGCGCTCACCTCCGCCGGCGCTGTGACTCCTCTTCTCTCCCTTGTCATTTGAACGCCGGAAGTCACGCGCTTCCATAGAGAATGCATGGAAGCGAGTGACTTCCGGCGTATAATCATTGGTCAGAGAAGAGGACTCGCAGCAGCCGGCGGAAGTGAGCGCGCGCCCGATGTGAACGGCACCGCGGGACGGAACTGACCGACGGGAACGGGACACCGATCATCTTCTGTAAGTATACTTGACAGCGGCTACCCAGGGGGGGGGGGGGGGGCGAAAAAATGAAAAGTGAACTGCTTCTTTAACTCCGGTAATTATAGGATTGGATAAAAAGTATCACTTAATCAATTCAGATGTATACTGGAAGAGATTTCATCCATTCAGTTGTGGCTGTATGAATTTTCGATCTGTGGATAAGCCGCTGGGAGTGCGCCCCGGGAGGCAGCGCGACCTCGACCAGCTTCATCGTTCCATTTGTGTGAAGTGTGATGTCACAGTGGTTCACTACGGAGTCTCTTAGGGACCATCCAACGTTTCAGCGTGCCCGTTAATGACAGGCTGAAGCGATCGCGCTGCAGCGTGTCATTAACCCCTTAAACGCCTCCGTGTGGTCCAATCGGCAATCTGCTCACTGAGCCTGCACAGGCAGGCTCAATGAGCAGATCGCCTATCACACTGATCAATGCTATGCCTATGGCATAGCAGTGATAAATGTGAATAATCACACTAATGTATGTACAAGTCCCCCAAAGGGACTTCAAATGTGTTAAAAAAAAAAGTTAAAAACACCAATACACTACCCCAAAACCCCTCCCCCAATAAAAGTTTAAATCACCCCCCTTTCCCATTATATATATAAAACATATAAAAATAAATAAATAAATAAACATATAATATACCGTAGCGTATACCATACCGTAGTAATTGTCTGATCTTTTAAAATATAACAAGCGTCATCACTAATGGTGAACGGCGTAAACGAAAAGAACGATTTTTTTGTAACATATATATAAAATATTTTTTATAAAAAGTGAACAAAACGTCCGATCTTCACAAATATGGTATTAATAAAAACTAGAGATCATGGCGGAAAAAATGACATCACATACAAAAAATAAAACCGTTATAAGCGTCACAATAGGCCAATTTTATTAATAATTAATTGAGGGAAAAAAAAGGATTTCATTAAAAAAATATATAACATTAGAGAATCTGTGTAAACCTGCATATGGTTGTGTTCAGACTGACCTATAGAATAATGGTATCATGTGGCTTTTACTGTATAGTGCATTACGTAGACACAGGAACTCCCCAAATGTTACCATATTGCATTCTTTTTTACGATTTCACCTATTTATATCTTCATAAATAATAATTTTGGGATTCCGTAGTACATGTTATGGTAAAATGAAAGACGCCATTACAAAGTACAACTATTCCTGTAACTAACAAGCCCTTACATGGCCCTGTAGATAAAAAAATGAAAGTACTAGAGCTCTTAGAAGGGGAGGAGGAAAAAACAAAACTGCAAAAATGAAAATTTGCGCGGTCCACTGGGTCATTTTGGGTTTGGTCCTCAAAGGGTTAAGTAATTGAATTTTAAAATACATGGGTGCTATAATTTTGATGTGTAAAATGCTGATGTGTAATACAATCATGGAAATGATGCCTTATGCATGAACAAATACAGTGTAGTTCAGTGGTATGTGGAAAGTCACACAAAGTGTGAGTGCTGTAAGATAACTGTCCATAAACTGCACGAGTTCACAATGAGATTGTATTGGGCTGTTAAGTACCAAGGCTTCCTACACACAATAGCAATAAGTGGACACTGTAGCTGTGTTGATGCACAGTCCTGCTCCATACACATCACAAACCTTGTTGTGCACCTACATCTTCAATCACTCTACACACTCTAAGTACCTGTATGTGTTTTAATCAGTTAGCGTTGTTTTCTTTCTGCTCAGCTGATAAAGAAGAATTCAGGCTTGTTGTCAGGGCACACCTGTGGCTTGGTTACATCACCAATAGGCTGGTGGGAGCTAGGTCGCCAACGACAAGCATGGAATCCTGAGCATAAATAGAAAACACAACAAAAGCACTAGAGATGCAGTCTGGATCAGTGGCGTACCTATTCTGAAACTTATAGCTTCTTTTATAACCAGGCACTGCACAGCAGGCACCAACTCAAGAGACATGGGACAATCTAATAGTTGCCTCCGGCTTCTTGGATATCTAAAGTATATTAAAACATTAAGGGGAACATTTACAAAGGCTGTGCCCCTTCTCCCTGGCGTACGCTGTCCATATCCCCCGCTGCCTGATGGGTGAGCGCAGCAAGGCGAGGAGGAGGCATGGCTACCTCCGTACCTGATTTATCATGATACAAATCTACACCTGCTGGAAGCAGGTGTAGTTTCCCTGCGCTGATCCTGCCCGGGCGCAGGGTGGCTGGCTTTACTAAGAGGGGGTGGGGCCTAATTTAACACCAACAGTCTTAAATTTAGCCGGTCTCCACCGGTCTTTGTAAATTTCTCCCTCTGAGTAGACAATATAAAATGTTTTCCCTTGGCTGAGGTCAGGGCCGGCCTTAGGGGTGTGCGACCTGTGCGGTTGCACAGGGCGCATCACTCCTGGCCAGCTGGGGGGGGCGCTCTGGCAGACAGTCAGCTGCACACCTAACTGGTCTGGCAGAGATATGTTCTGTCTGTCAGAGCGCCCCCCTAGCTGGCCGGCCTGCCCTCCTTGCATAGGGGTTGGTTTGGGGCGCTCCCGAAGACAGAGGGGCCAGGGACCTGGCAGATTAATGTTCTGCGGGTGGGATACTGACAGTCTTCTAGCCACAATGCAGCCTGCTGAACTGTTTGCTGGATAGGTCATCAGCTGTTTGTGTGGCAGCTAATCTCTGTAGCACAGGCCGTGCTTCCCGGCCGGGCAGTGTGCTGACCTGTGACCTCTGCCCAGCCATGTGCCTCCTCTCTTCTCCTCAGCAATTCATGCAGCATCCGGAATACTCTGCCCCTGCTGTAAGTCTGATGATTCTTCTCTCCCCTCTGTCTAACTCTTTATCCTCCCTCCCATCTACCTCTCTCCCTCCCTCCTATCTATCTCCTATTATCTATCTATCTATCTATCTATCTATCTATCTATCTATCTATCTATCTATCTATCTCCTATTATCTATCTATCTATCTATCTATCTATCTATCTATCTATCTATCTATTATCTATCTATCTATCTATCTATCTATCTATCTATCTATCTATCTCCTATCTATCTATCTATCTATTATCTATCTATCTATCTATCTATCTATCTATCTATCTATCTCCTATCTATCTATCTATCTATCTATCTATCTATCTATCTATCTATCTATCTATCTCCAACAGCTGGAACACTGCATAACTACCGCCCCAGCATACCCCAACAGCTGAAACACTGCATAACTACTGCCCCAGCATACCCTGATAGCTTAAAGGGGTTATCCAGCGCTACAAAAATGTGGTCACTTTTCCCCCTCTCTTGTCTCCAGTTTGGGTGGGGTTTCAAACAGATTTCCATTGAAGTAAATGGAGCTTAATTGCAAACCACACCTGAACTGGAGACAAGAGAGGGGGAAAAGTGGCCATGTTTTTGAAGTGCTGGATAACCCCTTTAAACCGTGCATAACTACTACCCTTGCATACCCTGATATCTGAAGTGTTATTGTCTGAACTATAAAATGATCACATTCCTGATCTTGCATGGTAAATGGTGTAATCGCAAAAAAGGCCAAATCACATCCCAGAAAAAAATTCTAAAAGTGATGAAAAGGTCACACATATAACAGTCGGTGGTGGCGCTCGTGGTAGTAGGATTTAGTCTATCAAATCTAAATACTACAGCCTCCCTTCTCGTTTGTGGTTTTATTGTGGGAGATGTCTGGAGGGGTGGGAGGCTGTAAGATTTAGTCTATGTCACTATTCGGGGGTATCAACAGGTGTGTGTGTGTGTGTGGGGGGGGGCGCCAAAAGAAAGTTTCGCACAGGGCGCCATCTACCCCAAGGCCGGCCCTGGCTGAGGTCTAACTTACTAATATCTAAGGGAGGGTTCATTCTAGCAGAAAAATAAGATTTACTATTTAAGTGCTGCAAAGTAGGAAAAAAAAGCTGATGCTAGGTTTACACTGTAACAAACGTAAAAACAAGAAGTGGCTTGAAACAGCCGTACCCGAGTGATAACCAGCGCTGCCCAACACAGTATTCAGGAGTAGAGTGCAAATAAAAATGTAAAAGTTTATTGCATGCTGCACATATTACGCGTTTCAAGAGTACTAGGCTCTCTTCATCAGATTAAGTGCATGCACTTAATCTGATGAAGAGAGCCTAGTACTCTTGAAACGCGTAATATGTGCAGCATGCAATAAACTTTTACATTTTTATTTGCACTCTACTCCTGAATACTGTGTTGGGCAGCGCTGGTTATCACTCGGGTACGGCTGTTTCAAGCCACTTCTTGTTTTTACGTTTGTTTCTTGTATCATACGGGCCCCTTTTTTTCTGGGAGTATCCCGTTCATGTACCCTCAACTAGCTCTTGCAGCCTAACATCACATCAGAAGGACTTCCGCCTGGACCCACGTCAGGATCAACCTTCCATCCACCTACCCTACCTCAGGGTGATATGCATAAAGCCCAAGGGGCAACAAGGTGAGCCTTGCTACCTTCCCTTTCTCATTACCAACAACCTTTGCGGTATCACACGAGGCGCCGTCCTCTGCCTGTTTTTTCTACCCTTTGTTCTAGGTTTACACTGTGCCTGGGCATCATAACTGGACTATACGTCTTAATTTATGCATCTATTGTGCCAATAGACTAACCTGCTGATGAACATTCTTATATCTGCATTGAAAATCCCAGACTGAACTTTTCACTACAGCTGTATAACAAATCTATGCCATCTGTCAATGACAGATGTATGAAACTGTGTAGGCATACAGGTTCCTATATCGGGTGCAAACGTTTAATGGTATGCGTCACACCAAAAACAATTCCTAAGCAAAATACTATACATAATGCCCATACTCAGTATAAACCCCCTTTACAGGGGCGTAGCTAGGGGTTCAGCCTAGGGGGGGCGAGTGAGTCTGAGTGGGCCCCCAACCAAGGTTACCCATAGGAAACCTCAGCAGGTGACAAGGATTTCTGAATAATAAAGGGAATATTGTTCTACATTTCTGATAGTGAATAAGAATAAAGAGCCGTGTAAGAGGCTTCTACATCTGGAATATAGAACCGCAAAAAAGTAAAAGGGCTTAAGATTAAAAAAATATAGCTACCTTCTTCCACAGACAGCACCACTCTTGTCCTCAGTTTGTGTGTGGTATTCAACTAAAATGAATGGAGCCAAGTTGTGATACCACACACAACCTAAGAGCAGGGGTGGCGCTGTTTTTGGAAGAAAACAATTATGCTGTTTTTCTTTTAATTCTGGAGAACCCTTTTAACCAGATTATCTTTGCCTAAAAATAATAGTGGTATAGGTAATAAGCTTTTAGACATCTATCTATCTATCTATCTATCTATCTATCTATCTATCTATCTATCTATCTATCTATCTCCTATCTATCTATCTATCTCCTATCTATCTATCTCCTATCTATCTATCTATCTATCTATCTATCTATCTATCTATCTATCTCCTATCTATCTATCTATCTATCTATCTATCTATCTATCTATCTATCTATCTCCTATCTATCTATCTCCTATCTATCTATCTATCTCCTATCTATCTATCTATCTATCTATCTCCTATCTATCTATCTATCTATCTATCTATCTATCTATCTATCTATCTATCTCCTGTCTATCTATCTCCTATCTATCTATCTATCTATCTATCTATCTATCTATCTATCTATCTATCTCCTATCTATCTATCTATCTATCTATCTATCTATCTCCTATCTATCTATCTATCTATCTCCTATCTATCTATCTATCTATCTATCTATCTATCTATCTATCTATCTATCTATCTCCTATCTATCTATCTATCTATCTATCTATCTATCTCCTATCTATCTATCTCCTATCTATCTATCTATCTATCTATCTATCTATCTATCTATCTCCTGTCTGTCTATCTATCTATCTATCTATCTATCTATCTATCTATCTATCTATCTCCTGTCTGTCTATCTATCTATCCATCTATCTCCTGTCTGTCTGTCTATCTATCTATCTATCTATCTATCTATCTATCTATCTATATATATATCACTCCATCTGTCTGTCTGTCTACCTCTCTGTCTGTCTATCTATCTCCTATCTATCATCTATCTATCTCCTGTCTGTCTGTCTGTATGTCTGTCTGTCTGTCTATCTATCTATCCATCATAATGAGTACAAATGCTGGAAAAGCTGGGTGACCTCCATTATACTGACTACAGGATACTGGAAAAGCTGGGTGACCTCCATTACACTGACTACAGGATACTGGAAAGGCTGGGTGACCTCCATTATACTGACTACAGGATACTGGAAAAGCTGGGTGACCTCCATTACACTGACTACAGGATACTGGGAAAGCTGGGTGACCTCCATTATACTGACTACAGGATACTGGAAAAGCTGGGTGACCTCCATTACACTGACTACAGGATACTGGGAAAGCTGGGTGACCTCCATTATACTGACTACAGGATACTGGGAAAGCTGGGTGACCTCCATTATACTGACTACAGGATACTGGAAAAGCTGTGTGACCTCCATTACACTCACTACAGGATACTGGGAAAGCTGGGTGACCTCCATTATACTGACTACACGATACTGGGAAAGCTGGGTGACCTCCATTATACTGACTACAGGATATTGGAAAAGCTGGGTGACCTCCATTACACTGACTACAGGATACTGGGAAAGCTGGGTGACCTCCATTATACTGACTACAGGATACTGGGAAAGCTGGGTGACCTCCATTATACTGACTACAGGATACTGGGAAAGCTGGGTGACCTCCATTATACTGAATAGAAGATTCTGGAAAGCTGTGTGACCTCCATCATACTGAGTACAAGATGGTCCCAGAGCTGTATATATATATATATATATATATATATATATATATGGCTCCTCCTGATTATTTGGTCATATATATACTGTATATAGCTGCTGTGTCTGGTCAGTGGTGTGGGTGGGTGGTTGTGTGTCTGTGTCTGTCTGTGTGTTGTCACTCCTCTCACAGTACCTGACACCTTCCAGCGCTCAGCAGCCTCACTTACTGTCAGAGCTGCTGCTGGATGACTTCAGTTCCTCTCTGGCAGCCATGGACGGCAGGATCCCTCCAGCTGCTGGTCCCTCCCCACACATGTCTGTAGTGGCCGGGGCCTCCAAGAAGCCAACAGCACCTGGCAATAGCGGGCCCCCTCAGCTGTCGGATGCCGTGCCCGGCCAGGGCTGGATGTTTTTCCTGCTTCTTCCTCACACGCTGCTGCTTCTCCCCTCCCCCTCACTGTCCTACAGAGTGTGGTATGAGGGGGAGGGGCCAGCAGCAGCTTGTGAGGAAGAAGCAGGGAGAAGATCCAGCCCTGGCCGGGCACGGCATCCGACAGCTGAGGGGGCCCGCTATTGCCAGGTGCTGTTGGCTTCTTGGGGGCCCCGGCCAGGACAGACATGTGTTAAGGCTGTCTGAGACCTTAGTGGGCCCCTGCCTGAGTGGGCCCGGGGGCGACCGCCCCCTTTGCCCCCGCCTATTTTCGCTACTGCCCCTTTATGTTCATAAGGCTAAATGCACATGGCTCTGATATACAGTATAAATATACAGTAATCTGCTAGTATCCTTCTTTTATCAGACGTTCATATGTGAAGGAGCTAATAAATAATAAAGCAGGTCAGCCAACAGGAATCCGAGTTGCTGTGTATGCAATTCTATAGTACTCACTTTAACAAGAAGTGAAAGATTGTGCTGGTGCAAAGTAAAGGTACTTATGGCATTTCCTGGGAGAATTGCACTATTTATCCATAAGTGATCAGTCCACCTGTAAATAAACTGTCCTGACAATGATACGTGGTGGAAGTAGCTGTCCTAAGCTCTTTTTACACTTTGTCCTTCTGGTAAATGTATTCACTGATGTATAAAAAAAATACAATAGCACTTTTCTAAATAAGATCCAGTGCAGCATAGTGGCTCCAATGTTAGCACTGTTGCCTTGTAATGTGGGGTCCTGGGTTGGAATCCCACCTGGGACCACATCTGCCTAAGATTTGTAATATTTATTTGGGTTTCCTCTGGGTACACCACTTTCTTCCCAAGTTCCAAAAACACATTGATAGGTTTATTTGGAATTTAGATAGTGAGCCCCAATATAGGACTAAAAGAATAGTTTTAAATCAATTGGTGTAAAAAATGCATACAGATTTGTAAATTGCTTCTATTTGAAAATCTTAAAGAGGTTGTCCAGGCAAAAACAACTTGTCTCCTATCTACAGGATCCACGGCCTCTTTGTTAAGAATACAGCTGCGGGTCTGGCACATGACCCTTGGCTTTGTTCATTTCTATGGTGCTGCCGTAAAGAGTCGAATAAGCCGGAAAGTGCTTACTCGGCTCTTTGTGGCGGCTTCATAGGAGTGAATAGAGCCGCGGGTCACGCGCTATACCTGCAGCTGTATTCATAACAAAGAAGCCAGGGGCCAAATCGGTGTGTGTGTGTGTGTGTGTGTGTGTGTGGGGGGGGGGGGGGGGGGGGAGGGGGTTTCACCCCCCCACAATCTCCTGTGAATAGGGGACAAGTTAATTTTGCCTGGACAACCTCTCTTAGTCTTCCTGCAGGGGACATGAAAGTGCCGCATACTTAACTGTCCCGCTCCGCCACAGCTGCTCGTTGCAGACCGCCCACTTTGCGCCGCTTTTAGCGGAATTCTAAATATATTAAGTCATAGATATAGATTATTTACATTTAAACACACATGCAAATATACACTTTACATATTGTTCATAAATGCATACACACTACACACATGCTGTGTACACTACATACATAGTCACAGTTTACAGATACACACATGCACATTACATATACACATTAGCAATACTAACACACGCATGCACACATACAATAGGCACATTACATAAATATACATACAATATGTACACTCCATAGACACACACACACACATACACACACACACACACACACACACACAATAGGCACATTGCATAGGTACAAACAACACACATACTGTACACACCACATACATATTCACACTTCACACACTACATACAGTACATATTCATACTTTACATAGATACACACATATGCACGTATACATACACAAATAGGCACATTACATACAGTAGATACACATATATGCACATATACATACACTCACACAGATAGGCACATTACATAGCCACACACAAAGGCTATGTGCACATTTGGTAAGGGACCGGCCGTTCCGTGATCAGAAAAGATCATCCCGGCAGGTACTGCAGTATAGGCCAGAAGATCTTTAGCACCGCTGAGTTCTGATGCGGGCGCATCTGTGCGCACCTGCATCAGCACTCCCCACTGCAAACATTAGAGCGTGCAGCCGGAGCCGCACGCTCCATTGTTTGAGCTGACAGGGCTTTCTGGGGCCACTATTCAGTGAATAGCGGCCGCAGAAACTAACATGTCAGTTTCTTGCATCGCCGCTAGGGATCCCGGCAGGAGTGTATACCATGTGTATACACTTTGGCTGGGATTCCCTCAGCCTGCAGCACTACATAAGTACTGCAGAAATCATGGCCGTTGTAACAACGGCCGCGTTTTCTGCGTAACTTACGTAGTGTTAACATAGCCATATGTTGTAGCCCCCGGCCAAAGGGCACAAAATGCGCGTCGGGGTGGTGGAGGGCATACAGACTTTTTTTTATTTTGGTAACTATGCAGTTTAGCTATGGGGTGGAAAGTACTGTATTTCACTAGCACTTTATACCTGTTCCAGTGTTCTTTGTAATCAAACTGCTTTTATTATTATTATTATTATTATTATTATTATTATTATTACTACTATTATTATTATGTGATACCATACCATCTCTCCAGGATTGCCACTTTTTTGGCTAAATATATTGAGGCAAAGGGAATCCTACATACTGGGGGCAACCCATAAGGGGCACAGGGGACATTATTACCATGGGGGCAGAGCACAGGGGGCACTATTATTATGGGGGCACAGCATAGAGGGCATTATTATTATGGGGACACAGCACAGGGGGGCTTTATTACTAAGGGGACCGAGCACAGGGGGCTGTTTTTACTATGGGGGCACATCACAGGTGGCATTATTACTATAGGTGCACATCAAAGGTGGCCATTATTACTTTGGAGGCTAAGCACAGGGGACATTATAACTATATAGGGGGCACAACAGGAGGCATTATTACTATATAAAGCCACTGCATTGCATCCTAAATGCAGGGGCCAACCCACATACCTACTCACTGTAGGCTCTCCACAAAAAGAAGTGAAAATACTACTGTTTTTTTTGTTTCGTACGTCCCTGCCAGGGAAGCTGGATAATGAATAGGGAAAACGCCAGTGAGGCTCTGAGAGACCATTTCATGGGTCCCTGTGGCCAGCAGGTGCCCATATTAAATATACAGAGGGTAACGAAGCACCGAACCTAATTGGCTGAGCAGTCCTGCCTCCTGTTTGGTCACCTGCTCTGCAGAGTGTGCAGATGGGGAGAGAGGACAGCACAGGCATGGAATGGGGTGGGTTTCTGACATTTAGGATCGTTGTTGCAGAATAACCAGACACCTCACTAATCGGAGACTTCTTAAGGCCCTATTCCTTGGGCCAACAGTGAGGAACAAACAAGCTCGTTCCCTGCGTGGAATAGCGGCGGCAGTGAGCGGGTGAGTGCGGGAGGGGCCGTGAGAGCTGCGGGGGGGCTGCCCCGGTGATCGCTAGATTGTCCAGGCAGCCCATAGAGGATAGTGGAAGTCTGCTGCCGCCGCTCTTACTCCATGGTGCGACTGCAGCAGATCGCTGCTATCACAGTTGTTTGTTTTTTAACATGTTTGAAAGACAAACAACGCAACGATCAGCCGACATGAACAATGTGCCTTCTATTCCACGGGACGATTATTGGTCGTAATGATAATCGTTCCGTGGAATAGGGCCTTTACACTGTATATATTAGGAATCATAGCAGCTACCCCCCACTTCTGCTTTCTATTCCCTCTATATGTAACCTGTGTATAGAAAGACTAAATTGGATGCTCTTGATTTTGTAATAATCTGTGTATAATTCTTTACCAATGCCAGTATCTACAATAATTAAAAGAAAGTGACCACCTGTTATTTTTAAAAGTTTTATTTCAGGAAAGATACCTACAGAACACCTAACCTACAATTTATCTGTTTATAGAGTAGGTGGTATGTGGTAAAATTTCTTATCTACAACTTTCATGAAATTAAATTCCTACAGTGGTTCTTTAACATGAAACCACAGTATGAAACTTGTGCCTGTCCTGCTTTACATTCATTAATAATAATGATCCATTATTAAAAATATAATGCATAAAAACTGGTCCACATTAAAGCAATTTTAGGTTACAGTAAAGATATATTTAGATTTTTATTGGACGTTGGCATCATCCTGTGGCTTTATTGTATTACGCTCCAGTGATCCAGCTGTGGAACAGGATAATATTTCTGTGGAAAAAAATTGCACCTACATATGGACCTATAGCAAGGGAAAAAATATTAGATGATGATTACGGAAGTTGTAAGTGACATAGGAGAAGGTGTGGTAGGCAAGGTATGTCTGCACACAAAAGTGTGCAATAGGGTTTATATTCTTGGAGGTATCAGTAATATGGAAAATGATTTAACTCTATCAGATAAATCAAGAATGGGGAACCTTTGGCCCTTCAGCTGTTACAAAACTACAACTCCCATCATGCCTGGACAGTCACAGCTTCACTTTGGCTGTAAAGGCATGATGGAAATTGTGGTTTTGCAACAGCTGGAGTGCCGAAGGTCCCTATCCCTCAGATAAGTGGTCAAAACAATGGAAACTCCAGTTCAATGTTTCCAAATGTAAAATAATGCACTTAGGAAGGAGGAATCCTCTATCCGAGTATCATATCAGCAATTCTGTGTTAGCTTAGACTTAAGAAGAGAAGGATTTCTGACAGCCTTAAAATGAGTCACCAGTGCAACTAGGTGATGGGGAAAGCAAATCGTATGCTGGGCTGTATAGCTAGAGGTATAACCAGTAGGAAGAGGGAGATCGTAAACCTGCTGTATAGAGCTCTGGTGAGACCACATCTGGAATACTGTGTACAGGTCTGGAGCAGGGCCGTTTCTAGGTAATTTAGACTACAGGGCGAATATTGCTAAAAGCACCCCCCCCCCCAAAAAAAAAAAAAAAAATTCAGCGACTCACAGGTGACGTCTTCTTTGATCTGAGGCGTCACTTTCCTTTTCCTCTCCTTCTGGCTCAGACCTCCATGATGATTTCTTGCAGCAACAGTTCATCTCTTGTGAACCTGCCAGACAAACATCTTAGGTTCCCCACAACAACAACAACACAACAACTTCCCTTTTTTGTGTCATGTGCAGTGAAGTCAGTAGGTATGTGGGTTGCCCCCTGTATGTAGGATCCCCTGCTGTGCCCCCATATAGTAATAATCCTCCCTGTGCTCCCCCATAGTAATAATCCCACCTGTGCTCCCCCCATAGTAATAATCCCCCTGTGCTCCCCCCATAATAACCCCACCTGTGCTCTCCCCATAGTAATAATCCCACCTGTGCTCCCCCATAGTAATAATCACACCTGTGCTCCCCCCATAGTAATAACCGTGTAGACCCTCAACGTATAGCCCTCCCCGAGTAGCCCCCCATAGTATAGACCTCCCCCTGAGTAGCCCCCCATAGTATAGCCCTCCCCCCAAGTAGCCCTCCCCCCAAGTAGCCCCCCATAGTATAGCCCTCTCTCTGAGTAGCCCCCCACAGTATAGCCCTCTCCCCAAGTAGCCCCCCATAGTATAGCCCTCCCCCAAGTAGCCCCCCATAGTATAGCCCTCCCCCAAGTAGTCCCCCATAGTATAGCCCTCTCCCCAAGTAGCCCCCCATAGTATAGCCCTCTCCCCAAGTAGCCCCCCATAGTTTAGCCCTCCAAGTAGCCCCCCATAGTATAGCCCTCTACCCAAGTAGCCCCCCATAGTTTAGCCCTCCCCCTGTGTAGCCTTACATAGTATAGCCCTCCCCCCAAGTAGCCCCCCATAGTATAGCCCTCTACCCAAGTAGCCCCTCATAGTATAGCCCTCTACCCAAGTAGCCCCCATAGTATAGCCCTCTCCCCGAGCAGCCCCTCATAGTATAGCCCTCCCCTCTGTGTAGCCTTCCATAGTATAACCCTCCCCTCTGTGTAGCCCCCCACAGTATAGCCCTCTACCCAAGCAGCCCCCCATAGTATAGCCCTCCCCCTGTGTAGCCTTTCATAGTATGGGCCCCTTTGTAGCCCCCACTTGGCAGCATTTATGAGAAAAAAAAATACACTCACCTGTCCTGGATCCTGCAGCAGCGTCTCCCAGTGTCTGGCAGCTGAACTTGCAAGTAGAGTGAGCTTCCGGCACAGGCAGCCTGCCACACACTGTCCCGGAAGCTCACTGCTGTAGCCCAGCAGCGCCCGGACTTCTCTCCTCTCCTCAGCAGCTGACATGTGACGTCATCACGTCACATGTCCACCGCCAAACAGGAGAGAAGTCCTGGCGCTGCAGAGCTAAAGCAGTGAGCTTCGGGGACAGTGTGTGGCAGGCTGCCTGTGCCGGAAGCTCACTGCACTGCAAGAAATCCGGCGGCCGCGGCTCCTTAACGCCCCTGGAGGGACCGGCCCGGGGGGCGCCCGATCCTGCCGGGTGGGGTGGCGGCAGGGGAAAGATGATGGGGCGGCTGAGCGGCCACAAGGTGAGGTCCGGGGGAGGGGGGGAGAGGGTGTCACCAGCGCCCCCCTAGCTGTCGGCGCCCCGTGAGGTCGCCCGGCCCGCCCGCCACTAGAAACGGCCCTGGTCTGGAGACCTCACCCACATAAACATGTTGATAAAATAGAACAAGTCCAGAGACAGACTACAAAAATAGTAGAGGTTGTGAGGCATAAAAGATATCAGGAAAGACTTAGGCTGGCTTCACATTGTCTTCAAATCTTGGAAAAGGCCAATAAAAATGCAGTGGTGCTTTCTATATTTATTTTTATTTTTTAAATACTAGTGGGCAGATGTTAGCTGGAGGTCAGTGGAAGTTTATGGTATTCCTTACACACATGGCGTTTTTCTCTCCTCTTTGTTTTTTTTCCTTCTTCATATTTTTCATGTGGTCTAGCAACTAGGACATGTGATGGCAGAGGGAAAAAAAAAGTTCAGTACACAAAAATTGCTAAACCACAAAAAAGATCATTCATACATAAAGTAAAAAATGCAAAAAAAAATGCTAATACATGGAAAAAATGCATTGGCAGTTTTTCTAGTGCTTTTTTTTTCTTTTTGGAGGCCTGAAAAACGCCACACAAAAAGGATTTGTGGAGGGCACCCTCAAGGGTGACCTCATGGTCTAGAGGAAAGAAGTGAAAGGGGAGACATCATCAAAACCTTTAAATATGTTAAAGACATAATCTGAGGTTAGTTGGGGAAAGGTCAGAAACAACACAAGAAAATACCACTTTACTGAAATGGTAGCAGTAGATGCTTGTAACAAACTTCCAGCAGGTGTGGTAAATAAATCTACATGATTTAAAGAAGTCCGGCAAAATTTTTTATTTAAGTTTTGTATTGTCCCCCAAAAGTTATACAAATCCCCATTATACACTTAATATGGGAAATGCTTATAAAGTGCTTTTTCCCTGCACTTACTACTGCATCAAGGCTTCACTTCCTGGATAAAATGGTGATGTCACGACCCGACTTCCAGAGCTGTGCGGGCTGTGGCTGCTGGAGAGGATGATGGCAGGGGGACACTGAGGGACACAGGGCACTGGAGGGACACTGAGCATCCCTCTGCCATCATCCCCTCCAGCAGCCACAGCCCGCACAGCTCTGGGAGTCTGGTCGTGACATCTCCATTTTATCCAGGAAGTGAAGCCCTGATGCAGTAGTAAGTGCAGGGAAAAAAACACTTTGGGGGACATGTATCAATTTTTTTTTAGCGGAAAGTGCCGATTTGCACATGATTTTATTCGCAAATGGCCCATTTGCTAATATAATATTCGCAAATCGGCACTTTCCGCCGGCTACGCCGGGGGTGGATGGTAAGGGGGCGGGATGAAGGGCGCGGACTCAGAGTCCGCGCAATTAACCATTCGTTCCGCCAAAATATACGCCGAAAACCTACTCCAGTCCTCAGCTGGCGTAGGTTTTCGGCCATGTGCACCGGAGCGCACGGGATTTATGTAGAGGCATACCGCCTCTACATAAATCCCCGTAGCACCGGAGATGCGGGGACATTTTTAAGTCCGGCGTAAAAACGTTGGACTTAATAAATGTCCCCCTTTATGTGCATTTCCCATAATAAGTGTATATTAGTAATCTGGTAAAATTTCGGGGGGCAAGACAATACTTTAAAAAAAAATTTCACTGGACTTCTCCTTTAAACATGCCATATCTATCCTTAGGGTAGCTTCACACGTACCGGATCCGCTGCGGATGCTGGTAGTGTGAAGGTGAATGGGTCACATACCCGCAGCTGAATTTTCATTCCGCTGCCAGTATGTGACCCGCCCCTTTAACCCCCCGCTGCCTGCAGCCCCCGGCCCGGAGCATACATTACCTACTTGGTGCCACGGCTGTGTGTGAGGCTCCCACAGGAACATACTATAAATAGAGAACAGGTCATAAAGGAAAACTTTATAAATCCATTTCTGACTTTGGCTTCAAAAATAATCAGATAAATCTCTCTGTGTAAACACACCATTAGGTAATAAGAGAAGAAATACTAAAAGAGCAGACTAGATGAACATGTGCTAGATGTTTGTGGTATGTTAAACCGCTGCTATATGGATTTACATTGGGCTGTACAAAACCTATGGTAAATTAATCTCTATAGTTCAGTTTTCATGACAAGCAATATAGTTTTCCCACTTTTAGGCTATGTTCACACAACACAACAAGTTTCCTAATAATCATGGGTGTTGTTGCTGATTTGCAACAATGGTCAGTGATTAATAGGAAACTTATGTTGTGCTGCCGTCTTTGGAATCATGGCCGGAGTGTATACACATTTGGGGACATTTATGAAGTCCGGCGTTTTTTGCGCCGGGCTTACAAATGTCCCCACAGCTCCAGAGCTCAGAGGATTTATAAAGAGGCGCATTGCCGAAAAAATAAAACCTACGCCAGCTTAGAGCTAGCATAGGTTTCACTATCATTTTTCCCGCATAGCTGCGCAAAATTTTGTGACATTTCACCTACTTAGACTGATCATGCCTACTTCAGCTTAAGCTGAAAGTAAGCATGATTTATCATGTGCGACTATCTAAAATAGTCGCACATGTGTGGCAAACTCACTCCACATCAGAGGTGGTCTATTTCACCACCTATACTGTTGAGTGAGTTTGCTCCGTGGGTCGGGTGCAGTGCACCCGGTCCATGGAGTGTAAAGGGTTAAGTAGTGATGCAGCAGGATCACTACTAACCCCCTGGGGCTGTACAGTAAGGAGGGGTGCTAAGCGCACCCCTCCTTGCAGTACAGGAGCAGGGAATCCCCTTAATTAAGCCGGGATTCCCTGCCTAGAGGGTTTCCCACCCAAAAGCAGAAAGCAGTCTGCTTCTGGGCGGGAAATTTTAAATCCTTTTTTTTTTTAAATAAATAAATAATAATAAAAAAAACGCATAGGGTTCCCCCTATTTTCATAACCAGCCGGGTTAATAACCAAGCAACAGCAGCCTGGTAACACCAGGGTGGGAAGAGCCATTGGTTTAGGCCCTCCCCTGCCTAAATATTACCAGCCTGCTGCCGCCCAGTCCAGGAGCGCCAATTTTGACGCTCCGGGACCACTGGCACCCGGCTCTTCCCAGTACCCCTGGTGGCATTGAATACTGGGGTAATAATGGGGGGGTTAGTGTTAGCCATTTTATACCGGCTAACACTAAGCCCTGACTTAGTAATGGATTCCGTCTATCAGACAGCTTCCACTACTAAGCCTGTAAAGTTATGAAAGAAAACACAACACACCGAGAAAATGTTTTTATTCAAATAAAAACACCCCCACACCCCTCGTTGACCATTTTATTGAACAGTAAAGTCCGCCGGTCATCGACGTAGTCCAAACTAATCCGCGGTAATCCTCTGCATACCGGTATCTGGAAAAGAAAGGGAGAAGAAAATGCTCATTACCTAGGAGGCGAACCAGGGCCAATGAGACTATTTAGAGACAATTCTGAGCCAAAAAATCAGCACCACAGAAAATAGACCAGGCTTATCCCTGATAGTAAATTGCACTTTAAATAGACCAGTCTATTCTGGCCAAAGCAGAAATAGACCACATCTAGAAAAATCCCCTGTTGATAAATCTCCCCCAATGTTAGTGTACACAGTAGAATGTTGCCTTATGTTTGGTTTCCACCTTTTATTTAAATTTCTGTAGACACACACACACACACACACACACACACACACACACTTAAACACACACAGACACACACACCCAAACACACACTTAATTAAGTAGAAATTAACTGTGCAGACAGGCCGTATGTTTGCATGCATGTCTAGCTTTACTACTTTGGAAAAAGTTTCTGGTCCAGCAAAGTACTTAGTTTCTGTTTGCTTTAGAGAAGATTTCTCTTTAAAGGTATGTCTGTCTTCATTTTAAGAGGCAGAAACAAGAGCCCCCAGGCTTTTGGCTTCCCATCCGAGATCCTTTAGCAGATATTATCAGTTCAGAATGCCCACACTAAGTAGTCTGAGATGTGTTGTACTTTTACACTTTTACATGATTAGCCACAAATACTTTAGTGATTAAAATACTAGAATGGAAGCTATAGTGTTGCAAAGAAGGTGAAAAGCTAAAAGTGATTAGTACCTGTTATGTTTCACTGGCTATATGCTGTGTCATTGAAAATAGCGTAATATTACTAGACTTTACACAGTGATACTAGTTCCAGTAAGACACATAATAATAATAATTCATATACTCATAATTTATAAAGCCAGATCAAAATTATTTATTTTACTATAAAGTGGCTAACCCCTTGAAGAAAAGAAAAATCTAACTCTGCCTTTGGCATTGCCTTGCCAGCATTGCCTGCATTTCTGCAAGCTCAAGTTGCAGGCCTGTCAGCAGGTGGCTAGCTGCATAAAGGCTGGGGACTTCATATTGGGGTGTGTAATATGCTGGGTTCCTCATACCGCGGTGTGTAATAAAACAGCTTCTGGGTACTGATTTATTTTCTAGAGCGACGCCAACAACGCAGGCAGCGTCTAAGACAGGCGGATCCTCTGCCCACACCTTCTAGTAAGTGTAAAGATATGTATATTTAACCCCTAGTGACCAGTTGTGAAATGGCCTTAAAGGAGTGGTGCGACGAAAAATGTTTCCCCCATTCCCTCCCCACATGAAAAGTGCTTCATACTATGAAAGGCCCCAGATACAATAAGAAAAATTAAAAACCCTAGACTACATTATATAACCCATATAAGATATATATATACATACACACACAATTTTTTCAACAGTAAATTGTATTTTTGCATGTAGCTGTGACACAATGTCTCCTTCTATATCTAAAAATCAGTGATACAGTAGTCTTAGTCTGTAGTAGTCTTTACTGTAGATGTCTACTATTTCGTATTTTTCCTGACGGACAGAGGACATTTTTCAGCTTATAGGAATACAGCTGTAGGCTGGGTTCACACACAGTATATTTCAGTTAGTATTGTGGTCCTCATATTGCAACCTTAACCAGGAGTGGACTAAAAGCTATGTTCACACAATGTTGAAATTGAGTGGATGGTCACCATAAAACGGTAAATAACTGCCATTATTTCAATACAACAGCTGCTGTTTTTAAAATAACAGCAAATATTTGCCATTAAATGGCGGCCATCCACTCAATTTCAGCATTGTGTGAAACAGAGCCTTTCTGTGTTTTCAATCCACTCCTGGTTTTGGCTGCAATATGAGGACCACAATACTGACTGAAATATACTGTGTGTGAACCCAGCCGTAATCATAAAACAAATGCACGTACACAAATGAGATGTATGTTTAATTAATGTATAACATGTGAGCAGACCAAAATACACTTTTGGGTACTATGTATGAATTGGCAAATCCAATATGCAGCCCGCAATCCCAAAGCTACAGTAAGTATTTCTGTGGCTGCAATGGTGTCTATAAACAGGAAAATGCTTGTTGCAAATATGCTAGTTTTACCTTGATGAACACCCCACTAATCTCTCTAATCCCAATGCCTATCTCTGTAATATCACTAATCTCACTACCTCACTACCAGATAGCTGTCTGTACAGAAAAGTGAGTGAGGAGACAATGGCGTCCAAAACGCAGCACAGTGACAACTCAAAATGGCTGCATGCAGGTAGATGATACACTGTCACAGCAATCTGTACAGCACAGTGAGTAAGTCAGGGAGTGAGAAGACAATGGCGCCCAGAACGCAGCACAGTGATTAATGGAAATGGCAGCGAGCAGGTAGACAATGGTTCACTGAGATTGCCGTCCATAAAAGACGCTGAATGAGGAGAATATGGGGCCCAGACCACAGCACAGTGACTTTTATATGACATGGTCATGTGATTTTAGCAGCCAATGAGACCCCTACACCTCAGCAATGACATTTCTGCTCTGCACTGATTGGCTGGCAAAAAAGGTGCATGAACGCCAACTCGAACGAACAGTAAAATGTTAGGTTTGGTTCGAGAAAATCAAGATGTTCGACTCGAACCTAACTTTTCTCGAACTGTTCGATCAACACTGGTTAGCACTTGAAACTCTGGTTTCCTCTTAGCATCCAAAACATACAGATAGGTGGCTTAAGATTGTGAGCCGTAATGTGGCCGTAATTTGAGTGATGTAAAGTGCTGAAGAATAAGTTATCACTATATAAAAATAAAGAAATTATTACAAGATGCAGCCAAATCAAATATATGAGAGAGAGAGAGAGAGAGAGAGAGAGAGAGAGAGAAAGAGAGAGAGCCTAAGAAGCCTGTTCAGTTACTAAGAAAGCTTTGGGTATGACTGTTAAATATGTAAACTATGCAAGATAACAGTTGAAAAAAAAGTACCTAATATCACTGTAACAGTTATAAACATCTATTTCTTCTCCACCTCCTTGAAAAATGAAGGTATGAAGAAAACACATTTAGCTGGATAGTTTAGTCTACAGACCAGTTTCATAGCATTAATATTTTAAGTTATAAAATCAAAATGCATGTTTGTTAAAAGGCCACCAAAACAAAACAAAACAAAAGAAAATGCTTGATATATATATATATTTTTTTTTTACAAAAATCCTTTTTATATGCAAATAAAAAAAAATCTAATATATGTGTTTGGAGGCAACAATAGTGTTTCCTATTTTTCTCCCAATTTCATATAATCAGTTTTTTTTATGTAGGGCAAGAAAAGAGCCTAGCTCATAGCAAGTAACAAAAATTTAAAAGTAATATTTCATGTACATTCATCCATAACTACCTTGTAGTTATCTATTTAGCAGCCCCTGCTTCTTTTCTAAATCTTACACTGTGGCTAGACTTTGGCCAGATTCATGGTCTGTCCAAAACTATTAAATCTCCACCCTACTGTACTGACACTGCCATGTCACTACAGTAGCACAGAAGTTTAACTGTTTTGGGGTCCGTGGCATTATAATGAATGGTGATCATGGTAATTTTGAAGTTTAGTCAGTAGCATAGTATCATACATGGACTGTATCTATGAAACATGTCAATCTGGCCTGTCCGTTAATAGGCTATGCACTAAAGCTTATTTGCTTAAAGACCTTTTCTGTGACAGTTGTTCTGGTTTAAAGGGGTTATCCAGCGCTACGAAAACATGGCCACTTTTCCCCCTCTCTTGTCTCCAGATTGGGTGGGGTTTCAAACTCAGTTCCATTGAAGTAAATGGAGCTTAATTGCAAACCACACCTGGACAAGAGAGGGGGAAAAATGGCCATGTTTTTGTAGTGTTGGATAACCCCTTTAATGCATTAAAAATGGCAGCACCCATTGCATATTTATGGCTGACACCAAAATTAATGTTGTGAATATGAGAGAATTAGCCTGTAAATAACTTACTAACGTATAAAGAGGGGATTGTGAGATTATCTTATTAAACTGATTATATTATTATAAATATTATAAAATTGAAAGAAATAAAATGATACCATTAAAACACAAAACCTAAAGTGGCTATTATAAATATCTACTAATAATACAGTTAAGGTTTTTGATTTTCCCCTTAACGAAAAAAAAAAGCCTAAAAATAACATAAGAGGGGCCAGTAGGTTACTCCCGGTTTCCATGCAGCGTTGTTTGATGTTCCACTTAAGACGGGATGATGTGCGGCACACAGTTCTTCACATCACAGGCGTTCCCTGGTTGATAAGCTTTTCTCACAGCACTGTTTTAGTAGGGAGGAAAGGAAGACGCATTGTTTTGCCTGGGATTAAAGTTGGTATTGGAGTAATTGGAACAAGTGAAGACATGATGGATATTACCACTGCTCTCCTGAGAAGCCTCCGTCATTACACCTGGTTAGACCAGGTTCTTGCAACCTGTGTGGCCTCGGCTGCAAAATCTATGATTCATCTGCCATCCTGTTTAAAAAAAAAAAAAAAAAAAAAAATCTAAAGTGAGCTGTTCATGCCTGCTCGGTTTGATGGCAATCACACCACTCTCCCTCATGTGGGCCATGCGCCTAACCTCTACTGAAGCGTTGCAGGAAGAAAGAGCACGCTTTCATTTCAAACATACAGTTTAATGCCACCTTTAGAATGCTTCCTCTGATATCACATGCTCGCTATCCCCTATTGAACATAGTAGAGCAGACTTACATCTAAGCAGGATGGAATGTGCTTTTTAATTCTTAGAGATAACAGGCCGCAGGGAAAAAAAAGAAGTCATTTCTATTTTATAGATGAGAAACATAGTGCATTCCCATTCCAGGAGAAAAATGCCTGCACCCATGTGAATATGGGAAATCAATTCATTCTCTATACAAGTCTTCTCGCATATATTGTAGAATTGGAAAGACAAATTAATTTGTCATATACACAGTAATGTTTGTTAATACACCTACAAATTCCAAAAAGGAACGTATTTACTCTGGTATTAATTGGGTAAAACCCCAAATTTAATACTAAACACCACTACCCCAAAAAGTTAAAACACATGATACACATGATAAACTTCAATATACTTTATTGATACATTATCCAAATTACATTAAAAACACCCATTAATATCGTCTTGGGGGGTTAGGTACCAGCTAATGCAGGACAAATGGTGCTACTAATACTGGTAGAACATAAAGGGGAACATGTATGAA
Source organism: Dendropsophus ebraccatus (assembly GCF_027789765.1). Classification (NCBI taxonomy): domain Eukaryota; kingdom Metazoa; phylum Chordata; class Amphibia; order Anura; family Hylidae; genus Dendropsophus; species Dendropsophus ebraccatus. The sequence continues at coordinate 68,391,185 of NC_091459.1, forward strand.
AAGGCATAAATGGCTTTTTTAGGCGCAGATGGGGCAGACCAGCGTCAAAATATTTGCAAATGGTATTTTTGCATCTGACACTTCTGTGCCACCTTCACCAGTGGGGTGGAGAGGGGGCATTATGGGGGGTGCAGCAGCACGCAGATGGGGCGCGGCCTCTGCGTGGGCCGTATTTATTATTTTTCCGGTGGAAAAATGATACTGAAACCTACGCCAGCTCTGAGCTCCGTGCAATCGGGATTTATGTAGAGGCAATGCACCTCTACATAAATCCCCTGAGCTCCGGAGCTGCGGGGACATTTGTAAGCCCGACGTAAAAAACGCCGGACTTCATAAACGTCCCCCATAGTGCTGCCTAGATAGTTAAATAAATAAGATTTCCATTTAAATGGCAATGGAAAACTACTAACTAATTACATGAACATAAACAGCAATGTTTGTTAATTTTTGTGGAGAATAATAATTTTGAATTAAAAATGGTTACTTTACGGCTATGTTCCCACAAAGTCTTTTTAGACAAAATAACGTCCGTTGTATTTAAAGTAATAGCCGTCATTTTACAATGACGGGCATCAATAATGATCATGATCATAAAGATTTATGCACATTATTCTCAGCCAGTCAGCAGCTCTAGTAGTGTCCCGTCTCAGGGTGCATTTACACAGAGAGATTTATCTGACAGATTTTGGAAGCCAAAGCCAGGAACAGACTATAACCAGGGAACAGGTCATAAAGGAAAGACTGAGATGTCTCCTCTTCTCAAATCCATTTTTGGCTTTGGCTTCAAAAATCTGTCAGATAATTCTCTCTGTGTAAAGGCACCCTCAGCCACTGATTGGCTGAGTGGGCAATACATACGCCAACCCAAATAGAAGAAGTGATGTGCAACGGGACTGGCTCCAGGGGGAGTGAGGACCATGAGTATATTTATTATCCACCAGGCTGAACATATTTGTAGAATAATGCCATTATTGACTATTGTTTATGAGTATTTCTTTAGAATGCTAATAGACAATCCCACTACGTATTTTCCCTTAGATGTGCCTTTGGGAAGAATAGAAGGTATTGTAGGGAAGAATATTTCCAAGCAATGTCTCTGTGGGTTTTGACTTTTATTACCGATACAATATAAGTGGATACAAAAAGTGTATATTAACGGTAGCCACATATAGCATGTGTAGCAATCTGCAATAGATGCCGGTACGATTGTCATACTAGGTGCTGAGTATGCGATAAATGTTGTGCCTAGTATGTTTTACACTAATCCAAAATGTGTTCAGTAATATGGGGTAAGGATTGTGAAAATGTTCCTGAAGACCTCCTGTATAAATATAGTGAATGGCGCAAGGAACAAGGTATAACTGAAGGCATGTACGAAAAGCTGAACCACGTAGCATCCATACACACAGTGCTTACCAATCTATCTGGGGTTTTAACAGATGGTGCCACAGACATGCTATGTCGTGCACACTTGATAAGCTTCTTTGGAACCTCTGAGAAGCGGCTTTATGCTTCCCCTTTATTCGTTTATTTTAAAAGCAATTTTTTAATTGTTTAAAATAAACGTTCAGAAATCTTCTCAAAACATAGTCCAGGACTTTTAATATATTACAAACACAAGGGCACTGCACATGCAATTCTCCTTATTTCTTTGTATATGATCAATTGTGTGATTTCTGCGAAAAAGAACGAAGAGTAAGAAGTAAAAGGTATTAAATCAATGGTTCATTATTACTGACTCAACCCTATCTTCCAAAGCAATTCACAGAAACTAATTAGCCCCTAAGGCTTCATACACACACCAGATTATTACAGATCTGCAATACAATGTTTATAGGCTGCTATGGGCCAGTAGTGTGCCTATGGTTCTATACTGAGACATATAGAGGTATTATGGAAATATTCCACTCTGCAGGGGAGAATACAGTACTTTATGGAGGTCATGTTAGGTCCTGTGCTTATGGCTCTGCTGTGGCCACAAATCCTAAGTTCTACATTTTGTGCATTAAATCTTGTCATTTATACAAATCAGTTACACTTCTAGTAATTCCCAAAAGCTTTAAAACCTGTTGTAATTTAGAATAACAATTTTTTTTTTATTCTTTCCTATTCAGTTATATGGGACTGTGACTTATCATTGTGTTTTAGTGAAGAGACAATGCATGCAAAAACTTTATCTAAATCTATAATCTAGAACTGAGGCTTTCTGGTGTTCCGTTCCTTCTTCAGAGTGCCTACTAATTTTTTAAAACCCAGCTTTTCCACTAGGTGTCACTCTTTACTAGCAGAACCTGTTTATGGCAGCGCTTCTATGCTGAGATTGCTAGGCAAATGAGGCAAGCTGGTGAAATATGAAGTAGGATGTCAATGATACATTTTTAGGTGTATAATTAAAGGCCAATTGCCATGCACAGTTAAAAAAAGGTAAATTTTTTTCTACATTGTTGCTGATTTTAACTCCTCTGCAAAACGCATTTATGCGATAATAAATGAATTGCCAAGCAATATCCATCAGCCTTGATGACATTTTTGAGCACACATATTATGTAATAAGCTTTGTTAATAATGATAATAAGTGAAAGGTGTCTTAATAACACGCAAGGCAATAAGCCTAATTTTATATGTGGAACACAATTTTATGGTTCTCAGAAATAAGAAATTAAATTAATTTCCTTTATATTTTATGGTCTCTGGATGTTAAATCTGGTTAGGTTTCCTGTGATACTAATCAAGCAATTACATTTACTTTGGTATAAATCAATTAACATGTTTTTACACACGGATTATTCTCATTGCAAGTTTCCATATTCATCTTTATTGTGGCGTTATTTATTCTATTACAGTTATATTCAGTTTAATGTCCTATTATTTGACTTTACGGATATCTCACAGGATATTTTAGATTTTTTTTCTGATCATTTTTTGCATTTGTCAAAAGAATATATTATAAAACTAATATGATTAATCTCTGTTCATCTTAGGTATCCATGAACCTGCAGTAAATGTATGCATAATTGTATATGCCATCTAGTGAGTAGCAGTAATGTAGATTACTGGTACTATCCTAATGCTTTGCTTTTAGGAACCTGGGGGGAGATATATCAAACATGGTGTAAAGTGAAACTGGCTCAGTTGCCCCTAGCAACCAATGAGATTCCACCTTTCATTCCTCACAGACTCTTTGGAAAATGAAAGGTGGAATCTGATTGGTTGCTAGGGGCAACTGAGCCAGTTTCACTCTACACCATGTTTGCTAAATCTCCCCCATGGAGTATTATCATAGTATTGCGGGTATTATGGTGTAGGTTGTTTGCATAGAAGGTACTTGCCTTAAACTGGGTTCTCATATGCCCAGCAATCTGCATGGAAATGTCAGGTGCAACAAGCATCCAGCATTGTGTCCAGTGCTCCATTGGCTTAAATGGGGCAGAGCAGGATTTAGTTGCCCCCCAGCATGCTTGTGCTGGATCGGAAAATGCTGCATGCAACTATGCTGGATGTCTGGACATATGTGAACTCGATTGTGCAAATGCTTATTTAGATTGTGTAAAGTTTGGCTCTCACATCAACTGTCTGACTTTTTTGTTCACTGTACAAATGATAGACCAAAGGCATTTTTTTGACAGCCATACCCACTTTATAGATAGAAAATCACACATACAAGAGTAATATGCAATATACTTTTGTAGTATGGAAGAAAGCCTAACACATCAGTTTCCAAGCCAAGAACATGCTATGTAGAAAATTACAGTCCCCCAATACCTCTACAAGTCACAGTCTATTAACTATTTCTATGTGCGGCTCAACTTTTTTTTTAGTAATCAGTAGGTGGCGCTATTGCCTGTTTAAATGACTACAATGTGAGTAGCCATGAACATGAACATTTTGTGTCATATAACTAACACCTTTTCAATAGAATGGGTAGGTCTTGTGTTATATGCTTAATTTCACAATGTAACACACTTTTCTGCTTGGGTGGATTCTTAAAACAAGGTTTGTAATCAAACTATGAGTTAGAAAGCAGGTAGAGGATGGCTTATCACTGTGGTTGAACTGGAAAATGAGCTGTGCAGAAGCAACAACAAGTGAGGCTTGTTTAACATGGTCACTACAACCCATACTATTACTATTCATTAGTTGTCTTTAGGCTGTATATGTTCTGTCCTGTTGTTTAATATATTTATGTTATCAACCCTATACATTTAGGGATTTAGGGCCCATCAGTCTGTGCACATGGCATTCACCATTAGGGCATGGCAGAAATTTTAAGAATAGCCTCAGGTTTCTGTCACGTATTATAAGTGTGCATCTTTTAACCCCTAGACGACCCTGGGCGTACAGTTACGTCATGGATGTCTGTCACCAGACGACCTATGACGTAACTGTTCATCCTGGGTCTTTAAGAAGCTATAAAGAACGCTCTGGAGCGGAGCGTGCTTCATAGCAGGTGGGGGCCGGTTGCAACCAGCCGCCCGGCCCTCACTGTTAATGACAGACTGCAGCGATTGCGCTGCAGCCTGTCATTAACCCCTGAAATGCCGCGATCGCAAATGATCGCAAATCGTAAGTGACAGGAGCAGTATCTGTCACTTACCAATCGGGTATGGATCGAGTCACACTGCGGGTTTCCCGATCCTTTTAACTGACTTCCGGAGGTCTCTTACCTTCCTCCATGCAGTCCGATCGGCGCTCTGCTGATTGAGTCTGCCACAGGCTCGATCAGCAGAGCGCCTATTACACTGATCAATGTATTGCCTAGATTGCATTCACTGAATGCAGTAATCAGTGAATGCAATCTAAGTATTGCATGTAAAATCTGTGTTAAAAAAAAAGTAAAAAGGTTTTTATAAATACACCAAAGCCCTTCCCGCAAAGAAAGATTAAAATCATCCCCCTATCCCATTATATAAATAAAACATATAAAAAATAATTAAACAAATAAACATATTATATACCCTAGTGTGCGTAATTGTCCAATCTATTAAAATATAACAATCATCATCGCGAATGGCGAACGGTGTAAATGGAAAGAGGGAAAAAAGCACCAGGATGGACTTTTTTTGTTACATTATGTATAAAAAAAAAATAATAAAAAGTGATCAAAATGTCCGATCTACACAAATATGGTAATGACACCCCATACAGCACCCGTAGGTGAAAAAATAAAACCGTTGTAAGAGTCTCAATAGGGCCATTTATTTAATAATTAATTGCAAAAAAAAAAAGGATTTCATAAAATATATAACATTAGATAATCTGTGTAAACCTGCATATGGTTGTGTTCGGACTGACCTATAGAATAATGGTATCATGTCACTTTTACTGTATAGTGCATTACGTAGACACAGGAACCCCCCAAACGTTACCATATTGCATTCTTTTTTACGATTTCACCAATTTATATTTTTATAAAGTTCCATCATACATGTTATGGTAGAATGAAAGAAGCCATTACAAAATACAGCTACTTCTGTAAAAAATAAGCCCTTACATGGCCCTGTAGATAGAAAAATGAAAGTGCTAGAGCTCTTAGAAGCGGAGGAGGGAAAAACAAAAATGCAAAAATAAAAATTGGCGCGGTCCACTGGGTCATTTTGGAGCTTGGTCCTCAAAGGGTTAACCCACCTGGCGCATTTCAGCAGTTCAGACACTAGTCATACATTTTAAAATAAATGCAGGATGTGCCTCACTGCTGCCAAAGTGTAGCATAAAAACACAGAAAAATGGACTATAGGCTAATCGCAAATGATCAGCACAATAATACATGATAGGCAAAAAACGCATAATGCACAGGTAAAATGAAAAGATCAAAATCACATACAACCTGCAATGCCAAGTCCTAAGTGCAGCAGTAAGGAAAAAACAAACCAATGCTCCACGCGTATTGCCTCTACATTGCGGCTTCGTCAGGAGTGAATAAACAGTATAGAAATGACAGTATAAATACCTGTAAATAATTAATCCATGCCCAAAATGACCACTGGTGCTGTCTAGGGCACCTGAGTAAGTCACTCTCTCAGGTTCACAAGTGGGAGATGTAGTACTGTGTTTTCCCCACTAGGTGTTACCCCTGTTTGGTCTCACCTGTTGCACAGCTAAAGTCACCAAGGGTTAACTGTTTTGTGTCATGTAATGTCTTGCTAACCAATCTCAAAGCACCTGATACTTCCACAAGCGCTGGTTATCTCTGTGTCAGCTCTAACGTTGTGAGTCAAGATTTGCACTACTGTATCAGTTACTGTAAACTTGACTCTTACTTCAGTACAGTGTTATATTTTTTACTAAACCCTCGGGACTCTGGCCACACACACCACCGTATACTTGGGTGATCCCGCTTTTCTGTGAGTGGTGGTACCAACTACTCGAGTGGGTCTGCTACCACTCCAGGCTACTGTGACAAGTGCCCAAGTGACCCTCAACACTCTCGGAGGTTACCAACCATTGGGGTAAACAGCGGGCATAACCACAGCCTCAACACAAAGAGTCCCCGTTTGGCCCATCACATAACAATGAATGTTAATAGCCGCACAGCGATACAGCCATTGTTTGTGCACCTGAGCCACTTGATTGATTGTGCCGTGTAAAGGCACAGCAAAAGAGCTCCAATCTCGCTGATCTGCATTCAATTGCGGCCACAAACGGTTGAATATCGAGCAGTCTAAAAGGGCCCCACCTTAAAAGGGTTTAAGCAATCTCCTTACTGGGTTGGTAGCTTCTGTATAGACAATTTTTTTCTATTCTATTCTAGTCGTTGTGCTGTTTAATTATTTATTATTAATTATTTAATTAAATATGACCAAGGGCAACATTTGAATGGAGTGTGAGTTTCCAGTTTCTTCCTACACTCCAAAAACATTCTGGTTAATTTGGAATTTAGATTCTGAGACCCAGTAGGGATGGGGGCAATGTGAATGATGACAATCCTTGTCCAGCTATAAGGGAATATGTTAGCAGTATATGAATAGGTAAAGTAGTTAGTCATGAACTTGCAGTACAGGTAGTGTGACACAAAGATGAGGGAGAAAATGTAGGATGGTGCAGCACTGTGAAGAATGTTATAGATGAGAATGATAAATGTAAATAAATTCTATAGTGAATGGTCAACCAGTGCAGTGACTGGCACAGTAGAAAGGCATTAGTGTAGTGGCTGGCACAGCAGAGCCAAGAGGCATCTATGTAATGACTGGCACAGCAGAGACATCAGTGTAGTGGCTGTGTAGTGCCCTGGAACCAATGTGGCACTACTGTGCTCTAATTTTTTCCAGTTGGCACTGAGGGAAGTCTCCAGAAGGTTCTTTGTACTCCCTGACAATGCTGCACTAGTATTTTTTGTATTTAAAGGAGAAGTCTGGCGACAATTTTTATTAAAGTATTTATTGCCCCCAAAAGTTATACAAATTACCAATATACACTTATTTTGGGAAATACTACTGCATCAAGGCTTTACTTCCTGGATAAAATGGTGATGTTACAACCCGACTCCCAGAGCTGTGCGGGCTGTGGCTGCTGGAGAGGATGATGGCAGGGGGACACTGAGGGACACAGGGCACTGGAGGGACACTGAGCATCCCTCTGCCATCATCCTCTCCATCAGCCACAGCCCGCACAGCTCTGGGAGTCGGGGTGTGACATCACCATGTTATCCAGGAAGTGACATCACCATTGTCTACAGGAAGGGACATCACCATGTTATCCAGGAAGTGACATGACCATGTTATCCAGGAAGTGAAGCCTTGATGCAGTAGTAAGTGCAGAGTAAAAAGCACTTTATGTGTATTTCCGTAATAAGTATATATTGGTGATTTGTATAACTTTTGGGGGACAATAAAATACTTTAATAAAAAGTTTGACCGGACTTCTCCTTTAATGCTCAGACCTGAGCATTGAGTATTGAGTATTGTGTCTTTATGCACAGCTGAAGGAGACTAAGGGTTAACTGTTTATATGTCACATGTAATGTCTCGTCCATTTACAGGTGTAGGTGCTCTACCTCCAATTACTGTCCTATTCTCTGTTCTCTCTCTCTCTCTGCACACACAACCCCCGCCAATCAAAGGAAGGTTAAGACAGGCCCCTGTAGGAAGGAGTTAGTTACTGGTAGGAGGAGTTAGTCAGTCTTTAGTTTGTAGTCAGTGTGTGACTAGCAAGTCTCTGAAGTTAAGCCAGGGCCTGGCTTAGGCCAGGTCCTCTTACAGGGACACAATCAGGCAAGCCACAGATTCTTCTTATGAGAAACACAGCCACGATGAAGTGCTGGAAAGTACCAAAAGAAGAGCAGCCACAGAAGGATTACCTTGTCCACGCCAGGAACCTCTCTAAACGTGCAGGGCAATTACCTCAGTAGTCACAGAAACTGACCCCAGTGGAACAAAGTTACTATAGGAAGTCTAGGTATTCCACTGCGCAGTGGAGGACAACTGGGAAGTCTCGGGAGTGTACTTAGCCCAGATAACTAGGCCTGGGGCTCTTTCTACCCTAGCTGGACGAGTAGCTTGCAACTGTAGGGCAGATGGCAGTCAGACACAAGTCTAAACGTGAGTACGAGTGTTCTCTCTATATATCCTCTCTTGCCTCTACTCTCTCTTCTACAAAATTCTCTTCTCAAAGGCACTTTATGTCTACCTTAACCTCAGTAACCTCCAGGATTGTATCCTTGTGTTGCACTAAAACATATTTCTGTCAAAGTACTACTGTATTCTACTAAGTTCCTGCAGGTAAGCTGTTCTATTTTTGCTCTAAGTATTGGACTCTGGTCTATTCTTGTGCACCCATACACATTCACACTTGGGTTAAACCTTTTTCGTGCCGGTGGGGCACTAAACTGTTCGTACTAGCTGACCCACCAATGAAACCCACACCATCAGTTGCTTGATTGGCGCACACTTATACAGTCCTTTCTCATTTTTACAGAGAAATTAAAGGGGAACTCCAGGTAAAGGTTAGAAAAAATGATACTTCTGCAGAAGCATATATGATTACTTACCTATCTATCCCAGTTTTGTAACTACCAAAAATCCATTTGTTTGGGGTTTTTTTGCTCTGTATTGTGTTTCTTTCCTTCCTGGTTTAGCATTTCCCAGAATGCAATGCTTTCCCTCAGCTGACCATCACAGCCCCCACCCATCACAATCAGTAAAATTAGTGCAGCAGCTACTTCTGGCCATTCAGAGATGGTGAATCAGTCAGAGGACTGGGGGATCCAGCCAAGCCTCCTGTGACATCACGCTCTGCCCCCTGCATGCATCATCAGCAAACACACACAATGTGAGACAAAGACATGGAATATTTGTCTCCTAAGGTGGGTGAGTGCAGAGGGAGCAGGAGACAATGTGAATTGGCACAGGGGCCATTTTTTTCACTTCCTGGATTTCTATCAGCTACCAGTGTGGAAGAACCGCACAGATACAGTAATACATTGTATAGACACATCTACATAACTTTTAATAGAAAACAAGTTTTTCTTATCCGGAGTTCCCCTTTAAAGCACCCAAAAAATGTTTCACAATTTCTCCAGATTAAAGCTGAACTCCAGATGTGGTCATAAGGCACATGGCATTTAGCTCAGCTCATTTTACTAGAACAATTGTTGGACACCTTATGCAGCTCTGCAGTACTTGTAACAACTGAAGTTGTGGATCCGCTGTACCACCACTAGCAATGACGTAAGCTGCACCAGGGAGTGGAGCCTAAGAAAGTTTCCTGCTGCATCAGGCGACTCCAGGTTGCTACCCCTGACTTGGCTAGCTAGTGGCGGTGAGCAAGGTGCCGCTGAAGATAGGCAGACAGTCAAGTTGGAACACAGCAGGACCCACAGCTGGAACAGAGATAACAGTCACAGGCTGGAATCAGGGATAGCTGGAGGCAGTAACCAAGAGCAGAAGAGCTGGGACCACACAGTATGGAAGCATGCAGAGGCTCCAACAGGGAACATCAGTACAGGTGTTTATTTTATAGGGAAGGTGATTGGTGCAACTAAACAACTAGAGATGCACTGTCCCTAAATTAAATTTAACTGAGCCGACCGGCATACTAAGAATTTACTACTCTAATCTTGAGCTCTGAGCTTGAGAAACAAATCTATTACAGCTTTTCTTATCTCCCCTTTTTCCAATAACCCAAACTGACTCTTTGACACCCTCAACTACCTTCTTGAGGCCTGAAGTGCAGACACCTATCATTGTCCTCTGTGCTGAAGACCTGGCCTCCTACTTTAAAGATAATATTGACAATTTTAGTTTTGAAAGGATCTCCCTGCCTCCATGCAGTATGGATTCCCCTTAACATTTCTCCTTCATTCCTCCCAACTTTTTAACCATTAACAGGGGATCATGTTTCCAGGCTCCTCTTCTTTTTATGTCCTGCTTCCTACTCTACAGTAGTGACCCTATTCCCTCACACCTTCTCCAACCTCTCTCCCCTGCTGTCGCTACCCACCTCAATAAAAATAACCTCTCTTTCCTCTCTTTAACCTCTCTTTCCTTTGGTATCTTTCCCTCCTCCTTTGAGCATAAAGTCATAACACCATTACTGAAAAACCTGGATCTATGGAAACATCCTGTGCAGGTAACTGTTGGCCCCTTTCTAATCTCCCTTTCATCTCTAAACTCCTACTCTTGTCTTACCCATTTTCTATGTAATAATTCTCTTCTTGACCCCTTATAGTCTAGAGTCTATACTGTACATTCTATAGAAACTGCTCTTATTAAGGTGTAAAATGACCTCCTAACAGATAAATCTTAGGGCAGCTACTCTATGCAGATCTTTTTGAATCTTCCTACAGCATTTGAAATTGTAGATCACTAACTCCTCCTCAGTGTGCTCCACTCTGACGGCCTCAAAGATTCTGCTTTTCATGGATTTCTTCCTACCTCTCTGACCGCTCTTTAAGTGTATCACTGTTTTTCTCTGTGTTTCACTGGCTCTAGTTCCTCTCCTTTCCCCCAAACCTTTGGGGTTCCTCAGGAACCAATTCTGGGTTGTCTCCTCTTTTCTATCTACATGGCCCCTATTCAACAAACTATCAGCACATTTGACTGTCAGTATCATCTCGATCCTGTGACATAACCTCTTAAAGCGAATGTACCATCAGAACGGCCCTGGAGTGGGGAAGCCGGTGCTACAGTCCTTTTTTTGAACCACAGCCCTGTTTCTGTGCACAGTGTTGTTCTATTCCCGTGCACTGGTCGGAGGTGAAGCACTGGTGGCATGCCAGCCAAGTTGGAGAAACCCTCTCTTCTATGATTCTAATGGAGTCGCATCATAGAGGGTCGGCCCACTGAGGGCAGACCAGCAGCTTCCAGTGCTTCACCCCCGGCTGGTGCCCAGGAATAGAACAGCTCAGTATGCAGGAACCAGGCTGCGGTTCTAAAAAAGGACTGCGGCACCGGCTTTCCCATGCTGGCGCCGTCCTATTTATGTGCAAAGCTTAAAGGGGTACTCCAGCGGGGGGGCACTTTTTTGCTGGGACCGGGGAGGAGGTGGCTGAGGGAAAAGACGTCCACTCACCTCCCCGGTTCCAGTGGCGCGTCCCGCATCGCGGTGCTCCGGTGCCCGGTTCCCGGCCGCTTGCTGGTGTCTGACGCGGGCCCGAGATGTGACGTCTCAGGTTTGCTTAGCCAGTGAAGGAGGCGGGATCCGTTTCAAGTCCGCTCAGATCCTGCCTCTGTCACTGACTGGCTGAGCGGACCTGAGATGTATCGTCTCGGGCCCGCGACAGACACCAGGAAGCGGCCGGGAACCGGGGACCGGAGCGCCGCGATGCGGGACCCGTCGCTGGAACCGGAGAGGTGAGTGAACGTCGTTTGCCTCTGCCACCTCCTCCCCGGTCCCAGCAAAAAAGTGCCACCCCGCTGGAGTAGCCTTTTAAAGCAAATGTACTGATGTTACATTTGCTTTAATTTCTACAACATTAGTCACTGTTCCAAACATCATGTCCTCCTTATATCTAACTGTCAAAGCCCAGGGGAACAAAAAGAGGCAGGTCCTAAACAACTGTCATTAACTAGGCGTCAGACAGGCAAAAAACAGGCAAAAGACAAGACACGGAATTGAATGGTCAGGCAAGCGAGGTCAGCAACAGAGAGGGCAAGCAAGGTATAATGATGGCAGACAAAGGCGAAGTCACAAAAACAGGCAGTGAAGTAGAAAGACAGAGCTAAGCTGGACAGAGCTATCAAAAACACAAAATCAAAGGAAGGGAGATATCTATAAGGGGACCCAAACCTCAAAAGGTCCAGACATAGAAGGACAGAGGAGGAAAGACATGTCCATCAAAGCACAGAAGACACAATTAGTAATTGGGCAAAAGGAGAACTGAAAAACATAGACTAAGGCAAAGTCAAATGCAGGGAACACTGGAAAAATCTAAAGCGGATTATTAGGCCAAAAACGTTAGAGGACGACAGTGATGTCTTATCAGGCACAGACCTTCTAAAAGGAGATTTATCAAGATGCGCCCCTGAAAAGTGGGAAGATTCGTCCCTTTTCTTGGCAGACACCAGTCATATCCCTGGCTCACCTGTTGGGTGTGAAGGTGGGTTGCGGCAAGGTGAGGAGAAGGTGTGGCCTCCTCCCGCACCAGATTTATCATGATTTATGCCCGCTTGCAGGCGTAAATCAGGAAACAAATCTACATCTGCTCCACAGCCGGTGTAGATTTGCACCCCAATGCCTGGGCCAGGCGCACGGCCGGCCAGTTTTAGTAAGAGGCGTTAGCAATCAATAGGTTTCTGCAGCTCCAGCGGTATGCCAAAATATTTAATTTTTTTTTGTACTAATTTTTGTATATTTCATTTAAACATACAAAAAAGCGTAAAGGTGTATGGCTACCTCTACCCAAGCGGATGCTTGGTCAAGCATCAAGCTCAATCAAACACCCTGATGCTTGATCGAGCACTAAGCTCTACTGAGCATGCTTGCTGAACACTATTTACTTAATAATAATTTTTTCACAACTGCACCTAACCTAATATAATCAAGATCAAATCATGTCTTATGTTCAGACCTTGTGGCTCTCTTGAATGTAGAGAGAAACCCAAAACACTTCTTGCATAGTTCCTTTCCATAACAGTAGCAAACTTTTTTCTATTCTCACAATGTGACAGGTTGGTGATACTACTATATACTGTAAAAGGAAAGTGAAGAGATATGGAGGGAACCCTTACTGGTTGTGAATATTTGTTTATATGATAAACAGGGTTTCCTACTGAATTCTACAGCTCTGTATTAGTAGTATGAATAGCATTGGTAGCATGAGGATTAAAGGACAAAAGTGTTTAAGCACCTACGCATTACATCTGTATATGCTTTTGAGAAATCCCATTCTAAATCCAAATACAATAATATGGAGTTGGTTCCCATTTTGCAACTAAACAGATTCCACAAGACGTTCTCCATTTTTTCTTTAAGTGTTTTTGTGGTCAGGCCTGGGTGTTGGATTAGAGGGCCTGGGTTGCAATCTCTAGTTCATCCCAATGGTGTTTTAAGGGCTTGATGTCAGGGCTCTGTTTGGGTCAGTGAAGTTCTTCCACATCAAACTCATCTTTATAGACCTTGATTATTTGGCACTGTGGCACAGTCATACTGGAACAGAAAAGGCACAAGCCTAAATTATTCTAACAATGTTGGAAGCATACAATTGTCCAAAATGTCTATTTATGCTGAAGTTATACAATTTCCCTACACTGGAACTAAGGGGCCTAGGCCAATTCCATTGTATTGTCCCTCAACTTTACAGCTGGCAAAATACAATCAGGCAGGTAACATCCTCCTGGCGTCACCAAACCCATATTTTTTCCATCAGACTGCCAGACAGAGAAGTGTGATTTGTCACTGGTGCATAGTTTTTGTGGTGATTTTAATTGTAGATGAGACTTGGAACACTGCAGTTACAGCAGATTGTTAGCGACTATGAACTACACACTTCAGCACTCAGCGACCCCACTCTGTAACTTAAAATGGTCTTGACTTCATGGCTTAGTTACTGTGATTCCTGTACACTTCCACTTCAATAACTCCACTCACAGATGATTGGAATATCTAGGAGTGAAAAAATCTTATGAACTGACTTTTTGCAATGGGGACATCCTATTACACTACACTACCTTAGAACAACTCATTCTTGGGATTTTAGTACATGACATTATGTCCATTTGTAGCGTGGCTAATGTCTCTTGGTCCCTGGTACAAGTGGTCAACTTGGATCCCCTTCCTCGATGCTATTGGTGTTTATATATATATATATATATATATATATATATATATATAAAATAAATAAATATATATATATATATATATATATATATATATATATATAGAGAGAGAGAGAGAGAGAGAGAGAGAGAGAGAGAGAGAGACCGATATTACCAATAATACCAGTACATAGGAAATATTACCACCATAGATATTACTGCCATACTGTTACTAACCGAATCCTGTATACTGGGTAGAATATTGCCAATAATACCAGCATAAAAGGGGCATATATTACCACCACACCACAACCACTACCATCACCACCATATTGTTACTGACCAAATCCAGTATACTAAATCCAATAAAACACATTACCAAATTTCACGTAACAAATAATACCACCACATACTGACTAACTACCGCTGCTACTGACTAATACCACCACATACTGACTAACATCACTGCTGCTACTGACTAATACCACCACATACTGACTAACACCACCGCTGCTACTGACTAATACCACCACATACTGACTAACACCACCACATACTGACTAACACCACCACATACTGATTAATACACCACATACTGACTAACACCACTGCATCTACTGAATAATCCACTGTACACAGATCACTATCACCTCATCCAGTCATATAGAGGTAGCCCCAGCTCTACACAGGCCCTGTACACCATATACATTACAGTGCAGTTATATTAAGAGACTCACAGGGGGCATCTTTTCTGTTTTTCCCTTTTTTTATCTTCTTCTCCATCTGCCCTGGGCAATTACGAGAACTTCTCCTAACCACGAAGTCACAGAATCTGCCAGACAAAAATACTAGGCTTCTCACCCTGGCACCATCCTTATCTCTCTACAAACTGCACATCTGTTTTTGCCCATTTGTGCCCTCATTTGCTGGGTAGGCTGACTCTATGTGACCCCCTTTATAGTATATGCCCCCCTGTGTGTAGTCCACTATGGTACATGCATCCCTCTGTGCATGCCCTATTGTAAACGCCCCCCCATGTAGTCCCCCTTATAGATTGTCCCCAATGTTTTCCCCTTATAGATGGCCCCTTGTGTTGTCCCCCTTATAGATGCCCCCCATGTCATCCCTCTTATAGATGCCCCCTATGTTATCCCCCCTATAGATGCCCCCATGTTATCCCCCTTATAGATGGCCCCCCATGGTATCCCCCTCATAGATACCCCTCATGATATCCCCCTCACGATATCCCCCTCATAGATGCCCCCAGTGTTATCTCCCTTATAGATGCCCCCAATGTTATCCCCCTCATAGATGCCCCCCTTATGTTGCCCCCCCTCTCCATTTGTGCAATGCAGATTTAAAAATGAAACAAAACAAAACACAACTCACCTGACAACTCGCTCCCCCATCGTGGCTGTCTTCTCCTGCAGCCTCGGTCTAGCCCCCGGCTAACGCGCGGCTTCCCCGGTGCACACAGAGTTCACTTGTGCGTGTGCGTCCAGAGACGGAACAGAGCCAGGGAGCCGTGCATCAGCCGGGGGCTAGTCCCAGCTTGCCTCTTGTGATTACAAGCAAAACACTGCTTGCGGTCACAAGAGGAAGTGGGAGGGGGGCAGGGTGGTGGAAAGGGGGGGCCTCACTGGTCCTCCATTGGTAGCGGCCCGGTCACAGCGGCGACTGCTGCGACCGTGGTAGCTACGCCACTGGCTGTGCATAAACAGGACTTGTATAGTCCATCTATAGTAGTGTGTCTTGGTTTTTCACTCTTGTTTCAGTTACCAATATTTACTGTTTATTGTAGCCAGGCATGTGAGCATCCTCCTCCTTGAAGAACCATGTTATATTGTTAGCAGCTAGGTATGAATAATGATTTCTATCCAAAATGCATCAGATACTGAATGCTGTGTACAATATTTGGAAGCTAATTTTATTGACAAATATGTAAAAGTAGTTTGCAAGACTTACATAAGACAGGTCAACTCTGCAGGTCACACTCACTGTGACCGCATCTCTGCTGCTCCCATAGGCTTCATTTTATGGTTTGCCAGAATCCATAGTAGTGAGCACATACCCTTATATGGAAAAGGGAAAGGTGAGGTCAGCAGTCACATCTAGTACCCTCAGGTGTTGTATTAATGATACATCAGCATGGGTTTAAAGTGACTCTGTACCCACAATCTGTCCCTCCCAAACCACTTGTACCTTCGGATAGCTGCATTTAATCCAAGATCTGTCCTGTGGTCCATTCAGCAGGTAATGCAGTTTCTTGTCCTAAAAAACAACTTTTAAACTTGCAGCCCTGTGTCAAACTGCCGTGGCCTAGAGTATCTGTGCCCTAACCTTGCACAACCCCTCCGTCCCTCCTC
The DNA here is from genome assembly GCF_027789765.1 of Dendropsophus ebraccatus. Lineage (NCBI taxonomy): Eukaryota > Metazoa > Chordata > Amphibia > Anura > Hylidae > Dendropsophus > Dendropsophus ebraccatus. The sequence goes on from NC_091459.1 coordinate 68,407,740, forward strand.
TCCACCCTCTTCATCATTAGGAATGCCACTGGCAGGATTTTTCCTATTCCTCTGCAGTGAACACTGCACAGGTGCCTTAACGATCCAGCCCATGTGCAGTGTCCACACAGCTGATGAATAAAATACCTGTCTGGGGCATTCCTAATGATGAAGAGGGCGGGAAGGAGGGAAAGAGAGGTTGTGCCAGCCTAATGCACAGACACTCTAGGCCACGCCAGTTTGACACAGGGCTGCAAGTTTAAAGGTTGTTTTTTAGGACAATAACTGCATCACCTGCTGAATGGACCCCAGGACAGATCTTGGATGAAAAGCAGCTATCTGAAGGTACAAGCGGTTTGGGGTGGGCGGATTGTGGGTAAAAAGTCGCTTTAACTCAAGATGTTCCTAGCACCTACATGATGTGATTACTGCATTCATTAGCCTTGCATTGTGTCTTTATTTTGGTACATGCCTGTAGGAGGTTCCAAAGGCTCCGATGTCTCTACTCCCTAGTCTATTAATGTCTATGAACCAACTGAGTAGACAAGACGTCAAAAACATTTTTTTAATCACTATATGTGCCCAGTTTACACCATTTTCAAACACCTCTATAGACTTAATTACTAAAGGACTGGGCCAATTTCAATTTTTGCATTTTCGTTTTTTCCTCCTTGTGCTTAAAAGGCCATAGCACTTGCATTTTTTCACCTAGAAACTCACATGAGCCCTTATTTTTTGTGCCACTAATTGTACTTTGAAATGACGAGCTGAATTTTTTCATAAAGTACGCTGCAAAAGCAGAAAAAAATTAAGTGTTTTTTTTATTTGGAGGGTTCTTGTTTTTACACCGTTAAAACTGTCTTGTTATATATGTTCCTCAAGTCATTATGATTACAACGATATGTAACATGTATAACTTTTATTTTATCTGAAGGTTTGTAAAAAAATTAAACCATTGTTAACAAATATATGTTCCTTAAAATCGCTCTATTCCCAGGCTTATAGCGCTTTTATCCTTTGGTCTATGGGATTGTGTGAGGTGTCATTTTTTGTGCCATGATGTGTACTTTTTATCGGTACCTTGATTGCGCATACAGTATGCAATCGTGCGAGATTAGGAATGTGATAAATTAATATTTTGTGCAATTGTGCACGCGGCGATATAAAACATGTTCATTTATTTATTTATTTTTATTTATAACATGGGAAAAGGGGGGTGATTCACACTTTTATTAGGGGAGGGGGCTTTTTATTAATAATAACAATTTTTTCTTTTTTTACACTTATACTAGAAGCCCCCCTGGGGGACTTTTAGTATCAGTACACTGAGCTCTCATTGAGATATATGCAGTATGGATATACTGCATAGATCAATGAGATCGGCACTGTATTGCTTTCAGCTGCTGCAGCCGAAAGCAATTGAGTGCCGAGCCGGGATCAGCTCCATTACGGTGCAGACCCTGGCTGGTGTCGGTCACGGGGATCGCTTCTCAGCGACAATGTTGCGCGCGCGCGCGAGGGGGGGGGGAGCGATCCCCCCACTATACCACCAATAAACGAGAGGACCTGGGAAAAGTCTTTTTGAATGCAGTAGGGGTGTAGCTAGGGGTTCAGTCTAGGGGGGGCATGTGAGTCTTAGTGGGCCCCCAACCATTGTTACCCATAGGAAATCTCAGCAGGTGACAAGGCTTTCTGAATAATGAAGGGTATATTATTCTACATTTCTTATAGTGAATAAGGATAAGGTCTTGTCATTGACAGTTGGTAGTCTGGCATTGCCAGAGTCACATCTAACCTCCCTACGTCACCTCAGTACCTCAGTACGTCACCCTGTCAGACTCCATCTTCAACCCCCTAACCTGTTTCCAGTCAGCCATAAGGACTAATACGTGTCTTCAAAGTCTCAAGCAGGACATCCTCTGTATTTATTAGTGCCTGCTGTTGGATTGGTGAAGTGATAGAGGGTCTCCCATTCACCGTCCACATCTTCCTGGCTTCCAAGTCAGTGTGTCCATGCCTCTTCCTCCTACATGATAGCGAGCGTTGACAGCGTCAAGTCTCTTCAGTAACTTCAAGTAGCTATTCACATGTACCTTATAAAGGCTGGAAAACCGCAAAGTCCCTGGAACAGGTCTGTCTACTTGAAATCCTATTTATCTACCAAGTCTAAGCTATAGTAACCAAGGTAACCCTTCTCCTGAAGCTAAGGACGCTAATCAAGCCAACAGTTTACCATCATCAGATGCCCCTGTATTGGATTGTACAGAGTTATCCTTCAAGTAAAGTCTTAATATACTTTCACTGCTATTGTGTGAAGACTTTTATGAAAAATTATATGTCCCTGTGTGTATGCTGAAGAAGACAAGGGCCCCAGCACCCTCGGACCCCACCGTGACAGAAGGTAAGCCGTAAGGTTGCACTACACCACCCAGCAACACAACCCCTCAGCATATCAAACAGCACAACACCAAAGGGACACTATCTATCTATCTATCTATCTATCTATCTCCTATCTATCTAGCTGATAAGTAGGGGAAGGCTTGAGATTTGTAAACAGAGGTAATTTACAAATCTATATAAGTTTCTGAAACCAGTTAATTTAAAAATTGCTGGAGTACCCCTTTCACTTACTTTAGCATACGGTGTATAGATACCTGCAATTGCAACTACATGATGGTGAAGGTACACCAAGGGGGTCAAATGTGTTGGGGGCGCTTGTTAAAATGGGGCAAGGGCTAAGCAGTAGAGGGTGGGAGGGAGAGCATTCACCATGGTACGAACTCTATAAAGGGACACAAGTTAGCACGGCCTTTGAGAGAGTGTGGGTTCTGCATGAGGAAGAAGGCGAGGGATCAGAGTGGATGTGGTGGGCCTTTGGCTTTAAGACCTACAAGGGTGACCCATCTTACCCCCGCTACAGCATGATCCATGCAGACCTGCAATGATTAATGGCTACGTGTCTCCTATTCTGGCCACAATTCCCTAGCAGCAATGGCAAAAGGGAGGTAAAAGACTCCAAGCGCTCTGACAGGGAAAGGGAGCTGAACTAATTGGAATTGGCACTATTGGGGCACAGGTGAAGCACAGTTTCTAGGTCAGTTTGGCAACAGGGCGAGTCTTGATAAAAGCGCCCCCCCCCCCCGCCTTACTCAGTTCAGCACTGGGGAAAGAAGGGGGGATTTCATCAAGATTGGGGCTACTAGGAAGAAGCAGTGTGTGTATTGCAGCATAGAGCGGTGCAGCGCCCCCTACTAAATAATTACTAAATACAAAAACATCATCCAGTGACTCACAGGAGGCGGCTTCTCTGCATGAATTGCGATGTTTTTGATATTCAAGGTTGTTCGCTTTTCCTTTGGTCTTCATCTGGCTCCGGCCATCATGAAGACTTCTACGGCCATGACTTGTCTCCACAGGATCTGCTAGACAGACATTTTAGGCTCCTCGCTCCAGCATTATCCTCATCTCTATACAAATTCTCCTGTAGTGTAGCCCCCTCTATGCAGCCTCTGTGTAGTATAGGCCTCTCTGTAGTGTAGCCCCCTCTATGCAGCCTCTGTGTAGTATAGGCCTCTCTGTGGTATTGCCCCCCTCTCTGGAGTGTAGGCTTCTCTATTGTATTGCCCCCCTGTGTGTAATACACTCCTCCCTCCTCTGTTTAGTAAAGACCCATGTGCAGTCTCCATCATAATGAGTACAAATGCTGGAAAAGCTGGGTGACCTCCATCATACTGAGTATAAGATGCTAGGAAAGCTGGGTGACCTCCATCATACTGACTACAAGATGCTGGAAAGCTGGGTGACCTCTATTATACAGATTACAAGATTCTGGAAAGCTGGGTGACTTCCACCACACTGACAAGAAGATGCTAAGAAAGCTGAGTGACCTCCATTATACTGACTACAAGATGCTAGGAAAGCTGAGTGACCTCCATTATAATGACTACAAGATGCTAGGAAAGCTGGGTGACCTCCATTATACTCACTACTATACAAGATACTGGGAAAGCTGGATGACCTCCATGACACTGATGACAGGACACTGGGAAAGCTGGGTGACCTCCATTATGCTGACTACAGGATACTGAGAAAGCTGGGTGACCTCCATTACACACTGACTACAGCAAGGATGTCACACTCAGGCCCATACTCAGGAGCCATACACACACACACACACACACATATATATATATATATATATTATATCTATATAATAAAAATTAAAGTCTGTCTACATTGGGTACCCGGGAAAGTTATTGCGAAGGTCCCGTCCCCGCCCGATGTACAGGAGAGGAGGGGGAGGGGGAAGAGTGCCCCATATAAATGAATGGGAAAATCTCCACACTGAGAACATGTACACAGTACATGTATACAGGACCTCCTACTCCATCTATACAGGTATACAGGGCAGTATTACCATCTGCTGCTGCCCTAAGCACTAAACCTGAAGACGCCCCATTTTCACTCACCAATTAGCATCAGGATAGGTAGGTAATAGCTCCAGACGTCACATTTAACACCGCCACACCTGACCAATACCGCCATACTGTGACTCGATAACACCGCTATACCAGACCAGACCAATACCGCCATACTGTGACTGGATAACACCACTATACCAGACCTGACCAATACCGACACACTGTGACTGAATAACACTGCCATACCAGACCTGACCAATACCGCCATACTGTGACTGGATAACACCGCTATACCAGACCTGACCAATACTGCCATACCCCCCCTCGAAAAGACACCAGACTTTCTGAACGGGAGGGTACTGCCCCTCTGCAAGGCGCTACCCTAGGTACCAGACCATGGGTGCCTAATGGTAAATATGACCCTGCAGGTATACAGGACACTACAGGTATACAGGACCCCAAAACTATACACTACAGGTGCACGGGACCTCCACCAACTATATACTTCAGGTATACAGGACCTCCACCAACTATATACTACAAGTATACAGCACCTTCACCAACTCTATACTACAGGTATACAGGACCCCAAACTTAACACTACAGGTATACAGGACCCCAAAACTATACACTACAGGTATACAGCAACTCCACCAACTCTATACTACAGGTATATAGGACCCCAAACTATACACTACAGGTATACAGGACCCCAAAACTATACACTACAGGTATACAGGACCTCCACCAACTCTATACTACAGGTATACAGCACCTTCACCAACTCTATACTACAGGTATACAGGACCCCAAACTTTACACTACAGGTATACCGGACCTCCACCAACTATATACTACAGGTATACAGGACCCCAAACTATACACTACAGGTTTACAGAAAAAACTATACACTACAGGTATACAGGACCTTCACCAACTCTATAATACAGGTATACAGGACCCCCAAACTTTAAACTACAGCTATACCGGACCTCCACCAACTATATACTACAGGTATACAGGACCCCAAACTATACACTATGGGTTTACAGAAACCCAAAACTATACACTACAGGTATACAGGACCTTCACCAACTATATAATACAGGTATAAGGCACCCCCCACCAACTCTATACTACAGGTATACAGGACCCCAAACTATACACTACCGGTATACAGGACTCCAAAACTATACACTACAGGTATACAGGAACTCCACCAACTATATACTACAGATATATAGGACCCCAAACTTTACACTACAGGTATACAGGACCTCCACCAACTCTATACTACAAGTATACAGCACCTTTACCAACTCTATACTACAGGTATACAGGACCCCCAAACTTTACACTACAGGTATACAGGACCCTCAAACTATACACTACAGGTATACAGGACCCCCAAACTATATACTACAGGTATACAAGACCTCCACCAACTATACACTACAGGTATCCAGGACCCTCAAATTATAAACTACAGGTATACAAAACCTCCACCAACTATACATTACAGGTATACAGCACCAACTATTTACTACAGGTATACAGGACCCGCGAACTATACAGTACAGGTATACAGGACCTTCACCAACTATACACTGCAGGTATACAGGACTTCCCAAACTATACAGTACAGGTATACAGCCCCCCCAACTATACACTACTGGTATACAGGACCTCCCTCAACTATACACTACAGGTATACAGCCTTCCCCCAACTACACACTACAGGTATACAGGACTTCCCAAATTATACAGTACAGGTATACAGCCCCCCAACTATACACTACTGGTATACAGGACCTCCCTCAACTATACACTATAGGTATACAGCCCCCCCACCCCCCAACTATGCACTGCAGATATGCGGGACCCCTAAAAACTATACACTGTAGGTATACAGAACCCCTCCAACTATGCACTACAGGTATACACTAATTCCACTGATGAAACAATACCTTTAGATTGGCCTCCTGGGCACCTTAGAACAAATCTAATTAACACACTGACACTTTATACCCGGGCAGCGCCGGGTACATTTTCTAATATATACAAGGTAGTTTGTACACTAAGGAAGGGGGGGGGGGTTGTTGGCGGGGTCCCAAGTTAGATGCACAGCCTGGGGCCCATGGTACATTTATTCCGACCCAACTGCAGCTAGATTTCAATAGGGCAGGGGATGGGGAGTTTGGCCATACCCTTAATTCGAAAGTCTGTTGCTCTGAAGCAGTGCAAGATGCAGTCTACAGGACTGTCCCTAATGCACTCAACCACCTTATTTACATATGAAGAAAAGGTTTTGTCAGTAATAGAGCAACAGCCCTTCAAAATAAAAGGTATCGCCACACTCCCTGTCCTCTGACCTATTAGACCTTAGCAATCTCCAGGTTGCCAAAGCAGATGGTACCTGAAAATAATGTTGGGCCTGGTGGTTTATTTACAGGCAAATTACCCAGTCTTAAAAAAATGTGTTCTGTCTTAAAAATATAGCTTATTTTAAATATAACAAAATATGTCATACCTACTTTACCGTCCAACACCGCCACTCAGGTCTGACACAGTTCTCCCTGCTCTGCTGATAGTTCTCTAAACATGCACCAGTCACTGGCTGTGTGTTAAGTAATATAGAGGAGAGATTCTAGTTCCCCTCCTAAAGGCCCTATTCCACCAACAGTTCTGACGACAGATTATCTGCCAAAGATTTGAAGCCAAAAGGCCCTATTCCACCAACAGATCTGACGACAGATTATCTACCAAAGACCTGAAGCCAAACCCAGGAGTGGATTTGAAAAGAGGAGAAATCCAGTCTTTCCTTTATGAGCTGATCTCTGATTATAGTCTGTTCCTGGGTTTGGCTTCAAATCTTTGGCAGATAATCTGTCGTCAGATCTGTTGGTGGAATAGGGCCTAAACCCAGGAGTGGATTTGAAAAGAGGAGAAATCCAGTCTTTCCCTTGAAAGTCTTTTGACCTGTTCTCTGATTATAGTCTGTTCCTGGGTTTGGCTTCAAATCTTTGGCAGATAATCTGTCGTCAGATCTGTTGGTGGAAAAGGGCCTTAAAGGGGTAGTCCACCAAAAAAATTTTTCTTTCAAATCAACTGGTGCCATAAAGTGCCAGAGATTTGTAATTCACTTCTATAAAAAAATCTCAAGTCTTCCAGTACTTATCAGCTTCTGTGTATCCAGCAGGAAGTGGTGTTTTCTTTCCTGTCTGACACAGTGCTCTCTGTTGCCTCCTCTGTCCATGTCAGGAACTGTCCAAAGCAGGAGCAAATCCCCATAGAAAACCTCTCCTGCTCTCCAGACTGGAAATAATACAACTTCCTGCTGGGCATACAGCAGCTGATAAGTACTGGAAGGCTTGAGATTTTTTAATAGAAGTAAATTACAAATCTCTGGCACTTCATGGCAGCAGTTGATTTGAAAGAAATTTTTTTTGGGTGAACTACCCCTTTAAGGGTATGTTCACGTGTATTCTGCCATCCACCTAAAGAATTGACAGGTCATGTATAAAATTTTTGTCACTGTTCTTGTTTGTTTTGTTTTTTCTTTGGCTGGTGCCAGCATTGCCCTTTAAATTTTCTCCTGGGACAAGCGGCGTAAAATGACGCTTTCTCCCAGAACAGCAGTAGACATTGGTGCATCAGAAGCATAAAATGATGCTTTCTCCCAGGACAGCAGTGGAGTGAAATTGGTGGTACATCAACTGTATACAAGTGGCATACAGCAAAGTCCATTGTGAAAATATAAGTGGTGTAACACTCTTGAAACTTTTGGTCGACAGCCAGTTGTGATACTGTACAATATTTTCTGCAACAGCCAGGTGTGACACTCTCGAAAATTTAGTGCGGCAGCTTGGTGTGACACTCTAGGAGAAAAAAAAATACAGTCAGCCCACACTTATGTCTCCATTCATTAGTAGCTAAAACTCCAGGAGAGCTTAAAACTTAAGTCACTTATGTACTCTGAAGATCTTTTTGAGGAATGGAAGGACAGTAAGCATTAAAGCTGTAACATTTAAACTCCAGGGGTTATTAGGACTGAAAGGAAAGTGAGCCAGGCAGAGGCAGCTTTTGACAAAGCAATAGGATAGAACTTCATGCCACTGGACTAAGGAGAGGAAACCTTTGTCCCAGACTATGATGATGATGTCGCAAATCCCAAGTAGAATCTGGGTCCACAGGCGTCATCAGCTTCATCAGGGGATTAAGATTAGTGTTGATCGAACTGTTCGAGAAAAGTTAGGTTCGAGTCGAACATCTCGATTTTCTCGAACTTACCCGACCAAACTTTTTACTGTTGGTTCGAGTTAGTGTTCGAGTTCAAGTTCAAGCGCCTTTTTGCCAGCCAAGCACTGCAGAGCACATAGAAGTGTCAGAAATAATTGCGGAGGTGTAGGGGTCTCATTGGCTGCTAAATTCACATGACCATCTTATATCTATCTATCTATCTATCTATCTATCTATCTATCTATCTATCTATCTACACTACCGTTCAAAAGTTTGGGGTCACCCAAACAATTTTGTGTTTTCCATGAAAAGTCACACTTCTTCACCACCATACGTTGTGAAATGAATAGAAAATAGAGTCAAGACATTGACAAGGTTAGAAATAATGATTTGTATTTGAAATAACATTGTTTTTACATCACACTTTGCTTTCGTCAAAGAATCCTCCTTTTGCAGCAATTACAGCATTGCTGTAAGCTGGAGAAATTGCACCCCACGCTTCTAGAAGCAGCTCCCACAAGTTGGATTGGTTGGATGGGCACTTCTGGTGTACCATACGGTCAAGCTGCTCCCACAACAGCTCAATGGGGTTCAGATCTGTTGACTGCGCTGGCCACTCCATTACCGATAAAATGCCAGCTGCTTGCTTCTGCTGTAAATAGTTCTTGCACAATTTGGAGGTGTGTTTAGGGTCATTGTCCTGTTGTAGGATGAAATTGGCTCCAATCAAGCACTGTCCACTGGGTATGGCATGGCGTTGCAAAATTGAGTGATAGCCTTCCTTATTCAGAATCCCTTTTACCCTGTACAAATCTCCCACCTTACCAGCACCAAAGCAACCCCAGACCATCACATTACCTCCACCATGCTTAACAGATGGCGTCAGGCATTCTTCCAGTATCTTCTCATTTGTTCTGCGTCTCACAAACGTTCTTCTTTGTGATCCAAATACCTCAAACTTGGATTCATCCATCCACAACACTTTTTTCCAGTCTTCCTCTGTCCAATGTCTGTGTTCTTTTGCCCATCTTAATCTTTTTCTTTTATTGGCCAATCTCAGATATGGCTTTTTCTTTGCCACTCTGCCCTGAAGCCCAAAATCCTGCAGCCGCCTCTTCACTGTAGATGTTGACACTGGTGTTTTGCGGGTACTATTTAATGAAGATGCCAGTTGGGGACCTGTAAGGCGTCTGTTTCTCAAACTAGAGACTCTAATGTGCTTGTCTTCTTGCTTAGTTGTGCAATGCGGCCTCCCACTTCTTTTTCTACTCTGGTTAGAGCCTGTTTGTGCTGTCCTCTGAAGGGAGTAGTACACACCGTTGTAGGAAATCTTCAATTTCTTAGCAATTTCTCGCATGGAATAGCCTTCATTTCTAAGAACAAGAATAGACTGTCGAGTTTCAGATGAAAGTTCTCTTTTTCTGGCCATTTTGAGCGTTTAATTGACCCCACAAATGTGATGCTCCAGAAACACAATCTGCTTAAAGGAAGGTCAGTTTTGTAGCTTCTGTAACGAGCTAGACTGTTTTCAGATGTGTGAACATGATTGCACAAGGGTTTTCTAATCATCAGTTAGCCTTCTGAGCCAATGAGCAAACACATTGTACCATTAGAACACTGGAGTGATAGTTGCTGGAAATGGGCCTCTATACACCTATGTAGATATTGCACCAAAAACCAGACATTTGCAGCTAGAATAGTCATTTACCACATTAGCAATGTATAGAGTGTATTTGTTTAAAGTGAGGACTAGTTTAAAGTTATGACGTGAATGAGAGCGCCGTGTTCCAAAGGCTGCCACTAACTGTGCACCCAGCTCCTCTCTATAATAATTCATTTTTTTCTCCCGTTGGGAAGGGTGAATAAATTCACACAGCTTGTTGCGATACCGTGGGTCCAGTAGTGTGGCCAGCCAGAACTCATCCCGTAGACGAATCATTTGCAAGCATGGGTTAGCCCGAAAGCATATCAACATGCGCTTAGCCATTTCCACCAGGGAGTGGGAAGGAGTCCCCGCCTCCGTCTCCACAGCATACTACCAATGGGTACTGCCTCCATCCTCCTCATCCTCCTCATAGCCCTGCATATCCTCCTCTGGCCCCCATCTGGTCTGCCAGGAAGGCTCATCTCCTTCTCCCTTACCCGTCTCCCCTAAGAGTTTCTGTACGTTCAGGTCCTCCTCCTCCTCAACTTCCTCTCCCTCCTCTTCCGCCAAGCCTTCCTCCAGCGACCCAGGCTATGACAGTGGCAAGACCTCTTCCCCCTCACCACTGAGTCGCATCAGCATCAGATTGAGTACATGAAGCATGGGTATGATGGCTCTCAGTCCTGAGTCTTGCCCACTGACGAGAAAGGTGGCCTCCTCAAAGGGTCGTAGCAAGCGGCAGGTGTCACGCATCAGCTCCAGGTTACACAGGGGAGTCGCAGTGTCCGCCTGCATCAAGAGGAAATCCGTCAAGGCCTTCCTCTGCTCATAGAGCCGGTCCAGCATGTGGAGGGTGGAGTTCCACCGTGTTGCTACATCGCAAATGAGACGATGGTTGGGAAGACCATTCCTCCGCTGCAGGTCGAGGAGGATGTGGTGAGAGCGACTTGAATGGCTGAAATGGTTACACAGCTTTCTAGCCATTGACAGCACAGTCTATAAATGGGATGAAGACTTTAGAAAGTGTGTAACTATTAGGTTTAAAACATGTGCCATACACGGGGTGTGCCTCATACCTCCTCAACGCAGCGCAGAGAGAATGTTGCTCCTATTGTCATTTACCACCGTCCCCACTTTAAGATGGCGTGGAGTCAGCCACGAGAGGTTTTCCGTCTTGAGCAGGCGGTGCAGCTCTTCCCCTGTGTTTCTCCTTTCACCCAGGCAGGCTAGATGCAGCACAGCGTGACACCTCCGTGCTACACCCAAGTAGTACAAGGGAGGAACACTGGCGGTTGAGGAGGTTTTGGACCTACTGGAGGAGGTGAAGGAGGACCGCAACACAGGAACCAGGGTGGTGTAATCGCCCTTCCCTGGCCAAGTTGCTGGGGGTCCGCCGGCCATGTTACATTTACTCACTGAGCAGTAATGGACATATACTGCCCTTGCCCGTAATTACAGCTCCAGATGTCTGTGGTTAAATGTACATGTCTGCTCACTGAATGGCTCAGCAAGTCAGCAACCTTTTCGCGAACATAGCTATACATGGCCGGGATAGCTGTGTTGGAAAAGTAGTGCCCAGTCGACAACTTTAAATGGCAGAGCCTGGAGCACCAGCAACTTCACCAGGTGGGTTTGCTGGGTGCATATGTCTGCCTCCGGTATAGGGACTCCATGATGCCAGGCTGCCTACTGCTAGCAACACAGGGGCCACCAGCCGAAGAAGGGAGTGAAGCCACACTCCCTTCCACAGAGGAGGTCTGACTCTGTGAAAGGCCCCCCTGACTACTGCTACTTCCTTATGCTGTTGACCGTGGGTCTGCCTGGGCCTGCTGTGACCCACTATCACCCTTTTTCTCTCAGGTGGAAAGGTGGTGGCGCTTCATATGGGCAGCCATGGCGCTGGTGCCAGGATGGCAACTCTTGCCTCATTTAATGCGCCTGACGCACATGCGACAGATGACCACATAGGTATCCTCCGGGCACTTTTTAAAAAACTGCCACACAGGCGAGGTGTAGAGTCTAGTACCGACAGGCTGCAAGGATGAGCGGGCCGATACTAGGACCAGCAGTAGAGGAGGTTTCCCCAGTGGTCATCTGCTTGTCCTGGCTACGCTTCCGACTTGTTAGTTGACTACTGCTGCCTGTCTGCTTTTTAGTTGTGGCGGGCCTGCTGGCGGACGGATTCCCGGTTGACCAATCCGTCGAATAAGCCAAATCCTGCCGTGGATCCCATGTAACATCCGATGTAGCATCATCCTGTTCCAGAATGATGCTATCATCCTCATCAGGCTCCTGACCAGCCCTCTCTCGTCTACTGCCTACTGCTCTCCTGCCAGGCCTAACATGGGCCTGCTCTGATATTGCCTCCGACACAGCTATGCCCTGCACTTGATTGTCCCCTGTCTCTTCCCCCACGTGCTCATCATCATCAAATAGCAGTTCGCTGCTCATAGACGCCAACAGTTCCCTTGCAGGCGGCGGGTCAAAAGTAAGCGGGATGTTGCTGAGGATGTAAGATGGAGGACGTGGGGGAATTGCTGCGTGCCCGTGCCAAGTCAGGGTCGTGTCCAAGGTACCCACAGATACCTGGCTGGCTGTCTCACTACTCATCCTTGTGGACGTCAAAGTGTGAGCCAGCCACTTCAGGACTGTGGAATTAGACGTGTGGACACGACCCTGGTGTGACAAAGGAAGCTCAGGCCTGCCACTGGACCCTCTTTCTGCGCTACTTCCTCTTCTGCCCCTTGAGCCAGACTCTCTGCCCTGCCCTCTGCCTGAAACACTTTGTGAGGTTTCCTGCTGCCGCTGTGCCATGACTTTATATTCAAATTCTGATTGCTACACTTGGTAGATGGGAACAGTATTTTCTGTAATATATAGGACTTGTAATATATAGGACAAGTATAGAAATTGTCTATATATATAGCACTTTTTTAAAGACTTTTATGATATACACCGGCACCAGGTATTTTTGTCTCTCAGGATAAGATGGATGTGATATACACACTATCAGAAGGGTCCAAGTATAGAAATTGTCCATATATATATATATATATATATATATATATATATATATATATATAGCACTTTTTTAAAGAGATAATGCTATACACCTGCACCAGGTATTTTTGTCTCTCAGGATAAGACGGATGTGCTATACACACCATCAGAAGGGTCCAAGTATAGAAATTGTCTCTCTCTCTCTCTCTCTCTCTCTCTCTCTCTCTATATATATATATATATATATATATATATATATATAGCACTTTTTTAAAGATATAATGCTATACACCTGCACCAGGTATTTTTGTCTCTCAGGATAAGACGGATGTGATATACACACTATCAGAAGGGTCCAAGTATAGAAATTGTCTATATATATATACATATATATATATATACATATATATATATTGTAAGAGAGGCATGGTTTGGGAGCACAGATATCTGCCACTGAAGTGGTTAAACTGTGTCTGGTAAGCCCTGGGTGTGTCTCTGGTACTCAAGGGGTTAACCCAGACGCAGGTAAAGCAGGATTGATAGCTTGGTTGTCTGTGTTGGCCATAGCTAACATAGACAGATTGTAAAAATACGTACTGAGACCTGCTTTTTCTGGAGTGAGTGAGGCTGAGTCGAACCTCGAACCAAACACCACTACTGTTCAAGGCTTATGTAAGCCCCGGCCATTAGACACAGCGCTGCCTGATTAAAAGTTGTTTTTATCACTATAACTGCATCACCTACCGAACGGACCCCAGGATTAAAAGCAGCTATCCGAAGGTACAAGTGGTTTGGGGGGGGGGGGGGGGCAGATTGTGGGTACGGAGTCGCTTTAAAATGAAATATCTGCCAAAAAAAAAGAACATTTTAGATTTCTGCGAAATACCTAAAGGGTTAATAAACTTATGAAATTCTACTTTGAATACTTTGAGGGGTGCAATTTTTTCAGTGGAGAGATTTATGGGGGTAACTAACATACTGGCCCCACAAATCCACTTTGAAACTGGATTGGTCCCTAATAAAATCAGAATTTGAAATTTTCCTGAAAATTTGACAAATCGCTGCAAAATTTCAAAGCCCTCTAACATATTAAAAAGTAAACGAACATTTACCAAAGGACGTCACCATAAAATAGACATGTTGTATATGTTGAAGTAATAATTAGTTTATGTGACATGACTATTTTTTTTAGAACAAGAGAATTTTGAATATAAAGAAACATACATTTTTCAAATTTTCGCGCAAATGTGTTTTTAAAAAAAACCATCAACCAAATCATATACCACAAACATAAAGAGGAATATGTCACCAAAAAACAACCTCAGAATCCCCATGATAATTAAAAGAATCGCAGAGTGATTACTACATAAAGAGAGACAGGTCAGATTTGAAAAATAGGCCCCGGGCATTAAGGCCAAAACAGGCTGAAGAGGCAACGGGTTAAGGACTGAAACATCAGCCAGTAGTCAGGCACATGCCTCTGTTTAAAAAAAAAAAGTCCTCATTTAATTTTTTTTTTTAATATCAAGTAATGTTCACCCTTTACACCCCCCAATAATATGATAATCCCTGGGGAAATACACAATCGATATGCATGCATTTAACCCTTAGAGGACCGGGCCAATTTCAATTTTTGCGTTTTCGTTTTTCCCTTCTTGGGCTTAAAAGGCCATAGCACTTGCATTTTTTCACCTAGAAACCCATATGAGCCCTTATTTTTTGCGCCACTAATTGTACTTTGCAAAGACAGGCTAAATTTTTTCATAAAGTACACTGCGAAACTGCGAAAGTGTGGTGTAATAGAAAAAAAACAAAACGCATTTCTTTTATTTATTTATTTTTTTCATTTTTACGCCGTTCACCCTGGGGTAAAACTGACTTGTTTTTTATGTTCCTCAAGTTGTTACGATTACAACGATATGTAACACGTATAACTTTCATTGTATCTGATGGCCGGTAAAATTTTTTAACCATTGTTAACAAATATATGTTCCTTAAATTTGCTCTATTCCCAGGCTTATAACGCTTTTATCCTTTGGTCTATGGGGCTGTGTGAGGTGTCATTTTTTGCGCCATGAAGTGTTCTTTCTATCGGTACCTTGATCGCTTTTTATAAAAATTTTACTGGATTTGATGCGACCAAAAATGCGCAATTTTGCACTTTGGGATTTTTTTGCGCTTACGTCATTTACCGTGCGAGATCAGGAATGGGATTTATTAAAAGTTTGGGCGATTACGTACGCGGCGATACCAAACATGTTTATTTATTTATTTATTTTTATTTATAACATGGGAAAAGGGGGATGATTCAAACTTTTATTAGGGGAGGGAGTTTTTTATTAAAAACAACACTTTTATTTTTACTTTTACACTCATACTAGAAGCCCCCCTGGGGTACTTCTAGTATAAGTACACTGATCTCTCATACAGATCTATGCTGCATATATATGCAGCATAGATCGATGAGATAGGCACATTGATTGCTTCCGGCAGCTACAACGTCCCGGAGGAGCGATCCTCTCCACTAGACACCAGGGAACGGTTGCATCAAGTAATCGGATGCAGCTGTCAACTTTGACAGCTGCATCCGATTACTGTATTAGTGGGCACGGTGATCGGACCGTGCCCGCTAATAGCCGCAGTCCGGGGCTACGAGCGGCACCCGAGACAGCGGCGGTTAAGAGCGTGGCCGCCGCGCGGCCCCGCTCTGAAGACATGGAGACGGCCCTGGACGTACGGGTCCCAGGGGGCTTCTAGTATATGTATAAAAAAAATAAAATAAAGTGTTGTTATCAATAAAAAGTCCCCTCCCCTAATAAAAGTCTGAATCACCCCCCTTTTCCCAGGTTATAAATAAAAATAAATTAATAAACATGTTTGCTATCGCCGCGTGCGTAATCGCCCAAGTTATTAATTAATCACATTCCTGATCTCGCACGGTAAACGGTGTAAGCGCAAAAAAATCCCAAAGTGCAAAATTGCGCATTTTTGGTTGCATCAAATCCAGAAAAAATGTAATAAAAAGCGATCAAAAAGTCGTATATGCGCAATCAAGGTACCGATAGAAAGAACACATAATGGCACAAAAAAATGACACCTCATACAGCCCCATAGACCAAAGGATAAAAGCGTTATAAGCCTGGGAATTGAGCGATTTTAAGGAATGTATATTTGTTAACAATGGTTTGAATTTTTTACCGGCCATCAGATACAAGAAAAGTTATACATGTTACATATCATTTTAATCGTAACGACTTGAGGAACATGCATAACAAGTCAGTATTACCCCAGGGTGAATGGCGTAAAAACACAATCCCCCCAAATAAAAGAAATGCATTGTTTTTCCAATTTCACCACACTTTGAATTTTTTTCTGGTTTCGCAGTGTAATTTATGCAAAAATTCAGCCTGTCATTGCAAAGTACAATTAGTGACGCAAAAAGTAAGGGCTCATGTGGGTTTCTAGGTGGAAAAATGCAAGTGCTATGGCCTTTTAAACACAAGGAGGGAAAAACGAAAATGCAAAAATCGAAATTGGCTCTGTCCTTAAGGGGTTAAGGCTATGGGAAGGGCTCTTGATAGGGTATATATCATGGAGCATGATGTTATCTAACAAATTTGTAAAGCTACTACCAGCAGCAATCTGTTCATGAAATGCAAGTTACTTTGCCTTACTCAGTGTGCATTCACACGTGAATGGTTCCTTTTGGTTTATGCTGCTTTAACCCCTGCAGTAAATAAGCAGCTTTTTCAACCACTATCAGCATTCTGGGCCTTTTAGTTCTCTCCTGTATACAGTTTCTGATATGTGTATATAAAAGCAAATTGTTGTGCCTAGTAGTTCCCCTGTATATGTATCTGAGACAACACAGGAGATGGGGCTAAGGACACGTCCTGCCCTTGCCTCGGAATAATGGTGGCACTACTCTGGGATTATACTAATGACTGCTGTCTCCAGGATAGGCTACTAGTTTCCATTAAGCTTGAACTTTGCAGAATGCATTCAACAATACCAACCTGGCTGGTATTCATCTGCCCCTTCCAGTGCAACCTTCCTCCAATCTGGTTGGGATCACCTCTCCCACAAGCCCATATTCCACTTGGACAACCCTGTGTGCCACCTCAGCCACTAATACTGTCCATTCTTTGAAGAGGGACAGACATTTTAGCACATTTGGACTTTTTAAATATATTTTAGAGGGAGCAAAATATTTTTTTTTTAATAAGGGAATTATGTCACTATTGGTGCCTCACTAGATGGGAGATGCCATGGATGTAATCTAATTGCGGGTGGTTTGCTGTAAAAAGGAAGGGATTGAATACTTTATTTTACAGGGATTGGAAAGAGTTTGAAGTATGTTTTACAGTAAAGTACAGATTTACAAGATCAGACTATCCAGTATTCTGACTCTCCACTAAACAAGTACTCCATTAAGCAGAAAACTGGTTTAATTTCACCCACAGGACCCACACTGGGTTAACTGGACACTGTGTTAACTTCACCCACAGCACCCACACTGGGATAACTGGATAATGGTTTAATTTCAACCGCAGTGGGTTAACTGGACACTGGGTTAACAATCCACAGCATCCACATTTGGATAACTGGACACTGGCTTAACACTTGGTTAACATCACCCACAGTAGGTTAAGTGGACACTAGGTTAATTTCACCCACAGGGTTAACTGGACACTGGCCCAAAACTGGGTTATCTTCACCCACAGGACCCACATTTGGTTAACTGGACAATGGTTTAACACTGTGCTAACTTCACCCACAGCACCCACACTGGTTTAACTAGACACTGGGTTAACTTCACCCACAGCACCCACACTCGGTTTAGTGGACACTGGCTTAATATTGCCTGCTGCAGTTCCTCTCTCCATAACACATACAGCCAGCTGCCCACCTTTAGGAATTGCCATACTATATATAGAGTGTGAGGGGTGCGTGCTGACATCACAGGGAAACATGCACATGATTGGACAGCTGCAAGGTATTATGGATAATTCCTTGCACCCGCCCTGTGACTGTGTACTGTAATTAAAGGAGAAGTCCGGCGAAAATTGTAATTGTAAGTATTGTAATTCCCCCCAAAAGTTATACATATTACCAATATACACCTATTATCGGAAACACATAAAGTGTTTTTTTTTTTTTCCTGCACTTACTACTGCATCAAGGCTTCACTTTCTGGATAAAATGGCGATGTCACGTCCCGACTCCCAGAGCTGTGCGGGCTGTAGCTGCTGGAGAGGATGATGGCAGAGGGATGCTCAGTGTCCCTTCAGTGCCCTGTGTCCCTCAGTGTCGCCCTGCCATCATCCTCTCCAGCAGCCACAGCTCCCGCACAGCTCTGGGATTCGGGTCGTGACATCACCATTTTATCTAGGAAGTGAAGCTTTAAGGCTGTAGTAAGTGCAGGGAAAAAGGGCTTTATAAGCATATCCCGTAATAACTGTATATTTGTGATTTGTATAATTTTGGGGGGGGGGGGGCAAATACAATACTTTAATAAAAATTGTTGCCGGACTTCTCCTTTAAATATGTGCCGCTGCCATGTTAAGCAAATGCTTCTCTCATCCCTAGTTTAGAACTTTTCTGCTGTGAATTTGTATTGTACAGTATGATATAGATTATGTTAGTGATACCTACAGTAGGAACAAAGCAAATAGCTTCATTCCTATCTGCATTCTGCTTTAAAGTCTGCTCCATGTGCCGCTTCACAGAGTCCTGGGAGAAGTTTTCCAGGAATGGATCCAGCTTTTCCTGGGGAGAAACAGCGCTGAGCGGAGCAGACTTCAAAGCCCACAGCCTGATGACCAGAATGCAGATAGGAACAAAGCGATTTTCTTTGTTCCTACTGTAGATTCACTCATCTCCAACTAATTCTACGATCAGTTAATTATTATTAACAGAAGTAGCACTGTAAATTTTTGCATTATTATATAAACAAATGTTTGTTTATATAATAAAAATGATAAATATAAATTCGTTTTTTACTATCAACTCTGCAAGCAATTAAAGAAGAAAAAAAACTAAACTATTCATGGATTTGTGAAAAAAAAAAGATACAAACTAAAACACTTCTTGATATACAGACAATTTTGCCCTGGGATCTGATATTTTACAATGGATGTCTATGCAGGCCAATTGCTTTTTATTCAAAGGGAAATTCCACGCTGTTATGCTATTTTAATTCTATCATTAACCCTTAGCATTCTGAATGGGATATTAAACCAAAGTGTCTCAGGAGCATCCAACAGCATATAAAGAGACCACAATTTTGATCACATTATAGCTTTATATGGGGGTAATGGAGCAAGACAATGCCCAAATGTCAAATTAAACTGCACAGCTCTGTAATCACTCAGACTGACATGGCATAAAAGGATAATTAGTAGTTCATTACATGGAACCTTGTTTGTTCAGCTAAATTGATTTCTCAGCTGCCCATGTTTTCTGTTTACTTAGTAAGTGAACTGTGCACATTTATATTCGAGAGCTAGGAAATCCCTACCCTTGGACTCTTTTTTTTGATCAGTAGCGGTGTGTGTGTTTTTAAATGTAGGTAGAGGTGGTTGAACCTGAGAAATTGCATACAGGTGTACAGTAACAATCAGCAGTGCAGATTGATCTCTGATACAAACAAGCTGTGGTTAGGGATCTGCGTGACTGCATGGAGAGAACCCAGCTCACCCATCTGCTTTGTAGGTGGAAATTCTTTTGTTATTTGTTTGCTTTTCAACTTACAGTGAACTTCCCTCTCAGAAAAGGCTGTAATCCCTCACCACTCAAAACGGAAATTCTGCTAGTTTAAACAGAACGGGCAACAAAGTCTTCTTAAAACCTCAGTTTTGCACATTAATGCCAGTATAAAGGGGATGGTTCTTGTTTTAAATATTCTTTTTTCAGTTGGCTTGAGAGAAACTATAAACACCTGACTTCAAAGGTTGGAGAACTTGCTACCTCATAAAAATGTAAATATTAGTTTCTCAGACGCAAAGTCCATAGGTAAAGTGTAAGTGGATACATCAAGTTGGTCATAATAGGAGATGCTTGCTTCCTCATGTTGCCTTATCAATGCAGGAGACTGAATTAGTTTTAGGTCTCATACTTGAGTGTATGCAGCCTATAGTACTGTATAGGCAACTTCTGAACTAGAGATGAGCCGAAGCAATCATCAAGCAAAGTGAATCGCTTCATTTGATAGGAGCTCTGCTTATCACACCGCCGGGCTTTCTGCACTGCTCCGCTTTCTGCCACTCCTCCCAGGACAGGGAAAAAAGCTGGATTCAATCTTGGGAAACATCTCCTAGTTTCCCAGGATTGGATCAAGCTTTTCCCTGGCACCTGGAGTGGTGCAGCAGGGAGCGTAGCAGTGCGGGAAGCCTGGCGGCTTGATAAGTGGAGCGCTGATCAGACGAAACGATTCGCTTCGCTTGATGAACGCTTCGGCTCATCTCTATTCTGAACCTCCAAATTTTGGTATGCTACAACACACAGTGTATTGAGAACATTGTGGCAAATATAGACTGTAAATCAATTTTGTACAGTGTCAGCAGTTTACCCAACATGAATTACAGCTGACAAACTCTCTTAAAGGGTGGGTTCACACATAGCGAATTGCAGCGGATTTAATGTTGCAATTTCCGCAGGGAAGATCCTAATAATTGCGTCAACAGTTGTTTAAAAAATATCAATCAAGAAAAAAAATATGTTTGGTATCGCTGCATTTGTAGCGATTGTCCAAATTGTTATTTATCACACGTTGATTGGCATTAGCGTTAAATTATACAGAATGCGAGAATTGCCTATACTGATAAAAAGCTACAGATTTTCAATCCTCTGCGAGAATGCAGAAGCCATAGGGAATAACTGTACTGCATACCGCAGCAGATTTTTTATGTGGAACTTGCAGCATGAAATCCGCTGTGGACGCAATACGTGTGAATACACCCTTATACAGTGGTGCCTTGGATAATGAGCATAATTCGTTCTTGTAATCCAAATCCACTCTCAAACCAAAGCAAAACTTCCCATAAGAAATCACTGAAATGCAGACAATTGGTTCCACACCCCAAAAATAATGATTTTTTATTCTGAAAAACATGTAGAACAGATGAAGCAAACAATGAGAAACAGCTGAATATGTGATATTATAGGTTACAGTAGAGTATAACAATCAGCATGTGGATTATATTGGATACACAACAAAAACTATGGGCATAAAGTCTGAATAATATCAAAAGTTATTTACCATGATGCATAACATAACATGATTAAAAATCAAATATTACATAAAAAATTGTATATATACTTTTAAAATAACCACACAATAATAAAATTACATGTAAAAAATGACCCACATGAATGATTTACCAGATTGCGAGTGTTAGAAAGTGTCTACTACAGTGTCAGGGATATGTAAACATAGCCACCATATTAGTAAAAGGACTATATAATTATCTACAGACAATAAAAAATCTCCATAGTATTTACCACTCACCCATATTCACTATGTGGGTCACGACTGTCCCTACGATCGTTTCGCCAACCCCGGCTTCCTCAGGTGTTCCCTCTCTTAATCGAAGTTACTCTTAAATCAAGCAGTTTTTGTACCCAATGTATTTTTTTGTGCAACTTAACAAGGCAAGCTAGCTAGATTTTTCTATAGTTTACACCTCATTTGCCATTTCTCAATTTTTGTGCTAGGAGGTTTGTGGTTTCAGAATAGCTACCTCTTTAGGCTAATTTATATATAGGCTATAATTTTTTTTCAAAAAAATTGTGAAGCACTACTCTACTGTTACCATAGCTTAGTTTTTTTTTAACCAAGCCATTTTGTGCAAAAATTGCACAAAAAATTTGGCACTTGCGCCTAATGATTATTCTTGTGCAACAACAGTAAAGTTTTGCACACCCCATAAAAATTATCACAAACATCATAAATGAAACATTCCCCCTATATTGCTCCTCCCACCAAGCTACATACAATTTTGCTAATAAGGGGGAGAGACTAGCTCCCATGGTAGCGCTTTTAACTTGCAGCCCTGTGTCGAATTGGCGTGGCCTAGAGTATCTATGCCCTAGGTTTGCACCGCCTTCATTCCTCTTCCCCACCCTCTTCACCATTAGGAATGCCCCTAGAACAATTTCTCCTATTCATCACCTGTGTAAACACTGCACATTACCTGGATCCTTAAAGCGTAACTATAAAATATTTTGACCATTCAGTTTTAGTTAGCTTAGGTCATGATAAGAATTTTTGCAATATACACTAATGAGCTAAAATGAAGTTTTTTAAATACATGAAGCTGAATGTCAGCTCTCTGTCTGCTTATTTCTGCAATCCTGCTGGACACGCCCCTCTCTGGAAATCCGTCCAGAGTGTACGGAGTCTGACAGAAGCATCAGATAACAGCCCTGACACACACATAAACAAAACTTCCTCCCCCACCTCCTAGCAGCACGTTCTCCCCCCTCCCCTCACAGAGGTCACTAAGCAGAGCTGAGGGTGTTGTGTGAGGAGCAGCGCAGGGGAAGAGCTGCATAGCGGGACAAGTACCCAGTGCTTCACCCAGAGGGGACATGCCAGCCATGACTCCAATGTACTGCATGAGGTAGAGTGGGTGAGTCACTGAGGGGAGGACTACAAGTCTCAGCACAACACAGCTGTAATCCTTCCATAGTACATATAACATTTAATATCAGATGTCTGCAGCAGGTGCCCCCACTTCCATGGCTGACAACCTACAGTGTAGGAAAGCAGATGACTGTATCTAATCCCACTGTGTGTGATACCATCTGCTGGGACTCTGTATTTAATCCCACTGTGATACCATCTGCTGCGGCTCTGTATCTAATCTTACTGTGTCACACTGTACGCTGGGGCTCTATCTGATCCCACTGTGTGTGATACCATCTGCTAAGATGCTGGTCAGTGAATGGAGGGACCCAGCCAGGGAGATGAGGGAAAGCACAGTTTAGGGCTCTTTTTACAGGGTAACACAAGGGCTTTTTATTTGAGGAATTTAATTTTTTGGCTACTTAAATTACTGGCTAGTTAAATTTGGCTTACTTAAAAATAGTTACGCTTTAAGGCACCTGTGCAGTGTTCAGGTGATGAATAGGAAAAATCCTGCCCGGGGGCTTTCCTGGTGATGAGGACGGCGGGGAGGAGGGATGGAAGGGTGTTGCAATCCTAGGGCATACACACTCTAGTCCACACTAATTTGACACAGGACAGCATGTTTAAACGTTGTTTTTTATGACAATAACTGCATCACCTGCTGAACGGACCCCAGGACAGAACTTGGATTAAAAGCAGCTATGTGAAAGTTCAAGTGGTTTGGGGGTGTCAGATTTTGGGTACAGAGTCGCTTTAAGTTCAGATCCATCTGACTATTACTTGAATATTTAAAAAACTATAAACCTGTCAGGAATGTGCAGTAAGTCTGATGTGAACTGGGCCTGTTTTTACTTTTTCTCTGACACCCCCCCCCCCTTTTCTTTCAACCACCTGGCAATGCAGGAGTTACACTGCTCACTGCTAGCCTGGATCGCTGCAGCTGAGCAGTGTTTTTGATTGACAGATGCCTCTACCTGTCCGGAACCTTGAGGATCAGAGCGTTGGCCCAATGGGGATCCGGACTGGACTCTTGAACCTCTTAAATGAAAGCAGAGCCAGTTATTCCCTGCTGGCAATTAAGGTTCATACCTTGATCCCAGCTCCCCGTCTATTCCTGTGATCTCCATTCCTAATTCCTCTGTTTGCTTGGCTTGCTACCTGACCTCCCACTAGACCTTTTTGACCATCAGTTTGATCCCTGATTTTGTACTGCGTTGTCCATTTGGTTCTGACTTGGCTTGTTGACTCTCCTTTGTTGTGTTTGTCTGTCTTGTTCAGTGTTACACTTAAGTGAAAGGCACGTTTTCGTGGTTGTCCGCGGCTGGGTGGGTTCAGCCTTAGGGTCCACTGTCTCGTCTTGTCTCTACCTCTCCGTCCTGACAGAACCACAGAATGGAAGGTCATATCAAGAAGATGTACAAAGTTGTGTAAACAAGTAATGACCTGTAGGATTTCCTTAAGGACTGGCTAAAGACTTTGAAGTATAAAAATCTGTATAATATGCATAAAATAACATGTAACGTGATGACACACACACACACACACACACACACACACACACACCACTTTCTACAAACCTTTCCCTACCATTTGAACATTTGACATATACAGAAAATACATGCTTCCATGAATCATTATTATTGTTATTATTATTTCCCCCCCCCCCCTATTACTACACAGGCAGGTTTGAAAAATTCTTTATAAACTATTAAATTGATTTTTCAATGCTGGTGAGATAATCCTGAATGAGAAGTAACTGCTTGGTTTGTTTGCCACAATATTCAAAAATCTGAATAAATTAGTCAGTGTGTGTTTCTTTTCCTACCTAGCAAAGTTCAATAGGGTTATCCATGCTGGCAATTTGCCCAGTGAAATATCAAAAGCCTCCTCAGATACAAAATTAACAATAGGCTGAATAAATATATATTTTTTTTCATCCTAAGCATGATGGTTTTGGATATAGCCCAAGGATTAACTCTTTATGTTGCATTCTAATTTCACAGTATGTCACCTCTGAGACTTTTCATCATTAATCATTGACATGATTGGAGGCCTCAGACAAGCCTAGAGGCTTTCCCAGGATCTCCTGCTGTTAGGCAGGTGATAGATTCAGGGCCAAGGGCTCCTGAAATGGAGCCCAGGTAAAGGATAGCTGTAGGTCATTCTCATAACAAATTTAAAGAAAACTAATGCAACTCCCCCCCCCCAATAAAATTTTAAAACTCTTCTCCTGCCTCAGGGTTCCTTAGCTCAATACATTGGTGACGTTTTATAAACTTTACACGACAGAGCTATAATGTGTGTTTCCGATGGAAGTGCAGAGTGGAGACACTTTTTACTGTTGTTAAACTTCTCAGTTCCAAGTTCGTTCTAGCTGTTTGATAAAATAAAAAGAAAGGTTAAAACAGACAACAAGCTAGTTCTGTATGAAGGTTTGTGAGCGCTGTTGTGTGCACATTTTTAAATCTCTCAGCAGGAATACTGAAGTTTTCCAAATCATCACCTAGCAACAAAACCTCAGCATAACATTAGGGAAGTCTCTGTACTGTGGCCATGCCTGGAAGTAATGGTTTGCTGGCGGCTGATCTCTGGAGTGGATGCTTCACAAAGTTTAACCACTGCTGGGAACTGCTGTCTGTTTATGACCTTTAGGCAGACCCTTCTTCAATGTTTTAATGTTATACAATATGCTGTATTATGTTGTACATATCAAAACTAGATGTAGATGTTGAAATGGTATACTTGGCTACGTGAACCAACACATGTATGTAAAACTGAGCACACACTTAATGATACACTGCTCAAAAAATGAAAAGAACACCTAATCACCATAAATTGTGGTGAGCTCCCGAATGATGTTGTAGCGGTGGGACGGCAGGTCACTTGCTAGATGGAAGTGCGACGCCACTACTGTGGTGGATGGCCGAGATACAGCCGGACCTTTGGGTTTATCACGTGACTCCAGTGCCTGGTGGGAACACAGACGTGTTGGCATACCTGCTTTGAGGCTATGTTCACACTGCGTACGAATACGTAAGCAGGTCTTACGCTGCCGTACATGTGCGGCTGAAACTACGAAAAATCGACATGCGCCGGATGCGTATGCACCGCAAACATACGCCCGTAGTACAATTATGCTTCCCTAGCTTGTTTCGAAGCGATCTGAGGCAGGTCATTTACTTGGAAATCTTCGCCCAGCCCCGTAAACCACACAGAACCTTTTGGATCGAAAAATCAAGTTCAATTTGGCTGGAATAAGTACTTCGTACGGGACCACATGTAAATCCACGGCCGTGAGTTTCAACATTTCCGTCCTCAAACCAGGGGCGTAGCTAGGATTCATGGGGCCCCATAGCAAAAAACTGTACAGGGGCCCATGAATCCTGTACGCTCCCCTACCCCCCCCCCCCCAAACACAGACAATGACGCACATATACACACAAAGAGGCACCATTAACATATATACAGATACGCCACTAACATACTCACATATATACGCTGTAATGTAATTACACTAGTGCAGATGTATACACCATGAGTAGACTGTACACAGGGAAATCATCTCAGTGTAATAAGAAATACTCGACCAGAAATAAAAGAAAATGCAGCAGATATTAGTGGTGGGTTCTTTTATTAGAGCCCAGCATTAATAGAAGCTGCTGCAGAACATCTTTGGGAGCAAACCTGTCAATCACTTGAGACA
Organism: Dendropsophus ebraccatus; assembly: GCF_027789765.1. Lineage (NCBI taxonomy): Eukaryota > Metazoa > Chordata > Amphibia > Anura > Hylidae > Dendropsophus > Dendropsophus ebraccatus. The sequence goes on from NC_091459.1 coordinate 68,434,358, forward strand.
CAACTGACATACACAAACACACACATATACACCAGTGCTACAGACATTGCTGACATATACACACACACATATATAGCCACAGATACATACACATACTGACATACAAATATATACACAGAAACATATACACACACTGACATATACATATACCCACAGATACATATATACACTCACTGACACACATACACAGCACTTACAGCTCCCAGGCTTCCCCCCTTCTCCTCCTGTAGTCCGCTGATCTTCGCATAGAAGTATTGAGGACCTTTGGGTCATGTGACCATAAGGTCCTTCATCCCTCTCCTGTGCCGTGCAGGACCTGGCAGGTCCTGCTCCTCTGTTCAGCCCGCTCACCCGGCACTACAGTGGGGGGGCTGAACAGTGCAGTGGCGGGTCCCTCTTCCTCTCTGGACCCCTGGGGGTACAATGGTCCTATGTCAGTACCTACCATAAAGGCAGGGCAGGCTTCCTCTGGCCCCCTTCCTGCAGGGGCCCCATAGCAGTCGCCTTCCCTGCCTTCATGGTAGCTATGCCAATGCCTCAAACAATGGTCTTGTTCATTTTTCACGGCACCATATACGATCCGGCCGTAAGCTCATACGTAGTGTGCACTGTGCGGGCGTATATCGTATACTTTCAAGCGAACGCATCAACCTCAAAACTACGTGCGTATATTCGTGGTTCGCACTACGGACAGATTCATACGCAGTGGGAACATAGCCTTAGAGTGTAAGGCCGGTTGTACCCTTTTCCCCTGTGGTCGGTGTCCTGTAGGGTTGCTGCTAGTGTAGTCACAGGTGGCCAGAGTGGGGGATAATGACCCTCCCGAGTAAGGGTATATTCACACGGGCGGGCTCGCAGCGAGATTCTCGCTGCGAGCCCGGCATGTCCTGGCAGTTCCCATAAACTACATACTTGCTGCGGTCTAAACGACCGCAGCGAGTATATAATTATACCGCGCTTAACCCCTTCTACTCCCGCCGGCTCCCCCGCTGTAAGCAGCATACATTACCTGTCCTCGCTGCACGGGTCCGGCGTCCTGCTCTCCCGTCCGGCCAATTAGTGTGTTGCCCAGCCGCAGCCACTGATTGGCCGGGCGGGAGAGCAGGATGCCGGACCCGTGCAGCAAGGACAGGTAATGTATGCTGCTTACAGCGGGGGAGCCGGCGGGAGTAGAAGGGGTTAAGCGCAGTATAATTACATACTCGCTGCGGTCGTTTAGACCGCAGCAAGTATGTAGTTTATGGGAACTGCCAGGACCTGCCGGGCTCGCAGCGAGAATCTCGCTGCGAGCCCGCCTGTGTGAATATACCCTAATAGTAGGACCCGCCACCCACATGGATGAATGTGAGAATCTGCAGAGCCCTGTGTGAAGAGAGGAACAGCACATGGCGTCCACAGCAGCTGGAGGACACTGTCACTTTATGGCCTACCAGGACAGGACTGAAGAAGAGCTGCAGCAGCTGTGACAGACAGTGACAGTGAGAGACCACAATCAGGCTGCTAAACCTTATAAGGACCCATTCACACTACTGAATTGGTGTCGAAATTCTGTGCGGAACCCCTGCGTGCAGACACGAATACTGCCAGTTGTTTGAATGAAATTGACATGTCTTTTCCATAGTGTGAACAGGCCTTAAGATAAAGAGTAGACTGGGTGAAAGTAAAGAACATGAAGCTGCAGCCTCTCTGTACAGGCAGTGGGTACTGCTATTATAAGTTTATTTGTCAAAGTCTAAAAATCAAAGTTAAAAATCAAAGTCTGTCTGTCTGTCTGTCTGTCCTTCTGTCTGTCTGTCTGTCCTCTATAGACTTCCAAACGCCTGAACCGTTTGACCCCAAATTTGGCACACAGATACATTGGGTGCCTGGGAAGGTTATTGCGAAGGTCCCGTCCCCGCCAGATGTACAGGAGGGGAGGGGGAGGGGAAAGAGAGGCACCCCATAGAGATGAATGGTAAAATCTCCTCACTGCAAACACAGGTGATATAATTAGCTGCAGCAGACACGGCAGTTGGAGCCTTAGCAACCAATAGGATTACTGCTTTCATTTTCACAGGGAGCAATGGTTGCTAGGGAAGCTGCCTCACAACATCCACAGTAATAACTGGTAGACCCCCTACTCCATCTATACAGTACATGTATACAGGGCCCCCTAATCCATCTATACAGTACATGTATACAGGACCCCCTACTCCATCCATACAGTACATGTATATACAGGGCCCCCTACTCCATCTATACAGTACATGTATATACAGGACCCCCTACTCCATCCATACAGTACATGTATATACAGGGCACAACAGGTATACCAAACTGTGACTGGGTAACACTGCTAAATCAGACCTGACCAATACCGCCATACTGTGCTGGATAATACTGTCATACCAGACCTGACCAATACCGCCATACTGTGACTGGATAATACTGCCAGACCTGACCAATACCGCCATACTGTGACTGGATAACACCTCCATACCAGACCTGACCAATACCGCCATACTGTGACTGGATAACACCTCCATACCACACCTGACCAATACCGCCATACTGTAACTGGATAACACTGCCACACCAGACCTGACCAATACCGCCATACTGTAACTGGATAACACTGCCACACCAGACCTGACCAATACCGCCATACTGTGACTGGATAACACTGCTATACCAGACCTGACCAATACCGCCATACTGTGACTGGATAACACTGTCATATAAGACCTGACCAATACCGCCATACTGTGACTGGATAACACCGCCACACCAGACCTGACCAATACCGCTATACTGTGCTGGATAACACTGTCATACCAGACCTGACCAATACCGCCATACTATGACTGGATAACACTGCCATACCAGACTTGACCAATACCGCCATACTGTGCTGGATAACACTGTCATACCAGACCTGACCAATACCGCCATACTGTGAATGGATAACACTGCCATACCAGACCTGACCAATACCGGCAAACTGTGACTGGGTAACACCGCCACACCAGTCCTGACCAATACCACCATACTGTGACTGGATAACACCATCATATCAGACCTCACCAATACTGCCATACTGTGACTGGATAACACCGCTGTACCAGACCTGACCAATACCACCATATCGTGACTGGATAACACCGCCACACCAGACCTGACCAATACCGCCATACTGTAACTGGATAACACTGCCACACCAGATCTGACCAATACCGCCATACTGTAACTGGATAACACTGCCACACCAGACCTGACCAATACCGCCATACTGTGACTGGATAACACTGCTATACCAGACCTGACCAATACCGCCATACTGTGACTGGATAACACTGTCATATAAGACCTGACCAATACCGCCATACTGTGAATGGATAACACCGCCACACCAGACCTGACCAATACCGCTATACTGTGCTGGATAACACTGTCATACCAGACCTGACCAATACCGCCATACTGTGACTGGATAACACTGCCATACCAGACCTGACCAATACCGCCATACTGTGCTGGATAACACTGTCATACCAGACCTGACCAATACCGCCATACTGTGAATGGATAAGACTGCCATACCAGACCTGACCAATACCGGCAAACTGTGACTGGGTAACACCGCCACGCCAGTCCTGACCAATACCACCATACTGTGACTGGATAACACCATCATATCAGACCTGACCAATACTGCCATACTGTGACTGGATAACACCGCTATACCAGACCTGACCAATACCACCATACCGTGACTGGATAACACCGCCACACCAGACCTGACCAATACCGCCATACTGTGACTGGATAACACCCCCATACCAGACATAACCAATACCGACACACTGTGACTGAATAACACTGCCATACGGGTAAATACAACCCTGCAGGTATACAGGACACTACAGGTATACAGGACCCCAAAACTATACACTACAAGTGCACGGGACCTCCACAAAACTATATACTACAGGTATACAGGACCCCAAACTTTACACTACAGGTATACAGGACCCCAAAACTATATACTACAGGTATACAGGACCTCCCCCAACTATATACTTCAGGTATACAGGACCTCCACCAACTATATACTACAGGTATACAGGACCCCAAACTATACACTACAGGTATACAGGACCCCAAAACTATACACTACAGGTATACAGGAACTCCACCAACTATATACTACAGGTATATAGGACCCCAAACTATACACTACAGGTATACAGGACCTCAAAACCATACACTACAGGTATACAGGATCTACACCAACTCTATAATACAGGTATACAGCACCTTCACCAACTCTATACTACAAGTATACAGGACCCCAAATATACTACAGGTATACAGGAACTCCACCAGCTATATACTACAGGTATATAGGACCCCAAACTATACACTACAGGTATACAGGACCTCCACCAACTCTATACTATAGTTATACAGGACCCTCAAACTATTTACTACAGGTATACAGGACCCCCGAACTATATACTACAGGTATACAAGACCTCCACCAATTATACATAACAGGTATCTAGGACCCTCAAACTATAAACTACAGGTATACAAGACCTCCACCAACTATACATTACAGGTATACAGCACCAACTATATACTACAGGTATACAGGACCCCCGAACTATACAGTACAGGTATACAGGACCTTCACCAACTGTACACTGCAGGTATACAGGACCTCCCTCAACTATACACTATAGGTATACAGCCCCCCCCAACTATGCACTACAGATATGCGAGACCCCTAAAAACTATACATTGTGGGTATACAGAACCCCTCCAACTATGCACTACAGGTATACACTAATTCCACTGATTAACTCAGATGAAACCATACCTTTAGCTTGGCCTCCTGGGCACCTTAGAACAAATCTAATTAACACACTGACACTTTATACCCGGGCAGCGCCGGGTACATTATCTAGTAATTATTAAAATTCGTTTGCATGTATAGCAGTATGATATTCAGAGGGTGCAGTATGAAGCAGTATGATAGTCTGCAATATGATGTACTAAAATTATTAAGGTTAGTGCAGGTGTAGGTCACAGTACTGTTCTGCCTGACCTGACATAGGGTGTGAAGAGATATAGCTGCTACTCATGTGTCATATAGAAGCCTTCACTCCTGTGTGTATGTTTGGTAACAGACATTAAGGGTGCCTTCACATGCACCGGATTTCACGCTGCGGGTTTGCAGCGAAATCTGCTGCGGATCCATGTAGTGTGAAGGTCAATGGGTTATATATCTGCTGCAGATATGAAACCCCACCCCTTTAACCCCTGCTGCCTGCAGCCCCTGAGCATACATTACCTGCTCCAGGCTCCTGCTTGCTTCGGGGCCTCCCAGCATCTCCTGGCAGTCAGCCAATCAGTGCGCTGCCCCGCCGCAGTGCACTGATTCGCTAACCGCCGGGAGATGCTGGGAGGTTCCGAAGCAAGCAGGAGCCTGGAGCAAGTGATGTATGCTCCAGGGCTGCCCCCGGCCCAGAGCATACATTACCTGCTTGGTGCCGCGGCTGTGTGAAGCTCCCGGCTCCCCTCGCTCCCCTCGCTCCTTGCACAGCAACACTAATTGACTGATGAGGAGCAAGAAGAGCCGGGAGCTTCACACAGCCGCGGAGCTGAGCAGGTAGTGTATGTTTCGGGCCGGGGGTGCGGGCGTCCGGGGGTTAAAGGGGCCGAGTCACACATCTGCAGTGGAATGAAAATTCTGCTGCGGGTTTACTATACCAGGATCCGCAAACTCACAGCGTGAAATCCGCTGCGGATCCAGTACGTGTGAAGGCACCCTTAAGAGGTTATCCAGTGCCACTTTTCCCCACTCTTGTGTCCAGTTCAGGTGTGGTTTGCAATAAAGCTCCATTTACTTCAATGGAACTGAGTTTCAAACCTTACCCAATCTAGAGACAAGAGTGGTGCAAAAGTGGCCATGTTTTGTAGCATTGAATAACCCCTTTAAGGGGGGAGAGGGGTGGGGCACCAAACTGAATCTTTACCCTGGGTGCCGAGGAAAGGCTAGCTATATCTCTGAGCCAGCAGCTAGGAGCCTACGGGTGTAAGGTCCAGCCAAGACTCCTCCTCCTTTCTGCATCATGTAACGAGGAAGACGTGGTTGCAACCCCTGAGGATTGCTGACATGGCAGATATAGAAAGTAATTTAGATTAAGTTCAGGAAAACACAATTTGGCTTATATATAACTGAGGGGCCGGGGAAAAACAAGGCTCATATATAATACACCATGTTTCAAATTATTATGCAAATTGGATTTAAAGGAGAAGTCCAGCGAAAATTTTTATTAAATTATTGTATTGCTTCCCAAAAGTTATACAAATCACCAATATACACTTATTACGGGAAATGCTTATACAGTGCTTTTTCCCTGCACTAACTACTGCATCAAGGCTTCACTACCTGGATAAAATGGTGATGTCACGACCCGACTCCCAGAGCTGAGCGGGCTGTGGCTGCTGGAGAGGATGATGGCAGCGGGACACTGAGGGACACAGGGCACTGGAGGGACACTGAGCATCCCTCTGCCATCATCCTCTCCAGCAGCCACAGCCCACACAGCTCTGGGAGTCAGGTCGTGACATCACCATTTTATCCAGGAAGTGAAGCCTTGATGCAGTAGTAAGTGCAGGGAAAAAGCACTTTATAAGCATTTCCCGTAATAAGTGTATATAGGGGATTTGTATAACTTTTCGGGGGCAGTACAAATTTTGCTGGACTTCTCCTTTAAGTGTCATAAAGATTACTTTTTTTGTTTTTTTATTAAACTCATGGATGGTATTGTGTCTCAGGGTTCTTTGGATCATTAAAATCAATCTCAGATACCTGTGTTACTTAGTTTGCCAGGTGAGCCCAATTTGTGCAGATAAAGGCTGAAAAATAAATGAGAAAAGAATGAGGAATATTTTTGCCAGGCAAGTTCATCAGATTAAGAGAGCAGCTACTAAAAATGCCATTCCAAATTAGCAAACAGATATTTGAAGCTACTGGTGCCTCTGGAGTCCCATGAATCTCAAGGTGTAGGTTGCCCCTAGCAACCAATCAGATTCCGCCTAGCCGTACGCTCCATTGTGTGCAGCGGTGAATTCAGCAGAAGGGATGATCGGGATGACTGGAATGATCTTTAGTAACACCAGCCTGCCTGTGACTCGGCCGGATCACAGAACGGCCGGTGTTATAGAGTGTGAACATGGCCATATACAGTATACAGGGAAACAACATGACTCATATATACAAATGGGCAATAATATGGCTCATATATATAGAGCAGCAACAACATGGCTCATATATACAGAGCAGCAACAACATGGCTCATATATACAGAGAGGGGGAAGAACATGGCTCGTACATACCTAAAGTCGGAGGCATAACAACATGGCTCATATATACAGTATAAATAAATCCATACATGTGGATCTTCACAAATATATTTTATATTTCCATTATTCCTGGATGGGATTTAGAGAAAAAAACTAAAATTGGCAGCATCCCAATAAATCCCAATTTCTGTTCACACTGTAGGTTGCTCGCCGCATGTGGCTTTAGTACAGACAAAAAAACAAAAAAAAAAATGTAACAGCAACCTACAGGTGCTTACCATACATACTCCCCCGGTGTACACACGACAAAAACCTGCTCTATAGATATAAAAAAATGAGGATCTTAGCAAACCGTATTTTCCGGCGTATAAGACGACTTTTTAACCCCGAAAAATCTTCTTAGAAGTCAGGGGTCGTCCCATACGGTGGGGGAGGTAAAAAATGGCTGCATCCCCACCGTATGGGGCAACCACTATAAAAAAACAAAAACAGTTAACTCACCTGGGGCCCTTTCCCGGTGCAGGCACTGTGGCGTACACTGACTGCGCCTTGGATCCCCAGAGCTCTTCCGAGCCTGGAGACGCGTGGAGGCCGGGAACGGGGCTTAGGTGAGTTAACTGTTTGTTCATTTTTTTATTTAGCTGAAAGGCTGCAGTCAGGCAGGGGTTAACATTTTCTGGCGTGAACTCCTGACATTCTTCTTAAAAGTCAGGGGTCATCTTATACGCCCAGTCGCCTTATACGCAGGAAAATACAATATTTAATCAGAGTGTACTATGTCACCACGTTAAAGTGTCCTCAGAGACATGGTCCTACCCTAGCATTTTCACACTAGGAATGGGCATATAGCAGCTAAATAATCTCTATTTATAGCGCCCTCTCATTGAAATCTACGATATGGTCTTTTAGTGTTCCCTTTATTTTTTTGATGTGCTAGCCATAAAGGACAATTGTTGATAAAAAATTTTATTTTTCCGGGTCTCAGTGTTCAGATGAAGGATTTGGGAGAGGTCCACATGCTGCACATTTAGGATCCTTTCAGATGTAGCGATTTGTCGGCCGTGGAGTGCAAAAGTGAGAACGGCGCTCGTTTGCAGTGCCTTTACACGGCACTAAAAAATCTAGTGGCCCGGGCTAAATGAATGATCCTTGCATTGTACATGCAGCCGGAAAACTGACTGCACAGGTATGTATTTATCTGTGCTGTCAGTTTCAGTTTAAAGATCATAAACAGCAGTGCATACTTAGGGCCCTATTACACAGCCTGATATTAAGGAGCAAGTGAGCGCCGACCTGTCAGGTCAGTGCTTGCTTGCTCCTTGTTCCCAACTTGCTGTCTGTGCTATTACAAGAACAGACATTGAGACAGGAGAAGCAGGGGGGGGGGGAGGAGCAGCGGGAGGGGCTGCCTGGATGATCCTTAGATCATCTGGGTGGCCCAGAGAAGATAGCAGCAGTCTGCTGTCGCCGCTGCTATTGCGCAGAACAATGACCAACAGACTCACTATAGTCAGAATTATAGAACACACTGAAAGACAACAATCAGCCGTGATTGTGCATGTCAGCTGATCGTTGCCTTTCAGCATGAGCTACTGTATTACGTAAAATGTCCAAGTAAAGTCAATAATCGTTTGGTGTAATAGAACCCTTACATCCGTATTGCTTTTGATCTGGCATCTAGTTCTAATGTCTGTATCTTGAGGCCCTGCCTCCTCCAGCTGTCAATCTTTCTGGAGGAGGTGGGGCCTGAAGTTGCAGCTGGAGGACAGGAGAGACATGCCAGATCTCAGGTCTGAACAGGCATGGATATGAAATCAGACCTAAAATAGAAATAACCCTTTATTGTCATGATAAACATCCAACTAGGAGTACTGTACTCAAAATTCCATATCTAGAAGTGCATCAGTGGAAATAAAAACTAAGTATTTTTAGCAGCACCTTTCTGATCAGCTACTTCTAATGGAATCTTGTAGAGGCATACAGTGTTCCTCCCTATCCTAAATTCATGACCTAAGATGTCACACCATGAAAGGTAATGTGTTTTTACCATTATGAGCTCTTTAATAACTGACATACATATGTGAAACTAGAAGATGCTTCTAGAGCGCCTGTTCTTTATGCACCCTGAAAAAGAAGTAAATGGCTTTAAAATCCCTTTATATAACTATAAGGTGGACATTCTCATTAACGTATATAGTAATTATTAGGAGTTTCTATAACAGAGGAGAGTAACACAGTACAGTAGTGTTTGTATTACAGAAACATTTATATGTATATATAATGTCCCTTTGGTGTTGGGCGTGATATGCTAAAGGGTTGTGTTGCTGGGTGGTGTAGTGCAACCTTAGGGCTCACCTTCTGAAACGTTCATGGTGGGGTCCGAGGGTGCTGGGGCCCTTGTCTTCTTCAGCATACACACAGGGCCATATCATTTTTAATAAAAGTCTTCACACAATAGCGGTGAAAGTATATTAAGACTTTACTTAAAGGATAACTATATACAATCCAATACAGGGCATCTGATGATGGTAAACTGTTGGCTTGATCAGAGTCCTTAGCTTCAGGGGGAGGGTTACCTTGGTTACTATAGCTTAGACTTGGTGGATAAATAGGATTTCAAAGAGACAGACCTGTTCCAGAGACTTTATAGCTTTCCGCCTTTATAAGGTACGTGTGAATAGGTAATAAGTAATAAGTTACTGAAGAGACTTGATGCTGTCGACACTCACTATCATGTAGGAAGAAGACGCATAGACACACTGACTTGGAAGCCAGGAAGATGTGGACGGTGAATGGGAGACCCTCTATCACTTCACCAATCCGACAGCAGGCACTAATAAATACAGAGGATGTCCTGCTGAGACTTTGAAGACACATATTTATCCTTATGGCTGACTGGAAACAGGTTAGGGGGCTGAGGATGGAGTCTGGCAGGATTACTGAGGTGACGTAGGGAGATTAGATGTGACTCTGGCAATGCCACATTACCAACTGACACTGACAAGACCGCACAGCCCTTCTGGGTAGAAGGTGGGCGGAGCTAGCTTCCCCTGGCCAATCACTAGAGTGTGATAGGTTGCAGGGGAGGAGCACTGATCAAGCTCAACACTTGTATTATTAGCGATTAATAAATAACAACATATTGAATAAATATATGACAGAAAACACGATCTCCACAAGAGAGTTAGGAAAAAGCAGCAAATACATAGGTCCCAATACAGACTGTCTAAGGTTGCCAATAGCAACAATACATCTCCAGACGCCTGACAATAAATACCTTTCTGGGCAATTACATATAGATTACACATTGACCCTCTTTTAGGTAAAATGCAGGGTGTCATTCCTTTATTAAACTTTACAGGATTACTAAACATTAAATCCCAATGTGGCTATGTTGACATGATGTTTTTTCTTTCCTTTTTTTTTTTTTTAATTTAAAAATGTTTTTTATTTTCCAAAGAACACAAACTGCATAACATAACAACAATAATGGTACACAGGCTTAAACAGAAAGTGGCCGAGACCAAGAGCTTACAAAAGAAAACCATTGTGTACAATGCCATTGTGGTAAAATATGAGGCAACAAGAGGAAAGCAAAGGTTCAAATACTCATCAGAAACATTAACTGATAAGAAATAGGTGTTAGCATAGGTGTTAGCATAAGACGCAATAAGACGCCAGAGAAGGAGACAACGAGCCACCAATGTCAATAGAGAGCAAAAGAATAGATAGAGGGAAAGTAGTAAAAAGGAGAGGAAGAAAGGAGGGGGGAAGGAAAGGAAGGAGTGTTCTCTACCCCACCACAGGGGGGTGGCATCGGAAAGATTGCGATAGGCATCAGAAGATTGAAATTCTGACCAGTAGAACCAGGTCTTATTATAGCGGTGTGCATCACCCGGCGTAAGGGCAATTAGGTCTTACATGCATTGGGTAAGGGAAATTTCAGCTATCGATTCAGACATGGTGGGAGGGTCAGGCGATTTCCACTTACGTGGTATGACTGTTTTTGCTGCTTGAAGCAGGTGCGGGTCAAGGACTTCTTAAATTTGGGAACAGGCATATCAAACATATAAAGTAGGGTAGCTTCAGGGGAGTCGGGAATGACGACCACGGTGTCTGTTTTAATGACACTATGCACTGAGGACCAAAAGTGCCTAAGGGAGGGGCAAGCCCACCATATGTGTGACATGGTTCTAACAGAAGAGCCACAGCGCCAACAAGTGTCAGGCACAGATGGGTAACAGCTATGGAGCTGCTCTGGGACCCTATACCATCTGGACACAACCTTGTAGTTAGTCTCCTGAGCCTTGTTCTCAACCACTGCTTTATGGGAAAGCGTGAAACATTTGGCCCACTGAGGAGCTGAAATTTTTTTATTCAACTCTCGTTCCCAAGCAAAGAAATAGGAGGGGAGCGAAGAGGACTCACCAGACAAAAGGAGTTGGTAGAGTAGAGAAATGGCATGGGGAGGGGAAGGAGGAGAGATGCAGCAGCGTTCAAAGTCGGAGACCGTTCTGTGTAAGTTATGATGAGTTTTGATGGACGCGTCGAAATGACGGAGCTGAGAATATGCAAGGAAGCTGCGGTTTTGGAGAGTTGAGTCGGGGAGTATGGAGGAGAGGGGCAGTAATCCACTGAGTGATAGGATTTTGGTGAAATGAAAGGGCAAAGCCTTAGTGGCCGGGCAAGAAAGCAAGATGATCAGTGATCGAGAGAAGCGGGCCTTTGGGGTCCACAAGGGATTTGTGGACGGGCGGAGGGCCGAAATTAGATGAGCTGAAGTAAAGGAGAGGGAGGAAAGTGCTGAGGGAGGTGGAAGTCCTGATCAAACAAGTGCTGCAAAGGAATGAGGCTAAATGTCATGTGCTATGCGGACCCATAGTTTGCAGTTATGGCTTTGCAGAAGATCAAGAGTATTGTAGTCCCCTGGAGCAAGGGGAGTGCCCCATCCACAAAACCAAGGAGGTATGCAATCTGGTTCGAATTTGGGGCATACACATTCAGTGTAATGAAGACGTGGCCTCCTATGGACAAGGAGAGTACAATATAGCGGGCAGCCGGGTCTGTAGTACATTGGAGAATCTGATGGGGTAAGGAGTTATGGATAGCTATGGCTACACCGCAGGGCCTAGATTGTGGATTGTTGGCATAGAACCATGTGGAGTAGTGTTGGTGCTTAATGGAGGGTGCATGTCCCTCTTTAAAGTGCGTTTCCTGAAAGCAGACAATGTGGACCTTTTGTTTGTGAAAGTGATGGAGGATTTGTGCTTGCTTTTCAGCAGTGTTGAAATATTAGTAGTGGAATATAGGGGGGTTGGGGGACCCTGTGGTGGAATGGAGAGAGGGGAGTGAGGTAGAGAGGAAAGGACTGCTGTGAAGGAGGGGGTAGGTTCTAAGTAACAAGACTTATATAAGGCTTATGTTATTCCTAATGTAAGTACAAGGGCAGGAAAGAGGGGAGAAGGAAAGAAGAAAGGAAAGGTAGAGGAGTGGTGAAATAAAAAACACAAGCACAAGTAAATTAAAACTGCAGCGCACACTAAATTATAGAAAATCTATACCAAGGGACCTATTACAGGGCCCCTCACCTATTGGGGGGGAAGAGGTAGGTAGGCAGTTGTGTCGAAGTATTACCGGTACCAATAAAAGAGAACATTTTTGGTAAATGATATGTCCAATCCAGCATATGAAATAGATTAACAATAAAACAAAGGGAAACTCACATCGTTACAGTAACTTGGAAGGCAAAGTCATATGGCAAATTCACATAGAGTCTCACCTAGACCAAGGGGATTAATCACAGATGACAGTAGTCTACCCTTCAAGATCCAAGTCCATCAGAGAGAGCTTTATTGATCTTGTTTGAAAGGGCAGATGGAGATTAAGATGAAATAGTAGAGTCTTCCGGGATGCGAGGACCACGGTGTTGTGGGCCTCTAGGCGGGAGCCCTGGACGAGGCAAGGCACATTTGGGGCCATTTAGACGGGGGCGTGGACATCACTGGTCAGTCGGGTCAGGAGATATCATGAAAGTCTAGGAAGCCCGGCAAGTCATCTGGGGTACGGAGTGTAAAAGTGCGTCCATCTCTGCATACTTATATGGAGAAGGGAAATCCCCAGCGATACGGTATATTCTTGTCTCGAAGTACGCCAAGGACAGGTTTGAGTGACGCTCACTGTGCCAGGGTATGCCAGAAGGAGTAAGGTCCCTTTGTCCTCCTTGATGGCGTAGAAATGGACTCTGCATATGGCTGCAGCTTTGAGCTTCTGGCCTCTGTCAGGCTGTTTGTGCCGGAAGCTCACCCTGGACCCGGACCCCGGCGATGAATTACCCCCCCGCGCGCGGACTAGGCACCCGTGGGCCGGTGCCTATGGCGGCGGAGGAGGTAAAAAAAAAAAGTGAAAAAAATTTGTTCCCTGCCTAGTGGCAAATACGGCCCTGGTCCCCGTTAGTCAGGGCATTAGTGGAGTCGTCTGACAGCTGGGGGCGACAGGCTGAGGCTTCTGTAGGGGGACAGGGCGGGAGGCTGGTCTATGGGTGGGTGGCCATCTTGGAGCACGCGGGTCCCAGCAATGGATGCCTCCGGTGGGGAGATGGAGGCAGAGTGCAGCTGCGTGGGAGGTAGGACCACGGTCTGTTTGCTCCCTGAGCGGGCGGCTTCCCCGTTCACCGGAGGAGGAGCAGGTAGGAGGAAGGAGGAGAATGGAGGCGACGTGTGTGCAGCAGGCATGGTGGCGCTGTCAGCCTTGTTCTCTGGTGCAGGCTTGCTGTGGGACTGCTGGGAACGGGTGAAATAGCTCTCCAGGTCCATCTGGGGGGGACGAGGGTCTAGTAGTGCTTTTCTCCTTGTTTTTTTTGGAACCCTTCCCCATGTTTGAGGGCTGGAAGAGCTGATGTAGTGCAGGCTTGGTGCGGAGCTCAAGCAGCATGCATCTTTACTCCGCCATGGCTAGACACACCCCCCTCTCGGTTTTTATTTTTTTTAAATGATGTTAATCATTTTGAGCTCCAAATGATGTCAGTCATTTCTCATTTTGGGTGCCAGTCATTGGTATGCAGTTGGTACCTTATTCTAGTTCAGGCTCTTTTGGATGTGGTTCTTTTTTGAAGGTCTATTGAATTTAATAGTAAAGACGGTGAAAGGACATGAATTTGACATCCATGCAAACAATTTCCATTATTTAATACACTATGTGCATTGGGTGGCCGTCATTCCATTGACTTCAATGCATTGCATTGGCATCAATTAAAATGCGGTAATTACAGACCTTATTTAAAAATGAAAAAGTGGACATATTTTCTTCTTTTTTTTTCCTCTTTCACTTAGTGTGAACATAGCCTTAAAAAGAACAACAAGTGGAACCTCATATTATATCCATATTTGTATTTTGTCCAATGTCAGAATTTGAAGTCTTTAAGGAAAGGAAGCAGAGGCTAGGTTTGGGCTCCATACTTTTTGTGTAACCAGTGAGCATGGCCATTTTGTTGGTAGGAATCTTCTAGTTTAGTCTTTTATGTGTAGTAATAATGCAGCAACACCAGTAGTGATAACGCAACAAGCATGGGATGGCCGAGGCTCAGGAAGCCCAGTTGTAATGTCTGGATTATGAGGGTACTAGTCCTCAACTACTGTCAATCTTTCAGACCTTCCACACTCCTTAGGCTGACATAGCTGAAAGGGGCTTGCATTTAGATAAACTCTAGGCAGGGGCATAACTAGAAATGGCTGGGCAAACTTTTGTTTGGGTGCCCCCCTCCTTCCTGATTGACCACTACGCCATCAAGTTTAGTAATAACTTCATAACTGCAAGCGTTCGTCAGGAATGCTTGCAGTTAAAAGGACATTTGTAGAACCCTGGAGGTCCACTTGGCCATCAGGTGCTGCAAATGATGACAGCTCAGGAGGCCCAGTATATTGCAGGAGCGGTGTAGCAGGCCATTTTAACCCCCATCCAGATTATACACGTGTATAAAATGTCCTTCGCCAGAGTATACCCTGGGGTATAAAATAGCCTAGGCCAGAGTATACCCCGGGGTATAAAATAGCCTAGGCCAAACTATACCCCTCCAGGCCAAAATATACCCCGGGGAATAAAATGGCCTAGGCCAGAGTATACCCCGGGGTATAAAATAGCCTAGGCCAGAATATACCCCGGGGTATAAAATGGCCTAGGCCAGAGTATACCCCGGGGTATAAAATAGCCTAGGCCAGAGTATACCCCGGGGTATAAAATAGCCTAGGCCAAACTCTACCCGGTGTGTAAAATAGCCTAGACCAAACTATACCCTGGGGTGTAACATAGCCTAGACCAGAGTATACCCATCCAGGGCAGAATATATCCATCTAATGTCGAACCAGGCCACAGTATACCCCGGGGGATAAACTCTATACCTGGGGATGTAAAACAGCCTAGGCCATGCTATCTCCCTCCGGGCCATAATGTTATTACTTCACAGATTTTCTCTCCCCTGGCCCAGGCAACAGTATACACCAGGGCATTTTTTTCATACCCAGGGGTGTAATATAGCCTAGGCTATACTATAAACCTGGGGACAGTCTATCCCAGGCCACAATATACTCCGCCAGACTATATCCCTCCAAGTTATCATGTCACTGTTTTTCTCAGTTCTGACCCAGGCTACAGTATACCCCAGGGGATACATTCTATACCAGGGGTGTAAAATAGCCTAGGCCACAGTATACATGAGGGGATATATTCTATACCAGGGGGTGTAAAATAGCCTAGGCCAGAATATATCCCTCCAGGTCATAATGTTATCTCTTCACAGTTTTTTTTACTTTATCTCTAATTTGTTGAAAAGTGTGCAGATTTTATTATACTCGGACACACAGCTGCTTCCTCTTGTTACGTTTTTGTATGGGCTGTGCAAAATTTTACGGTTGTTGCGCAAAAATCATCATTAGACGCAAGTGCCCTGATACATCTTTTTTACAATTTTTTTTCATCCTTTTTTGCAACAAAAAAGAATGGATTGAAAAACGGATCAAAACACATTTTTTTTAGTGTACACAAAAATGTGGTCAACCACAGTATTTGTATACGCTAAAAAAAAGCATGTATTTTTAATCCGTTTTTTTTTTTTAAATATGGAATGGAAAAACTGATTAATGGAAAAACTGATCAAAATGGAGGCACACAAACGCTTTCTTTTTTCTTATCCATTTTGCAAAAAACTAATGGAAAAAAAAAAGGACTGCAATAACACTGTGTGAACCCAGTCTAAAACAGCTTGGCTACAAAGCTATGCTAGTGTAGGATTTTGCGCAAAAAAATAAAAATTTGCACTTGACAAATCTAATGAAAACTAGTCAATAGAACAACCCCCCTCCCCCTTGCATACATTAAAAAAAGGTGCAGGCAATGAAAACTGATGTAAAATAGCGCAAAACCCTTAATAAGTCTCGGACAGGTATTTATGAAGTGCACAAAATCTCCTTATTAGCCAAAAAAAAACCCATAATAATAAATGTCTCCTATGGCCCCATTCACACTGAGCAAAAATGTCGGAATTCGGAGCGCTCCGCCGTGGAATCCCACCGTGGTCAGTGTGCTGCTTTGAGTGGAGGAGAGGGCGCGCGCTCCTCCTCTGCCGCAGCTCTCTGCTCAAAGAACTCACATGTCAGGACAATGACAGGAGGAAGCGGACGCCTTCACTCCTTCACTCACAGTGAGACACTGAGCACGGCAGAATTCCGCGGCGTAATTCCAACGGTCTTGCTCAGTGTGAATGGGGCATATGGGGGAGGCAACCAATCAGACTCCACCTTTCATTCCTCACAGACTCTTTGGAAAATTAAAGGTGAATTGGTTACTAGGGGCAACTGAGCCAGTTTCACTTTACACCATGTGTGATAAATCTCCTCCTGTGTGTTTAGATTTTTAAGATTTACATCAGTAGCTTCTCACCTAAATCAGCAGACAAAGCCGAATCCCCAATAAAATGTAAAAAATAATAAGTATTTCTTGTGTATATCACTCAATGCTACTGATTTCATGGGGGTATAAAATGGCCTGAGGGGGGTATGAATTGGCCTAGGCCGAAATATACCCAAGGGTATAAAATAGCCTAGGTCAAAATTTACCCGGGGTATAATCTAGCCTAGGCCATTTTAACCCCGGGTATAGTCTGGGCTGGGGGTATACTCTGGCCTGTTACAGCGGGCCACTGGGCCCCATAGCAGCCGCTACAGTGCTAGTTACACCCCTGGCTGTAGACTCCTGGGGAACTCTATGCATGTCTGTCTCCTGGCTGACCAGCTTCAGGTTTAAGGGAATGCCCACACAAACGATGTGACTTATTATAAACACCACATAGCCTTAGAAAAGCTCCGAGATTTTACACTCTGTCCCTATACTATCCATTATGGTGCCTGACTAAGCTGTTGTGGGCCTATAGACATCAGATCTGGCTACTGAGAACCCTGAGCCTACAACCTAGAAAGGTTTCATTTATTTACAGTATTTCACTTTAACCCCTTCCCATCGAATCACAAACATCCAATTCTGTATAGTGTTCCAGGCCGAGCCTGGATCTTGGCAGCTAACCCTATGGGTGCCGCGAATCCTCCCTTCGTTCCCCATCGGGGCTTTGCGGTGACAAGCAGCAGCATCATACATTACCTGTCCAGGCTTCTCCTTTGCTCCGTCTTCATCCCTGGGTCCCGCGCGCTCTATCTTCAGAATGGCCGGTCAGCTGACGGAGCGCTCAGCCAATCACAGGCCGGGACCGCCGCGGCCTGTGATTGGCTGAGTGTGGCCTGTCAGCTGACCGGCCATTCTGAAGATAGAGCGTGCGGGACTCGGGGATGAAGACGGAGCAGAGGAGAAGCCTGGACAGGTAATGTATGATGCTGCAAGGGCTGGCAGATCGCCGCTCGTTTACATCGTTGATCGGGCCCTCCTTGGCCCGGGAATAGGACCCTTAGTACAACATGAGCCTGTGATCAGTATCCCATCCTGCCTGGTTATTGGCCAGCAAGCACCATGTGACTAACAGGCCAGTAAGAATTCACAAGACAACTGATGCAAATTAGCCATGAGGAAGGGGGATGCTTTACAAGCCAGGAGAGAGAATACCCAGCCAGTGATGCTGCACTCTGATGTGCTGACACAAAATGGCGGCAGCTACGGATAAGAGGGGGTCAACAGTAATGGAAAAAATAGAAACGACAGAACTTCCAGGGCAGCAGCTAAGAGCAGAAAAGTGTCTGAAAACAGCAGAACAGATTAAGAGAACACACCGGCTTGTCACCAAACCACAATCTCCAGGTAACCTCCACAACCATTACTACCCTGCATGTTGAACTGCAATGACTAGAACCTTACTGTGCACTTACCACCCAGAGCCCAGGATGTTACCCACAGTGCTAAGACACAATAACTTCCTCCCCACTTGAAGGTTTGATGTGACAGTGGGACAGGTACTATGTAATGACTACCAAAGGTAGTACTGTACTTATATTCTGATAAGAGGAAAGTCAAATCAAATCTACAGGACATACAAATCCCTCAGACTGTTTGTGAAAAGTCACATATGTAAAACTGTATTAAGCTCTTAAAAATATGGACAAACAACGGCCATTATTAAAGGGGAACTCAAGGTAGAGATGAAAAAAATAAACCTGCTGCAGAAGCCTATAGCATTGCTTATGTGTCTAACCTATTTTTGAAACAACAAAAATCTATTTGTTTTGGCAGTCTTTGTTCTATATTTTGTGGCTTTACTTCCTGGTTGAGCAGTTGTACACAGTTCCACAGGTTCTAGAATGCAATGCTTTCCCTCAGCTGTTCATCACAGTCCTTCACCCTGCACATTCCCCACCCAAAACTGTTGCAGAAAATCTAGGCTGTGGTCACACATTGCAGTTTCACTGCAGACTTTTGCACAATCAGTGAAGTTGCTACACCTGCTTCTGTCACTCCTTGCCTGCTCAGGTATGGGCTAGAGAGGCTGGTGAGATAAGATCCAGGAAGGCCCTCTGTGACATCACGCCCTGCCCCCTGTCTGCATCATCAGCCTGCGCTCAGCAAACACACACAATGTGAGACAGAGGCATGTAATCTCTATCTCCTGAGGGGGGTAGCAGAAGGAGCAGGAGACAATGTGGACTGGCACAGAGCCCAGTTTTATTCACTTCCTGGATGTCAATCAACTACCAGTGTGGCAGAACCGCACAGTTATGGTAATACATTATACAGAGATATTTATATCACTTTTAATAGAAAAAAAAAATCCCTGTCTGGAGTTCCCCTTTAATCATCATGATCATTCAACAACGGCCGTTATTTTTCCATCGTGGAAACATAGCCTTAGCATGTTATATTGTTCGAGAAATCCATTTACAGAATGAACTCCAGTTTTCCAAAACTACTTTTCATGCTGCTGCTGGGAGTTTTAGTTGTGTAATGAGACCCAGTCAACTAAAAATGTAAAAACAGTATTGACGTTTATTTTAAACCCAAGTATTGTTTCTATAATCTATATTTCTATGCCTAATATCTCTATTTCTTTTCATTATTCTACTACTGTACAGTATATATGGGTTTATTGTATAGCTGCATTTTGGTTTAAAGGGCATATGGAGTGGAAGTTCTTATTCATACCATTATTGCACATTATTTGCTTTAGTAGTAGGTAACTTTTGTTTTTCCAAAGAAATAGCTCCAGGAAACTTTCCTAGAATGATTTCTATTGATATTGCATTACTGCACTTTAATTGCATACATTTTTTTTTCCAATAATTTTTAAAATATTGAGATATTATCCAATTAAAGACATTGTTAACAATACTAAAAGGTCCAAACCTAAAGTATTACATGATTTACAGCCACCTTTAGTTATTACCTCTTAAGAAAGCCAAACTGAGAATGTCATCCAAATGACCTTAAAGTGTCACTGTCTTTAAAATTTTTATTGCAGAAATTAATAGTCCAGGCGATTTTAAGAAACTTTGTAATTGGGTTTATTAGCCGAAAAAAGCATTTTTATCATGAAAAAGCAGTTTGAAGCTTTCCCCCCTGTCTTCATGGTTTTCCTATGGAGAGAGACAGTAAAGGCAGCAAAAACAGGACAACACAGAGTTAATTTACATTCACATCGAAGGCTCTCTCTTCTGACAGGCACCATGGAGCTATCTGACCACTAATTAGGGCTGTGAATAGCTCCCCTGCTGAGCAATCCTTTGTTCTTGGCTCTCAGCTGCCCCTTCCGCTCCTTCCCCCTCCCCTCTTCATAGACCAGACAGATCCGACTGATGAAAGAGATGAAAAAACAGTCGAGATTTCCTGATTCTGAGGAGTGGACAGCAGAAAGGAGAGGAGGGGGACCTGGGAAAAGCCTTTTTACATGCAGATAATGGCAGATTTGGCTAATAAACCCAATTGCATATTTGGCTAATAAACCCTCTCCCCTGCCTGCCACCCTCTGCCCTTTGCTGTTTTTTTTTCTTCAGTGTAAATTTCTTTCTTTTTTTCTGCGCCCCCCCCCCCTTTCCCGGTGTGCCCGCCAAGTTAAAAAAATGTAAAGTAAAAAAAGAAAAGAAAAGAAAAATGTAAAAACAGTACATAAAACACACACACACACACACACACACACACTTTCACGTGTAGAAGCATAACACTTACACACCCCTTTAAGGGTGCCTTCACACACACTGGATCCGCAGCGAAATCCGCTGCGGATCCAGTGTCAGTTCATCCCTATGAGAATACATACAGGCAACAGGCTTGAAATCCTGCTGCGTGTATGTAAGTTAACCCCCCGCTGCCCAGAGCATACATCATTTGTTCCCTGCTCCAGCTTGCTTTGGAGGTTCTCGGCAGGATGTCCTGCTCAGCCAATCAGTGGTTGCGGCGGGACAGCACACTGATGGGCTGTGTGGAATGAGCAGACACCGGGAGCCCTAAAGCAAGCCGTAGCAGGGAGGAGGTGATGTATGCTCCGGCCGGCGGGGGGTTAACTTACTTACACGCAGCGGGATGTCAAGCCCGCTGCGTGTATGTATTCTCATAGGGATGCACTGACACTAGATCTGCAGTGAATTTCGCTGCGAATCCACAACGCTGCGATCCGGTGTGTGTGAAGGCATCCTAAAGAAAATAACAAAAAAATGGCCCATAGGTTGTTGTCCGCTAAGGAGGCATTCGCCTGGATTGCCTCCTATACTGAGACAACCAGTGAGGGAGAAGAGGAAGATCTTTCGTTCCTTCTTCCTTCCTCATCATCATCATCATTTAGTGATGACAAGCCCCCAAGGCGCCGCCCCGGGAAGCCCCGCAAGCCCCCTCAAGTGACCCCAACCCCTACGAACCACAGATTCCTGAGTTTGTTGGGGTCACTTGGGGGGGGGGGTCCAATGATTTGGCAGCACAGGGGCTCTGCGAACCCTTCGTCCTCCATTCTGGCCAAATCCAGCTTCCAAAATCCAAATTGTGCTCCTTGCCTTTGAAGGCTTTCCGTGTGCAGACTTTGCACTTTGTGTCCACATATGGGGTACTCCTGTAATCGGGGGAAATTGCTCTACATTTTTAGTGGTTTATTTTTTCTTTTAACCCCTTGTGAACATGAAAAATTCAAAGTTACATCAATGTTTTAGTAAAAAATTCAATTTTTCATTTTCACGTCACATTGTTCCACAATTCTGCCCGTCACCAGTGGGGTCCATATGCTCACTATACCCCTTGTTAGATTCCTTGAGGGGTGTAGTTTCCATAATGGGGTCACTTGTGGGGAGTTTCTACTGTACTGGCAGCACAGGAGCTTTGTAATTGCGACATGGCCTCCATCCTCCATTCCAGCTTCTAAATGGCGCTCTGTCCCTTTGGTACTTGCCCTGTCCACATGTGGGGTATCTTTGACTCAGGGGAAATTACCCTACACGCTTTGCATTTATTTTCTTTTTTAACCCCTTGTGGAAATGGAAAAAAATCAAGGCTAGACCAACATTTAGTGTAATTTTTTTGTAAAATTTTTACTCTAAATGATTGATCTTGTCTTGATTTTTTCATTTTTACAAGGGGCTAAAAGATAAAAAAAACACAAAATGTGTAAAGCAATTTCCCCTGAGTACGGAAATACCCCACATGTGGACATAAAGCTCCATGCGGGTGCAGGGTAAGCCTCCAAAGGGAAGGAGCGCCATTTGTTTTTTTGAGGCTGGATTGGATTTCGAGGGGCCATGTTGCATTTAAAAGGCCCTGTGTTGCCAAGACAGTTGAAACCCCCCACAAGTGACCCCATTATGGAAACTACACCCCTCAAGGAATGTAACAAGGGGTGTAGTGAGCATATGGACCCCACTGGTGACGGGCACAAATGTGGAACAATGTGGCGTGAAAATGAAATATTACATTTTTTTACACTATAATGTTGGTCTAGCCTTGAATTTATCATTTTCACAAGGGGTTAAAAGGGAAAAAAAACACCACAAAATAGGTAGAGCAATTTCCCCCGAGTCCGTAAATACTCCACATGTGGACATAAAGCGCCATGTGGGCACAGGGCAAGCCTCCGAAGGGAAGGAGCGCCATTTGGATTTTGGAGGTTGGATTTGGCTAGAAAGGATGATAAACGCCATGTCGCATTTACAGAGCCATCGTGCTGCCAAGACACTGGAAACCCCCCACAAGTGACCCCATTCTGGAAACTACACCCCTCAAGGAACCTAACAAGGGGTGCAATGAGGATATGGACCCCTTGATGACGGGCAAATTTGTGCCGTGAAAGTGAAAAAATGAAAATTTTCACTTTCACGTCACATTTTTCCACATTTGTGCAGGTGTAGTTGTAGGGGTGTAGTTTCCAGAATGGGGGTCACATGTGGGGGGTTTCCAGTGTTTTGACAGCACGAGGGCTCTGTAAATGCGACGTGGCCCTTGAAATCCATTCCAGTGAAATCCAGCTTCCAAAAGCCAATTGGCGCTCCTTCCCTTTGGAGGCTCGTCCTGCGCCCACTTGGCACTTTATGTCCACATGTGGGGTATTTTTTTTTTCTCCTGCAGGGCTGTTTACGGGCTCATTTTTTGCATCATGTTCTAAAGCTTTTATCAGTGCCATATTGGTGTAGATAGGAATTTTTAATTGCGTTTTATAACTTTTATTTTGGTATATATGTGGCAAGAAAATGCAATCCTGCATTTTCCCCCCTCATTTTATTTACACTGTTCACCATTGCAGGAACAGCATACATGGATACACAGTTTTCGGAAGCAATTGGCAGGAAGATTGTTCCAAATATCTTGTGTGAATGTAGGTTGCTCAGATCCCTCTGTCTCTTCATGTAGTGTCAGGCAGCCTTGATGATATTGAGATCAGGGCTCTATGGGGACCATCACCATTACAAAGATACCTTCATTCTTTTCGTTGAAAGTAGTTCTTAAAAGGTATTCCAGTATCAGAAAATCGTAGATGAATAAAACTTATATATATATATATATATATATATATATATATATATATATATATATATCTTACTAATAAAGTGTTCTCGCCTCAGCGTGGTTTTGCCCGATTCACCCCGACAGAAAGTTGAAAATAGAAGGACTACAACATGTGTATTGTCTACAGCTCCCTGACTCCTCCTTTTCCCTGCATCAGTCTTTGATGTCACAGAAGGTTTGGTCAGATCTTGCCTCAGAGTTTTCGCCCCACCCCCTGAGTGACTTCACCTCTGCCCAATTTGACTGGAAGCTGCCATGTGTACTCTCTTAAGACTGGATACTAGTCAATTGCATATGTGGCAAGGGCCATTTACAGTTAAGTGCTAACTATATTTAGTATCTCAGAGAGCACAGGAAAATAGCATTATAATGCTATTTTCTTTATATGTCAGGTCTTGGGGCAGCATTACATAAAGCAATTTTGTAGAAGAAAGGCATAGCCAATCCCCGAGTATAAACAGAAAAGCTTTTATATTTCTGTAATTTTTAAGTTATGTGCATTTTTTATGTTTAATGTTCCTTTAGGGTGCGTTCACACCTACAGGATCTGCAGCAGATTTGATGCTGTGTTCAGTTATTTAAATGAAATCTGCTGCAGAAAATCAGCTGCAGATCCTGTAGGTGTGAACGCACCATTAAAATAAAAAAAAAGAGACCACTGGACAGCACATATGTTGGTGCATGGACAGGATCAGATTAGATTGCTCTCCGCATTTTAAAAAGCATTTCTCACACGTGTAATTACAGACAGGTAAATCCTTGTAAAAGGGAGAGTTAATACATACAGTCTAATGCCTAAACTACTAAAACACAGCAAGAGAACTCGGAATAACATTGGCCACTAATCAGGATTTGCAACTTAGTTAAAAAGAAGCTATTAGCCTTAAGAACCCAAAATTTAATTATCCTCTCTCTGGGGATAAGCAGTAACACCAGAGTGAGTGTCCAACACCAAGGGTGATTACAGGGTGCTCAGGAAAACCACCGGCCTGTTCTTGCAAAAAAGTTCAAAAATAGTAAACCAAAGTGTAGGACTATCTTCTGATCTGTAAATCTAACAGCAGCTGTCCTCTATTGATTCTTCTGGATCGCTCTTTAGCATAGATCACCAATCGCTTTTCATTATGCCCCACTTTCTTGGCCTTGGGGATACTGCTCTCTCTCAGTTTTCTTCCTACCTGTCTAACTTTTTGTTGTGTATAGTTTGCTGGCTCTACTTCTTTCACTGTTTTCCTAAGGGTACAAACCCACACACCGTATACGCAGCAGATACGCAACAAATACGCAGCAGATTTGATGGTTTCGATTTGTTGCTGTGTTCAGTTATTTAGATCTAATCTGCTGCGTATTTGCGGCGTATTTGCTGCGTATCGCAGCAGTAAATACGCTGCGTATATGGTGTGTGGGTTTATACCCTAAGTGTTAGGGTTCTTAGTGATTAACCCTAGGTTCTCTTTTCTTGTTTTCCATCTACAGAGATCTATGACAACTATGAGTAGATTTTGCTGTCGTTACAATCTGTATGCTGACGACTCTGAGTTATATTCGTTTTTTCAGGACATCAGCCCTGCACTACTAAAGAACACCAGTGACTGCCTATCAACTGTCTCTATCATCATCATATTGTCTGTTTAACCCCTTGACACAAATTCACATTAATTTACATCCAGATTGCTGCACATTGGCGCAACCCCATGCACATGTATGTGAAGGAATTAAACCATCACCATGCGATTGCGTCTGACATCACAGTTATGTCATTGAGTGGTGACAGCTTGTGGCAACCAGCCAGAGACTTATCATCACTTGTCATCGGATGACAGTGATTGGTCTGGTATTACAGACGGACCAATCACAGTGATAAATGTCAGAAGGGCTGATTTCCTCTGTTGCGTGTGGGAAGAGTTCAACGCAGAGAGAAAAACAGCAGCATCGGCACAGTACAGTACTTTTTAACTTAAAAATTAACCCCTTCCTATCCTGATTGTCACCACTTTCCTCTGTTGCTGTATATAATATCAATTTTCTTCAAGCCCTAATCTTCCTCTGGAAACTATAGAACAATTGGTTGATCTTGATGGACTTGTGTCATCTTTCAAACTTAGTGGATTTACTCTTTGTAGGTGGGAGTGCGTGTCATGTTTTCTTTTTCTCTATTTTTGAGATAAATGGGAAAAGATCACAAACATAATACTGGCAGCACATAGGTCTAAACCTCCTGGAAAATCAGAGTTTCCATTTTAATAATTTATTGTATGCAGTTGAATAAAATGAAATGGGTGATGTATTTATGTAGCACGTTATCTAGTCAACTAAATCTGGTAAAATTACATCACAAAGGGGTTGTACGATGAAACTGATGTAATTGCTCCTTGAAGGTCATATGGAAGCTATACCTTCTAGATCAAGGATGGTTTATAGATGGCTTGCTCTTTGGTATTCATGCTTGTGCATTTTAATACTGTCAATAAACTTCTTCCTTAGGGCACTGAAGAACAACAATGTAAGCTGTTAAACAAGTGTGAAAAGATCCAGGCCAGCTAAGGTTAATCACATGGCTGTCCACTAATCACCTCTCCAGCTCCCAATCTCCAATCTCCAGGCCATGTAAAGGCCAATCAGGTGGATAATTTCCTGTCTGAGTTAGTCTTTAGTACCATGGAAAAAAGCGGAGCCCATTGTGGAAAGAAAGCTCACAGTAGGGGAGGGAGTTATTATTTTTAAGCTGATCTAAACACCTGGGTTTCCCAGTGGTCCATATTAAACTATCTCTATTATGCTTAAATATACCAATAATTTATACAACAGTACTAAATTAGCATATTATTACTTAATCCATAATGATGTTAACAATATGACAAGGAGAGCAACATCTTTCTTGTGGCTGCACAACACAATTATTTCCTAGCTAAGCAGACAATCCTTAGATAATGACAGGTACCTTCGTTTTCATTACTGAGAGATGTTTATTCCTTGATCCCACCTGTTGCTAGAACGCATTGGAAGAAAAAACTATAACATTTCAGAATGTTATTAATGTGCTCTTCGAGAAAACAAAGTGACTGTCAGAATCGTATAATATTGGGGAATAATGCCATGATACAAAAGTTGGAGGTGTTATTTATGGATGACACACTTCACAATTGTGCTGTGGCTACCATTTATACAAAAGCCACAACATTCTGATGGACACCAATGTAAGCCAACAGACCGCTTTGAGTCTAAATAAAGTGTGAATCACTTTGATGGAAAAAATTGTGCTGCATTCAGTCCTTGGTACATGCTGGGCCTGTGAGATGGCCGGGTTGCTAGGGGTGCAGCAGCATTTTCTTGCTATGTAGCTGTGGCCGGGGCTTCACTGTCCCCGCCTGATCGGCATTAGGTGTGGGTGTTAATTATTGACTGGTGGTCGGCACAGTCAGTCAAGAGTCAGTATGTGCCCTGGGGCTGGAGCCATTCACGCCTGAGGCTAGGACTTTAGGCCTCATAAGTATCCTCCCCATACCCATGTTCCCTGCCTTCGATAGAGCCTATTTTACTAGTGTGTCTTGACCAGCGATTGTTCCTGCATGGTATTTCTGGCTTCCTCTGACTCTCTGGCTTCTGACTTTTGACTTCTCGTTTGGATTATGTTTTTTGTACTGTGCCGCTCGCATGTTACCCAACCCTGATTTATTGTGTTGTATCTGTCTCGTCATTGTTCTGTGTTCTCACTTATATAGAACTGTCAACCAGTTGTCCCCTGCCACCTAGGGCTGTTGAGGCAAATAGGCAGGGGCAGCGGGGTGGGTGCCAGCATCAGGGCTACACCTGTCTTTTTGTTGTTCTGTTCCATATCGTGACAGTCCTGCTTTCCTGTGAAAAGGAACTAAATCTGTATCAGGGACTATCGTCCAGATTAGCCCGAAGTGCACATTAATATCTCTAAAACTAATTTATTGATGATAAAAGTTTTAATACTTAAGCTTTGGGACTGGTTGTAAAATCAAAAAATGCAATACTTAATTTCCATATTCTCCACTGATGCCGTATCAATGGTTCCCTATAACTCACTGAAAACTTCTTGGTTATGACCTGACACACAGAAAATTCCCATTTGTCTCCCGCCTCCGCCACTGCTTAGCTGTATGGTCATTTCCTCTGTGTCAAGACAGGAACCAGGAAGCACTGATCTGTGGGGAACCAGAGACAGGAAAGTATTACTTATTTTATATTGTAAGCCAGTGTTACACTTACCTTTTGAGGTGCTGGATTAATCTTTTGACCTCTTGATGTCCCAGGGCATGCCTAAACATCCAAGGAGCCTGGGACTTTAGCTATTAGCAAGCGCAGTCCAGTCGGTGCATCCGCTAATTAGCCATTTTAATACAGCTGTCAAAACTAACTGCTGCTTTTAAAAGGTCTCTGTCCCCCATCTGATCCCTGCTTGTTGCTGGGACAGGGGCTTTACGCCGTAATAAAGCTGATCCTGGATCGGCCCTCCATTGTTTTGGGCTCCGGCAGCCCAGAGCAACGGATCACTGATATCATGTCTCTATGCAGTACATATGTACTACATAGATTTCTATGACAGATCAGTGTAGTGGTATTAGTTACAGTGTAAAAGAAAAAAAATTCTATCATTGTTAAAAAAAACTGCTTCCCTAATAAAAGTTTAAATCACCCCCCATTTCCCATTTTATAAAAAATATAAACATATTTGGTATCACCGCACATGTAATTGCCTGAACTAATAAGTTATCACATTCCTGATTTCGCATGATAAACAGCATAAGCGCAAAAAAATGCCAAAGTGCAAATTTGCAGATTTTTAGTCACATCAAATCCAGAAAATTTATAATAAAAAGCGATCAAAAAGTTGCATATATGCACGCAAGGTACCAATAAAAAGTACACAACATGGCACAAAAAAAAAAAAATGACACTTCAGATAGCCCCATAGACCAAACAATAAAACTATTGTAAGGATGGTATTAGAGCAATTTTAAACACTTTTAGTTTTTTTTTTTTAAAAAAAGGTATTTTTCAAACGGCATCAAAT
The DNA here is from genome assembly GCF_027789765.1 of Dendropsophus ebraccatus. Lineage (NCBI taxonomy): Eukaryota > Metazoa > Chordata > Amphibia > Anura > Hylidae > Dendropsophus > Dendropsophus ebraccatus. The sequence goes on from NC_091459.1 coordinate 68,463,213, forward strand.
AAAATAAAACTTACATAAGTTGCCTATCTTTGTAATCGTACTGACTTGAGAAACATATACATGGCATTTTTACCACAGGGCAATTGGCGTAAACATAAAAAAAAACCCGAAAAAAAAGTTTTTTTCTTTAAATTTCATAGTGCAAATCCTTTTTTCTGGTTTTGCTGCATGTTTTCTGTCTCTTGTGGATTTATCATAACAGTTATACTGATAAGCCTGATATTAAGTTTTTATAGAATTTTTAAGGTTGTAATGGTCAGAAATGCAGTAAGTTGTATAGTATATGTGAGAAAGAGACAGAGTTTTGATCTAGTAACAAAGAAAGCAGAAAGGTTTATTACAAAAAAAAAAAAGTTAATAAAAGAGGCATTTGAAATACATTTTGACATGTCTTTAAACACATGTCAAAAGATATTGATTTCAGTGGGCCTCACTGCTGAGAACTGCTGCAATCCAGCGATCCAGCAGTGAAGACATTGAGACACAGTACGCTTCTCTTTCCAGCTGGAAGAAACATGCACCGTCATGCTCTCCCTCCTAGATGTATTTCTGGATCACAGTGGGGGGTTTCAGCAGTCCATAACTTTCAACATGTCTGATGGTAAGGTTATTCAGGTGTGTGGGGTGCTAGGAATCGGACCTTCACCAGTCTTATATTGATGGCTTATGTATTGGTCATCAATTTCAAAGTCCCATAAACCACTTTAATTAATAGGGCATTAGTATTCTCACTTTAATAATTATAAACAGTTGTAGATCTCAAATATTTTTCCATTTCAATTATTAGATATCAGTATATCTGGTACAGCCCTTTCCATTTCATTGCCTTCCCAAGCCTCTAATTCTATTTTTAAATTCCCTGCTCCCTGTCCTAATACCTCTTCACAACTATTCCAAATCCAGCATTGCATTCTGTCACAGCTGATCTTCTCTCTCTAGGCATTCTTCTAATAATCCAGAGCTCGATATGGATTAGTCTCTCAGTATGAACAACGGATTACCCAAACAGATTAACAACTAACTTAGAAGAATACTGTCCACTCCAGTGCCATTAATGCTGCATTAGTTATTCCACCACAGTTAACTAATTTGGGAGAGTGAGATTACCTCAGGGGGTAGAATGACTTACTTTAAAAGTTATTGAATGTGACTGCTGTCATAGTAATGAAATCTACATGCAAAATAAGACAAATTGCTGAATTAAAACGGCAACTTTCTCAGCTATACTTTTTAGTGTATTGACATTTCTTCATTGTGTTCTAGCTGGGGTTTATGAATTCGGATGTAAGATGTTATCTGTGTACAGCAATGACAGCTGTGTATATACACATATACTGTGCACACACACATAACAGCATTGAATCACATTTCAGACTTTGGCACTTTTTTTTTTGTAGAAAACTACTCCTGTATAAGTCTGGGTTCACAGAGTTTTGCAATGTGGTTGCAATGTGGTTTTTGCCTGCATGTTTCATACAGGTAAAAGACATTTTCTGGGAACTTCTACATCATGTTTTTAGCTGTACACTATGGGTATATGGTGGAATAGTCACCCCACCCTGCACTGCGCCCACCCTACCCCAGGAAGGAAGGAGGTCACTTAACCTCTTTCATGCTGGTGCAGTGCAAGAACAGTCTGACCCCCAGGGAATTAAGTGAAGATACATAGCATCCCTGCTGCTTACTGTAAGGACTGAATTATTTCCCTCTAACCAACCTAAACCCAACATCTCACTCTCAGACTGTGGTACTAGCATCACTCCAGTGGATCGAGCCCTTGCACGCTCCTGTCACCTACATCTCAAAAACATCTCCAGAATCTTCCATTTCTCACCATTGATACAGTTCAGACTCTTAGGGCCACATGTATCATCCGGCGGACGGATGATTTTTGGCGGAAAGTGCCAATTTGCGTATTATTTTATACGCAAATGGCCGATTTACGAATAAAATAATCGCAAATCGGCACTTTCCGCCGAGTACGCCAGGGGGCGGAAAGGGGGCGGAAAGTAGGCGGGAAGTGGGCGGAACGGAGGGCGCGGACTCAGCGTCCGCGCGATTTATCATCCGTTCCGCCCAAATGTACGCCGAAAACCTACTCCAGTCCTCAGCTGGCGTAGGTTTTCGGCGGTGCGCACCGGCGTGCACAGGATTTATGTACAGGCAGTCCGCCTCTACATAAATCCCCGTACCGCCGGAGCTGCGGGGGCATTTTTAAGTCCGGCGTAAAAAACGCCGGACTTAATAAATGCCTCCCTTACTGTCTCCCTGATTCATTTTTGTCCCTACTCCCTACTAATCGATCTTCCTTTCTCTAACTCTCCCCTCTCTAGTCTATCCTTAATGCAGCAGCCAGGCTTATCTTCCTCTCCAGCCATTACACAGGTCTTACCCTGTGCCAGTCACTGCAATGGTTGCCGATTAAGTCCAGAATTCAGTTCAAACCCGTCATCCTCAGCCATGAAGCTCTCCACAACTCTGCCCCTCCATACATCTCCTCCCTCATCTCTACATACCATCCTTCCCATGCTCTACATTCTGCTCATGATTTTACAGTAACATCTTCTATAATCAGAACCTCCCACTCCCGCCTCCAAGACTTCTCTCGTGCTGCATCAGTTCTCTGGAATGCTTTACCAAAAGACATCAGACTCATCTACAACACCCACAGTTTCAAGGGTGCCCTAAAGACTCATTTCTTCAGGCAACTTAGAACATTCCCTAAACTCATCTCTGTTTCTGTTATCCGTTCTCCATCTACTCTTTAACCTCTTTGGTGCCATGTACTCTCTACCTGTACTCAGACAATGGCGTGTGACTGGCTTGCCCAATCACCTATAGGCACTTTGCGAGTCTATGTACAATGGCTGAACCATCGGCAAATAAAGCACTTGTTGCCTCTCGTGTCACCCCCAGTCCTCCTAGTCTGTAAGCTCTTGTGAGCAGGTCTCTAGCTCCCTTTGTATCTTTATTTATTTAAGTTGATTTATTGTATAATGTTATATAAATATAACCTCTGCATTGTGTAAAAAAAAACAAAACAAAATAAAAAACACTGCAGAATCTGTTGGCGCTATACAAATAAATATAATTAATTATTTTATGGAGCGTTGTGCTTCTTTTTTTTTGGGGGGGGGGGGGCTCTCTCTCCTTTTTAATTTTTTTCTGATATTTGTGTCCTGAGGATTACTTCAGATTCAGTGGACTACGTCGATGATCAGAACATTTTTCTTTTTAATAAAATGGTCAATAATGGGTTCATTCACAGATTCCTTCTCAAGCTACTACCAACAGAATTATGGCCTGGTAAACCCTAACAGGGGCAACTACCACTAAAAGGGACTCTACCTGCCTACATCTGGGGTGACCAGTTCTATTCAAGTTTTCTTCAGAAAGCTGAACAGGACTACTCCCAGCATGTTGGTTAAGTTGCTCTGAATCGCCACGGTTCAGGGTGCGGCATGTAGTCCGGGACAGCGGCAATTAGCGGGCACGGTCCGATCGACGTGCCCACTCATTAAGAATTCAGATGCAGCCGTCAAAGTTGACAGCTGCATCTGAATCCTTTATGCAGCTGATTCCCTGGTGTCTAGTGGGTTGGATCGCCCCCCCCCCCTTCCCGGGATGTTGTCCCGGAGGAGCAATCCACACATCCTTTACCGGCCATGGTCAGCGCCGTAATGGCACTGATCCCGGTTCGGCACTCGATTGCTTCCGGCTGCAGCAGCCGGAAGCAATCCAGTGCCTATCTCATTGGTCTATGCTGTATAACTATACAGCATAGATCTCAATGAAAGATCAGTGTGCTTATACTAGAAGTCCCCCAGGGGAGCTGCTAGTATATGTGTAAAAGAAAAAAAAAAGTGTTAATAATAAAAAGCCCCCTCCCCTAATAAAAGTTTGAATCACCCCCCTTTTCCCATGTTATAAATAAAGATAAATAAATAAATAAACATGTTTGTTATCGCCGCGTGCATAATTGCCCTAACTATTAATTTATCACATTTATGATCTTGCACGGTAAACGGTGTATGCCTAAAAAAAAAAAAACAAAGTGGAAAATTGTGCAATTTTGGTCGCATCAAATCCAGAAAAATTGTAATAAAAAGCGTTTAAAAAGTCACATATGCGCAATCAAGGTACCGATAGAAAGGACATATCATGATGCAAAAAATTTCACCTGACACAGCCCCATAGACCAAAGAATAAAAGCGCTATAAGCATGGGAATAGAGCGATTTTAAGGAACATATATTTGTTTGAATTTGAATTTTTTACAGGCTGTCAGATAAAATAAAAGTTAAACATGTTACATATCGTTGTAATCGTAACGACTTGAGGAACATATATAACAAGACAGTTTTACCCCAGGGCGAGCGGCGTAAAAACAAATACCCCCAAATAAACAAAATGCGTTTTTTTATTTTTTTTATTTCACCACACATTTTTTTTTCTGGTTATGCATTGTACTTTATGAAAAAATTACAAATTGCAATGTCAAATCAAGTACAAACAACTTAGTAAATGACAGACTGGTACCTAGAGATAGAAGACACTGCTGCAAGGGTTTACACTAATACTGGTGGACCACTTTTCCTAGATTTAAATCACTAAAGCGAGCAGCCTCATTGATACATACACATCATCCTCTACTTTTTCTCCTTGTTCATTACATATCCTCCTCCTGCCCAAAGCCGAGGGGCTGGGCAGCTGCTATCAAGCAATTTACCCTTGACAGGACATCTGTACTTCCATGTAGTTTCCTAGGACTGTGTTCTACATGAAAATTAAAATCCTGTAATGCCAAAAACCACCCAGTTACTCCCTTCTCCCTTCCCTTTTTCTCAGGCATCCATATCAGTGGGGCATGGTCTGAGACCAGTTAGAATTTTCAACCCTCTAAATAATGCCTTAGGGAGTCCAGTGCCCATTTTATCGCCAAACACTCTCACAACAGAAGAGTAGTTTTACCTCACAGGGGCTTTTGGCTCAGATACATCACAGGGTGCTCTTCCCCATTAACCCTCTGAGACATGACAGCCCCTAGCCCCACATCGGATGCATCAGTCTGATCTATGACCCCCTTTGCAAAGTCAGGTGCTACCAACACCAGCTGCTGACACAATGCTAGTTTAAGTTTGAAAAAAGCCTTTTCAGCTGTAACTGATTTTGTACCTTTTGTGAGCTCATTTAAAGGGGCTGCTATCATGGCAAAATTAGGCACAAAGCATCTGTAATAGCCGACAATCCCTAAGAAGGCTCTCACTTCTTTCTTAGTAAGTGGGTGTGGCCAGTTTTGTATTGCCTCTTTTTTTGTTAATTTGAGGCTTGATCAGGCCCCTTCCTACTACATAGCCAAGATATTCAGCTTCTACCATGCTCATGGAAAATTTTGGGGGTTTATGGTAAAACCAGTTATTCTGAGAGAAAGTGCAACACTTTCTGAATTTGAATGACTTTCCCAATGACAGCTAAATATGACTATATCATCTAAGTATGCAGCTGCATATTTCCTGTGAGGGAGTAGAATTCTATCCATGGCTCTTTAAAAAGTAGCCAGAGGTCCCGGTAAACCAAAGGACATTCTTACATACTGGTAACACAAAAGGCTGTCTTTTCCTTGGCATCCTCTGACAATGGGATCTGGCAATATCCTTGCGAAGTCTAATGTTATGCTGTACTAGGCAGGACCTAGCCTTTAAATTAGTCCCTCCACCCTGTAAGGCTTTAACCCCTGAAGGACAGAGCCCAAAATGGCCTTAAGGACTGGGACAATTTTCAATTTAGCGTTTTTATTTTTTCCTCTTTTTAATCTAAGAGCTATAACTCTTTTATTTTTCTAGCTACTGGGCCATGTTAGGGCTTGTTTTTTTTTTCAGGAACAGGTGTATTTTGTAATAGTGCCTTTTGTTCTACCATATCATATATGATGGAACGACCAAAATATCATTTATGGGGTGAAATTGGGAGTGTGTGTTTGTGTGTGTGGGTGTGTGGTCCCTGTTTACGTAATGCACTTTATGGTAAAACTGACATTTTATCTTTATTCTATAGGTCAGTCTGGATACAGCGATAAGCATTTTATATAGATTTTCTAATGTTTTACTATTTTTATTAAAGGACAACTCAGGCCAAAAGTATTTTTTAATATGTTATTACTGGAAAGTTAGACAAAGTTCTAATGTACATTAACCCCTTAAGGACAGAGCCTGAAATGGCCTTAATGACAGAGACAAATTTTATGAATATGACCAGTGTCACTTTATTCATTAATAACTTCGGGATGCTTTTACCTATCCGGCTGATTCTGAGATTGTTTTCTCGTGACATATTGTACTTTACATTTCTGGTAAATTGGAGTCGATACTCATAACAAATCTTTATGAAAAAAACCCAAATAATGTGAAAAAATGTGAAAAAATGCATTTTTCCAACTTTGAAACTTTTTTGCGTATACAGAAAGTGGTTATACCACATAAATTATATATTAAATAGCATTAGCAACATGTCTACTTTATGTTGGCGGCATTTATTAAACTATCTTTCATTTTTTTAGACAATAGGAAGCTTAAAACATTAGCAGCAAATTTCCAAATTTTCAGTAAAATTTCAAAATCAGATATTTTTAGGAACCTGTTCAGGTTTAAAGTGTATTTGAGGGGCCTGTATGTTAGAAAGCCCCACAAAGCACCCCATTTCAGAAACTGCACCCCCAAACTCTGCAAAAGCATATCCAGAAAGTGTTTTAACCCTTTAGGGGAGTCACAGAAATAAAAGCTAAGTGTGTAAGGAATTTGAAAATTTTAATTTTCTGTGCAGAGATTTTATTGTAATCCAATATTTTTCATAATTATAAACCTATTACCAGAGAAATGCACCCCAATAATTATTGTCCCGTTACTGCAGTTTATAGAAATACCCCATATGTGGCCCTATTGCGCTATTTGACACAACCACAAGCCTCAGATATAAGGGAGCGCCTAGTGAATTTCAACGCCTCTGTTATATTTGGTCATTTCTGACTGTACCACTTCAGGTTGGCAGAGGCTCTGGGGTGCCAAAACCTAAAAAACACCCCTAAAGGGACACCATTTAGAAAACTACACCCCTCAAGGAATGTAACAAGGGGTGCGGTGAGCATTTGGACCCCACAGGTGCTTCACAGATTTTCCGAACAATATGGCGTGAAAAAAGAAAAATTTATTTTTTACACTAAAACGTTGTTCTAGCCTTCAATTTTTCATTTTCTTAAAGGGATAAGAGGCAAAAAAAGACAAAAAATGTGTAGCGCAGTTTCTCCCGAGTACGGAAATGCCCCACATGTGGTGATAGAGTGCCAAGGGGGCGCAGGACGAGCCTCCAAAGGGAAGGAGCGCCAATTGGCTTTTGGAAGCTGAATTTCACTGAAAAGGATTTCAAGGGCCATGTCGCATTTACAGAGCCCTCGTGCTGCCAAGACACTGGAAACCCCCCACAAGTGACTCCATTCTGGAAACTACACCCCTCAAGGAATCTAACAAGGGGTTCAGTGAGCATATGGACCCCACTGGTGACGGGCACAAATGTGGAACAATGTGACGTGAAAGGGAAAAATTTCATTTTTTCACTTTCATGGCACAAATGTGCCCGTCATCAAGGGGTCCATATCCTCACTGCACCCCTTGTTAGATTCCTTGAGGGGTGCAGTTTCCAGAATGGGGTCACTTGTGGGGGGTTTCCAGTGTTTTGGCAGCACGAGGGCTCTGTAAATGCGACATGGCGTTCATCATCCATTCTAGCCAAATCCAACCTCCAAAATCCAAATGGCGCTCCTTCCCTTCGGAGGCTTGCCCTGCATCCACATGGCGCTTTATGTCCACATGTGGGGTATTTACGGACTCGGGGGGAAATTGCTCTACACATTTTGTTTTTTTTTCCTCTTTTAACCCCTTGTGAAAATGATAAATTCAAGGCTAAACCAACATTATAGTGTAAAAAATGTAATATTTCATTTTCACGCCACATTGTTCCACATTTGTGTCCGTCACCAGTGGGGTCCATATGCTCACTACACCCCTTGTTACATTCCTTGAGGGGTGCAGTTTCCATAATTGGGTCACTTGTGGGGGGTTTCAACTGTCTTGGCAACACAGGGGCCTTTTGAATGCAACATGGCCCCTCGAAATCCATTCCATCCAAATCCAGCCTTCAAAAACCAAATGGCGCTCCTTCCCTTCGGAGGCTTACCCTGCACCCGCATGGCGCTTTATGTCCACATGTGGGGTATTTCCGTACTCTGGGGAAATTGCTCTACACATTAAATGTTTTTTTTTTATCTTTTAACCCCTTGTGAAAATGAAAAAATCATGACAAGATTAATGATTTAGAGTAAAAATTTTACAAAAATTACACTAAATGTTGGTCTAGCCTTGATTTTTTTCCATTTCCACAAGGGGTTAAAAAAGAAAATGAACACAAAACGTGTAGGGTAGTTTCCCCTGAGTACGAAAATACCCCACATGTGGGCATAATGTGCCATATGGGCACAGGGCAAGTCACCAAAGGGACAGAGCGCCATTTAGAGGCTGGAATGGAGGATGGAGGCCACGTCGCAATTACAAAGCTCCTGTGCTGCCAGGACAGTAGAAACCCCCGACAAGTGACCCCATTCTGGAAACTACACCCCATAAGGAATCTAACAAGGGGTGCAGTGAGCATATGGACCCCACTGGTGACGGGCACTTACGTAGAACATGTGCCGAGAAAATAAAAAATACAATTTTTTTCATTTTCACGTCCCAAATGTGGCCGTCACCAGGGGGCCATATCCCCGCTGCCCCACTTGTTAGATTCCTTATGGGGTGTAGTTTCCAGAATAGGGTCACTTGTGGGGGTTTTCTACTGTCCTGGCCGCACAGAGGCTTTGTAATTGCATCATGGCATCCTCTAATGGGAATGGCGGCCATACCTACTTAGCTGGGGAAAAGGGACAATTCTAATTTATTTGGGGGTATTGGGCCAATTATTAGTTTATAAGGTTGGAAATGACAGGTGTCCATCAAACTCAACCTGTGTTGATCCAGAGGAAGGCAAAAAACCCTCGTAAGGCAGACAACAGTAGCCTCATCACAGGGGAAAATTCCTTCCCGACTCCATATTGGCGATCAGAATAATCCCGGGACCAACGTGACCCCTGAAATAGGAATAAGGGACAGAATTTAGATAATGTAGAACCTCAATGACGTGTGGTGCGCCTTGGAGCAATCCAGTATGCAGAGGCCGGGGGGATCAGGACAGGTGTCACACTGGAAAATGGTGTCCTTCCTGATCCCCCTGTTACGCCACACTCTGCACTTCTTCTGGGGTCTCCTGTTCTCCAGTGTGGGGGACGTCACCTGGAAAATGTTGTCCTGGTGCGATACGGGGTCCTTCATATCCAGAAGCGCTGGGTCCGCTCCATGGCTGCTAAATATTAGGGCGCTATTACTACTTCTGATATTTTCGGATTGTGCCGCAAGCTACAGTAGCTCGGGCAGCGAGGGACCGGAAGAGGGGGTGCTGGTATAAAAGTTATCCCCCTACAGGTGGTAACCTTTATCCAGCAGTGGGAAGATCAGTTCCCGGACGATCTTCCCACTAACTCCGAGGATGGGGGGGGGGAGGGGGCATCTGGGGGCATCTGGGGGCTGCATTCGGGTGTCCCTTCCTACATACATTCTAAGGGTACATGCATACTGCGGAATCGCGACAGATAACCCTTCGTGCATTCCGCAGTTGGCACCCACCGGCGGACTGATGCAGGCGCACGTCTCTACACGTGTCATAGACTCCATTCTATGCACGGGCGGATTCCGCTCTCCGTCCAACGTATTCATTCTTTGGATGGACGACGGATTCCGCCCGTGCATAGAATGGAGTCTATGACACGGGTAGAGACATGCGCCCGCATCAGTCCGCCGGCGGGTGCCAGCTGCGGAATGCACAAAGGGTTATCCTTCGCCATTCCGCAGTGTGCACGTACCCTAAATCTGTAAGTGTACCCAGAGGTACTGTCACAGAGTTTTTAGAATTTCACTCCATACCGTGATCTCTTATTGGGACGGTACTGGCAGAAAAGACGTGTCTGGGGGGCAGCGTACGCTACGCTACCCCCAGACACGTCACTGGATGATGAGGAGGATGAGGATGAATGGAGGAAAGAAGGAGCCCCCCCCATTCATCCTTACTGGCTGTTTCGGTGTCGGAGGCAATAATAACGTATCCCTCTGACACCGAAAACACCCTGGGGGCCATCTTTATATGGGGATTGGTATATGGGGTATGTAGTGGTGTAGTGTCAAACTTTATTCAATGTAGTGTGGTGTAATGTAGTGTTTTTTACGTGTTTTTTTACAGTAAGTATAAAAAAAAAACCTACGCCAACAAAGGAGTTGCTGATAAATGCCGCACTTATGTGCGGCACTTATTAGCAGACTGTGGCAGTAGAATATAGAAAAAAAACACCCTACGCCAAAAAGGAGGAGTTGCTGATTAGCAGCAACACTCAGCGGCGATAGGGTGCGGAAAATAGAAAAAAAAAAAAAAAAAAAATTCTACATTCTGAACATCCCTGTAGCTGCTGATAAGTGTATTACACATATCAGCTGCTAGAGGGCAGCAGAGCGCAAAATACGGAAAAAGCCGACGCTGGAGCCGAAAATAGCCGAGAGAAGCCGAACGTGACGTCACGGAAGAAGCCGAAGACCCGAACGAAGACGAGGACGCCGCGAATCTCGAAGACGCCGATCAGGAGCCCGGGACAGGTGAGTAATGTATAAATACCTGCTCTGGACCCCTCGGCTACCTAGCTGAGGGGTCCAGGGCAGGTATTTACTATTTTGTGGGACTCTGATCGCCGTGCCACCGGCCCGATCACCGTGAACGGCCGGCCGGCCGTTCGCGGCGATCGGGCCGGTGGCACGGCGATCACCATTACTTTTTACAGTAATGGCGGTCGGTGCCGTCCTCGGACAGCACCGACCGCCATTTTTTTCCGGGTCATCGGGTCACCGATGACCCGGAAAGGTTCCGATCGCCGCTATTGGCTGATCTGAATTGATCAGCCTATAGCGGCGATCGTAAGCACGGGGGGTGTTAACCACCCCCCGTGCCGTGAAGCTAAGATGGCCTGCTATGATTTATAGCAGGCCATCTTCCCCGACCGCTGTGTGTGAACACGCAGCGATCGGGGAAACATCGGGCGTAAATTTACGCCCTGATGCGCCAAGTACCAGGGCGCGAGGGCGTAAGTTTACGCCCGATGTCGTTAAGGGGTTAATTATGGGAAATGCACATATACTGCTATTTCCCTTAACCCCTTGCCTCTTCAGCCTGTTTTGGCCTTAATGCCCAGGACCTATTTTGCAAATCTGACCTGTCTCTCTTTATGTATTGATAACTCTGCAATGCTTTTAACTATCGCTGTTATTCTGAGATTGTTTTTTCGTGACATATTCCTCTTTATGTTTGTGGTATACTTTGGTTGATACTGTGCATTCAGTAGTTTTTTTGTAAATAACACATTTGCACAAAAATTTGAAAAATTTACAATCCTTTATATTCATAATTCTCTTTTACTGAGAAAAATAGTCATGCCACATGAACTAATTATTAATGCAACATCTACAACATGTCTACTTTATGGTGACGTCATTTGGTGAACGTCCTTTTACTTGTTAGGATGTTAGATGGCTTCAAAATTTTGCAGCAATTTTTCAAATTTTCAGGAAAATTTCAAATTCAGAATTATTTAGGGACCAGTTTAGTTCTGAAGTGGATTTGTGGGGCCTGTATGATAGTTATCCCCATAAATCTCTCCACTGTAAAAACGGCACTCCTCAAAGTATTCAAAGTAACATTTCATAATTGTATTAACCCTTTAGGTGTTTTGCAGAAATTTAAGCAAGTTGGAGGGCAAATTTAAAATTTTCATTTTTTTTTGAAGATATTCCATTAAAAGCGACTCTGTACCCACAATCTGACCCCCCCCCCCCCCAAACCACTTGTACCTTCGGATAGCTTCTTTTAATCCAAGGTCGGTCCTGGCAGGTGATGCAGTTATTGTCCAAAAAACAACTTTTAAACTTACAACCCCGTGCCCTACAGGAGTATCTGTGCCCTAATTTTGCACCACCCCTCCGTCCCTCCTCCCCACCCTCTTCATCATTAGAAATGCCCCTGGAACATTTTCTCCATGCTGAACATTTGCACAGGTGTCTTAACGATCGAGCGCATGTACCGGGCTGCCACAGGGGGGGAATAGTAGGCAATCTGCCTGGAGCATTCCTAATGATCAAAAGGGCATGGAGGAGGAACAGAGAGGTTGTGCCAGCCTAATGCATACACACTCTTGGCCACGCCCGTAGGGCACGGGGCTGCCAGTTTAAAAGTTGTATTTTAGCACAATAACTGCATCACCTGCCAAACGGACCACAGGACAGATCTTTGATTAAAAGCAGATATCTGACGGTACAAGCGGTTTGGGGGGGGGGGGGGTTAGATTGCGGGTACAGAGTCGCTTTAATCCATTTTTTCCCTCTAATACAGCAAATACTAATTGAGAAATGGAACTCAATATTTATTCCCCTTATTCCAAAGTTTCTAGAAATCCCCCATATGTGGCCGCAGTGCATCACCTGACTCAACCACAGGCCGCAGACATGACAGAGACCTGGGGAATTTTGGGGTCTTTTTTTATTTTTGTTTCTTTTTTTAGCCATTATACCATGTCACAGAGGCCTTGCGGTGGCAAAATATTTGAGTAAGACAAGTTGACGTTTCCATCTGTACCATTCGGGGGGACATGTGACACTCTGATCATTATTTATTTAATTTTTTATGAGGTGGTACGAATAAAAAACACAATTTAGCAGCTGTTCTTCATAATTTTTTCGTAAGCCGTTTACTATACGTCACATATGACGTGTTATTGTTATTCGTCAGGTCGGTACGATTACAGTGATATCGATTTTATATAACTTTTGTTATAGTTTATGGCATTTATACTATAAAATCTGTTTCTGTCTTGCATATTGTAAGGGCAGTAATATTTTTATTTTTTCGCCAATGGAGTTATGTGAGGGGGTGCAAGGGGAGGGAGAGGACGGAACGGATCGGAGGAGGGGGGAAGCACGGGGGGGCGGGGTACAAGGGGAGGGAGAGGACAGAATGGATCGGAAGAGGGGGGGAAGCATGGGGGGACGGGGTAAAAGGGGAAGAAGAGGACGGAATGGATCGGAGGAGGGGGGGGAAGCACGGGGGGAGGTGAGCTGGATCAGAGCGGGTGGAGCACGGGGGAACACTGGAGAGAAGTACGGGGGGAGGAGGATGGGAGCATGGGGGGAGCACTGGGGGGACTGAATTGGGGTGGGGGGAGCACGACTGGACAGGGAGAAGGAAGGCGGGGCCTGGGGAAGCATTACAGCGGTGATGGCGGGAGGAGGCACCTGATCAACCTGCTGCACAGAATCTTCCCATAAACGCCGCGGTCGCAATGACCGCGGCGTTTATTGGGTTAACTGTCCAGGGGGAAGCGCCGCTTCCCTCTGGCCAATGACAGCAGGAGGAGGCTGTGTGACACAGCTTCCTCCTGCTTCCCGATCTCAGTTAGGGACAGCGGGGGGAGGCACGGAAATCATGATGTCCAGGGACGACATGATGCGTTCTGGCACTGCTTTTCATGACGTTCCTGAACGTCATATTGGGGGAAGGGGTTAATTTAGTAGATCAAGGAGTGTTAGAATTCTGTCAAAAACCGTGATGTCACGAATCAGGGTGTAATTCCTATGGAGTGTCCAGCAGGGGATGCACTATATATAGAAGTCAATGAGTACCATTGACTTCTTTATATAGTCCGCCCCCTGCTGGACACTCTATGGATTCAACTGATGTCTATGTAAAAATGTAATGTACAGTATGTTTTTGATTGAATACATTTATGGAATACTTTGGGAAGCAAGTATCCTTGCTCCCCAAAGTATTCCATAAATCTATATAACCTACATTAGAATATCACAAAATGGTTTTCATCAACAAAAAAAAATATATAGGGTCCTTCCAAATCACTCTCCTACAATAACCCCATAAATAATCCACCAAAAGTTTCTTTAAATCCAAATTAATTTTATTTGTTCACAACAACCTAAGTCAGGATTATAATTACACATACACATCATTAGTTCAATACAACAACCGTAGCTTATGTAGCATCAATGTGCAAAACAGCATCTATATATAACACTCAAACTAGAGTTGGTGACAACCGTATCCTGCACCAAACTACAAGTAACAGCACCTGTATATTGCATAATAATTTGTTTCTTTTAGGAACAGCAGTAATTGTATATTGCACCAATGAGTATAGCAGCAACCATCTATTGCACAAGTATTGTCTCACATATGTATATTGCATTCAATTCGGGATAGCAGCAACGATGTATTGCACTCAAAGTAACCTGGCTGTTCCTATTGCACAAGCTGTATTGCACATGCCCACTAACTCAAGGAATGGTATCACCCATATCTGGTAACCCTGCAATCAGGTTTGGGGCCTGTAACACTCACCCTGTTTAGATGTCCTGACTCCTCCACTCCACACCCCAACGCGTTTCGCCTTCGCTTTTACCAGGAGCGAGGTAGTCCATGAATGTATTCAATCAATACATTTGAAGGGCACCGAGCAGGGAGGGAGAGAGGTGCCTATGCATACTACTTCCCCCCTCCCCCCCTGCTCGGTGCTGGACACATATACACAATACTTCTCCTCCCATCATCTGTACCAGGGCCATCACCAAACATACTATGAGCAGATGATGGGAGTAGTAGTACAGTGCATATGTGGTGGTGGTGGCGGCGGGGAGGGGGGGCGTTCTGTTTAGTGAAGGCCCTGGTACTACTCCCCCATCATCTGCTCATACTATGAGCAGATGATGGGAGTAGTAGTACAGTGCATATGTATCCAGCACCAGGCAGGGAGGGGGAAGGTAGTTAGATGCATAGGCACCTCTCTCCCTCCCTGCTCAGTGCCCTCCAAATGTATTGATTGAATACATTTATGAAATACTTTTGAGAGCAAGGACACACACAAGTATTCCATAAATGTATTCAATCAAAAACATACTGTACATTACATTTTTACATACACATCAATTGAATTCATAGAGTGTCCTGCAAGGGGCGAACTATATATAGAAGTCAATGGTACTCATTGACTTCTATATATAGTGCACCCCCTACTGGACACTCCATAGGAATTATACCCTGATTTGTGACGTCACGGTTTTTGACAGATTTCTAACACTCCATGATCTACTAAAATAAGGGAAATAGCAGTATATGTGCATTTTCCATAATTAATGTACATTAGAAATTTGTCTAACTTTGCATAAGTAATAAAACACCTTAAAATTAAAAAATACTTTTGGCCGAACTTCTCCTTTAACTTTAAAACTTTCTTTTTGCAAATAGGTGTGATTACAATCAGGGCCGGCGTCAGCACCCGGCTGACTAGGGCAAATGCCGGGGCCCACAGCTCCTCTAGGGGCCCACTCCCGTCTGTTACTACATTTTTTTTTTGTTAGTAAAAAAAAAAAAAGTGTAGTAACAGAGGGGACTGGGCCCCTAGAGGCCGCATGTGTCAGTTAGGGGCCCGCCGATACATACTGGGGTCCCCGGGCACACGTCTTCCTGCAAGTCTTCCCTACAGCCGAGTAGGTAGGAAAAGGACCTTTGAGTATGAAGGACCTGTGGTGATGTCATGGGTCATGTGATCCGACACCTGACCTGATAGAGGGCAGAAGGTAGGCTCTGTAAACTAATAGTTTACTGTATGTTCTGGAGTTTCTAGTTGTTTTGTTTTGTGTATAGAGGTCCTGCTGTAATAAATTATATATATATATATATTACAGCAGGACCTCCTATCTATCTATCTATCTATCTATCTATCTATCTATCTATCTCCTATCTATCTATCTATCTATCTATCTATCTATCTATCTATCCATCTCCTATCTATCTATCTATCTATCTATCTATCTATCTATCTATTATCTATCTATCTATTATCTATCTATCCACAGTGCAGGAGCTGTGTACAGGTGTGGTGCTGCTGGTTCTGTATACAGCTCCTGCTCTCTGTATATATATATATGTATGTGTATATATATATATATGTGTGTATATATATATATATATATATACATACATACATACACACACACATACATACAGAGAGCAGGAGCTGTATACAGAACTAGCAGCACCAGCATGTAAGATATATATATATATATATATATATATATACATATATATATATATATAAATATATCTTACATGCTGGTGCTGCTAGTTCTGTATACAGCTACTGCTCTGTATATAAATAAATAAATGATTCCCGCTGTCTGCCCACTCCGTGCAGCGGGTGGATACAGCGGGAGGACCGCCTGGAAAACTGCGATACTGTCTATGGCTATGGTTGTATCCCAGTTTTCCAGGCGGTCCTCCCGCTGTATCCACCCTCTCCATGGAGGTGGAAGACAGCAAGAATCGATGCCGAGAGCTCGGGTTCGTACGGACCATCCCTAATAAATAAATATATATATATATAACATGCTGGTGCTGCTAGTTCTGTATACAGCTCCTGCTCTGTGTGTATATATATATTGAATTGTACATATATATATGTACAATATATAATTGAATATACATTTTTTCTTGGCACATTTTTAATGGAATGAAATAAAAGGTATATTTTATAACTTCCTATTCTTCAGTGATAAAAAGTAATTATACAAAGGAAGTGACTAAGTAGGAATTGGACTACCTCAGTATACATATATATATATATATATACATATATATATATATATATATATATATATATATATATATATATATATATATAATCCTGTCACTGTGTCTGACTCCTCCAGAGTCCTGACTACTGCAGAGATCAGGAGATACAGGAGGAGAAAGATATGCAGCAGCCGCATGTTTCTTCTGCTGCAAATCTTTCCTCACCTGTCTCTCCATGATTTGCTCCTCAAAGGGGCCCGCCGAGGCTCTGTCGCCCAAGGGCCCACAAAAACCTGAAGCCGGCCCTGATTACAATGGCCTTTTTTTGATTCTTATAGCATTTCTATTTTTTCACGTACGGGGGTATATGGGATGTCATTTTTTTGCCATGAGCTCTAGTTTTTATTAATGCCATATTTGTGTAAATAAGACGTAACTGATCAATTTTTATTCATTTTATTTTATCAATCCTGGCGTTTTTAACAGTTTTTTTTTTTTTACGCCATTCACCGTGTGGGAACAAAATTGATTATATTATATCGGACGATTACGCACGCTAATATGTTTTTTATTTTTATCTGTTTTATTTATAAAATGGGAAAGGAGGGTAATGTAAACTTTTATTGGGGGAGAGGCTATGTGTTTTTTTAAAACTTTTGAAATTTTCTTTCTACACTTTTTATGTCCCCTTAGGGGACGTTAACATTTTTGCATTACATTACATACACTTATCATTGCTATGCCATAGCATAGCATAGATCAGTGTAATCTGAAATCGGTGCGTAGAGCCTGCCTATGCAGACTCTATACACTGATCACCGATCTGACTGCCAGGAGGAAGGTAAGGGACCTCCAGCAGTCAGATAGAACGATCGGAACCCCCTTATCACACTCTTATCAAACGATAAAAATAGGTCCAGATCCTATTAAACGTTCAACGATTTCTCTTTGGTCGTTTAACCGCTGCCTGCTATTACACAGCTGTTACACAAAACACAAAACGTTGAAATCCGAACGATCTAGCGATTTTTTTTGAACGATAATTGTCCCGTGGAATAGGGCGCTTACGCTTTAACCTGTGGATCAGTAAAGCTGGGTTCACAAAGCATTTTTGCAATTAATTTTTTTCAAAAAACTGATGCCTTTGAGTGCATTCGTTTTAATGTTTTTCCATCGAAATCCATTATAGAAAAAGGATTCAGGATGTCACCATTGCAGAAACCCTATCAAAGTAAAAAAAAAAGCAACAGTGCAAGGGCTGGGGCAAGGACCAAGGCACCGGCCGCCCCTGCACAGTGAGCTTTCATGCATATATTATATGCCTGACCGCTCACTGACTACAGGAGCAGAGAGATCAGCCATAGACTGATGTCTCTGCTTCTGTATGCATATTCCGGGGCGTGCTACGCTAATAGCGTACCGCCCACAGAATTTATGTGCAGAAGCAGGGACTCCAGTGTGATGCCGGACTCCATGCTCCTGCACTGTACAGACCCTCTGCTGTCAGCTGTGTCTGTGTCCTTATTAGGAGGCACACACAGCTGACAGGAGGCTCAGAGCAGGGAACTATCAGTTCTCTCCTCTGTGCCATTCACTTCTAGATGTCAGGCTGTGTTAGGGCTGCGATCTAGAAGTGATCTGGAGCAGCCAGTGATGTCTTCCTGGTCAGGCTGCTCTATGAGATCTGTGTGCAGCCTGACCAGAAAGCATCCAGGAGGACACAGCAGCAGCGTCAGTTGTGAGGAACGATCAGCGTGGGAACGATTGGTGAGGTGAGTAGCTGGCCTGTTTGTTTGTTTTATTACTTTGCTGAATATGGGGTGACATGGGGGGATTATAAGGAGATGGGGGGGACACAGGGGGGGATTATATGGAGATGGGGAGACGCAGGGGGGATTTTAAGGAGATGGAGAGACAGGGTGGGATTATAAAGAGATGGGAGACACAGGGGGATTATGAGGAGATGGGGGACATGAGGTGATTATAAGGAGATGGGGAGACACAGGGGGGATTATGAGGAGATGGGGAACAAAGAGGGGATTATGAGGAGATGGGGAACAAAGAGGGGAATATGAGGAGATGGGGGACACAGGGGGGAATATGAGGAGATAGGGGACACAGGGGGGAATATGAGGAGATGGGGGGGGGCACAGGAGGAATATGCGGAGATGGGGACACAGGAGGAATATGAGGAGATGGGAGACACAGAGAGGAATATGAGGAGATGGGGGACACAGGGAGGAATATGAGGAGATGGGGGACACGGGGGAATATGAGGAGATGGGGGACACAGGGGGGAATATGAGGAGATGGGGGACACAGGAGGAATATGAGGAAATGGGGGACACAGGAGGAATATGAGGAGATGGGAGACACAGGGAGGAATATGAGGAGATGGGAGACACAGGGAGGAAAATGAGGAGATGGGGGAGGCAGTTTACGATAAGGTGGTCTCATATTGAGGCAGACCCTACACTGTAATGGCCTCTCCATGGCGTGTAATACGCCTATGCTCTGGGCATGCAAGATCCGTCTAATACCTGCAAAAATAATTGCACCACCTGGGTGAGACAGGTGGAGTGCACGACCAAATAGAGGCAGACACTCCCCCAACTGGAACACAGAAAAAAAGAAAAAATTGGTCAGCTCTCCTAGAACACCGTTCCCCCATCAACCTCAAAACTACGTGCGTATATTCGCGGTTCGCACTACGGACGGAATCATACGCAGTGTGAACATAGCCCAAAGTTGTATAAGGGCCCTATTCCACAGTAACGATAATCAGCCGAATCGGCCCCATTTGGCCCGATTCGGCCGATTATCGTTCGGTTAAATAGAGAGAACGATCAGCCGATGATCAGGTCATCGGCTGATCGTTCATTTAGGGCCAGAACTAAAATCATTGTTCCCCCACCGCGCATCGCTACGGGCGACCGACGATTTCAGAAGCGCAAAAGGACGCTGGTTGACCTCAGGGAGATCAACCAAAACACCGCAGAGACACCATCACATGTCTCAACGTCAGTGTATTCTAGCACATTGCCCCCTGGGAAATCAAATATGCAAAAGAACACTGCAGAGACACCATCAAATGTCTGTGGATGGATACCTTGCTGAGGTGGTTTCCTTAACTGGAGAATGCCTTTGGCTTGGTTGTTCCTTCCCGGAGGGAAGGTCTTGCTAGTTCACTGACGTCGAGACATGTGATGGTCTCTCTGCAGTGTTCTTTTGCATATTTGATTTCCCAGGGGGGCAATGTGCTAGAATACACTGACTTTGAGACATGTGATGGTGTCTCTGCGGTGTTTTGGTTGATCTCCCTGAGGTCAACCAGCGTCCTTTTGCATGCACTTACTAGTCATTGCTCCCACTAGCCAGAAACCTACTCCACACTGATGAGGGGCTTAAACCCCCCAAAACAGCTGTCTGTGGATGGATACCTTGCTGAGGTGGTTTCCTTGACTGGAGAACGCCTTTGGCTTGGTTGTTCCTTCCCGGAGGGAAGGTCTGGCTAGTTCACTGACGTCGAGACATGTGACGGTGTCTCTGCAGTGTTCTTTTGCATATTTGATTTCCCAGGGGGCAATGTGCTAGAATACACTGATGTTGAGACATGTGATGGTGTCTCTGCGGTGTTTTGGTTGATCTCCCTGAGGTCAACCAGCGTCCTTTTGCATGCACTTACTAGTCATTGCTCCCACTAGCCAGAAACCTACTCCACAATGATGAAAACCCCGAAACAGCTGTCTGTGGATGGATACCTTGCTGAGGTGGTTTCCTTGACTGGAGAACGCCTTTGGCTTGCTTGTTCCTTCCCGGAGGGAAGGTCTGGCTAGTTCACTGATGTTGAGACATGTGATGGTGTCTCTGCAGTGTTTTTTTGCATATTTGATTTCCCAGGGGGCAATGTGCTAGAATACACTGATGTTAAGGCATGTGATGGTGTCTCTGCGGTGTGTTGGTTGATCTCCCTGAGGTCAACCAGCGTCCTTTTGCATGAACTTACTAGTCATTGCTCCCACTAGCCAGAAACCTACTCCACACTGATGAGGGGCAAAAACCCCGAAACAGCTGCCTGTGGATGGATACCTTGCTGAGGTGGTTTCCTTGACTGGAGAACGCCTTTGGCTTGGTTGTTCCTTTCCAGAGGGAAGGTCTGGCTAGTTCACGGACGTCGAGACATGTGATGGTGTCTCTGCTGTGTTCTTTTGCATATTTGATTTCCCAGGGGGCAAAGTGCTAGAATACACTGACGTTGAGACATGTGATGGTGTCTCTGCAGTGTTTTGGTTGATTTCCCTGAGGTCAACCAGCGTCCTTTTGCATTCACTTACTAGTCATTGCTCCCACTAGCCAGAAACATACTCCACACTAATGAGGGGCTAAAACCCCGAAACAGCTGTCTGTGGATGGATACCTTGCTGAGGTGGTTTCCTTGACTGGAGATGCCTTTGGCTTGGTTGTTCCTTCCCAGAGGGAAGGTCTGGCTAGTTCACTGACGTCGAGACATGTGATGGTGTCTCTGCAGTGTTCTTTTGCATATTTGATTTCAGAAGCGCAGCATCGTACATTACCTGCAGGGCTTCTTCTCTGTGCTTTCTTCATCCCCGAGTCCCGCGCGCTCAGCCAATCACAGGCCGGGACCGTCGCGGCCTGTGATTGACTGAGTGTGGCCTGTCAGCTGATCGGCCATTCGGAAGATAGAGCACGCGGGACCCGGGGATGAAGACAGCGCGGAGAAGAAGACCTGCAGGTAATGTATGATGCTGCAAGGGCTGCAAGGACATCGGTAACGATGTCCTTGCAGCCCTCGCTCAACGATCATCGGGCCGTGGAATAGGCCCAGTAAACGAGCAACGATCTAGCAGATCGCCGCTCGTTTACATCGTTGATCAGGCCCTCCTCGGCCCGTGGAATAGGACCTTAACTTTGTAATGTGTGTTATTCTGTGAATCATTTCTTAGCGCCGCACTACCCCTTTAAGGACATTACATCAAAGGTAAATTAGCCTGTAGTGTGTTTTTCAACTGTAATTTTCTGCTTGACTCCAAATCCAGGCCTCCATTGGTTAATAAATTGATGATTTTTGAGTGATTTTGTTGTCAGCACATTCAACTGTGTACTGTACAAAGTATTCAATGAAAATATTTAATTCATTCAGATCTACGATGTGTTATTTGAGTGTTCCATTTTTTTTTATTTTGAGCTGTATAGTAAATGGCAGGTTTAGGCTGGGTTCACTCTACGCTTTTCCTATTCGTTTAACATATCAGTTTTTATTTGGTTACTTTTAACGGACAGAAAAACGTAATCAACCCTATTTTTGTGTACGTTAAAAAAAAATGCATCCGTTTTGATTAGTTTTTTCTTTTTATGGAAGTCAATGTAAAAACGGATCTAAACAGATGGCATATAATTGCATCCGTTTTTTCATAAAACGTATATGTTAAACAGATAGGAAAAACGGAGTGTGAACCCAGCCTTAGCATTCCTTTCTAGACTCTGATGGAAGTTATACAACCTTTCTGTGCTAAGTCTGCTTCCACACTAGAAATTACCTCGGCTGCAGGTAAAGCCTTGAATGGAGTATGGGAGCGACCTTCCCACTCAGACACTGTGCTCAGTCCTAAATCCTGGACACAAACTTCAGTTAGGACCAGTTCACACTGAGCATAAACAGCGGAATCCCACCATGCTCAGTGTCCTGCAGTGTCTGAATGGGAGGGCACGCGCGCGCCCTTCCATTCAGACACTGCAGGACACTGAGCATGGCAGGATTCCACGGCGGAGAGGTCTGCCGCTAGATTTCCAACATTTTTGCTTAGGCCCCATTCACACGTCCGTGTCAGTTTTTACTGTCAGGAAATCCTGATCAGGAGACCTCAAATGTCATCAGGATAGTATCAGGATTTCCTGACAGTAATCCGTTTTTACCATCAGGAAATCATCAGGAAAAACCTTCAGGATTTCCTGATGAGTAAAAAAAAAGTGTTTCCAACAGGGGCATGATGAGAGTTGTACTTCTGCAACCTAGATGGCCACAGGCTGCAGAAGTACAACTCCCATCATAACCTGTCAACAGGGACATGATGAGAGTTGTACTCCTGCAACCTGGATGGCCACAGGCTGCAGAAGTACAACTCCCATCATGGCCTGTTAGCAGGACATGTTGGGAGTTTTAGTATTGGGGGGGAGAGGGCTGTGTATCTCACCTGTCGGCGGCGGAAGAACAGCGGCGGCAGCTGGTGGGAGTCCCGGGCGGGCGGGTGCAAGCTGCTGCGGACTCGGAGAGGGAGGGGAACAGAGGTCGGGGTGGCGGCGGGGTGATGCGATGCGACGCGGTCATCGGGCGGCGGCGGCGGGATGATGCGATGCGGCGGGGTCATCGGCGGGGTGATGTCATGCGGCGGCGGGGTCATCGGGCGGCAGCGGCGGGGTGATGCGATACGGCGGCGGGGCGATGCGGCGCGGCAGGGTAATGCGATGCGGGGTCAGCGGGCGGCGGGGTGATGCGATGCGGGGTCAGCGGGCGGCGGCGTGATGCGATACGGCGCGGGGTCATCGGGCGGCGGGGTGATGCGATGCGGCGCTGCGGGGTCACCGGGCGGCGGCAGCTGATGTCCGGGTGCAGGGATCCCTTGGGTGGTGGCGGCGCGGCGTTCGGGCAGCGGGGGTGCCGGCGGGCTGTCAACCATCCGGAATCACGGGCACTTTCCTGATGTACATCAGGAAAGTGCCCGTGATTCCGGCGCCCCCATAGCCTTCTATGGGGGCGTACGGAACGGAATTCCGGACAAAAATAGGACATGTCCTATTTTTTCCGGATATATTTTCCGGAACGGACACCCTTCCGGAAAAATCCGGAAGGGTGTCCGTGACCAATTAAAGTCTATGGGTCCGGAAATCCGTCCGGATTTCCTGATAGGAAATCCGGATGGTTTTTCCGGACGTGTGAAGGGGGCCTTAGTGTGAACTGGGCCTTAAAGCAGAATACTTTTCCTAAATATATATCACTGAAGCTAGCAACCTCAGTGATACATACACCTCATCCACTACTTTCCTCTTGGGTTATTACAGTATGTGTATACATGTGACTGTATGCATGTAAGTGCCTGTATGTGTATATGTGATTGTATGTATGTGTGAGCTTGGAGATATAGATATATATGTGCATATGTCTGTATAAATGTATGAGACAGCTGACAGCTTTTCATACATATAAAGGGAACCTGTCCGGTTAGAAAATGCCACTTACCTGTCCCCATGCCCATCTGTGTTTCACCACATGAGACATGTCCTCTTCTCTGCCCTGTCAATTTGAGTGTATGTCAGACTTTAATACTGTAATAAAGTATTACTGGGAAACAGTGTGCTTGGGCCCACCAGGGAATTTAATTCTAGGTGCCACCTTACCAGATATAACAAGCAAACAACCCACAGGTGCAAGGGCTTACTGTATATACTCCTCCCAGCGTACACACGGTAAACACTTGCTCTGTAGATGTTAAAAATAAAAATATATATACATTTTTTTTATTTAGAAAAGTGAGGATCTTAGCAAACTATTTGATCAACAGAGTGTACCATGTCGCCACGTTAAGGCATCCTCAGAGACATGGTCCCTATTTTAGCATTTTCACACTAGCAATGGCCTCTCCTGGGATGAATAAGCCTACAACTGGGCAGATAGGAGCCAAATTATCTCTTTTATAGCACCCTTGGGACATGGGTGGAGTGCAGGCCAACAGGAGGTAGCCAGACCCCCCACATTTAACAGAAAAAAAGGGAAATTTTGACAGCACATCCATGACACTGTTCACACTGCAGGTTGCACGCTGCTTGTGGCTTAAGTACAGACAAAAAACAAAAGGTGCAACAGCAACCCACAGGTGCAAGGGCTTACCGTATATACTCCTCCCAGCGTACACACGGTAAACACCTGCTCTGTAGATATTAAAAATTAAAATATCCATTTTTTTTTCTTCAGAAAAGTAAAGTTCTTTTTTGTCTGTAATTAAGCCACAAGCAGTGTGCAACCTGCAGTGTGAACAGAGTCATAGATGTGCTGCCAAAATTTCCCCTTTCTTTCATATATAACAAGCGTCAAACCTTTCACATTACTATTTACTAAAGCGACTTTGCACAGGGCCATGTATGTGACCAGTAATGCTAGCGCACTGCTAGTAACTTGTCAGTCACTCTATGCAAACAGCATTTTGTGCCACTTATTATTATATTTAAGTAGAAGTGTAATGAAACTAACAAATCTCAGGCAGGCAGGGGGGTGCAGGAACATAATAAAGAAAGTATACTTACCTGTCCCCGTGCCTTCTTAGTGCTTCCTTGACGATATCTGAAAGACGCAGGCCTCCTGCAGCTGCCAGCTGCAACGTCACATACTCGGCCGATGGATCACCCACTCAGCCAATCAGTGACTGGGACGGGACACTGCTGCAGTCACTGAGTGGCTGAGCAGGCAATCCATTAGCTGCTCCGTGACATTGCAGCTGGAGGAGCCAGGGCTTAGATATACACAAAAACAGGCAAAAATTACATCTGGCAGCTGTGAGAGAGACCCGAGAGCAGCGCTACAGGGCACAGGGACTGGTAAGTATACTTTCTTTATTATCTTCATGCACCTACCTGCCTGCCTGTCATTTGTAAGTTTTACAAGACTTCTCCTTTAGGGAATCTGTCAGCATATCCCAAGTATAAGTTAAACCAAAGAACGCAAAATAAAAACACAACACATTGTAATCAGGTGTCAAAGGGTCCCAATTTTATTTATAATTACATGACACTGAAAATGGCAGACCCCCGACTCACAAAGAGTCACCCTCCAGCACTCAGGTGAGGAAAAAACCCCTAGGGGGAAACCGCAAGGGAGCCATGGCTGTAGAGTTTCCCTTCCCCTGGGCTTAGAGGGTAATACCATACTATAAATATAATAAACTGGATGTGAGAGAAATCTGGCTGCAATATCTGTCACCTTATTGATGGCTAGGCAGATGTATCTCTTCTCCGTCACAGATCCAGGTCCACTTCTTAAGAAGGTGGAGACTCAATGAAGGGGTAGTCTAAAGCAGGCCACCCCTGCTAGAACCTCCAAATTACATCAAGGATAGGGGGCAGTAAAGTAGTCAAGCTCAGGGTCCTCTGGCGCATCCAAGATGGCACTGATCAGGGCGCAGGCATTGCTTTATGGAACCTTCTTTATGACATTAGCGCTTGTCATCACAGTTACCATGGTTACTGCAGGCAAACACATCTGAAGCATTAACCCATTAAGAATGGTGATGCGCTTTACTGCAGAGGTCACTAAACACACTTGTAACCAAACAAACAGCTTAGGCCACACTAAGAACACTAAATAATATGGTTTGATGTGGTCCATAGCAACCAATCACAGCTCAGCTTTCGTTTCTCAAATTACTGTTGTAAAATAATAGCTGAACTGTGATTGGTTGGTTGCCATGTGCAACTTCTAACTTGCCCACAGCAACCTATCAGAGCTTTTATTCTATAAGAGCTTGTTAAGATGAAATGTGAGCAGTGATTGGTTGCTATAGGTGAATCAGACTGTGTTTTCTCGCTGGCAGGTTGATAAAGCTGCTCCATTAAAGTTTATCATGATGATGATAACTGAAAACACAGGACATCAAGCTTCCCCATAATGCTTTTCAGTCAGCCCTTTCCCCATTCCCTTCAACTTTTTGGAGGGACACTTGTGGTTAACAGACATTTCTATACTCTACAATTCCCAGCATTTCCTGTCACTCAGTTTAGAATCCACCGGTAACATGAAGGAGACTGCTGACAATCTGACTTAATTGTATGTTGAAAGAGCTGAAAAAGAGTATTATAAATAAAGCAGTTGAAATGAATAGACAAGAAGGGTATCCCTAGCTGGAAATCCTCCAGAGTAAAGACAAGCAGTATGGGTGGCATGTAAAACTACATCTCCCAGGCTTTCATTGGAAATCGCCATCACCCAATTAGTTGATCACTGGAGAAACTGCATTGATTGTACAAAAGGGGTTGTTTAAAAGTAAAACAGTCCTCAGTATTAACCCCTAGGCGACCCTGGACGTACCCGTACGTCCAATACCGCCTCCACGCGTTTAGAGCAGGGCCGCGTGGCGGCCACGCTCTGAATCACCGCAGTCCTGGGTGCCGCTTGTAGGCTGGGACCGCGGCTATTAGCGGGCATGGTCCGATCATCCACACATCTTACCCCGTCCGGGGTCAGCGCCGTAATGACGCTGATCCTGGCTCTGCACTCGATTGCTTCTGGCTGCAGCAGCCGGAAGCAATCGATGTGCCTATCTCATCGATCTGTTCTGCAATGAGAGATCAGTGCACTTATACTAGAAGTCCCCCAGGGGGGCTTCTAGTATAAGTATAAAAGTACAAATAAAAGTGTTATTATTAATAAAAATCCCCCTCCCCTAATAAAAGTCAGAATCACCCCCCTTTTCCCATGTTTTAAATAAAAATAAACAAATAAATAAATAAACAAACATGTTTGGTATCGTCGTGGGCGTAATCGCCCGAACTATTAATTTATCCTATTCCCTATCCCGCACGGTAAATGGCGTAAGCGCCAAAAAATCCCAAGGTGCAAAATTGCACATTTTTGGTCGCATCAAATCCAGAAAAATTGTAATAAAAAGCGATCAAAAAGTCACATATGCGCAATCAAGGTACCGATAGAAAGAACACATCATGGCGCAAAAAATTACACCTCACACAGCCCCATATATTTGTTAACAATGGTTTGAATTTTTTACAGGGCATCACATACAATAAAAGTTATACATGTTACATATCGTCGTAATCGTAACAACTTGAAGAACATATATAACAAGTCAGTTTTACCCGAGGGCGAATGACGTAAAAACGAAACCCCCCAAATAAAAGAAATGCGTTTTTTTTTTTATTTCACCACACTTTGAATTTTTTTCTTGTTTCGTAGTGTACTTTATGAAAAAAATTCAGCCTGTCTTTGCAAAGTCTTTGCAACCGCAGATTATACAGTCCAGTTCTTAAGTTTTTGAGCACCGGCCTTATAAGACACCCGACATATAAGACGACTCCTGACTTTTGCAAAGATTTCCCTGGGTTTAAAAGTAGTCTTATATGCAAGAAAATACAGTATATATGTTTCAGACCCATGCCATGACACTCCCACCCCCATACTGTAGGCAAGAGGTACTTGTCTTTGTCCTGGCAGCACTCATATCTTTATTTATAAAAGACAACTTCTATATATGACCTAAGCATGTGCACTCAACTTCTTTGGTCAATCATGGCGAAGCCTGTTCTGAGTAAAACCTGTCTTGTTAAACAGCATCAGTTGGCGCTATACAAATAAAAGCATATATATATGTTTCAGCCCCATGCCATGACACTCCCACCCCCATGCTTTACTGTAGGAAAGACGTACTTGTCTTTGTCCTTGCAGCACTCATATGTCTATTTTTAAAAGGCAACCTCTGGATATGACCTAAGCATGTGCACTACTTTGGTCAGCTACTTGGGTCAACCATGGCGAGGCCATGAGAACATATTGTATAGTCTTGGCCACCATGCCGCAGCTTCAGGGTGTTGGCACTTTTCTTATAGCCTAGGCCATGGGTCTCCAAACTGCGGCCCTCCAGCTGTCGCAAAACTACATTTCCCATCATGCCTGGACAGCCAAATCCAAAGCTTTAGCTGTCCAGGCATGATGGTAGTTGTGGTTCCGCAACAGCTGGAGGGCCGCAGCTTGGAGACCCATGGCCTAGGCCATCTTTATGTAAAACAACAATTCATTTTTCAGATCCTCAGAGAGTTCTTTGCCATGAGATGCCAAACTGAACTTCTAATGACCAGTTTGGAAGAGTGTTAGACGTAAAACAAAGTTCAAAGAGAGTCCTTTGGATGGTCATGCCCAGGTGACAAATGTTAGACTGGTGAAAATTACTTATAACTTACACAAATATACTTTCAATGAAAATATCATTCCAAAGTATCCAAATTCCAGTTGTTTTTGTAAACAATGGATGTAGAGAAAACGTTCTCAACCAAATAAACAGACAAGTAAACAAGCATCCAGTTTGCTTTCAAAGTTTTTAAGTTTACAAAACACCCATTACTGAGAAAAGTCCATGTCTTTCAAGTCAAGCAATGCTTTGTGGGTGCAGCTGCATAAGAAACCAGTATGATCAAACAATTTTGGTGAGTAAACTGTAATGTGTGCCTCATTGCTATTCCCAGAATGTAAAGTCCAGCTTATGCTGATCAGCATGACTTAGAAGCATGAAGCTCTAAAAGAAGTCTTTCTTCTCCTCATCTCCAATTCTCTCCACCCTTTCAAATTTACATTGAATCTCTGCCAATATCACATTGCCTTAAGTCTTTCTGTGACATTAAGATGAAGCTCTTTTGACCCTCTCACTACCAATCTTATGCTTTGCCTAGACACCACGCAACAATTTTAATAACTGAGATTGAAAAGTTTCTTGTTTCTTCATATGATCCCATCCAAGATTTAATTCTGATTACTCTTCTATTCTTTAAAGTAGGATTGGGATTCAAGGTCCTGTTTTCGTCTAAAGGTGAAAACAGCCTGCTAGCCAGCAGGTGCAGAACCCCTAACCAGCTGCTTGCTGTACTTGAGCTGAAGCGTCTTGGTTCCCCCCTCTGTGCCAAGAGCACTTCACATAATCCTCTCATGCAATTCACACTGTAATTGCACAGATCCAGACTGCTAGGGCTCAATTTATTATTATTTTTACTAACAAGATCTTCTGCAAACAGGGACTAGTCATATTAATTAGTCTTATGGAGCCAGGCTGCTCCAGTCTTATCAAGACTTTTTGTTCAGCTTATTTTCTATCCCTGAATCTACCCCCCTCCCCTGGCCCTCTTGAAGACCACTCAGAGAAGAGCACATGTGGAACTTTCAGCTTCTATGGGTCCTTTTCATTGCCCTGCCTCAGACACTTCTTAAGGTGAAGCCTGGTTGATAGACACTGGCAGCAGAGATGATTTAGTTGAGGACCAGTTCCTCTTGTCATGGTTGTGCTGGTTACATGGGTAATTAGTAGGGTGCACAATTCTGGTATGAGAGCACTATAAACAATTGTGGAACTTCTTATGTAGCTGTCTAAGAACCTAAAGTGTATTGCACAAAAATGCATAATCAAGGGTTATGAACCCAACTCATGTGTCCAAGAAGCTTACAGTATAGGCGATAACACAATATTAGATTAGGAAACACACAACCCAGCTGCAAGTGTCAAAACTACCTATGGAGAGAAATATTATTATTGAGATGATAACTGGTGGAGGAGCCACTAAAAGTTTATGATGTTTCCTGAGACCTTTTTTTATTGTCTATCCTAAAATTAGACTGTCTGTATTAGATTGGTGGGGTCCATCTTTTGGCGCTCCCACCAATTTGATCAGGGATGGGGAACCTTCGGCCTACCAGCTGTTGGAAAACTACACCTGTAACTACACCAGCACACCTGTAAGAACTGTGGCTTTTTCATTACCTACCAGACTCAGCTTTGTACATTTGGTAGAAGCTATACCTGATATTGCATTTTATCTCAATGAAGTGAAGCTATATTGAGGAGCAATAAAATGCCATCTTGGTGCATACACCTAAGCTGTACTAGCTGTGTGTAATCCACAGGTAGGGCATCCAAAATCTGTTTTTTGGGCCCTTTTTGTTTTGTGTTTTATATGTGTCCTTGTGATTATACTATGCTGATATACAGTGTGTATTGTTTTGGTAACTTTCATATGAGGATTGCAGCCCTACTCAAATTGAGTAGGTGGATGCAATCAGGCTGGGGGTGATAATAAAGAGGCCGTGGGCTGGGCATACCTCGGGATCCTACAGGGAATCTCCTGAATAGAAAACTGGTTTCAACAAGTTTTTTATTTTTTCTTATAAAGTAAAATTTCCAATTTAGAAACATGAGCTACTTATGGGGGATTCAGGTCCACTGTAAATTTTACATTAATACTCTGAAATCACAACAATCTGCATCATAATTACCAATCTGAAGATCTACAACAAACCTGCCACTTCCTAACATGGCTTTATGGTAAGTTCATTGCCTTCTATCCAGCTTCATGACTAGAAATGTCTGTTTTTGACAACTTAAAGGGGTTATTCAGCGCTACAAAAACATGGCCACTTTCCCCCTACTGTTGTCTCCAGTTTGGGGTGGGGTTTAGAAACTCAGTTCCATTGAAGTAAATGTAGCTTAATTGCATACCACACCTGAACTGGAGACAACAGTAGGGGGAAAAGTGGCCATGATTCTGCAGCGCTGGATAACCCCTTTAAAGGTGTATAGATTAATCTAACCTGCTGATAGCCCCTTATAGCACCCGGGACGCTGAGGAGGAAGGTATGTGTCTCACCTTCCTCCTCAGCACTGGCACTTTTAGTAGCACTGCCCCACCCCCTCACAACACCATCTGGCCTGTCTGCTCAATTGATAACCAAGGGACGGATGACGCTGTGGGGGGGTGGCAGTGCTTCTAACAGTGTTCCCAGACAAAGATTATGCCGCCTAACAGCGCTGGACCAGTACCGAGGAGAAAGTTAAGAGACATACCTTCCTCCTCAGCGCCCTATGGGCAATAGGGGGCTAACAGCAGGTTAGATTCGTCTAACCTGCTGATAGTCCCCCTTTAACATAGGAGAATAAATCTGAAATTATTATAGTCTACCAGATGTTTAATTTTAAGTGGAAATAGTGTTAAATGGTTAGACAAAGCTGTAGTCATTATAGCCTGCCAACTATATAAAAATGATGTCATTGACTAGTTACTAGCCGTAAAGCCTAGTTACATCATATGTTTGCTTCCTCAAAGGTTCAGTGTTTCTGGCCAGTGTGTTTAGGAATAAAGGCGAGCCCAGGCCAATGATTGTAGTGTTATAATCAGGAAGTTGTTTCTCATCTGCTTGTGACCACAAGATACCTTTGGCACATGCCCCTGTCCTCTCTTGTTGCTGCTCACAGAATAATCACACGTTTACCACTAACAATACAAAATAGATTTGAATGCCTTTGCCAAAAGCAAAGTCACGTTCCCTCAAGGACAGATCTTATGCTGTATTTTCTAACATACAAGTGTGTGGTTTCAGAGATGAGACAACGCTTTGCATGGTAATTTGGGGTAAGTTTTTAAGATACGCTTCAGTCATCGCTCTTAAAAAAAAAAAGCCTGCTGCCCCATTCTCCTTCTGTGCAGCCCCCTTCCCAAGCCTCTGAGATGACACAGATCATTGATGCATCTCCCCTCATTAGCATTTCAGCGGCCTGGCTCAGTGGGTTCAGAGGCAATCCGTCATGAGAATACTGAAGAATGTGCCCCATTTGCATGATTCTGTGCCAGAATGCAACTTTTTCTCAGCTTCTCATTGTGCAGTTTTCTCTTCAACATTAAACTTTCCCATGAAGTGCTGAAATCATATTATGGATTTTACAGCCCAGTTGAATATTTCTATAGCTTGGGGTTTTATCAACTATTTGAACCTCGCCGTCACAAACTTTGTGAACACGTGAAGTAACTTGTACTTTTTAGGCTGTTACTGTGCGAAGTATGAAGGAGTAGCTGTTGAGAAAAATTGCACGTTCGTTTTAAAAGGATGTAGATTGTCTATTCGGGAAACCTTAGTGAACACTTAGTCCAAATGAATCGTTAGACTATATTAACTTAATTTTGTTCTTTCTAATTATTTGTCGAGTGTTATTTGAGAGTGCTCTTACAGAGCTGAGATTCATTAACAACTGGATTAAAATGTTTGTGGCTGCAGTGGGTTTTTATTTAGTGATTTTATGCATAGATAATATACGTAATTAGCCTTGTAAAATGGTTTCTAATGGACCCTGCACTACATAATAACTGATCAAATGCCAAAACTTTACTACATAGTTGTTCTTTTAAACTCATCTTTATACTTCATATACATTTGCAAATGGTATTCCTTCTTCTTAAATATGAATATAAAATGTAATAACACTTTATTGTTATTACATTACCAGTGATCGTCCCAGAGTTGAGCTTTATTCAGATAACAAACAGGTGGTAAAACTAATCTGGTTGCTAGGATAAGTGTGAATGAGGCATTACTCCTTAGGGTAGCTTCACACACAACATATCTGCAACAGATTTCTCACTGCAAATTTGCAGCAAAATCCGCTGCAGATACTTGCCCATTCACTTTAATGGGCTGACATACTTGCAGCGGGATTGTCATCCCGCTGCGAGTATGTGAAACACAGTGCTATTAACCCCCGTGGTCCGGGAAGATACTGTACCGGGTCCCCGCACCCGCTTGCTTTGGGGTCTCCCGGCAGTCAGCCAATTGGTGCACTTCCCCGCCGCTGCAGATATGTTGTGTGTGAGGCTACCCTTAAAGGGGTACTCCAAGGTAAAATATATTTTTTTAAATCAACTGATGTCAGAAAGTTATATGGATTTGTAAATTACTTCTATTTAAAATTCTCAAGCCTTCCTGTCCTGATCAGCTGCTGTATGTTCTGCAGGAAGTGGTGTTTTTTCCCCAGTCAGACACAGTTCTCTCTGCTGCCACCTCTGTCCATGCCAGGATTTGTCCAGAGCAGGAGAGGTTTTTATGGGAATTTCCTTTTGCCCTGGACAGTTTCTGTCACAGACAGAGGTGTCAGCAGAGAAAACTGTTTCAAACTAGAAATAATACATCACTTCCTGAAGGACATACAGCAGCTCATATGTACTGGAAGACAAGATTTTTTTTAATAGAAGTAAAGGTGCCTTTCACATGATAAAAAGTTTAAAATACCACAGGTGCAAGGTCTTACTGTATATACTCCCCCCCCCCCCCCCCGGTGTACAAACAATAAAACAATAAAAACTTGCTCTGTAGATACTGAAAAATGAGGATCTTAGCAAACTATCTTATCAAACAGAGTGTACCATGTTGCCACGTTAAGGTGTCCTCAGACACATGGCCTAGTATTTTCACACTAGCAATGGCCTCTCCTGGGCTGAACAAGCCTACAACTGGGCAGATAGGAGCCAAATGATCTCTTTTTATAGCACCCTTGGGACATGGGTGGAGTGCAGGCCAACAGGAGGTAGCCCCCCCCCCCCCCCCCCACACACAATTAACAGAAAAAAAAGGAAAAATTAGCAGCACCTCTATGCCTTTGTTCACACTGCAGGTTGCATGATGCATGTGGCTTAAGTACAGACAAAATAACAGAGTGCAATGGTCTCTCCTGGGCTGAACAAGCCTACAACCGGGCAGATAGGAGCCAAAGGATCTATTTTTTATAGCACCCTTGGGACAAAATCTAACATGAATCTAACCTGCTGATAGTTTTCTATTGCACAGGAGATGCCAAGGATGAACGTATGCCTCTTACTTTCATCCTCAGAGCACTGGAACACCATTAGGAGCACTGCCCCATCCCCCATAGCGCAATCTGCCCCCGGCAAGCCTGCCCCTTTCTAATGATAATCAATAGACGGTCCAGATAGTCAATATGGGGGAGGGGCAGTGCTCCTAATGGTGCCCCAGTGCTCCTAATAGTCTTACCAGACCATGGAGCAAACGACTAACTGTACCGGAACAGTGCTGAGGACGAAGGTAAGAGTCATACCTTCATCCTCGGCATCTCCTGCGCAACAGTGAACTATCAGCAGGTTAGATTTGTCTAACCTGTTCAAAGTTCCCCTTTAAAATCTATGAATTCATAAACTACACTGTTTACCCACAAAATTTTTTGGTAAAAAACATATTACCAAAAATACCTCATTCAACCCATGGGAAAGAGTGGCACTGTGTCTATAAAAAGAAAAAAGCTGACTTTTTTCATAGTCACAGGCAACACATTTTAAAATTTGCAATATGAACACATCATAGATTACAAACAGTATATAACTCGTACTCCACTTCTGCCTGTAAAATATGTACACAGCAATGTCCCAGAGATTTCCGCTCTGCTGGTCACATGGCGGTATTTCCGCGTGTAATATTCTGCTGCGGATCCGCTGTACACCCAAAGAATTGACATGTCAATTCTTTGGGCAGATTCCACTAGAGAAATCCCATAGAAATCTGTGGGGCTTTGAATGTTTTTGAGGAATATGCACAGAAATTTATAACATGGAATTTGGCTTCAATTCCGCACAACTCAAGAAGAGGAACTTCTCTTCAGGGAGGTTTTCTCTTCCATTCCAATATTGTGTGCATGTGTTTGTGTATGTGTTGGGGAGGGGGGGGGGGGGGGGGTGTCAGACACTGACAACTTCTTTGTGGGATGAAATCTGATTTCCAGAACATTCTACCATTTATTCCGATGTTTCTATGTGTCTGTTTTGAAGCAACCGCCCCTAGCAACCATTCAGATTCCAGCTCCCTTTGAAAATGAAAATAGTAATAATATTGGTTACTAAAGCTTCAATATACCTTACTTTACCTAACTACCATTAGTGTGCATGTGTGGGTATGTGTGTGTCAGGTAAAATCTGCTCTCCAGGGCATTCTACCATTTATTCCTATGGGTCTGTTTTTCCCCATCCCTCTCCTTGTGAGATACCAACAGGCCTGGCTGTCATATTTGTGACTGGGATTCTTTGGATCTGCACATTCATGTTTCTATAGCACTGACTGAGGCTAATTCCCCTTACCTGTGCATTGCTGGGAAACTCCAATTATGTCACCTGTGTGTGCAGTGTGGAGATTCTCCCATTCATTTCCTTCCCCATCCTCCTCCTCTCCTGTACATCTGGAAAGGACAGGACCTTCGCTCTAACCTTCCTTTGACCCATTGTATTTGCCTGCCAAATTTGGGGTCAAACAGTCTATAAAGGACTGACAGATGGATAGACACATTTATTTTTATTGTATAGATGTAAGCTTGTTTCATGAGTGTAATACAGGTGTATTTATGTATCCCTATTATGGCCACAAGACCCGGCCTGACTGTGGGTCTACAGACCATAGATCTCTATGATGCTGTTAGTTCAGATCATTAGACCAACAGTGAGGTTGGGACTTGTGGCTGCACTGTGAATGGACAAAATACAATATAAAATACTTGCCTAAGACGTCGTTCACACTACTGTCAGTGTTCCTCTCAGGAGCTTTATTGGTAATTCTGTCAGCTTTGACAGATAGAATAATGCAGTGTGCAGTGCTGTGCATTTTTATAACAATGGACACCATAATGGAACCTGACAGATCCCATTATAAGTTAGTGAGGGTCCATTGGATGCTGTTTGACAGATCTGGCACTGTTTTCATAGTTTACATTATAACAGAAACCATGATATTTACAGTCATTCCATTAGAGTCATTCCATAAGCCTGATTTTGCTTTACTTTGATACTTAACATTTCTATTTTAAGGCTATGTTCACACTGCTTATAAGTCCGGCCGCATTTCATACGCCGCCGCACATGTGCGGCTGAAACTACGGGCGTGGGAAAAATCGACATGCGGCCGGATGCGTACGAACCGCGAACATACGCCCGTAGTACAGTTATGCTTCCCTAGCTTGTTTCGAAGCGATCTGAAACAGGTCATTTACTTGGAAATCTTCGCCCAGCCCAATAAAACTCACAGAACCTTCGTACGGGACCGCATGGAAATCCACGGCCGTGAGTTGGAACATTTCCGTCCTCAAACAATGGTCTTGTTCATTTTTCACGGCGCCGCATACGATCCGGCCGTAAGCTCATACGTAGTGTGCATTGTGCGGGCGTATATCGTATACTTTCAAGCGACAGCAAGTTTAGTGAACTGCCCGGGGCAGTTCCTCAATGACAGCCGCTGCAGAGCTGAAACCTTTGCTTTTTCTTCAACAGCAGCTGCCAGTAAGAAAGGGGTAGGGAGGGGACTAAAGCCCCTATTACATGGGGCGAAGCAGAGGAGCAAACGAGTTCCAACCTGTCAGGTCATCGCTCGCTTGCTCCTCGTTCCCCACTCACTGCCGGCGCTATTACACGTGTCCGCAGCCAGTGCGTAAGAGCAGGGGGCCCATAGAGGATAGTGGTGGTCTGCTGCCACTGTTTCTATTCCCGGATTGACGGCAGAATATCGCTGCTATCGTGAACATTGACATTTTACCATGTTGAAAGACAATGATCAGCCAACATCGTGCATCATTGTCAACATTGTTGTCTTCTATTACACTAAGTAATTATCGGCCGCAACGGTTAGTATTGGCCAAATCTGGACGATAATCGCTTTGTGTAATAGGACCTTAAAGGGAACCTTTCACCCCCGTGCCGGGGTGACAGGCTCCCGACCCCCCCGCTACAGCCCCCTATACTCACCTGATCCCGCCGGGTCCCGCTTCTGGATCCAGTCGGGTCACGGAGATATCAGTCGCTGCAGCTCGGGGTGCGCGCTGAGAGATGAGTCCAACGCTCATAGAGAATGACAGGAGAGTCCAGCGCTCCGTCATTCTCTATGAGCGTTGGACTCATCTCTCAGCGCGCGTGCCGGGCTGCAGCGGCTGATATCTCCGTGACCCGACCGGATCCAGAAGCGGGACCCGGCGAAATCAGGTGAGTATAGGGGGCTGTAGCGGGGGGTCGGGAGCCTGTCACCCCGGCACGAGGGGTGACAGGTTCCCTTAAAGTCGGGAGGAGGATTCATCAATGGAAGAGTAGGCATACAGTGGGAGTGGAAGGACAAAGCAGAAAAGAAATTGTCACTCACTACTTACATTGCAATGTAGTGAAGTGACAGCAAATTTCCAGTCTATCGTGGAGTTGAAATTATTTAGTTCCACCCTCCAGGCAATGATAACATGGATAGGGCCATAGGCTGAATCCATGTTTTCCCGGACTCCCTAGGGCTGCATCCAACTTCTTCAGCTACTGCAACGTTATTCAAATGACAAACAATCAGACTGAAGCATGCTTTTTTGATTTCTCCCTTTTTTCTAATCACCTAGAGAGTTGTGCTTATACATTTGGTCAATGATCTTGTGCAGTGAGCTATAAATGTTGGGAAATAGGGTAAATAAGTAGATCTGAACGACATACATGTTATGTGCTGATAAGGGCGCCTTTACACTGAGAGATTTATCAGACAGATTTTTGTGGCCAAAGCCAGGAACAGAATATGAAAATTGAACAGGTCATAAAGGAAAGACTAAGATTTCTCCTCTATTTAAATGGTTTCCTGGCTTTGGCTTAAAAAACATGTCAGATAAATCTCTCTGTGTAAAGACCGCATTATGATCCCAGACTTCGTGGGATAAATGAATATGCAAAAAAAAAAAAGAGCCTGTGGAGCCTCATTTAACACCTCTTAGACCAGGCCTGAAATGGCCTTAAGGACCGAAGCAAATTTTATGCATATGACCTGCGTCACTTTATTCATTAATAACTCGGGAGTGCTTTTACCTATCCGGCTGATTATTAGATTGTTTTCTTGTGACATATGGTACTTTACCTTTCTGGTAAATTGGAGTAGATTATTAAAACAAATCTTTATGGGGAAAAAAACCTAAAGTTAAAAAATTGTAAAAAAATTGCAATTTTCCAACTTATACAGAAAATGGTTATACCACATAAATTAAATAGCATTAGCAATATGTCTACTTTATGTTGGCGGCATTTATTAAACTATCTTTCATTTTTTTTAGGCAATAGGAAGCTAAAAACATTAGCAGCAATTTTCCTTTTCAGGTTTAAAGGGGTTGTCCAGCGCTACAAAAAAATGGCCACTTTTCCCCCTACTGTTGTCTCCAGTTTGGGTGGGGGTTTGAAACTCAGTTCCATTGAAGTAAATGGAGCTTAATTGCAAACCACACCTGAACTGGAGACAACAGTAGGGAGAAAAGTGGCCATGTTTTTGTAGTGCTGGATAACCCCTTTAGGCTGGGTTCACACTACGTATATTTCAGTCAGTATTGTGGTCCTCATATTGCAACCAAAACCAGGAGTGGATTAAAAACACAGAAAGGATCTGTTCACACAGGGCGAGATTTATCAAAGGTTGTAAAATTTAGACTGGTGCAAACTGGCCACAGCAACCAATCACTGCTCAGCTTCCAGCTCTGGTGAAAGGAAAGAGGAGCTATGATTGGCTGCTGTGGGAAGTTTGCACCAGTCTAAATTTTACACCCTTTGATAAATCTCCCCCACAATGGTGAAATTGAGTGGATGTCCGCCATATAACAGTAAATAACTGCCATTATTTCAATACAACAGCCGTTGTTTTAAAATAACAGCAAATATTTGCCATTAAATGGCGGCCATCCACTCAATTTCAACATTGTGTGAAAAGATCCTTTCTGTGTTTTTAATCCACTCCTGGTTTTGGTTGCAATATGAGGACCACAATACTGACTGAAATATACGTAGTGTGAACCCAGCCCAAAAGTGTATTTGAGGAGACTGTATGTTAGAAAGCCCCACAAACCCCATTTCAAAAACTGCATCCCCTAAACTCTGCAAAAGCACATCCAGAAAGTTTTTAAACCCTTTAAGAGAGTCACAGAAATAAAAGCTATGTGTGTAAGAAATTAGAAAATTTTAATTTTCTGTGCAGGGATTTTATTGTAATCCAATATCTTTCATAATTATAAATCTATTACCAGAAAATGCACCCCAAAATGTATTGCCCTGTTTCTGCAGTTTATAGAAATACCCCATATGTGGCCCTATTGAACACAACCACAAGCCTCAGATATAATGGAGCGCCTAGTTAATTTCAACGTCTCCGTTATATTTGGTCATTTTTGACTGTACCACTTCAGGTTGGCAGAGGCTCTGGGGTGCAAAAATATAAAATCACCCCTAAGGGGACACCATTTAGAAAACTACACCCCTCGAGGAATGTAACAAGGGGTGCGGTGAGCATTTTGACCCCAGAGGTGTTTCACAGATTTTCTGAACAATGTGGCGTGAAAAAGGAAAAATTTAATTTTTTACACTGGCTGTTGTTCTAGCCTTCAATTTTTCATTTTTACAAGGGGATAAAAGAAAAAAAAACACCAAACATGTAGTGCAGTTTCTCCCAAGTATGGAAATACCTCACATGTGGACATAAAGTGCCAAGCGGGCGCAGCACGAGCCTCTAAAGGGAAGGAGTGCCAATTGGCTTTTGGAAGCTGGATTTCACTGGGATGGATTTCAAGGGCCATGTTGCATATACAAAGCCCTCGTGCTGCCAAGACAGCGGAAACCCCCCACAAATGATCCCATTCTGGAAACTACACCTATGAAGGACTCTAACAAGGGGTGCAGTGAGCATATGGACCCCACTGGTGACTGGCACAAATGTGGAACAATGTGACAAGAAAGTGAAAAATTTCCCGTCATCAAATGTGCCCGTCATCAAGGGGTCCATATCCTCACTGCACCCCTAGTTAGATTCCTTGAGGGGTGTAGTTTCCAGAATGGGGTAATTTGTAGGGGGTTTTCACTGTCTTGGCAGCACAAGGGCTTTGTAAATGCGACTTGGCTTTCATCATCCATTCTGGCGCTCCTTCCCTTCAGAGGCTTGCTCTGCTTCCACATTGCACTTTATGTCCACATGTGGGGTATTTACGAGGGGAAAATGCTCTATGCATTTTGTGTGTTTTTTTCTCTTTTAACCCCTTGTGAAAATGAAAAATTCAAGGCTATACCAACATTATAGTGTAAAAAATTAAATATTTCATTTTGACGCCACATTGTTTCACATTTTTGCCTGTCACTAGCGGGGTCCAAATGCTCACTACACCCCTTGTTACATTCCTTAAGGGTGAAGTTTCTATAATGGGGTCACTTGTGTGTGTGTGGGTGTGTCTTGGCAACACAGGGGCCTTTTAATTGCAACATGGCCCTCGAAATCAATTCCAGCCAATTCCAGCCTCCAAAAACCAAATGGCGCTCCTTCCCTTTGGAGACTTACCCTGCACTCGCATGGCGCTTTATGTCCACATGTGGGGTATTTACGTACTCAGGGGAAATTGCTCTACAGAGTTTTTTTTTTTTTTTTCTTTTAACCCCTTGTGAAAATGAAAAAAATCAAGACAAGATCAATCATTTAGTGTAAAAATTAAAAAATGTTTACACTACATTTTGGTCTAGCCTTGATTTTTTCCATTTCCACAAGGGGTTACAAAAGAAAATGAACACAAAGCGTGTAGGGTAATTTCCCCTGAGTAGGAAAATACCCCACATGTGGACATAATGTGCCATATGGGCACAGGGCAAGCCACCAAAGGGACAGACACCATTTAGAGGCTGGAATGGAGGATGGAGGCCATGTCGCATTTACAAAGTTCCTGTGCTACCAGCACAGTAGAAACCCCCCACAAGTGACCCCATTCTGGAAACTACACCCCTCAAGCAATCTAACAAAAGGTGCAGTGAGCATATGAACCCCACTGGTGACGGTGTAGAACATGTGCTGTGAACATAAAAAATAGCAATTTTTTCATTTTCCCTGCACAAATATGCCCGTCACCAGGGAGACATATCCCTGCCGCACCCACTATTAGATTCCTTATAGGGTGTAGTTTTCAGAATGGGGTCATTTGTGGGGGGTTTCTACTGTCCTGGAAGCACAGGGGCTGTGCAAATGCATCATGGCAAGCCTCTAAAGGGAATGGGGCCATGCCTATTTAGCTGGAAAAAATGGGCAATTTTTAATTTTTTTTTTTTTTGTGAGGGGGGTTATTAGGCCAATTATTAGTTTAAAAGGTTGAAAAGGACAGGAGTCCACCAAATTTAACCTGTGTTGATCCAGAGGAAGGCAAAAAAACCCTTCCGAGGCAGGCAATAGTAGCCTCATCACAGGGCAAAAATTACTTCCCGACTCCATAATGGCAATCAGAATCATCCTTGAATCAACAGGACCCCTGAAATAGTAATATGGAGAAGAATTTAGAAAATGTAGAACTTCAATGACGTGTGGTACGCCTTGAAGTGATCCTGTATGCAGAGGCCGGGGTGATGAGGACAGGTGTCACACTGAAAAATGGTTTCCTTCCTGATACCCCTATTACGGCACACTTTGCACTTCTTCTGGGATCTCCCGTTTTCCAGTGTGCAAGACGTCACCTTCATATCCAGAAGTGCTAAGTCCGCTCCATGGCTGCTAAATATTAGGGCTCTAATTACTGCTTCTGATATTTTTGGATCGTGCCGCAAGCTACAGTAGCTCGGGCAGTGAGGGACCGGAAGAGGGGGTGCTGGTATAAAAGTTATCCCCATACAGGTAGTAACTTTTATCAGTTCCCAAACGATCTACCCACTAACTCCGAGGATGGTGGGACATTCTGGGGGATGGATTTTAGTACCTCTTCCAGTCTAAATCTGCCTAGGTGTACCCTGAGACCCATGTGCAGTAGGAGCAGATAAAAAATTTTAATTTCCGCTGCATCAACAACGGTCCATGCATGGCGTGGACCCCTGTTGATGCAGCGGAAATGAATAAAGTAGAGGAGGGGTTGTTGGCTATAAATTGGTGCGCCTACAAGTTTGTTTGCGCCACCATAAAATTTATAAGGTCATCAGAGAAATTTTGAAAAAGTTTATTTCTCTGATGCTTGTGGGGTGCATTTGGATTCCTGCTTGTGCTACAAAGGCAGGAATCTGGGGCTTATTATTTTGGGGGGCTGGGGTCCAGATGAGGCCACCTGACTGGGGGGCGAGACTGGATGACGTGTCTCGGCCACCCCCATACAGGACACTAATGGCGATTGGTGCTGTCTCGGACAGCACCAATCGCCATTGCTTTCCGGGTCACGGGTCACGGGTCACCGATGACCTGGGAAGCTGTTTTCAGCTGCTATCGGCTGATCGGAATTGATCAGCCAATAGCAGCGATAGTCTGCACGTGGGTGTAAATCACCCCCCCCCCCCGTGCCATCTCCCCAACACACAGCGATCAGGAAAGCCGCAAGCGTAAATGTACGCCCATTTGCGTTAAGGCACGGGCTGCGGGGGCTTACATTTACGGTCGTGGTCGTTAAGGGTTTAAGAGTCTCAAAACACAGGACTAGCCAGATATCCCTCTGGAAAGGACCCAGCCAAGGGGTGTCTCCTGTAGGAAAACCACCAAAACCACCATATTAAGTGACCCTATGAGGAAAACCAAGGCCAGGTATCCATCCGCAGACAGCTCTTTTTTTGCATATTCATGTTTCCCTAGGGGACAATAAAGCTAGGATTTTTACTGCATTGAGAGCTTTAACTAGCAGCCAGCAGTGTTACCTTTGGCTGGTCTCCCTGAGATCAGTAATCTGTTTCTCTTTGTAGGATAAAGTCACAGGAGGGTTTAACCCTTTGAGGACCAGGCCCAAAATGACCCAGTGGACCGCGCAAATTTTGATCTTAGTGTTTCTGTTTTTCCCTCCTCCCCTCCTAAGAGCTCTAGCACTTTCAGTTTTTTATCTACAAGCCATGTAAGGGCTTATTTGTTACAGGAATAGTTGTACTGTGTAATGGCGTCATTCATTTTACCATAACATGTATGACGGAATCCCAAATATATTATTTATGAAGATATAAATTGGTGAAATCGCAAAAAAGAATGCAATATGGTAACGTTTGGGGGGTTCCTGTGTCTACGTAATGCACTATATGGTAACAGCGACATGATACTATTATTCTATAGGTCAGCCCGAACACAACCATATGCAGGTTTACGCAGATTCTCTAATGTTATATATTTTTTTTAAATGAAATCCTTTTTTTTGGCAATTAATTATAAATAAAATGGGCCTATTGTGACGCTTATAACGGTTTTATTTTTTCACCTACGGGGCTGTATGGGGCGTCATTTTTTCCGCCATGATCTCTAGTTTTTATTAATACCATATTTGTGAAGATCGGACGTTTTGATCACTTTTTATTATTTTTTTTTTTATATATAATGTAACATAAAATCGGTAATCCGCGCACTTTTTTCCCTCTTTTCGTGTACGCCGTTTACTGTTCACAATGACGATTGTTATATTTTAATAGATCGGACAATTACGCACGCTACGGTATATTATATGTTTATTTGTTTATTTATTTTTATATGTTTTATTTATATAATGGGAAAGGGGGGTGATCACAACTTTTATTGGGGGAGGGGTTTTGGGGTAGTGTAATAATGTTTTTAACTTTTTTTTTTTACACATTTGAAGTCCCTTTTGGGGGACTTTTACATAGATTAGTTTGATTTCTACACTGATGAATGCTATGCCATAGGCATAGCATTGATCAGTGTTATCGGCGATCTGCTCATTGAGCCTGCCTGTGCAGGCTTAGTGTAGCAGATCGCCGATCGGACCGCACGGAGGCAGGTGAGAGACCTCCGGCGGCCCGTTTTACCGATCGGGACCCCCGCAGTCACACTGCGGGGGTCCCGATCAGTAAGTGACAGGGGACTCCCCCTGTCACTT
This sequence comes from Dendropsophus ebraccatus, assembly GCF_027789765.1. Classification (NCBI taxonomy): domain Eukaryota; kingdom Metazoa; phylum Chordata; class Amphibia; order Anura; family Hylidae; genus Dendropsophus; species Dendropsophus ebraccatus. The sequence continues at coordinate 68,507,422 of NC_091459.1, forward strand.
ACACTTAAACGCCGCGGTCGCGCCGCGATCGCGGCGTTTAAGGAGTTAATGACACGCGGCAGCGCGATCGCTGCAGCGTGTCATTGCCGGTGAGGTCCCGGCTGCTGATTGCAGCCGGCCCCCACCTGCTATGAAGCGCGCTCCGCTCCGGAGCACGCTTCATAGCGGGAGAAACACCCAGGGCGTACAGTTACGCCCTAGGTCGTCTGGGGACAGACTTCCATGGCGTAACTATATGCCCTGGGTCGTCTAGGGGTTAAAACAACTAGTGTTTTGCTTTGCTAACTTGTTTACATCTTCCCCTTCCCCTCTTCACTATGGCCTATGAGCAGTTACAAAAAGCTCATGGGAAGCTGCAGCAAGCACTTCTAGGAGTATCAATACAATACAATGGTAAAGAGAGACAGGGATTAAATGCTTGTTTACCTAAACAAAAAAAATCATGTTTTGCTTCCTAAAATCTACACAGATTTTGGACAGAGGTAACAGAGCTGAATTTGTCACTGAATACATTGGAAATGTTCTGCATGGCATCATGGCAGAGGTGTTAAGGAAAAATAGGAGAATTACAATGCTGCTGTCACGGCTGCAGCGGCGTCCCGTGCTCCGGGACGCCGCCACAACCTCCCTCTGTCCCAGGCAGCCGCCGGTGTCCATGTGCAGGGACCCGGCGCTGCTACTAGCTTGGCCCCGCTTCTGTCTTCGTCTGACCTGGCCGGCGTGCGCGTCCCTGTCTCCTAGGGCGCGCGTGCCGGCTTTCTCAGATTTAAAGGGCCAGTCCGCCCCTAATTGGTGTGTACACACCAACACTCTATAAATCCCAGCATGCCCTGTTCCTCGTGTTGGAGCCTCTACATGCTTCCCATAGCGTTTGGCCCAGATCCCTGTTGTTCCTGTCCGCTGTCCTTGTCTCTAGTTCCTGCCCGCTGCCTAGTCTGTTGTTTCTGAGCACTGCCTCTGTCACCTGCGGTTATGCCTTTTGACCACTGCCAGCACTATCACCTGCCTACTGCTCCTGCCACACCTTTCCCGCCATCACTAGCAAACCAAGCCAGGGGTAGTGACCTGGGGGTCGCCTGCCACAGCAAGCCCATCCCGCCTTGCGGCGGGCTCTGGTGAAAACCAGCGGCCCCTTAGACTCCGCTCCCTGGTGCGGCTTATGCCATTGCTAGTGATGGTACAGAGGATCCACGACTCCAGGCGTTACAGCTGCAAACATACTGAGAAGTTTGTTATAAAAGGCTGCCTTTATAGACTATTTTAGTATGTGCTTTTCAGCTTCTTTTGCTCTTTTACATCTTGCAATTAATTGTGGTTTTTAATATCTGTCTGTCAGATCTGTCAGCTGATTATACTGCCCTATGTAAGGCCAACATATTATATGTCAGGATTGTGCAGTAACCTGGTGTGAACTGGGCCTGTTTTGCTTTTGTGTGACACACCCGCTTGCTTCTCAGCTTCCTGGCAATGCAGGAGTTAAGCTGAGAAGCTGTGGGATTTGATTAACACAGCTGGGTGGTCTGTTTGATTGACTGGTTTTTCTGAATGTCTGCAGCCTAGAGGATCAGAGCGCCGGCACAATGAGGATCTGGACCGGGCTCTTGCTCAGCATAAAACAAAGCTGAGGCAGAGTCCCAGCGCTGGCTATTAGATTAATACCCTGATTCCAGCTTCCCCTTGTCTATTCCTGTGTATTCCTTCCTAACTTGCTCTGATTGCTCGACTTGTTATCTGACCTTCCGACTGACTTTTGACTATCCGATTTGGTTGCTGATTTTGTACTGCGTTGCCTGTTTGGTTCTGACTTGGCTTGTTTACTATCCCATATTGTGTTTGTCTGTCTTGTTCTGTGTTCCACATAAACAGCATAGGGAACGCCTTTGTGGTTTTCCACGGCCGCCTAGGGCCGACTGAGGCAAGTAGGTAGGGGCAGTGGGTGGGTTGAGACCTAGGGCCCACTGTCTTGTCCTTTCTGTACCTCTCTGTCCTGACATTATAGCTGCAGGTCCACACAAATTAATTTGGTTTAGTATTGGCTAACAAAAGAATACAGTGAACTCATTGAATACAGTGAGTCCATTGTATTTATAAAGAGATCACTCCCTCTAACCCTTTTTGTGTTGACTGACGGACGGCTATTTATATGCATGCAGAAACAGCAGCCTGTGAATCAATGTTGTGATGGGGTAATGGATGCTCCATGAATCCAATAATACAAAACAACACAAATTGAGGCAATTTTACAAAGTGGGGACCGGGGGGGGGGGGGGGGGGGATAAGGGGCATTAATAATTACTGGGCTGGTATTAAGGTTCAATATAGTTGAACCTTCTTATAGACTCTTCCTCAGGCAGCACCTATGAGAAAAGCACAGATAATACTGATCAGTGCTGGCATAGCATTGTTCAACATAAGCAGTTTAATGATTGCATATAGAAGGACAGCTGATATACTATATTTACATAAGTGAAACACCACAACTTCCCTCTCTTTTTGACCCCTAACCTTTAAGGGTAGCTTCACACGTACCGACCCGCAGCGTTAATAACGCTGCGAGTCGGCTAGGTCCTGGCAGATCACTTTCACTTCATAAACGCAGCGGTCTGAACGACCGCTGCGTGTATGTAATTCTGCCGGCCGCTTAACCCCTTCAGCTGCCGCCCGGTTCCTGCTTCGCTCCAGCTCCCGCTCTGTATACATTACCTGTCCTCGCTGCACGGGGTCCCGGCGTACTGCTCTCCCGCCCGACCAATCAGTGGCTGCGGCAGGGCAACACACTGATTGGCCGGGCGGGAGAGCAGTACGCCGGGACCCCGTGCAGCGAGGATAGTTATTGTATACAGAGCGGGAGCCGGGCGGCAGCTGAAGGGGTTAAGTGGCCAGCAGAATTACATACACGAATCGGCCGTTCAGACCGCTGTGTGTATGTAGTGAAAGTGATCTGCCAGGACCTAGCCGACTCGGAGCGTTATTAAGGCTGCGAGTCGGTACGTGTGAAGCTACCCTTAAATAGGTCCAGTGGCTATGTAGTCATTGTATGTATGGCAAGTTCACTAAGAAAATATAGATTTACAGATGTGCGTCACAGAGTCTCCTCCAGTTCATTTGCTCCTTTTGTATCATGTTTATAAATATGTAAAAAAAAAAAAGAGTCTAACCAAAAAAGAAATACATGACCTGATTCAGCACAGTTGTCTAATTTTATAACTCTTATATCCTTTACACTTAACACAAACACAAACAAATAAAGTATATGGCATGTTGGATATATGTACAAGTTGGCCATTTGTTCACATAATTTTCTTAACACTTGTTGAAGTTGTCATGTCTGCAGTAATAATTCACTTGGGAAAGCAGATCTAATAAATTCAATATATACTCAAGGAACTAGTAATATGAGCAGAGAAAACCGTTGCCAAAATACTGCCATAAGCTCCTACATAAACTTATACATGGGTACACTCCTGTTAAATAAATCAGAGGGTTACACGGAAGTGCAGATAGAATATGCTGCTAATTATAGGTGGCAGATTTTGTCACGCTTAGGTCTCCTCTCCCCCTGGTCTATCTTAAACTGTTGTCTAACCTTTTTCCTAATCCATTTCATCTCCAGTTGATGGGAACTACTTTCATTCCACCTCTTTCCGAGGTACAGAAACAATCTTCCTATTCAGATGCTTGGCCTGAGCCAGCAAAACACGCACACACATAGAGAGAGAAAGAAGCGAGGGTCCTGATTAATGGCTGCTAATTAGCAATGTTAATGACCAGGTGTCCCTGAGCATGGCCAGCTCCTCTCAGCATGTAGTGATCCCTCAATGAGGGCCTTGCAAATCCATTCCCAGTGACCCTAGCCCTCAGCTGCCAGTAATGAAGCACAGCTCTCTCATTATATCCAGGAGAGGCTCAGAGGGAGGCCACTATCTACAACGCAAACCTTTCCCTGTGATTCTAGTGGATCATCCATTAATTAAAGCAGCAGCCCCTCTCACCTCGCCTTTTATTGCATTTATGTCTCCGCTGCTTCATATGAAACGAGAAGCTGAAAAAATAAACTATGGTGAAACTTAACCATTATTTGATTTCTATTCTTAGCATTAAAGTACATCTTGCAGGCAGATACTGCTTGGAAGTGGATCTTGTATATTTACCATCTGTCCTTTATTCCCATGTTCAGAATTATTATAAATAGTGATAGTTAGGGTATAAACCCACACACCGTATAAGCAGCGTATTTACTGCTGCGATACGCAGCAAATACGCAGCAAACACGCAGCAAATACGCAGCAGATTAGATCTAAATAACTGAACACAGCATCAAATCTGTACCAACAAATCTGCTGCGTATTTGCTGCGTATTTGTTGCGTATCTGCTGTGTATACGGTGTGTGGGTTTGTACCCTAAGTATACATTTCAAGATGCAGTCTTTATACGATCCAGCGTGTTTCTGTCAGGTAGCTTATATGTCTATGGTCAGTTTTAGATGGCCATGGTGAGACTGCATTTTGAAATTTCTACTATTGCCTAAACACCGGACACCTTCTGAAGTTCTACTAATCACCATAGAACCCTTGTTTAATCAGAACCATTGATCCTGGTTCTTGCAGCTGTATTATAAGTATGTAGATGTTATAATGTGGCTTATGAAACCGTCAATTGATTTCATGATTGTTATGTCATACAAGCTTACCATTGCTGTAGCACTTGTTATAGACAAGAATATGTAGCGAGAGGCAATGCAGATAAAATGTTTTCCTATGAAGACATTTACACTAGAGATGAGCGAACCTCGAGTATGCTCGAGTCGATCCGAACGTGAACTTTCGGCATTTGATTAGCGGTGGCTGCTGAAGTTGGATAAAGCTCTAAGGCTATGTGGAAAACATGGATATAGTCATTGGCTGTATCCATGTTTTCCAGACAACCTTAGAACTTTATCCAAATTCAGCAGCCCCCGCTAATCAAATACAGAACATTCGGGTTCGGATCGACTCAAACCCAAACCCGGTTTGCTCATTTCTAATTTACGCCTAGGTTGTTAATAAATTTATTTATTGACAGATGTTTGGTATTCATGCAGGTCAATGGGAAAGGAATGTAGTTATTGTCTTAAAGTTGACATAAATGGCGAGCACAAGCTATAAGCTGCTTGATTAACATATGACAGATAACAGTTTAAGGTTTTCTCCTGGTGCCCGGCTCAAGAACCCAGGGTACTGCATTCACATCACAAAAATAGATACTCCCCCCAGCTTTACCCTCACTTCATTTCATTGGTGGAAAGTGTCACCTAGGTGAGGCTTCATCGCGGTTGGGCCGCCTACTCCACTAATGAAATTAATCAATTTTAGAACAGAAAAAAGACACAGACAAGTGTTATATAGGTATATATTGAATGTTCAGCATCTAAGCCCATGGATGGTGCAGACAACTGCATGTAGAGTAAGGGGGGGAAAATATCACTTTAACCCCTTAACGACGCATGACGAGTATACTCGCCATGCCGCCGTTAAGGAGATGCAGAGAGGCCCCTCTCTGCAGCGAGCGGCACCCTGCTGTTATGTACAGCCAGGGACCGCACACTTTAGCCGCCGCAGCCAATCGCGGCACCCAGTTAATTAGCTAGTTAGATGCAGCTGTCAAAGCTTACAGCTGCATCTAACTGACTGTCTTACAGCCCCATCTCCGGCAGTAGTGGATTATAATTGTTCGTTTTGGGCAGTAGCCCGGGGCCCTAAACTTCTGGGGGGCCCATGGACACCCAAACAGACTTATACTTTAAGTGGTGTAATGTCTCCTGTATACAGTTTTGCCATGATTTGGAAAAATTACGGCTTTTTTACCTCGATTTGGCGCAAATCAGGGTATCATTACATTATCTATCCTGTACTATGAACACCATGGTAGTTTTGCCATAGTTACAGTGGGATGGGAGGGCCCAGGGGGGCCTGTGTTAAAGGAGAAGTCCGGCCAAAATTAATTTTTGATATGTTGTTACTTATGAAAAGTTATACAAATTTCTAATGTACATTAATTATGGGAAATGCACATATACTGCTATTTCCCTTAATTTAGTAGATCAGGAAGTGTTAGAATTCTCTCTGAAGAAGTGACGTCACGACCCAGGGTGTAATTCCTATGGAGTGTCCAGCAGGGGGCGCTCTCTATATAGAAGTCTATGGGACTTTATTGTTTCTATGGGTTTCTATGTAATGTAATGTAGTGTACAGTGCTTTATTGAATGAATACATCTATGGAATACTTTGGGGAGCAAGTGTCCTTGCTCCCCAAAGTATTGCATAAATGTATTCATTCAATAAATTCAATACACAGTAAGCCCGCCGATCCGCCGCATTTCCGCCGAATTTCCGCCGCATTCCCGCCGATCCGCCACACGCTGATCCGCCGCATTCCCGCCGATCCGGAGCATATACATTGAACTACAGCTCCCATCATCTGCTTCTAGTATGAACAGGTGATGGGAGCTGTAGTTGGGTAATGGATATGACATGCCGCCGGGCGCAGGGGGGAGCCGCTCAGTACACAGGAGCGCTCCCCCCCTCCTCCTCCTTCCGTGATAACTTCCGCCTATAGCACTGCTGACTCCCTGCCTGGCCGCCGCTCTCCGCTCACATATACCGGCTCCCGGCATCAGCGCGGACACCAGGATGCATCGGGAGCCGGTATGTATGGGGGGGGGAGAGCGGAGAGCGGCGGCCAGGCAGGGACTCAGCATTGGTATAGGCGGAAGTTATCCCGGAAGGAGGAGGAGGAGGAGGAGGGGGGAGCGCTCCTGTGTACTGAGCGGCTCCCCCCTGCGCCCGGCGGCATGTCATATCCATTACCCAGCTACAGCTCCCATCACCTGTTCATACTAGAAGCAGATGATGGGAGCTGTAGTTCAATGTATATGGTCCGGATCGGCGGGAATGCGGCGGATCAGCGTGTGGCGGATCGGCGGGAATGCGGCGGAAATTCGGCGGAAATGCGGCGGATCGGCGGGCTTACTGTGTATTGAATGTATTGAATGAATACATTTATGCAATACTTTGGGGAGCAAGGACACTTGCTCCCCAAAGTATTCCATAGATGTATTCATTCAATAAAGCACTGTACACTACATTACATTACATAGAAACCCATAGAAACAATAAAGTCCCATAGACTTCTATATAGAGAGCGCCCCCTGCTGGACACTCCATAGGAATTACACCTTGGGTCGTGACATCACTTCTTCAGAGAGAATTCTAACACTTCCTGATCTACTAAATTAAGGGAAATAGCAGTATATGTGCATTTCCCATAATTAATGTACATTAGAAATTTGTATAACTTTTCATAAGTAACAACATATCAAAAATTAATTTTGGCCGGACTTCTCCTTTAAATTTAATCCGCCCCTGATCCCCAGTGTCTAGTGGGGGAGATAGCCCCCCCCCCGCAATGCAATGCGGAGGGGCGATCCCTTCTGCCTACCCAGTTGGGCCTCAGCTTCTGAATAAAGCTGATCCCTGCTCGATAATAGATTGCTTCTGGCTCCAGCAGCCCTAAGCAATCTATCACCAATGTCATGGATCAGTGTATTGTAAGTACACTGCAGTGATCTCTATGAGAGATCAGTGTAGTAATAATAAAAGTCCTCCAGGGGGACTAAAAGTTAAAGTAAAAAAGATGAAAATAAAAAAAAAAAATCATAAAAAACCCCTCCCCCTAATAAAAGTCTCAATCACCCCCCTTTACCTATTTGATAAATAAAAATCACTTAAAGGAGAAGTCCTGCAAAATTTTTATTAAAGTATTGTATTGCCCCCCCAAAAAGTTATACAAATCACCAATATACACTTATTAGGGGAAATGCTAATAAAGTGCTTTTTTTCCCCCTGCACTTACTACTGCATCAAGGCTTCACTTCCTGGATAAAATGGAGATGTCACGACCTGACTCCCAGTACAATACAACACTTTAATTTAAAAAAAATTCGGTCTTCTCCTTTAATAAACAAACATACATATTTGGTATCGCCGCTTGCGCAATCGCCTGAACTATTAAATGATCACATTCCTGATCTCGCTTGGTAAACGGCATAAGTGCAAAAATCCACCAAAATGCAAAATTGCTGATTGTTTTGTCTTATCAAATCCAGAGAAATTTTATAAAAAGTGATCAAAAAGTCTGATATATGCAATCAAGGAACTAATAGAAGGAAAGAAGAAAGGATCCTCTCCAGCTCAAATAATATTGAATGCTTTATTGGACATACATACAACACAGACGCGTTCCAGACCCCACTGGGTCCTTAGTCATGGTTTTCTGTGTAAAAGGAAATAGACAACAATAACCATCTCCATAAACTTAGTGACATAAATTATTTCCACAATAAAATGAATACATTAGTTTGTTAACTAACATGAAATTCAACAATTGGACAAACAAATATGTGTACATACATATAACTTCCCATCCACGTTATACTAGCACGCACATTTATAGTAGTGTGTTGGAATATAATGTAACAGTACCTAAGTGTGTTCCTCAATATCTCATAATATATCTTATGTCCTGAACATGCTTTCTCAATATTTGTTTATATGTCACATTTCATGTATATAATTAAGTCATATCTATATGTGACAAAACAAGACAAAGATAGATATATATATATTAGACGTGAAATACCTGAGATATATTCTGCTGTATGCATAACGTCCATAGAAAGAACAGATGAGGTTCTAACAGGATTTTTGCCACATAATTTAGCTTAGCGTAGGAGGCGCTTGCCGATATGCGTTCCACTGTGGAAAGCATATCGGTCGGGTGTCCTAGGTAATGGTCTATGACTAGAGTCATTTCCGTGTCTGGTCACTGTGGAGCGCACCAAGATGTGCGTTCCAGAGTGAAGCACAAATACGTCATAGGCCTTCTGGTGGAAGTGCAGGCCACAATGGAGATATAAAGCTGTGTGGATTCGGACGCCTCCGGCCATGCCTGGCGACATTTTTTTACTCCCTATGAGATGTTAATACAGGCATGTGCAAGGTTAACTACTGAATGACCATCAACTATGCTGTGCTGGCATGCTTTGTATATTGCATATGGATCTATGGTATATAGGGCTACATAATTATTGTACATATATGATTTCACGCAGTAATTCACCTCATCTGTTCTTTCTATGGACGTTATGCATACAGCAGAATATATCTCAGGTATTTCACGTCTAATATATATGTCCATTTATCTTTGTCTTGTTTTGTCACATATAGATATGACTTATTTATATATGAAATATGACATATAAACAAATATTGAGAAAGCATGTTCAGGACATAAGATATATTATCAGATATTGAGGAATACACTCAGGTACTGTTACATTATATTCCAACACACTACTATAAATGTGAGTGCTGGTATAACGTGGATGGGAAGTTATATGTATGTACACATATTTGTTTGTCCAATTGTTGAATTTCATGTTAGTTAACAAACTAATGAATTCATTTTATTGTGGAACTAATTTATGTCACTAACTTTATGGAGATGGTTATTGTTGTCTATGTCCTTTTTCACAGAAAACCATGACTAAGGACCCAGTGGGGTCTGAAATGCGTCGGTGTTATATGTATGTCCAATAAAGCATTCAATATTATTTGAGCTGAAGAGGATCCTTTCTTCTTTTCGTATATGATACCCCGGAGTCCAGGGGAACTCTCTACGTGCCCAAACTTTAAGGCAATCAAGCCAGGGGACATGACTGTATATTCGTTTGAGTGCTGACTTTACATACAGTATGTTCTTTTTTCTACTAATAGAAGGTACAGATCATGGTGCCAAAAATGACACCTCACACAGCCCCATAGACCTAAAAATAAAAAGAAAGATATATTTACTGTTAAAAAATATATTTACTGTTAGCAATGGATGGCATTTGCAATGCTTTGGAGAGGGTCATTGTATGTGTGACGTATACTGCTGTGTCTCGTGCGAACCAGTGCTAATGATATAGGTTTTTTTATATTAATGACTTCTCTTTACTCTTTACTCTTTACTCTTTTCTCTTTACTCGTACTTTACTTCCTTTTTTGGAATTGTCAACCATGCTTTTAAAACCGCAAAACTTTCCCTGATGACTAATCTATGTGTTTCGCTATAGTTGTATAATTCAAACCTTTCATTAAGCCTTAGTAGTAGATAATAGCTTTTGAAAGGTGTAAATTCCAAAGTGGAAGTTTATTTGCCTCAGAGGATTTTTTGTTGTATTTTTAAATATGTGATATACTATATAACGATTATTTGGGTATGATATTACTCTGTGCTTAAGACGGTAATACCATACATATGGTTTACCAATAAAGAAATAATTAAAATGTTTACTGAAAAGCCTTCTTCATGAGCAACTAATCTTTGTTGGCCACTTTCCTCAATAATAAGCTGATCATAGAAGGGTCTTCTGCTGGTAGGTAGGTTTTAGCTTCCCATGATGAGACTCTCTTCAAGAAACACAATATAGGTATAGTAACATGCTGGTTTTTGCTTCTTTTTAACGCCATGTTTTGCCATAGTCTGTCATGTTTTGCTTATAATCTTTATGACATACACTTTATAAAACCATGAGAAAAAGCAATGCACCTAATATATTATTATTATTATTATTATTATTATTATTATTATTATTATTATATTATGCACAGATGCAACTGGTCCTTAAAATTAGACTGCTTAGACTAAAAGCGGCACCCTCCATTGGTGGAACCCAACATTTTTTTTTTGCAGAGGTATGTAAGGTATGTATGTAAAGTGAAATTATTTTAATGGCTAAATGTCAATATGGCAATATAATGTGCCCTTAACAAACAGCCAATGCTTTAAGAAATGTGTAAACAATTTCTTAAAGCAAAACAACATTGACACCTAAGTAAATGTGCAGAATTCTTGTATGAGTGTTAGTTCAGTCTGTTGGTTCAGCCACTTACGCATTATGGATTCTTTATGTCTTCCTCTGGATCAATAGTAGGTAATATAATTGTAAGGGTGGGATTACATATATCTGTCAGTCCAGGACCCTTCTTTTAAAGGGGTTATCCAGCGCTACAAAAACATGGCCACTTTCCCCATATTGTTGTCTCCAGTTTGGGTCGGGTTTTGAAACTCAGTTCCATTGAAGTAAATGGAGCTTAATTGCAAACCACACCTGAACTGGAGACAACAGTAGGGGGGAAAGTGGCCATGTTTTTGTAGCGCTGGATAACCCCTTTAATGACAACTGATGGTACAACTGATGGCAAAAATTATCAGTTTTTTCAGGCGTCCTTTTTTCCATTAAGCATCAAAGCTTGAAGGCAGAATGCTGCAAGTTGCCTTCTGCCATCTGGCGATCCAACAATTGAATTGAAGCAAGCATGCTTTAAACTGCCCCATTTATGTGAATGGGATAATTTCAAAGATCTGTTTCCCTCCAGCGCTTTGCTACTGCGGCAAAGGGAAACGCTGCAGGATATATGGATATATGTAAACCTGCCCTAAGCCATCCGTGTGAACTGTTTTCTCCCTATGGAAACACTTTTATACATCGTAAGCGTAATTTTGTTACAATGCCAAAGCTTGAACATTTCTATATACAAAGTTGGTAGAATCCTAGTCAGTAAATTTTCTTCTGTCCTTTGCATTTTCTTCCTTTCTGATTTTAGTTAAAGAGTTTTTTTTTTTTTTTTTTGGGGGGGGGGTTTGGAAATAAAGCCAATTCATTTGATAATGATTTTGTAGTTCCTCATCTTCATTGTTAAGAAAATCGGACATGTGATGGTCATAAAGCTGCAGGGGTTGTCACAATACAGTTATTACAGCTAGTAGTATTTTCTATAGTGGTTCCTACTTGTACCATGCTCTAAAAGATTTACTTGCCTAGCAGTGGTTCCAAAACAGTGGCTCGGGAGTCATGTGGCTTGTGACCTCTTGCTGAGTGAATTACCTAGCAGTCCTGGGTTATAGCTCTATGACAATTGACATTACTGAAAAGCAAACAAAGAATGGCACCTTCTGGTGTAGTAGTGTCACATTAAACATATAGTGGTGACCAAGTCACACTGGACTCACTCATCTAGTCGAGCTGTGCAGATTAGGCACAACTCTAATCAAATGGCTTAAAGAGACAACTCCATGCCTGCTCACTGAGGGTTATCACCAGTATCAGCTGGTGTGACAATCAAGTATATACATCCAGCTCGACTCGTCAGGCCACTGATTCCCTCTCAGAATGTAAGCACAGGTGGATGGGATGAAATATATTCCTCAGACACTGCTGCACCTCAATATCGAGAAATTACTGCAGGCCTGCATCAACAATGGACTGTGTATAATATAAACTTATTTTTTATTAATTGCAACACATTTTGGCTCCTATGTACCTTGGAACTTTTCTCAAGCATGATACATAAAGTCACTGTGATATTAAAAAAAACAGCTTATGAGGTTATAAAAAGCATAGCATATGGACAATTACAGAAAATTTCACAGTACTGACCACAGGCAGTCTGAAATAAGTTAGTAATGCAAAGTAGCCTGTCCCCTCTCACTAAGAAGCTGACTTTTTGTGTGACCTCTGTGACCTTGCCTTTTTTGTGTTTGACCCTGAATATATTACTTCAAGTTTCTCTCTATCTCCTGTTCTTTTGTTCCTGCTTTTGCTGACCTTTTTGTACCCATGAAATATTTAGTCTCAGTTCCCTAGCCTCCTCTGTTTCTTTGTGGGTGTCAGCCTCTGTCACCATAAACTTACACTAAGAACCAAATGTAGATTGGGTTGCATTATCTGTATTACTCAATATATCGTAAAGTAAGAGGAAATCTGCGACCTTTAACCTAAATACATATAGGACAGAAACGCACTGAATGTACCCACAGATAGACCAACAGCTTAATACAATATTGAGCAAGTGGGTGACAGTTTACTAAACTACTAAATTTTCTGAATAGAATTTGATCTCTAACAATTCTGTTACGAACTGGTCACTGATATTTTGCAGAATTCCCCCCATAAACTTCAGTAGGTAATGATAAGCCTACCAAAGTTTTAAAATCAGTTTCCTTTTTTTCTCAGCTTCTGCAGAGAAATCCAAGGCCATGCAGCCAAAACACCTAACATCTTCTCTGATCAAAGTCATTCACTTTCCCTTTTCTTCTTCATCCTGCCACAACCACCAAAACGATTTCTTCTATCCACAGCTCATTTCTGCACAACCTGCCAGAAAAATATTTGAGTCTTTACACGTTTCTAGTACCCTCCTTACCTATCCCCCATCAATAGTATGATATCTATGGTATGGTAATAGCAATAATGCCCCTTTGATGGCCTGCACAGTAAAAAAAGTAAGTAGGTAGATAGGATGGTGGAAGGGATAGGCAGGTTTCTACATTAAAGGGGTTGGCCACTTTATAGTAGAATTGTTAAGTGTACAGTATTAGTAAGTTCTCACTGCACTTACTGACAGCAGCTCCCTGTGTCCCCTCATAGAGCTAGCATCAGACTCCTCTCCTCCAGGCTGTGCTGACCTTCTCTGTGGTGAGTCTGTCCATAAGATGGCTGATATGGAGGAGCATGTGACTATGCCCCTCCCCCCAGTGTCCACCACTGAGCCTGTATATATCTATGAAGGACACTGGAGGCGAGGCATGGTCACTTGCTCCTCCATGTTGGCCATGTTGACGTATGGATACAGGAGTCATATAGGGGGGTAATAAAATAGAACATAATTATTAGAGATTTGTGAACTCTTAAAAGTGCAGGGTTTGGCAGGGTTTACAGAACTTTAAAGAAAAGTTCAGGTTCGTCTGAACTGAACTTTAAACAAACCGCACTAATAAGCTAAATGATTTCAGGCATTTAGCTGTTTTAGTTTGATTCAGCAAGCTTGCTAATTGATCAACTTACTGTACCTGTCTGCACTTCCACAGTATCCTCCGCTGATCGTAGCCGCCTTCACTTCCTGCCTGAGACAACAGTGACAGCCTGCTCAGCCAATCGCTGGTTATGGTGCTGTCCTGTCTCAGTCAGGTGCAGACAAATGCAATCAGCGGGGGACACCGGAGACACCTGGGTTTGTTATCAACTGTGCAAAAAGTTTGGTTCTGTATAAAACTGACCTTTTGGCAAAATTTGGAATGAATCTTGGTTCATAAGGTTCAGTTCTCTCATATCTGGTAATTGTGTCATTTATAAAGAGTCATGGTATGTCAGTGCAGTGGGTTATATTATATTTTAGTGCCCAATGTAAACAATAGGATTCGGCATATAAAATCTGCTGATTTCTATGGTCAACTTTAGGGTCCTATTACACGGAGCGATTGTTAATGATTAATGACTAACGATAAACGATCGCAAACGAGATTGTTTACCGTTAGCCTGAACTCGTTCACCATATTACACAAAGCTATGCTCATTAGTTACGATTGTTACTACGATCGTTATTGCAATCATTACTATGATAGTTTATTCCTTCTGATCCCAGCAAAACAATGAACATTGTGCAATTACACTGAACAATTAGTGAAAAACACTGAACTTGAGCGAACGAATGTGGAATTACAGCGAATGATTAGCGAACAATTAGCGAACTATTAACAATAATTTTAGGTTCAGATCTAAATCAACGATCAACGACATACCAACGATTTTTCGATCGTTGCCTGCAATTACACAGAATGATTATAGTTTAAATTTGAACGCTATAACGATGTGTAATAGGGCCCTTACAAAAGGACATCCCTGGCTTTAGCCCATGCAATCTGATAAGGAACAAGGGAATGCTTGAAATCATGAAACAGTAACACACTTTATAATAATATAAAGCACAGATACCAAGTTTACATTTGTTATATAATTCTTGATCGGCTATTATTTCATTCCTGAACATGAAAAGTACAAAATAGCAATCTTTATTTATAATGAATGCCTCTCTTAGCTTAGTCTTGAAGTGGGACTTGCATGATACGGGTTATATGGTCTACAAAGTTTGCCAGCCTTTGAACAGCTCTCCTAACATGTTCAATTGGTGAATGCTTAGCAACAAAGCAAATAAGACTTAGCAGAGCCATCAAAATATAATCCAACAGTATTACATGAGATTTTTGCTAAAAACTTTGACTCTAGCAGAAACTGTGTATACAATCATGACATTCCTCTCATTATTTGCAATTGTTTATGTTGCTAACAGTTCCTGCAGATACCTGTTCACATGTAACATGCAGATGTTTAATTATTTCTGAGCATGTGCTGATTATACCCGGGTATTATAGTGTAGGGCAGATGATTTTTTATGCTTTGTTTTCCAAAAAAAGGGATAACACTAGTCAGAAATACATATTCAAGTTTCGTACAGTAGTGAGTATACTAATGTTAGCAGGAAAATGCAGCACAGTACACAGTAGCGTATACTCAATTCCCACTACTACACTGTCTTATTATGACACTGGTTAGACTGTATGACTGTAGTGTATACTCAATCCCCACAGTAGCGTATACTCAATCCCCACCACTACACTGTCTTACTATGACCCTTTTTAGACTGTGTGACTGTGGCCTGGGGTGCTAGATAGCAGGTAGCATGCTTCTGGTGTTTGTACTGGAGCACTTGTCATGGTGGCCAGGAGTGGTGATAGGTGATACCCACCCCTGGACACACTGGCACTAGGCTTTGTAAAAGGTAGCATGGGTATGGTTGCAGGTGCAGTGGAGAAAAAATGAGCACTGAGTACAGAATTTTCAGTGCAATACAGATGAACACCATTGCTGGTTAAAGGGACCTTGCAAAGTCAGTACAGTACTATGGTGTTTGGAATAACTTAGTGTCGAAGAAGGCCTCATAAGTACTTATGGTTAGTATAAGTAAAGAATAAGACCGCTTTTTGCCAAGCAAGTCTAGCGAGTGTCAGGGTTGGTAGTACGAGTCCCAGGCTTAAACTACTACTCGAGGCTAACCCAGGTTCCCAGAGAAGGCGATATTTTATTATATTATTAATTGAAAGCTAGCTTGAAGATGAGACCTTGTCCTAACAGCTACCTAACAGTTTAACCAATTTGGAACCTGAATTGCAGATGTCAGATTGACCTGACGTGCTAACAACTTTTCAACTTGTTTGCAAATAGCCTTATAACCCTTCCTAGATCGATGGTCAACAATTTCTTTTTTCATTATTGTCATTGTGTTATTGTTTTATACCAGAAGAGACAACCAAAAGGCTTTTACTATTAAAATATTTCCTTTATTGTCAATTTTAAAAAACAACAATAAAAAGTATCATGTGTCAAGAGGTTCAAAATGATATACTGGATTTACCATATCACAAGTCAATTACCAATACTGTGAGTCACAACAACAATTGTAATTTACATACGTATGGGGAGTATAAGCAGGGCCTCCTAACTAGGATTCAACATAATTGTGGCCACCTATCCACCATAAAATAAAATCTAATATACCAGCAATGACCCATGGCAGTGTGATGCCATTCACCCCTATGCACTTTTCGCGTTGGCTATGCTTCCTCGGGGGGCGGGTTTAAACCTCTGTCTCTTGTGCTTTTTATATCTAATGATGGTAACACTTCCAGGGTATCAGCACGTGTCCCAGGAGGGCCGGCTATCACCTCACATCTGCCTTGGACATGCGGACATGCACCCAGCAATACTGAGGCCGAATAGGATCGACGTCCATACCCTTTCTCCCATAGCATGCGCACAGCCGCAAGTAGGAAACTTAGATAGTAAAATTACCACACTGCAAATGGGAGACCGTGCATACACTTACTCTTAAGGCGCTTTTAGTATGTACATTGTGTAACAATATGCAATAATCAGAATAAAGTGAAATTGTGTTAATGCAAAATCACACTCATGAAACATAATAAAATCAAATTCAATCATATAAAGTGCTCCGTGCCAAATCAGTTACCATATCAAGATTAGTGAACAATTATCATAATAATTATAATAATAATATGACCATACATTGTGTATTATACCATAATTAGAATAAATCAATATATCATACCTGTGATAAATCAATAAACAATAAAGTGCCTAGTGCATAATATAGTGACAATAATATAATCATGGGAATGATAAGAAAAATATCTACGTGATAGGAAAGTACTGAGATCGCAGTAAAGGATGTACATTGTGCAATATGTTTATTTATTAGGGCTATTTATACTTGGTATGCTGTTATATTAGACTTTATTGTATGAGGATAGTTGGCCACAATTATGTTGAATCCTAGTTAGGAGGCCCTGCTTATACTCCCCATATGTATGTAAGGAACAATTGTTGATGTGACTCACAATATTGGTAATTGAGTTGTTATATGGTAAATCTGGTGGTGTGCTCGCAGTACATCATTTTGAACCTCTTGATAATTTTTATTGTTATTTTAAATTGACAATAAAGGAAATATTTTAATAGTAAAAGTCTATAAAATGTTATGGGTCATAATATAAACGAGTGAGAATTAGGATTTATGTGATTGTAATTGTAGGTGATTGTACACCCATTGGAACCATTGTATCTAATCATTCTGTTATTATCCAGACCAATAAACTATCAAAACTGCTGCTTTGATAGAGAAAGTAATCACACTTGCTGGTAATTCATTACGAAAAGGTGTTTAATTAGAAGCACTTGGTTGCTTTATAATCTCTTAATTCCTTTAGAGTGAGTGTGAGTAATATTTCAAACACTGCTTCTTCATGTTGGCATATTTGTTAATAAATAAATAAATAAGTACAACGCATAATGTGTCATATGTTGTTGTTCATTTGACTATTAAAGAACCTTATTTTAATTTAACCTTATACAGCTTAAACATAACTTTTTATAAGTCACTGCCTTTGCTGAGACTAACAATTCATTCCTATCTATCTGTCTATCTATCTATCTATCTATCTATCTATCTATTTGTTCCATTTCCTCTCCCGCCCCCAGTTCTTAGCTGCTGCTTTCTGCTGAAGACACAAAAAAGTGTGCAAGCTTTTCTCTCCATCTCTCCCTCCTTCCCCCTCCTCCTTTCTGAGATGACTAATGTAAACAGTTCCTATCTGCAACTTGTAGTAACTTTGTAATGTTTGGAGGACTAATCTCAGTGAGTCTATCAGCAACTTGACCTCAGAAAAACCCAGCATTATTAACCCCTTAACGACGGCGGGCATACATTTATGCCCCCAAAGTCCGTGCCTTAAAGCAAATGGACGTAAATGTACGCCCGCAGGTTCCCCGATCGCTGTGTGCATGCTATAATGTATAGCAGGCCATCTTAGCTTGTCAGCACGGGGGGTGGTTAATTCAGATCAGCCAATAGCGGGGATCTGCAGCTTTCCGGGTCATCGTGACCCGATGACCAGGAAAAAAATGGAGGTCAGTGCTGTCCGAGGACGGCACCGACCGCCATTACTGATAAAAGTAATGGTGGCCCGGTGCCACGGTCCCTATCGCCGTGATCGGCCGGCCGGCCGATCACGGCGATATAAGTGCCCCCAAAATGTAAAATACCTGCTCTGGACCCCTCAGTTAGGTAGCTGAGGGGTCCAGAGCAGGTATTTGGGCCATACTCACCTGATCCGGGGTCCCAATCAGCGTCTTCCGTGTCTGCGGCGTCCTCTTCTCGCGTTGTCATCTTCGGCTATTTCCGGCGGTCCCCTTAGGCTTTTTTCGGGTCCCTTGTCGTCTATCTTCGGCTTTTTCCGAAATACTCCCCCCTAGCGTCTGATAAGTGTATATTATACACTTATCAGTAGCTACAGGGATATTCGGAATGTAGAAATTTTTTTTTTTTTTTTTTTCCCCCAATTTTTTTTCTTAAATTTTCCGCACCCTACCGCCGCTAAGTGCTGATCTGCATCGCACATATGTGCCGCATTTATCAGCAACACCTTTTTTGGAGTAGTTTTTTTTTTATACTTAATGTTAAAAAAACCATGTAAAAACCACTACATTACACAAAATAAAGTTTTACACTACACCACTACACATTTACATACCCCATATACCAATCCCCGTATAAAGATGGGCCCCAGGGTGTTTTTGGCGGCGGAGGCATACGCTATTATTGCCTCTGACACCGAAACAGCCAGTGAGGATGAATGGGGAATCCGTCTTTCCTCCATTCATCCTCATCATCCTCATCATCCAGTGACGTGTCTGGGGTTAGCGTAGCGAACGCTGCCCCCCAGACACGTCTTTTCCGCCAGTACCGTCCCAATAAGAGATGACGGTATGGCGTGAAATTCTACAAACTCTGTGAGAGTACCTCAGGGTACACTTACAGATTTAGGGTACGTGCAAACTGCAGAATGGAGAAGGATAACCCTTTGTGCATTCCGCAGCTGGCACCCGCTGGCGGACTGATGCTGGCGTGCGTCTCCACCCGTGTCATAGACTCCATTCTATGCACGGGCGGATTCCGTCGTCGAGTGTGACACGAGCAAAGACGCGTGCCTGCATCAGTCTGCCGGCGGGTGCCAGCTGTGGAATGCACAAAGGATTATCCTTCTCCATTCCGCAGTGTGCACGTACCCTTAGAGTGTATGAAGGAAGGCACACCCGAATCCAGCCCCCAGATGCCCCTAGATGCCCCCCCCATCCTCCATGTTAGTGGGGAGATCGTTTGGGAACTGATCTTCACACTGCTGGATAAAGGTTACCACCTGTACGGGGATAACTTTTATACCAGCACCCCCTCTTCCGGTCCCTCGCTGCCCGAGCTACTGTAGCTTGCGTCGCGATCCGAAAATATCAGAAACAGTAATAAAGCCCTAATATTTAGCAGCCATGGAGCGGACCCAGCGCTTCTGGATATGAAGGACTATTATTCTAATTGCCATTATGGAGGGTTTTTTTGCCTCTGGATCAACACAGGTTGAACTTGATGGACTCTTGTCCTTTTCTACCTTATAAACTAATAATTGGCCTAATACCATCAAATAAATTAGAATTGTCCCTTTTCCCCAGCTAAGTAGGTATGGCTGCCATTCCCATTAGAGGATGCCATGATGCAATTCCAAAGCCTCTGTGCGGCCAGGATAGTAGAAACCCCCCACAAGTGACCCTATTCTGGAAACTACACCCCATAAGTAATCTAACAAGGGGGGCAGTGGGGATATGGCCCCCTGGTAACGGGCACATTTGTGCCGTGAAAGTGAAAAAATGAAAATTTTCACTTTCACGTCACATTGTTCCACATTTGTGCCCGTCACCAGTGGGGTCCATATGCTCACTGCACCCCTTGTTAGATTCCTTGAGGGGTGTAGTTTCCAGAATGGGGTCACTTGTGGGGGGTTTCCAGTGTCTTGGCAGCACGAGGGCTCTGTAAATGCGACATTGCCCTTGAAATCCATTCCAGTGAAATTCAGCTTCCAAAAGCCAATTTGCACTCCTTTCCTTTGGAGGCTCGTCCTGCGCCCACTTGGCACTTTATGTCCACATGTGGGATATTTCCGTACTCGGAAGAAACTGCACTACACGTTTTGTGTTTTTTTTTTTCCTTTTATCCCTTTAAGAAAATGAAAAATTGAAGGCTAGAACAACATTTTAGTGTAAAAAATATTTTTTTCTTTTTTCACGCCACATTGTTCTGAAAATCTGTGAAGCACCTGTGGGGTCCAAATGCTCACTATACCCCTTGTTACATTCCTCAAGGGGTGTAGTTTTCTAAATGGTGTCCCTTTAGGGGTGTTTTTTATGTTTTGGCACCCCAGAGCCTCTGCCAACCTGAAGTGGTACGGTCAAAAATGACCAAATAAAACAGAGGCGTTGAAATTCACTAGGCGCTCCTTTATATCTGAGGATTGTGGTTGCGTCAAACAGCGCAATAGGGCCACATATGGGGTATTTCTATAAACTGCAGAAACGGGGCAATCAATATTGGGGTGCATTTCTCTGGTAATTAGTTTATAATTAAAATTTTCAAATTTCTTACACACTGCACTTTTATTTCTGTGCCTTCCCTAAAGGGTTAAAAAAACTTTCTGGATGTGCTTTTGCAGAGTTTAGGGGGTTCAGTTTCTGAAATGGGGTGCTTTGTGGGGCTTTCTAACACACAGTCCCCTCAAATACACTTTAAACCCGAACAGGTCCCTAAAAAAAATCTGATTTTGAAATTTTACTGAAAATTTTTAAATTTGCTGCTAATGTTTTAAGCTTCCTATTGTCTAAACAAAATGAAAGATAGTTTAATAAATGCCGCCAACATAAAGTAGACATGTTGCTTGTGCTATTTAATATATAATTTATGTGGCATAACCATTTTCTGTATAAGCAGAAAAGTTTCAAAGGTGGAAAAATGCAATTTTTCACGTTATTTTGGATTTTTTTCATAAAGATTTGTTATAAGTATCGACTCCAATTTACCAGAAATGTGAAGTACAATATGTCATGAGAAATCAATCTCAGAATCAGCCGGATAGGTAAAAGCCTCCCGAAGTTATTAATGACTAAAGTGACACAGGTCATATTCATAAAATTTGCCTCGGTCCTTAAGGCCATTTTAGGCCCGATCCTTAAGGGGTTAAGAAGCTACAAAGTTGCAGATAAAGTCAGCCAGGAACTTCTTCACATTAGCTGTCTCGGAATGGAGGATAGAGGAGGGGGAGACAGAGAGAAAGCTCATACATTTTTTTGTATCCTCAGCAAAAAGCAGCAGCTCATAACTGGGGGAAGGGGACTGAATAGTTAAAGGGGTAGTGCGGCGCTAAACATTTATTCACAAAATAACACACATTACAAAGTTATACAACCTTGTAATGTGTGTTATGTATGTGAATGGCCCCCTTCCCCGTGTTTCCCCCCCACCCACGCTAGACCCGGAAGCAGGGCCGTTTTAATACATTGGTGGGCCCGCTGCACAGCCCTCAAGAGTGGCCCCCCCTCTTCCCTTTCGGCACATGGTATAATGTACTGAATTTGCCCCCACACTGTATCAAGAGCCCCAATACATACAATAGTTACCGTATAACCTTCCTGCCACCATACAGTGATTACATAATACATAAAAACTGCACTGAACAAAACAAAGATATCACCAATGATACCATTACATAATACCGCCACATCATGACCTCTTCACTACAGACCCTATAGCAGAGTGCAGTTACATCCAGTGACTCACCGGGGCCGTCTGTCACCTTTTCTTTTTCTCTCCATCCAGCCTGGGCCACCATGATGTCTCCCCCGGCTGTGAATCTTCTCTCCAGAATCTGCCAGACAAATATTTTAGGCTCCAACACATACAGTAGTTAGGTCCCTTGTACCCCTATTTAGAAGTTACACCCCTCCGTACCCCTATATAGTTACACCCCTCTGTGCCTCCACATAGTGTCCCTGTGGTATATAGACCCTCGTGTGCTCCTCCAGTTATGCACAGCACTCCTGTGCGCTCCCTCATTAGTCTATAGACCCCCTGTGTGCTCCCACAGTAGTATATAGCCCCCCTGTGCGCTCTCCCCAGTAGTATATAGACCCCCGTGTGCTACCCCAGTAGTATTAGAACAAAACACAAACAGAAGGGCGCTTCCTGGTGCAATATAGTTAATTTAACTCGATTGAGATCACAATAGAATGAGCAGTAGAGACACCCAGGGAGGGTGGACTGTGCACTCACCTACTAGGGTTGTGCAAGTAGGCACAACGCTAGTTATCGAATAGGGAGAATCACCGCAGCACACTGGAGGGAC
This sequence comes from Dendropsophus ebraccatus, assembly GCF_027789765.1. NCBI lineage: Eukaryota > Metazoa > Chordata > Amphibia > Anura > Hylidae > Dendropsophus > Dendropsophus ebraccatus. Next base: position 68,530,139 of record NC_091459.1, read on the forward strand.
CAAAACAAACGTTGAGTGCAAATGACCAGAGGATGGTTCACTGCCAGGACCCGCATCAAACGTGAACGTGTTGCTAGTTCAATAAATGGTGTCAATGGAAAACCATAAGGTACAAGAAATGATTTATTAACGGCGACGTGTTTCTGCCCTCTAATCTCAGAGGGCCTTTCTCAAGCTTCAGCTCCAACCCTAGTAGTATATAGCCCCCCTGTGCGCTGTCCCAAGTAGTATATAGCCCCCCTGTGCTCTCCCCAGTAGTATATAGCCCCCTGTGCGCTCTCCCCAGTAGTATATAGCTCCCCTGTGCACTCTCCCCAGTAGTATATAGCCCCCCTGTGCACTCTCCCCAGTAGTGTATAGCCCCCCTGTGCGCTCCCCCAATAATATATAGCCCCCTGTGCGCTCCACCAGAAGTATATAACACCCCTGTGTGCTCCCCCAATAGTATATAGCCCCCTGTGCTCTCCCCCCATAGTATATAGCCCCCCCTGTGCTCTCCCCCAATAGTATATAGCCCCCTGTGCTCTCCCCCAATAGTATATAGCCCCCTTGCTGTGGTCTCCCCCAATAGTATATAGACCCCCTGTGCTCTCCCCAATAGTATATAGCCCCCTGTGCTCTCCCCAATAGTATATAGCCCCCCTGTGCTCTCCCCCAATAGTCTATAGCCCCCGTGCTCTCCCCAATAGTCTATAGCCCCCCTGTGCTCTCCCACCAATAGTCTATAGCCCCCTGTGCTCTCCCCCAATAGTATATAGCCCCCTTGTCCTCTCCCCCCTGTAGTATATAGCCCCCCTGTGCTCTCCTCAATAGTATATAGCCCCCCTGTGCTCTCCCCCAATAGTATATAGCCTTCTGTGCTCTCCCCAATAGTATATAACCCCCCTGTGCTCTCCCCCAATAGTATATAGCCCCCCTGTGCTCACCCCAATAGTATATAGCCCCCCTGTGCTCTCCCCCTAATAATCTATATCCCCCCTGTGCTCTCCCCAACAGTATATAGCCCCCTTGCTGTGTGTCCTCCCCATTAGTATATAGCCCCCTTCATGTGCGCCCTCCCCATTAGTATATAGCCCCCTTCATGTGCGCCCTCCCCATTAGTAAATAGCCCCCTTGCTGTGCGCCCTCCCCATTAGAATATAGCCCCCTTCATGTGCGCCCTCCTCATTAGTATATAGCCCTCTTGCTGTGCGCCCTCCCCATTAGTATATAGCCCCCTTGCTGTGCGCCCTTCCCATGAGTATATAGCCCCCTTCATGTGCGCCCTCCCCATTAGTATATAGCCCCATTGCTGTGCGCCCTTCCCATTAGTATATAGCCCCCTTCATGTGCGCCCTCCCCATTAGTATATAGCCCCCTTGCTGTGCGCCCTCCCCATTAGTATGTAGCCCCCTTCATGTGCACCCTCCCCATTAGTATATAGCCCCCTTCATGTGCGCCCTCCCCATTAGTATATAGCCCCTTTAATGTGCGCCTTCCCCATTAGTATATAGCCCCCTTCATGTGCGCCCTCCCCATTAGTATATAGCCCCCTTGCTGTGCGCCCTCCCCATTAGTATATAGCCCCCTTCATGTGCGCCCTCCCCATTAGTATATAGCCCAGTAGCAAAATTAGGTGGGGGCAAGGGGGGCTGCTGCTCTGGGGCCCACCCTGGCAGGGGGCCCACTGAGGTCTCCGGAGGTCTATAGTGGCCCCCTGCACCGTCCACCCCTGCACAGTGAGCGGCCGTGCATATATTATATGCATGACCACTCATTGAACTACAGGAGCAGAGAGATCAGCCATAAACTGATGTCTCTGCTCCTGTATGCATATTCCGGGGCGTGCTACTCTTATAGCGTACTGCCCACGGAATACACGTGCAGAAGCAGGGACTCCAGTTTGATGCCGTACTCCTTGCTTCTGCACTATAGGAGTGCCCCTGCTGTCAGCTGTGTCTGTGTCCTTATAACGGCGTACACAGAGCTGACAGGAGGCTCAGAGCAGAGAGACATCAACTCTCAGCTCTATGCCATTCACTTCTTCAGCAGCATTGGAACGATTAAAGTGAGTAGCTGGTTTGTTTTTTTACTTTCACTTTGATGAAGAAAGAACACAGGAGAAGGGAATATGAGATGGTGGAGAAACAGGGGGGAATATGCACTGATGGGGACACAGGGGGGAATATGCACTGATGGGGACACAGGGGGAATATGCAGTGATGGGGACACAGGGGGGAATATGCAGTGATGGGGACACAGGGGGGAATATGCAGTGATGGGGACACAGGGGGAATATGCAGTGATGGGGACACAAGTGGGGGAATATTCAGTGATGGGGACATAGGGGGGAATATGCAGTGATGGGGACATAGGGGGGAATATGCAGTGATGGGGACACAGGGGGGAATATGCACTGATGGGGACACAGGGGGGAATATGCACTGATGGGGACACAGGGGGGAATATGCACTGATGGGGACACAGGGGAATATGCAGTGATGGGGACACAGGGGGGAATATGCACTGATGGGGACACAGGGGGAGAATATGCACTGATGGGGACACAGGGGGGAATATGCACTGATGGGGACACAGGGGGGAATATGCACTGATGGGGACACAGGGGAATATGCAGTGATGGGGACACAGGGGGGAATATGCACTGATGGGGACACAGGGGGAGAATATGCAGTGATGGGGACACAGGGGGAGAATATGCAGTGATGGGGACACGGGGGAATATGCAGTGATGGGGACACAGGGGGGGGATTAGCACTGATGGGGACACAGGGGAATATGCAGTGATGGGGGACACAGGGGGGAATATGCAGTGATGGGGACACAGGGGGAAATATGCACTGATAGGGACACGGGGGAATATGCACTGATGGGGACACAGGGGGGGGGAATATGCAGTGATGGGGGACACAGGGGGGAATATGTACTGATGGGGACACAGGGGGGAATATGCACTGATGGGGACACAGAGGGAAATATGCACTGATGGGGACACAGGGGGGAATATGCACTGATGGGGACATAGGGGGGAATATGCACTGATGGGGACACAGGGGGGAATATGCACTGATGGGGACACAGGGGGGGATATGCACTGATGGGGACACAGGGGGAATATGCAGTGATGGGGACACAAGTGGGGGAATATTCAGTGATGGGGACACAGGGGGGAATATGCAGTGATGGGGACACAGGGGGGGATTAGCACTGATGGGGACACAGGGGGGAATATGCACTGATAGGGACACGGGGGAATATGCACTGATGGGGACACAGGGGGGGAATATGCAGTGATGGGGACACAAGTGGGGGAATATTCAGTGATGGGGACACAGGGGGGAATATGCACTGATGGGGACACAGGGGGGGATTAGCACTGATGGGGACACAGGGGAATATGCAGTGATGGGGGACACAGGGGGGAATATGCACTGATGGGGACACAGGGGGGGATATGCACTGATGGGGACACAGGGGGGAATATGCACTGATGGGGACACAGGGGGGAATATGCACTGATGGGGACACAGGGGGGGAATATGCACTGATGGGGACACAGGGGGGGATTAGCACTGATGGGGACACAGGGGAATATGCAGTGATGGGGGACACAGGGGGGAATATGCACTGATGGGGACACAGGGGGGAATATGCACTGATGGGGACACAGGGGGTAATATGCACTGATGGGGACACAGGGGGGAATATGCACTGATAGGGACACGGGGGAATATGCACTGATGGGGACACAGGGGGGGAATATGCAGTGATGGGGACACAGGGGGGAATATGCACTGATGGGGACACAGGGGGGAATATGCACTGATGGGGACACAGGGGGAAATATGCACTGATGGGGACACAGGGGGGAATATGCAGTGATGGGGGACACAGGGGGAGGAAATATGCAGTGATGGGGAAACAGGGGGGATATGCAGTGATGGGGGATACAGGAGGAGGGAATATGAGATGATGGGGAAACGGGGGAATATGCACTGATGGGGACACATGGGGGAATATGCACTGATGGCGACACAGTGGGGAATATACAGTGATGGGGACACAGGGGAATATGCAGTGATGGGGGACACAGGAGGAAGGAATATGAGATGATGGGGAAACAGGGGGGAATATGCACTGATGGGGACACAGGGGGGAATATGCAGTGATGGGGACAGAGGGGGGGAATATGCAGTGATAGGGGACTCAGGAGGAGGGAATATGCACTGATGGGGACACAGGGGGGAATATGCAGTGATGGGGACACAGGGGGAAGATGCAGTGATGGGGACACAGGGGGAAGATGCAGTGATGGGGGACACAGGAGGAGGGAATATGAGATGATGGGGGACACAGGAGGGGAATATGTAGTGATGGGGGACACAGGAGGGAAATATGCAGTGATGGGGACGCAGGGGAATATGAGGAGATGGGAGACACAGGAGGGAATATGAGGTGATGGGGAGACAGGGGGAATATGAGGAGATGGGGGACACAGGAGGGATTATGAGGTGATGGGGAGAGAGGGGGAATATAAGGAGATGGGAGACACATGGGGGAATATGAGGAGATGGGAGACACGGGGGAATATGAGGTGATGGGAGACACAGGAGGGAGGATTGTGAAGAGATTGAGAGACACAGGTGAAAAGGATTATAAAGTGATAGGGCACACAGGAGGGGGACATTGAGGGACACTGGAGGGATTATAAGGAGATAGGGAACGGGAAAATTATGGGGGACACTGTATTATGAGGAGATTAGGGACACAGTGTGTGTGTGTGTGTGTGGGGGTTACGAGGAGATGGGGAGACACCGGGGGGGATTATGAGGAGATGGGAGACATGGGGGAGTAGGAGGAGATGGAGACACAGCAGGGGGGGACTATGAGGAGATGGGGGATTATGACTACATTGGGGCACAGGATGGAGGATTATGACAACATGACGAGACGAAGGGTGGGATTATAAATTTACATCCTGTTTCCTAATAGCTAACCAACCCTAAACCTCTTCTCCTAGGCGTCCTAACCCATTGCCTGCCATTATTTTAAGGAGGGGGCCCACTCATACTCACTCGCCCCCCCCCTAGGCTGAACCCCTAGCTATGCCCCTGATATAGCCCCTTGACTGTGCGCTCTCCCTCCAATGTAACATAAAAAAAACAAATATACTCACCTGGATCCACGCGTTCTTCTTCTCTTCCCTCTTGTAGCCGCACTGCAGCAGTCACAGGCGCCAGAGGGAGAGTGCTGCTTCTTGTGACCGCAGGAAGTGCGGCCACAAGATTGACTGACAGGGAGGGAGCCAATGGCTCTCTCTCTGTCAGTACCGCTGCTGCTAAAGCGCAGCAGAGGGCGGAGCAGCGGCGAACGGGGGGGGGGCCCTGCAGGGAGCGCCATGGATGGGTAAGTAGATTACTCATCCATGGCGCTCCCCCCTGACAGGCTGGTGGCCGGAGCCCTGTGCAACCGCACTGGTAGCACAAAGCAACGGCTGGCCTGCTCTGGGTGGGCCCCTTTAACCAGTGGGCCCGTTGCATGTGCACCATGTGCCCTCTGGTTAAAGCGGCCCTGCCCGGAAGTATTGGTGCATTATACTTACCGCATTCGTTTCGACCCCCGCCCGCCATCTTGTGACAATGATGTCGTCTTCGGGAGGCCAGCCAAGCTCCATCCGTCGCTCAGGCCGCCCCCCCCTCTTCCGCGTCACCAGCTGGTTGCCTGCGATTGTCTGAGCACAGTTATGCCGGCATGAGGGACGGATGGAGTGGCTCGTCCAGTCTCCCGAAGACAACGTCATTGTCACAAGATGGCAGACGGGGGTCGACACGAATGCGGTAAGTATAATGCACCAACACTTCCGGGTCTAGCGTGGGTGGGGGGAAACACGGGAAGGGGGCCATTCACATACGTAACACACATTACAAAGTTGTATAATGTGTGTTATTTTGTGAATAATTGTTTAGCGCCGCACTACCCCTTTAATAACAAGTATGGAATGAACTGTTAGTTTCAGCAATGGGCAGCAACATATTAAAAGTTATGCGGTTCAGGGAAGAAAGTGCTGCACCTCACACCTATGGCTGATACTAGTGTCGCTAGGCTAAATAAAAAACACATCAGAATTTTGTGTATAAATTGATCAAGCCATACTGCCCCATGTACCATCGTGCAGGTATCTGATACACATGGGTCCCTACACTAAGTCCACACCGTGCCAGTCAGTGGCTACCAACCCCGCAGGCGTGAACAGTCAGGGAACGGGGGACATGGGACGGCCCTGCGACCCCCATGCCACAGGACCAGACCCAAAAACACCACACCAAAACCCGGCCAGCACCGCCGGCGGAGAAGGTCGCCCCCCAAACAGCACAAGTCTGGATGAGGTATTGCGCTCACCATAGCTGATGCAGACAGAATGGGAAAAGACATTCTGTCTGCCGATCTTCAAAAAGGGCTCTCGAACTTCCCCAGGTAACTATAGACCCGTAAGCTTAACGTCCATTGTGGGGAAACTATTTGAGGGGCTTATAAGGGACTACAATCAGGAATATGTAGTGGCTAATGGTATTATAAGTGTCAAACCAAGCTGTCAAACCAACCTAATATGTTTCTGGAAGGCGGCGCGGCTGTGGATATCGTGTACCTGGATTTTGCTAAAGCGTTTGACACAGTTAAAGTCTATCAGTTTGGAAAGTTTAATGTGTAACTGGATTGAAAACTGGCTTAATAATCGTACCCAGAGAGTGGTGGTCAATGATTCCTACTCCCAATGGTCCCCAGTAATAAGTGGTGTACCCCAAGGGTCAGTACTGGGCCCTCTTTGTTTTAACTTGTTTATTAATGATATTGAGAATGGAATTAACAGCAATGTTTCTATCTTTGCAGATGACACCAAGCTTTGTAGTACAGTACAGTCTATGGAAGATGTGCAGATGTTACAGGATGACTTAAACACACTGAGTGTTTGGGCGTCCACTTGGCAAATGAGGTTCAATGTGGATAAATGTAAAGTTATGCACCTGGGTACTAATAACCCACATGCATCATATGTCCTGGGGTGAGTTACTCTGGGAGAGTCGCTGATGGAGAAGGATCTGGGTGTACTTGTAGATAATAGACTACAGAACAGCACACAATGTCAGTCAGCTGCTTCTAAGGCCAGCAGGATATTGTCATGCATTAAAACAGGCATGGACTCTCGGGACAGGGATATAATATTACCGCTTTATAAAGCTTTGGTGCGGCCTCATCTGGAGTATGCTGTTCAGTTTTGGAACCTGATTCATAAAAAGGATGTTCTAGAGCTGGAGAGGGTACAAAGACGGGCAACTAAACTAATAAGGGGAATGGAGCATCTTAGTTATGAGGAGAGATTAAAAGAATTAAATATGTTTAGTCTGGAGAAGAGACGTTTAAGGGGAGATATGATTAATTTATTTAAATATATAAATGGCCCCTACAAGAAATATGGGGAAAAGATGTTCCAGGTAAAACCCCCTCAAAGGACAAGGGGGCACTGCCTCCGCCTGGAGAAAAAAAGGTTCAATCTCCGGAGGCGACAAGCCTTCTTTACCATGGGAACTATGAATCTGTGGAACAGTCTACCACAGGATCTGGTCACAGCAAAAACAGTAGAGGGCTTCAAAACCGGCCTAGACAAGTTCTTAGAGCAAAATAATATAAATGCATATGTATAGAACTTATCATCCCTTCCCTGTATCCATCCTCTCCTTGGTTGAACTTGATGGACATGTGTCTTTTTTTAACCGTATTAACTATGTAACTATGTAATTTACAAATCTGTATAACTTTCCGGTACCAGTTTATTTAAAAAAGGAAATACATTTTTGTTGTAGTTTCCCTTTAATGACAAAATTGTACCCACAGGAAAGTATGGAACAGAAACATGTGAAGCAGCTTTAATTATATGGGTACTGCAAAGTTGAGGTATGCAGTAATTAGATTTGTCTTACAATAAAAACCTTAAAGGGATTATTGAGTATTAAAAATTTTTACCTGCTTTCTTTTATAAGCTGTGCCACTCTTGTCTTTAGTTTGTGTGAGATATTGGACTGAAATGAGCTGAACTGTAATACCACATACTTGTGGTCAGGTGTGGCACAGCTCTTGGGGAAAAAAAGTTATGTTTTTCTAATCTTGGAAAACCACCTAAACTTAAAAAATATATGACTTACATATAGAAATATGTAAACATACTGTATATGTAACTGCCCATAAATAAAGGTATTGAAGTAAAATATTAATGTTTTTTATTTTATTTTACAATTTAGGAATTAAATGTAACTCTAGTAAAATCATTGAACTTCAATAGTTGAAGCAGCTACTGATGTAAAATGGCTACAGGCAATTAAAAGAAACCTGACGGTGCAGTGAGGTCATCCTAATTGCTGTAAGAGAAACTTCGCAAGATTATGTAATTATGGATCTAGTCACTTAGTGGGCTCTCATTTTCATGCTCTTGTTCTACCCTAGTGCCCTTCATCCTGGAGCCTGTGTTCTTAGAGGACCAGAGCTGGAATCACAAATAAATCAATTAGCAGGTGCTGTGTGTGAACTGTTTACTTCCAACCTAACATCTGCCTCCTCATTATGTAGGGACCCCCTTGTGGACTTTACAGGAAAATGGACTCTTACTAGCTCAATTCAAGGGATGTTACTAACATCTTCTTATATCATCAGCATTACTGCGGATGCAGTAGAATAACAGAATTTTTTTTAACTTACGTAAAGAGTGCCACCCTCCTGTTTAAGTCCCAAATCACCACTATAAGTGTCAAACCACAGTGCTACTAAAAGATAGATGAAAAGCATTGGGGAGAAAATAGTAGGGTATTATTGGGGATTGCAGAAAGAGATTGATGCCGGGGTTGCCTTTTTTAGGGCAAGTGCTCTGATGGTGCCTGTTCAAGCAGAAATCGTGATATGTGGTACTACATGGGGCAGGACCCAAGCTGCAAAAAAACAAGAAAGACCATTATACAATGTACAACAATGCCTGGTTTCTGCTGTGTTTCACTATGTATTGTGGAAGCAAGGCTTTGACAGAGAGCGGATTGGCCCAGGTGCCAGGTGGTGCCAACGCTCTGATCTGATATGATGACTAATTTAATAATGAGAGTCCTAGTTCATTTCAGTACTATAAGTCCTATAACAGTTGTGGAAAATAAATTTGGACATTTTAAAATCTAACACAGTGCTTGGGAAAAACAGGAGTATTATGTTTCTTTACAGTACAGTGGTACCTTGAATTACAAGCATAATTTGTTCTGAAATTGCGCTTGTAATCCATGTCACTCTTAAACCAAAGGAAATTTTCACATAAAAATTAATTGAAATGCAGACAATTGGTTCCACACCCCAAAATACAGATATAATAATTAAGAACATGTAACAAACATTTAGAAACAGCAGAATATGTCATATTATAAGTTACTGTACAGTAATGGAGAGGATGGGAAACACAAGGGCTGACAGAGACTGCAGGGAACATGAAGGAATGAGCAGGGCAGATGTGGGGACATACATGCAGCACTCTCTGTCCGGGGAGAGCGGGGTTACAGCTATGGAGAGATTACCTCCACAGTCTTGTCCCCTGATGGAAGCCCCAGCCTGAAGTGGATCTGCTATGATTTGGAAGGTGAGGAAGACTTCCTGGGTGAGAGTACAGTGCTGTAGACCCCGCTATGCAGGCCATGCCCCTCCCCCACTCTCCATCCCACCCAGTACAGGGATCTCTTAAATCAAAGCAATGCTCTTAAACCAAATTACAATTTTGAAAAATTGTGACCCCTTTTTTTAACAATGCTCTCAATTCAAGTTACTCTTAAATCAAGGTACCACTGTATATACTTAAGCAAACAGAGCACCCCCTTGAGTTCTATCTATCTATTTGTGTTTCTTTAAAAACTTTCTAAAGTCACTATCTACATTATCTGGTTACTGGAGTCATACATTGAATAACATATGGGATCTAGTGCAACCTTATACAAAGATTCTTAATTGAGAAGTGTACTTTCTGCATATAGTTTTGTATACTTATCTCTATCATTACATATTTTTTCACATTATATGACTGATTCATATCTTTTTCATCTTTGCTAAACGAGACAGCTCTGACTCTGAACTGTGATAAACTTCACTTTTCTACTGCTTGAGGGAGCCAAAGTCATTATTTGGATTTTATTCTCCAAGACAGTGCCAACTAGCATGCAGTTTGTGGTGACAAGTACAACAAATAAAAAGCCAAAACATTTTCCTGCATATCATTTCATCCCAAAGATGGATCTTAAAGCCTTTTCTGCTGTTGTAAGTTTTATTCTCTGAATTTCCAATGCAGATCCTTCCTCCTCAGTGACTGAATCTTTGTAAATGCACACAACGAGATAATCTGCGGAGATACCTGTCATGATCGCGCCTGAAAAGGCATCAGTGCCACCCTCTGCTGCGAAGATTAGACCTCTGCGCCAAAGACTGCGATTTTGGCCATAATCTTCCATTTATTCTGTGTTTAGTTTGCCTTGTTTTTACCCTGTCTGAACTGTGTCTTATTCCTTCTGGTCTGCTAATTGTTTTCCCTGCCCCACCCGTGTCTGTGCTTCTAAGTTTGCTCTGGTCATGTAACAGTTAACCTGCCTTTGCCTCAGTGATTGACAGCTGGTCCCTCCTATCATCTTCTGGACTTGGTTCCTGGTGTCCTATTTAAGATTTCAGCTTCTGCCTGTGCCTTGCCGGATATTGAGCTTGCCTCTGCCTGGTTCTGTGTTTGCTATTCTTGCTCTGTTGATTCTGACCCTGCTTTGCCTTTCTGACCATTCTTGTTTGCTGCCTGCCCCTGACCATACTGCCTGTATATTGACTTTGCCTTCGGATTGTGATTTTGTACTTTTGCTGCCCGTTTGTTGTGACCCGGACTGTTGACCATTCGTTATTGTGTTTTGTCTGTTTGTCTTGTCCTTGTGTCCCACCTAGCCAGTGCAGGGACTGACGCCCAGTTGCTCGCCGCCATTTTAGGGCGGATTGTGGCAAATAGGTAGAGGACAGTGGGCGGGGCTGAGCTTAGGGCTCACTGTGTTGTCTTGTCCTGCTGTCCGGTTCCTAACAGAATATCCGGCCTAATATATATACTGCCCCCTCTGGTGCCATGGCTACTGTGGAAGATCTTGCTACCCTTGTTTCTGAGCTGGCCAAACAGGTCCGGCTATTGGCCCAGCAGCTACCAGCTACCACTCCTGCCACCCCAGTGGTCACGCTCAAGGAGCCTGACAAGTGTTCAGGGGACCTGAACACATTTTTGACCTTTAAAGAGGCTTGGCTTAGTCACCCCACCCCTAGCTCCTTTGAACAGGCAATTTCTCTAGCGATTTCTATTGATCGCACGCTCAGGGAACGTAAAAATACATCTAGCCAGAATTCCCCCTGTGTAATTGATGTTCCTTCCTCTGTCTCCTCTGAGCCTCTGCCTATTATGTCTTATCCTCTGGTCACCATGGAGAAACCTTCAGAACTGGGCAAAATTAAAAGATCCCTGGCCCGTAAAGAACACAGAAGACTGAACGGACTATGTTTTTATTGCGGTGAAAGTGGACACTTCATCAGTTTTTGTGCCAAGCGTCCTTCAAGGCCAGATCATCAGCGTCCAGATGACTACCAGGAGGGTCATCTGGGTGCCCAGGTGGGTGTAGTTGTTGTGCATTGTCCCGCTGATAACAAGTCAGTAAGTTCGGGCAATATGGAAGTTGGCTCTGTGTGTCCCGCCGAGGATACCATGTCTGCTAATTTGTGTAAGGTGGAAATTGGCTCTGTATGTCCTGGTGATGGTACTAGGTCTGTGTCCTCATGTAAGGCAGAATTTGGATCTGTGTCTGGTATTGATTTGAGCAGTTATGGGAGATCTGTCAGACCGGTTACATATCTCTTGGAGTCGGATTCTGATGAATGGGAGACGGACGATGAGATCTCTAGCGATGTTGAGACCTGTATTGTTAGAGGTCCTTTCCCTCCTAGGTCTGGTTCATCTTGTGAGGGTCCGGAGGCCCCTCATAAAAGGGGGGGTAATGTCATGATCGCGCCTGAAAAGGCATCAGTGCCACCCTCTGCTGCGAAGATTAGACCTCTGCGCCAAAGACTGCGATTTTGGCCATAATCTTCCATTTATTCTGTGTTTAGTTTGCCTTGTTTTTACCCTGTCTGAACTGTGTCTTATTCCTTCTGGTCTGCTAATTGTTTTCCCTGCCCCACCCGTGTCTGTGCTTCTAAGTTTGCTCTGGTCATGTAACAGTTAACCTGCCTTTGCCTCAGTGATTGACAGCTGGTCCCTCCTATCATCTTCTGGACTTGGTTCCTGGTGTCCTATTTAAGATTTCAGCTTCTGCCTGTGCCTTGCCGGATATTGAGCTTGCCTCTGCCTGGTTCTGTGTTTGCTATTCTTGCTCTGTTGATTCTGACCCTGCTTTGCCTTTCTGACCATTCTTGTTTGCTGCCTGCCCCTGACCATACTGCCTGTATATTGACTTTGCCTTCGGATTGTGATTTTGTACTTTTGCTGCCCGTTTGTTGTGACCCGGACTGTTGACCATTCGTTATTGTGTTTTGTCTGTTTGTCTTGTCCTTGTGTCCCACCTAGCCAGTGCAGGGACTGACGCCCAGTTGCTCGCCGCCATTTTAGGGCGGATTGTGGCAAATAGGTAGAGGACAGTGGGCGGGGCTGAGCTTAGGGCTCACTGTGTTGTCTTGTCCTGCTGTCCGGTTCCTAACAATACCCTTGAGTTTCCATGTCAATGTCTCCAGTATTTAAATAGTTAATACCAACCACATTGACTCCAGACATAACGCAATTCATGCAGATAGAGTAGCGGTAATAGTTTAATTAATATCTAGTTGGCATCTTGAAATATTTTTTTCATAGACACATATTATGCTGTTCACCCATAATAATTGTAGCATTTCGGAAGGACCTGGCTTGACCTCCGTGTACATTGCTCTGTCACCCGTGAAAGTCAGGTCAGATGTTTTGTTCACATAATATGTGGCTGTTCAGATGCATTAGAGATGTCATTGTCAGATGAAGAGGTAAAAGTGATAGAGAAAAACAGGGAGGACGAAAGGACAGTAGACATTTTCTTCTTTTTTCCTTAATTTTATTTTTTGCCACTTTTTATTTGAATAAAGAATTAAAGCAACTAAAAGGGTTATTACATTCAAGGGGAAGATGACTGAATGCAACAGTCCAGGAAGGAAAACTCCTATTCTTGTACTGTGGGGTCCAGAACAAATACATATTTCTTAAAATGCCCTTAAAACACCCTTAGGCTATGTACACAGTATGTTAAACTACGGCCGTAGTTCTGGCCGCAGAACTACGGCCGTAATTTTGAGGAGTTGAACAATTCCTTATTTGCAATGGGATTCCGGCCGGAGCGTACACACATCGTATGCGCTCCGGCCGGGATCCCATGCGGCGCCAGAAAAAATTGACATGTCAGTTTTCTGCGGCCGGAATTCAGTGAATTCCGGCCGCAGAAAGACCTGTCAGTTCATACAGTGAAGCGAGCGGCTCCAGCCGCTTGCTTCACTGTGGGCTATGGGAAGCTCTGATGCGGGCGCGTGGGATCACGGGGTCACGGAACGGCCGGGTGTTCATGTTATGTGAACATAGCCTAAGGGTGCATTCACATGGACAGGATCTGCAGCAGATTTGATGCCACAGAGTTGAATCTGCAGCAGATTTCATGGTCCAGATTGGATTTGCCTTAAATCTGCGCCATCAAATCTGCTGCAGATCCTGTACGTGTGAACACACCCTTACTTAGGAGTTAGCTGTACACATTTTTGGAATCTACCACTTTGACAGTTAAAAAAAGACCTTGTGGGAAGGGCTGGATTGGCACACCACAAGACCCTCATTTAGGCTTAGGGTCTACTATGATGACATGACCCAAACACAACATGAACCATAGGACGCAGCCATATACAGCCTCAGTCCACCAACAAGAGATTTCACCAGCACAACAACCCCCAGCAGACATAGATATCGGGTCCTAAATCCACATGATCAGTGCAGTGGTGCTCAGCTTGGTTATAGGACAGTCCATGTGTGAATAAGTAAAGAAAGGTAATGTCCAGCGGCACTCGCCATAAGGGTGCCTTCACACGTACCGTATCGCTGCTTGTTTCTCGCACAAAACTCGCATGAAAGTAGCTGCGTTTTTTGTGGTGTTGAACTTGCCTGTGAAAATCATATGAAAAACAAAACTTGCATGTAAAAATCGCACCAAACACGCAGTGAGAATACACATACATTGGCTTCATAACAATCAGTATAACTGTGGATTTATGTGCCAGAAACGCGCAGCCATAAATACACAGCGATACGGTACGTGTGAAGGCACCCTTAAACCTGATATTTATTCAGTATTCAAAAGACATACAAAATAGGAACATGGAGACACCTCTCCTCATAGCCTCAGCCAACCGCCGATTCACGCTTCCCAGCAGTTTATTTACTTTTTTTTTTATTCCTTTTTATTTTGGTTATTTCACAAGCAGATGTAATAAAATTGTTTGCTATTGGCACAGAATTGTGTTTCTAATAGGAAGTCTGATTCAAAACGCGGGCTGAAACATGCTTCGGCTTTGTCCTAACATAAAACATTCATATTTATGAAGTAAATGTCTCATAAGACCATATTACTTTTAATGCTTAGTTTCACAAAACAATATTTTTTTTTGCATCTATCTTACTGCTGTGAATCACATAATTCTGATAAGAATTCATATACTTAAAGGGGTACTCCGTGATTTTTTTTTTCTTTCAAATCAACTGGTTTCTGAAAGTTATATAGATTTTTAATTAACTTCTATTTAAAATTCTCAAGTCTTCCCATACTTATCAGCTGCTGTATGTCCTACAGGAAACGTTTTATTTTCAGTCTGACACAGTGCTCTCTGCTAACATCTCTGTCCAAGAGAGGAATTGTCCAGAGCAGGAGATGTTTTCTATGGGAATTTTCCGCTGGTCTGTACAGTTCCTGTCCCGGACAGAGATGTTAGCAGAGAACAATGTGTCAGACTGAAAAGAAAACAACACTTCCTGCATGACATACATCAGCTGATAAGTACTATAAGAGAAACAGATTGCTGAACTCAGGGAGACCAGCCAAACGACAACGACAAATGCCGGCTGCTAGTGAAAGCGCTCAATGCAGTGAAGTCCTAGGTGCATTGCCCCCTGGGAAACATGAATATGCAAAAGAGGAGCCCGTGGAGCCTCATTGAAGAGTCTCAAAACACAGGACTAGCCAGATATCCCTCCGGGAAGGACCCAGACAGGCGGCAGCTCCTGTTAGGAAACCACCCAAACCACCATATTAAGTGGCCCTATAAGTCAATGTAATGACAAGGGATAAACCAAGGCTAGGTAACCATCCACATACAGCTGTTTCAGGGTGTTGCCCCTCATCAGTGTGGAGCAGGATTCTGGCTAGGTGGGACCAATGCCTAGTAAAGCCATAAGAGAAACTGATTGTTAACTCAGGGAGACCAGCCAAACGACAACACTGCCGGCTGCTAGTGAAAGCGCTCAATGCAGTGAAGTTCTAGGTGCATTGCCCCCTGGGAAACATGAATATGCAAAAGAGGAGCCCGTGGAGCCTCATTGAAGAGTCTCAAAACACAGGACTAGCCAGATATCCCTCCGGGAAGGACCCAGCCAAGCGGCAGCTCCTGTAAGAAAACCACCAAAACCACAATATTAAGTGGCCCTTTAAGTCAATGTAATGATAAGGGATAACACCCCGAAACAGCTGTATGTGGATGGTTACCTAGCCTTGGTTTATCCCTTGTCATTACATTGACTTATAGGGCCACTTAATATGGTGGTTTTGGTGGTTTCCTAACAGGAGCTGCCGCCTGTCTGGGTCCTTCCCGGAGGGATATCTGGCTAGTCCTGTGTTTTGAGACTCTTCAATGAGGCTCCACGGGCTCCGCTTTAGCTGATAAGTACTGGAAGACTTGGGATTTTTAAATAAAAGTAAGTTATAAATCTAAATAACTTTTTGAAAGCAGATGATTTGAAAGAAAAAGATTTTCTCTGGATAACCCCTTTAATAAAGGCTAGGATCTGAACCCATATAAGCAAGCTGGAGCTACTTGCAGAAAGCACCAATGGTCTGTTATTAGGCTACCCAATGCATTCCAGGGCAAAATCAGCATTCTTGTCCATAGGATTTTTTAGATTTGCACGCTCCTCAGATAGAATAATCCTCTTGAACAGTTTGGGTAATGCCATATCTACCTTACGGGCACAAGTCACTAAAGTCCTATAGACCCCCATAGGTTTTGACTAGGGATGGTCCGAAACTGCCGAGGTTCGGGTTCATATGAACCCGAACGCTCAGCATCAGATTCCCGCTGTCTGCCCATACACAATTTTTGAGAATGAACTTAGGAACTTGTTGATATTTTACGGTCAGAAATGACCGTAAAAATAAGAAAGGGGGAGGGGTCTGTCTATATGTTAAATCCTGCCTTAAGCCCATTCTGCGGGAGGATATAAGTGATAATAATGTGGAGTCTCTTTGGGTGGAAATAAGGGGAGGGACGAAGAATAATAAAATTCTTATAGGAGTGAGTTATAAACCTCCAAGTATAGTGGAAGAAGCAGAAAATCTTCTTATAAGACAAATAGATGTGGCAGCAAAGCAAAGTGAAGTCATTATTATGGTGGACTGCAGCTCCAGCAAGGGAAGCAGGTTTTTGGAAATAGTAAAAGATAATTACCTTTCCCAACTAGTACAGGAACCAACAAGAGGGGGGGCACTCCTGGACCTAATCTTAACCAATAGGCCAGACAGAATATCAAAAATAGAGGTAGGGGTGACCTAGATAATAGTGACCATAACATAGTAAGTTTTCAATTATCCTTCAATAAAATGATTAGTAGAGGGGCTACAAAAACATAAAATTTCAGGAAGGCTAATTTCCAAAAACTAAGGGTGGGTTCATACTACAGAATTCTCGCGGATAATGTCTGCGGAATTCCGCAGGATGTCCGCGAGCACGTCTGCGCGCCTTTCCGCCGGCTCCATAGACACCATTCTATGGGCCAGCATATTCCGCTATCCGCTGAAAGAAGTGACATGTCATGGTGTCTATGGAGCCAGCAGAAAGGCGCGCGGACATACTGCGGAATTCCGCGGATATTATCCGCGAGAATTCCGTAGTATGAACCCACCCTAAGAGAGGAAATGGGAACATAGACTTGGACAATGCCTTCAAAACAAAAGTACACAAGAGAAATATATTTCAGAACATCCTGGGTAAATCGTGTGAAGGACACACACCATTTGGGAATAAAAGTAGTAGAAATAGGAGAAATCCAATGTGGTTAACTTCAGCTGTAAGGGGGTGCAATAAATGATAAGAAACAAGAATTCAGACTACTAAAACAAGAAGGTAGTGGGGAAGCATTAAGCAACTATAGACAGAAGAATAGAATGTGTAAAAAGCTAATTAAAGAAGCAAAAACTGCTACAGAAAAAAGGATTGCCACAGAAAGTAAAACGAATCCCAAAATGTTCTTCACCTATATAAATACCAAAAGACTTAAAACCGAAAATGTTGGTCCCCTCAAAAATAATCTGGGTGTAATGGTGGAGTATTTCTTTATTGAATTTTTCATAAAAGCCAGTACATACAAAATACAGAGTGAGGAGAGACTTCATAACCATGAAGTCCCAACTTATATATAAATATATCTCTTTACAAAGCCAGCAGACATATAGAAAGACATATTGCAAATTTCATATTAATATTTGGTGTTCTGGTATCTGAATTGTACCTCCCAAGATCCTACATAGGGAATTGTATGAGATTGTGACTTTTAATCGTTCCTTTATTTTATCAGCTACCTTATGCCAAAATTCCTGGACCACCTTACATTCCCAAAGTAGATGTCAATTATTGGCCTCATGCCAACCGCATTTCCCACAAGTTGCATCTATTTGCTTACCTATTCTATTAAGAAATTGTGGAGAATAGTGTAATCTTTTAAAAAATTTCAGCTGAATAAGTTTATGATTCATATTCAACATAGCTAAACTCATCATTTCCAAAATGTTTTCCCATTCATCCTCTATAATTATTCCAATTTCCTGTTCCCATTTTTGCTTACAAATTATGTGTGCATTCCTAGTATTTAATCTAAGAATGGTCCTGTATAACATACCCAGTTGTCCTTTTTTGTTCCCTTTTACTGTCAAAATGCAAGAAACCACCTCATGTGACTGTGTCTTAAATATTGCTTGATCCTTAGTTTGTTTTACTGCATGTGCTAACATTACATATCGCTGATCCATATCATATTTATGTGCTAGAGAGGCAAAGCTCATTAAAATCCCCTCCTCAAATACTTGGTCTATTTCCGTGATTCCCTTGTGCACCCAAAAACTATTCTCAATTTTATTTAATTCATTTAAATTTGGATTACCCCATAATGGCGTAAATCTCATGCTACCCACTATGTGACTTAATTTCTCCATAAAGATAAATAAGTGAAATCCTTTTGGTTGCTCTCACCCGTAATTTTTACCATAAAGTGAAAGTGAAAGATGCAAAGTGAAAGATGCAGAATCTTTGCATCACCTTTTTGACAATGAAGCAAAGAGATTTCCTGTAATTGGTGGTTGATTCACACATTTTACCATGCACCACAATGGTCCAAGTAATATTTGTAAGTTCGGCAAAATTTGATAAAGGGAAAGGGAGCTTTAGTACCGTAGGATGCTTGTCAATACCTTTGTCACTGAGTTCGGAGCATCAATGAAAGGAGATACTCTACAGTCTGGAAAAACATACAGTAGTTGTGGATTGAAAACTCATATGAATATCTTCACAATCCGACAACTGAAAGACCAAAACTGCAATATCTAAAATATCTAGGCACATTATTATAAGTTTAAATGTAGCAGCATTTACATATGTTCATATCATGTCATCTAAATGGTACATTAAAATGTATGACGTCTGATGTGAGAGTTGATACTATTGTTACCGTTTGTGAAAGGCATTTACATTTATAACTGATGTGAGTACAATACCTCCACTGGAGGCAAAGTTATGGATGCAAAAGCATCCATCACCTTCCCGATGCCAGCAACACTTTCATATTCCTGGAGCTATGAGCTAAACGTCTGTTTTGTAGAGATTTTAGCAACATGACGTATCTTAAATGCACAGATGTCATTTGTACGTATTTCCCAAAGTGCAATGAACTTCCAATAAAAATGTTCTTTCTCCACTGAAAATTCACTCTCCATTTCACTGAATTTTCTGTTCACTGCCTGTTGTTAGGCTCAGTCCATCTCGAGTAACAGAGACACCAAAACTGACTGAAGAAGTGGCTATTATAGGCTCACTGCAGTGTACACAGAGAAGCCTACCTCTGCTATCAGTCATAGGATTCCTTCTAAACCACCTTTGCTATCAATCATAGGGCTGCCACTTTCCTGTCTCTGCTATCATCCATAGGACTGCTCCTTTCTCCAGTCTCTGCTATCATCCATAGGATTGCTCCTTTCTCCTGTCTCTGCTACCATCCATAGGATTGCTCTTTTCTCCTGTCTCTGCTACCATCCATAGGATTGCTGCTTTTTCCTGTCTCTGATATCAGCTTGTGTGAGTTTTCTGTGCTGTAATATTAGTATTCATGTCTGCTAGCCAGCATTTGTCTTTATAATCATTTTGATTGCGGGATTCTCAGTATTGTAATAAGGCTTGTTAATTTGGCATCACTGTGGACTTTTTTAATGTAGGTATCATCACTGTAAACATGGCTACATACATGTAAGGGAAGGACACTTGCATAATGTATATATTTTAGTAGCTCATTGACAAGTAAAGTTTTTACTAACCACTGGAGCATAAGAGGCTAGTTTGAAAAATGCCTATATCCTCTGTTGTCCCATACAAGTATACACACATGGAGGGGTGGTCATTTACACTTTGGTTGGCAGCCTATTGGTCTATAGTACTGTTAGTACATGCATACTTGCATATAGGATACACACTCATACAGAGTGATGCAAAAAATAATACAAGCAGCAAAAAAACAAAACAAAACAAAAAAAAACGGGAAAAAGTATATTGTACAAATAATACATCTGCAAAGAATAGTTAAAGCTTAGAAAATAAAGCCCGAGGCTTACTTTAAATTTTTCCATGAAAACTCTGATAAAAGTAATTCCTTTATATAGCACCAACTTTAATAAAAATTTGTTTATACAGTATATCACCATCCTATTGAACAGGAAGTGGGAATTAGGCTATTATTATAGGCTCGCTGCAGTGTACACAGAGAAAGCCTACCTCTGCTATCAGTGACCAGCACATCTTATATCCTATTAGCATATCCATATCCTATATGCTAGTCTGCATGTACTAACAGTACTATAGACCAATAGGCTGCCAACCAAAATGTAAATGACCACCTCTCTATGCGTACATACTTGTATGGGACAACAGAGGAAATAGGCTTTCATCAAACTAGCCTCTAATGGTTAGTAAAAAGTATATAGTGAAATACAAATAATAAACCTGCAAAGAATGGTTTAACCCATACCTAATGCTTAGACAATAAAGCCTAGGGCTTACTTACATTTTTCATGAAAACTCTGATAATACTAATTCCTTTATTTATATAGCATCAACTTTACAACTTTCGTCTATGTTCACACTACATATATTTTCATATAACTACGGCTGTTTTTGCCGATTGGCGCTCGCTCCATAGTGTGCTGTGGGGAGTTCTGATGCAGGCGCGCACGGATGCGCCCACATCAGAACTCTGCAACCCTAAAGATCATCCAGCCAGTACTGCAGTACCGGCCGGGATGATCTTTTCAGAGACCTGCCATTCCGTGACCCGACCGGTTCACTGAACGGCTGGACTCTTACGTAGTGTGAACATACTACCTATAAATAAACAATGCTGGACAGTATTCTACATATATCAAAAAGATACTTTATTGATTACAAACAACAAAATTTTTTTTTTTTTTTGTCTTATTTAAAAACATATGTTAAAAAGGGAGCAGAAACCCATACAATACATACATCAGATGGTATACAGGGCAGAAAAAAAGATAATAAATACTATACTAGCTATATATTAAACCATTGATGGTATATCCATTGACCCACAGAGGTAGGAAAGAGCAAAAAAAGGAAGAGTAAATAAATAATAAATGTGGATGATCCAACCAAAATAAACAAAATAAGGAAAATCTGTATAACTGAAACTGCAAGTGCAATCTAAAGTGCAAAGTGCAATACCATGTGTAATGTCAAAACCATACAAGTGTATGATCCAACCTCTGGGTATATAGTATATATACCTGCCCAGTACCACCACTCACCCAACGCTGCGTTTCGCTGTGCAAGCTTTATCACCCTTGATAAAGCTTGCACAGCGAAACGCAGCGTTGGGTGAGTGGTGGTACTGGGCAGGTATATATACTATATACCCAGAGGTTGGATCATACACTTGTATGGTTTTGACATTACACATGGTATTGCACTTTGCACTTTAGATTGCACTTGCAGTTTCAGTTATACAGATTTTCCTTATTTTGTTTATTTTGGTTGGATCATCCACATTTATTATTTATTTACTCTTCCTTTTTTTGCTCTTTCCTACCTCTGTGGGTCAATGGATATACCATCAATGGTTTAATATATAGCTAGTATAGTATTTATTATCTTTTTTTCTGCCCTGTATACCATCTGATGTATGTATTGTATGGGTTTCTGCTCCCTTTTTAACATATGTTTTTAAATAAGACAAAAAAAAAAAAAAAATTTTTGTTGTTTGTAATCAATAAAGTATCTTTTTGATATATGTAGAATACTGTCCAGCATTGTTTATTTATAGGTAGTATGCATTATTCTTGATGCTTATGGGCATAGAACTATTGGTAGTTCAAACTTGTCGGTTAATTCGTAATGTGAACATAGCCTTAATAATAATTTGTTTATACGGTATACGGTATCACCATCCTATTGAACAGCACTTTATATACTGTAGTTTGTCATCATTCAAATCAATACCTGTCCCTATTGGGGCTCATAATCGAGATTCCAAATTTTCTAAAGGGCCTGTTCACTGAGCAAAAGTGGCAGAATTTCAATCAGAGCCCGCGCCACGGAAGCTGCTTGAAATTCTGCCTGTAACATTGATTCATTGGGATTTCTGGCATGCCTCCACTCAATTGTCAATTCTTTGGGCAGAGAGTGTAGGTGCACGAGAAATCCTATTAAAATAATGTGACAGGTGGAATCTCAAGCAGTGTCCGTGGAATGGCCTCCGATTGAAGTTCCGCCACTTTTGCTCACTGTGAATGGGCCCTATCTGTTTTTCTGTTAGTAAACAAGATAAATAAATTATTAAGGAAGAAACGTGTAGGGTTCAAACCTATTTCTATAAACAGCCAAGTTAAAAAAAACGATCAGCAGCAGCCTAGTAACACCAGGGTGGGAAGGGCCATTTATTTTGTCCCTCCCCAGCCTAATAATACCAGCCTGTCACCGCCCTGTTCAGAAGCCCCAATTTTGAGGCTCTGGGACTACTGGGACTCGACTCTTCCCAGTTCCCCTGGTGGGTACTGCGGTAATAATGGGGGAAGAGGGGGTTAGTGTTTTATACCAGCTAACAAAACTTAGCAATGGATGCTGTCTATCAGCATCCATTGCATGCACTTGGACTTTTTGACCAGCCCAGGATCTTTTTCAACGTTGCAAAAGTGGGTTATACAAATACTTTCCTAAAACTGGTTGGGGCTTGCATATGATGTGATGTATTCATTTAATCCCCTGGGGACCAGACTGTGGCCTTCTGCCACCCAGCCAAATGACACACAGAAAACTCTCCAGCAAGAAAGGGGTAATTGAACTCCTTCCTTTCAGCAGCGGGTACATTCAGGTTGGCATTTTGCACCAAACACGAACTTCAGCAGGGAATGCATAATTAAAAATGCCAAACAAAAAGGATGCATGAGGGCACCCTTAGTCAGATTTTTTGTGACAGATTTTCATTTATTTTTTTGAGCCAGAGCCAGAAGTGGATTCATAGAATTGGGAAATATAGAAGAAAACATATAAGTCTCCTTTTTGCTTTGGCTGAAAACTGCAACAGCATTTTTTGAAACAAAATTTAGGCCAGTTTCACATTTGCCGGAATCCGCTGCGATTCCCGGTACTGTCAGTTTGCATGTGTTTACATACTTTTTCATTCCGCTGTGACTATGTAAACCCTGTCCCCTGACAAGTGAATACTTTAACCAAACCAAACCTGACAAGTGAATACTTTACTGGTCCACACTCCGGCCTGCTTCTGGGGATGCCTACTCCCTGATTGGCTGAGCAGGACCTACAGTATGGGAACCGGGAACCACAGAATCAGGCCGGGGGCGCAGGCGGCTAAAATATTTACCCATCAGCTGTGGGTTAAAGGTGACAGGTTTTATATAGTCGCAGCGGAATGAAAAATCTGCAGTGGGTATGTAAACTCATTCAAACTGACAGTACCGAAGAGGAATGTGAAAAATAAAGGAATGATTTCTGACTTTGGCCTAAAAACTGCAGTGGCAGTTTTCAAGAAACTTGAGAGTGTGACAGCAGCCTTCTGCTACAATAGCATAAAGGGAATCTAGCAGCAAGTTATGCTTTCTGATAGATTTTAACAGGGCAGGGGCCAGGCAGGCTGCATGCACCTTTATTATAATGTTGCATTATTTAGTAATGGTAGGTTTAGTAAACATGTAAATAATGGTGTATGGTGCACTTGGGGTCGTCCTTCAACGGACATGATAAAGGTGTGTGAGGCTTTCCCGTCCCCTGCCTAATTAGAATCTATCAGCAGGTTTGGATCACCTTCCCATTAATTCTTTTCACGTTTAAAGGGGTTATCCAGTGCTACAAAAACATGGCCACTTTTCCCCCTACTTTTGTCTCCAGTTCAGGTGTGGTTTGCAATTAAGCTCCATTTACTTCAATGGAACTGAGTTTCTAAACCCCTACCTAAACTGGAGACAACAGTAGGGGGAAAGTGGCCATATTTTTGTAGCGCTGGATAACCCCTTTAACAAAGTAATATGCCTTTTTTTAAATCAAAGAGAGAAGTCAGAGACTTTGCTTGAAAGACTATACTTGGCACTAAACATACCATCTAAAATTTACTTCCAGCTATTCCTGTAACACGTTGGTTTGGTAAGGCAGATACCAGGAGTTCACCACATGTTTGGGGGCACTGCCAGCTTTTTTGAAATGCTGTAGAAACCACAAGTATTATCTGCTCATCCAAAATACAATAATCCATTGAAGTCATAGCTCTACCCCATAGCATTCAGTCTTTGCAAATATCTCTAGCCACACATCTACTAATTTACTAAGATAATGAAAGCAGAAATCTCAGAGTTCTTTTATATCTAGTCCTGTGTTTTGGCTAAAAACATTGCATCAGAAACTGTATCAAAAACCCATGTCTGAATTTCTTCATTTTGCATATAGGAGTATTCCTCTAACAAAAAGATGACTTTTCGGAAGTATAGGATACAAAGTAAAAATTCTCAATACATTATAATTAAAGCATACATGTCACAGAAAAAAAACAAAAAACTTTTGACGAAGTAAAAAGGTTTTTATCAGTTCTGGTCTGTATGTTCAGACCCTGAGAAATCAGAATAAGTGGTGATGTACACCTCTCTCCCCGCTCTGTGTCTATAGGCTTACATTAGGTTGCTGTCACTTATGTGGAAGGGCGCTGGAATGTTTTCCTGATAGGTCTATACACTTAGATCCCGATCATTATTCTTTTGATATGTCTGACATCTTTTTTTTTTTTTTATAACAGAACCCATTTAAATCTTTTCAGTAGTTTCCCATATAATTGCTATAATACTTACTGACCCAAAATGTGATATTTATATCTCATTGACTATGACCTGTAGTTTAGATTTCTGGTTGAGCATGCAGCACTAGGAGTTAAAGGAGGGTGAGCTTTTTGTATATGAAATGGCATATGTTAGGAGCTAGAAGAGAGACCACAATATAAAATGTTCAATACTGCAGCAATGCATTATGGAAGTTGAAGTTTGCTACTCACATGGGCTGGTGTTGAATCTATTCTGGATTTATCAATGTTGCACCTGAAAAATAATCACACATTCAGTACAGAAATCGGCAGATTTACTAAGAGGGAGCAGGGATTTTTTTTTTAAACCGGTGTACTTGGACATCAAGCTTTGTACTGTAGTGCAATCCATGGAAGAAGCTCATAGTTTACTTCCCACTTGACACATGAGGTTTAATGTGAATGTATACAATTGGGTGCTAATTACCTGCATATATTATATATCCTAGGGGGAGAACAAGTAGGAAAGTTACTTGTAGTACGAGTTGGGTGTACTTGTAGATCACAAACTATGGAACAGCATGCAATGTCAATGATCTGCTTATACCAGCAGGATATTGGCATGGATTAAAAAAGGCATGGACTTGTGCAATTATAGAAAGATGTCTTTCATGTACTGTAAGGACAAGAGGGCACTTCTACTTCTTTCCCATACAACCCTTCGTTTATCTACATTATCAAATGTCTATCCCCCTACTGTCATGGGCTTTGCAGATTTAAGCTGTCACCCGAAATCTGCACACTAAGGCTGGGTTCACACTGCATTTTTGTAATCCGTTTTTTTTTTTCATTCGTTTTTGCATAAAACTAATGGAAAAAAACAATGTAATTGTGTGCATATGTTTTGATCCGTTTTCCCTTGTTTTCTACTATTAAAAAAAGGATCAAAACAGAAAAATGAATCTGATCAGATGCACACAATTACATAAAATAAAAAAACAGATAGCAAAAACACAGTGTGTTAACCGGCAGCACTTTATGATGGTAATAAGACATCTCAGATCATACCTGCCAAAGCTAGGGTATCTTTATTTTCACAGTTCACTCTAGCACTGTTTCATTATGCATGCCCTCTGAGATTGATTGACAAGCAGGGCCTGTCTTAATTTCCTGCCTGCGTCCTGCTCCCTAATATTGGTGCAGGTTTGTGAGGTCATGACCTGCCCCCTTGCATTTACCTAGCCTGTGCCGACTGTAAGTGCTGTGATAAAGACTGCATTGTTTGAAATGCGTCGTTGAGCCATACCCCAACATGTATGTAATTTTACCCATGGATTTTCTATAAAAGAATGGTTTTAGGGGACGAAATGCTGCAACAATGGTTTGATTTTGTCCAAGTGTATACCTGTAGATGTTTGCAGGTATAGGACTGCACTCTCTTTAACTGGTTTTATAAGAGGAAATATATATACTGGGCATGTGGTAGGTAGAGCAGGTCATTTTTGTACATACAGTATGTAAACTGTGACGCTGTAATGTATTTGTGCTGTCATTCTGCCAGCACAAGGTCTGTAAATGTGAGAAGGCAGGTCACAGCTTAAACTGCTCCCTGCCTCTGTGCTGCTACGGAGAAGAACGGTGCAGGCATGATATACAGCAGGGATTAGTGATGTAAGCCATGCCATGATTGTCAATCAAACGTAGGGGTGTGCACAATTAAAGAGCGCTGGAGCAGGCCAGGACCTGGAGCAGTACAGGTCAGGTCCCACCTCCTAGACACTCTCCCGGTCTGAATTAATGCATTTTGGGTGCCGACAGTTTAGTGTGCAGATTTGGGATGACAGATTTGCTTTGAATTGTTACTATCAACAAAGTCTTATACTTAGCTTGAATGTTCCAAGCTTTAAGTATATGTATAGAATATGTCAAAGATAAATATCCAGTAAAGCAAGCCATCAATACTGTACAATACACAGCCCACCTAACAGGAAATAACCCAGAAATAATCTATCACTCCCTTATGAAAAACGTGCGATCACCTTATATCATTCCTGAGTGTAATGATGATTTAGTTTTCGCTTCCCACAGAGTTAATACCTTTGTTTGCTTTCTATAGCTCAAACAATAGTGCATAGCCAATCATGCGTTCAGATGCTTCTCTATGACATAAACACTATGCTTCTATGGAGAACTACTATGCATTTCACCTTCATAGCTTTGCATGTTTGTTTAGTGAATCTATAAGTCAAAGCAGCTGTCAGGCAGCATAAAGCAGGGTATAATTTTGTTCTATGTCGTGAGCCTAGTGGGGGTCCACTCCATTTCAACGGAAATCAACGTACTGCTTAACACTAGCATATGTTTGTGTGTTGTGCTTGCACATTCAACTAAATGTGTTCATTGATGGGATTATATAAATGCACCAATTGATGGGCTACTATATGGTCAATTGATGGGCTACTATTTGCTCATTTTACTTTTGTATGGTCAATATCTTTTTACCTGGTAACAAATAATGTATTTTTCTTTTTCCTTATTGCAATCATGTGTTTTAATCTGGCTTTTTTCTCTTTTCTATAATTCTTATTGGTCATCTGTTACTTATTTCCTACATTGCTCAAATGTTTTTTGAAATAGCACCAATAAACGATAGGGAAACTTGACCTATCTATCTACAGTATGTAAGTATACATCACTCCTAAAAGTATGTGTAGACATAAATTCTGAAGAGAAGAAAAATCATTACATTAAAATGAAAATTCAAGTCATTCAAGTTTAGTTGATCTCTAGTATTTACGTACTTGTAATTACTTTGTACATACAGAACACTGAGCAAAACCAATGTCCATGTTATTCCTAGTGGAGGTATATAAATGACCCAGGAATCACACCACAGACAATATTCTTTTGCCTTGTAGTGCCTCCTGAGTTCGGCTCTGAGTATTACTAAATGTATTAGTATTGTCCAGACGGTTTGTATAATTATTTTGTTGAATCTTGAATTTTTTTTTTTTGAAGTCTTGTGTTGTATCACCATGAAGAACAAATATATTATTGTTTAATGGTCCTTTTAGACGGAACAAATATCGTTCAAATTTGCACGATAACGTTCGCATTTGAGTGATAATTGTTCCGTGTAAACACAGCGAACGATCAAGCGACGAGTGAGAAATCGTTCATTTTGATCTTTCAACATGTTCTCAAATCGTCGTTGATCGTTCGCAAAAAATGCGCAGATTATTCAGTGTAAACAGTCTTTCAACGATTTCACCTATGTGTGAGATAGGCTTAAGCGATCGCAAATCGATTTTTCCGTAGGATGTATCGTTCTGTCTAAACACTGATCATTATAAAAAACACATTGTTCATTTAATCATTCAATCGTTAATCGTGCGATCGGCCAAATTATCTCTCCGTCTAAAAGGACCATAAGTCAGCATGTCACTTTAATACCTAATACTTTGACTACCTTTATACTAATTTTCTGAGCTCCAGACATACTATATTAATCTGAGGGCAGATTCTTCATTATTCGTTGACACAGAATTTCTGCTGGTTCTTCACCAGTGTTCCATAGAGGAGATGAAGTCCATGAGCGCATTGGGGGGCACACTGATCATGGAGAGCGAGAGTTTTTAAGTCTGATAGAGAACTTCTTAAAATGAAAATATATGGCCTCCAAAAATAAAGGCAATACATCTGATAAATATTTCTCACATTAATTTCAGTACCCAAATAAGGGGTATACTAGCTATCTTAAAGGGGTTGTTCAGTGAAAATCTTTTTCTTTCAAATCAACTGATATCAGAAAGTTATATAGATTTGTAATTTACTTCTATTAAAAAATCTCAAGTCTTCCTATACTTTTTAGCTACTATGGGGGAGATTTATCAAACATGATGCAAAGTGAAAACGGCTCAGTTGCCCCTAGCAACCAATCAGATTGGTTGCTAGGGGCAACTGAGCCCGTTTCACTTTACATCATGTTTGATAAATCTCCCACTATATGTCCTGCAGGAAATGTTGTTTTATTTTTAGTCTGACACAGTGCTCTCTGCTGACATCTCTGGCCGAGACAGGAACTCTGTCTCAGTTTCCTATAGAGTCCCCATAGAAAATCTCTCCTGTTCTAGACAGTTCCTTTCTCGGCCAGAGATGTCAGTAGAGAGCACTGTGTCAGACTGAAAATGAAACAACACCTCCTGCAGGACATATAGTAGCCAATAAGTATGGGAAGACTTGATATTATTGCGTGTGGAATGGCCCAAGTAAATAAAATATTATGTTATTTAACCTGCACAATAAAAGCAACAAATTAAAAAATAAATAAATGTGACAATTGCGTTTGTCACATCACACATTAAGTCCAAAATGGAAACAATAAAATCTACTGATCATGGCTATAAAAATGAGCCCCGAAACAGCCCTCTACAGTTACAAATAAAAATGGTGTGAAAGTCATGGAGATTTAAATCAATTTTCTTTTTTTGTAAAAAACATACATAAAACATACAAATTTGGTATCATTGTAATCTTCCACACCTGGAGAATATTGGTAACATTAACCCTTAGGGGACACAGCCAGTTTTCATTTTTGCGTTTTCGTTTTTCCCTCCTCGTGTATATAAGGCCATAGCGCCTGCATTTTTCCACCTAGAGACCCAAGTGAGCCCTTATTTTTTGCGCAACTAATTGTACTTTGCTATGGCAGATGTAATTTTTGCCTAAAATGTGCCGGGAAACCAGAAAAAAATTCAAAGTGTGGTGAAATTGAAAAAAAAAACGCATTTCTTTTATTTGGGGGAAATGTGTTTTTACGCCATTCACCCTGGGGTAAAACTGACTTGTTATGCATGTTCCTCAAGTTGTTACGATTAAAACGATATGTAACATGTATAACTTATATTGTATCTGATGGCCTGTAAAAAATTCAAACCGTTGTTAACAAATATACGTCACTTAAAATGGCTCCATTCCCAGGCTTATAGCGCTTTTATCCTTTGGTCTATGGGTCTGTGTGAGGTGTCATTTTTTGCGCCATGATGTGATCTTTCTATCGGTACCTTGATTGCGCATATATGACTTTTTGATCGCTTTTTATTACAATTATTCTGGATTTGATGCGACAGAAATTGCGCAATTTTGCACTTTGGGATTTTTTTGCGCTGACGCCGTTTACCGTGTGAGATCAGGAATGTGATTAATTAATAGTTTGGGCGATTACGTACGCGGCGATAGCAAACATGTTTGTTTATTAATTAATTAATTTATTTTTATTTATAAAATGGGGAAAGGGGGGTGATTCAGACTTTTATTAGGGGAGGGGGTTTTGTGTTATTAAAAATACATTTTTCTTTTACTTTACACATATACTAGAAGCCCCCCTGGGGGACTTCTAGTATATGTACTCTGATCTCTCATAGAGATCCATGCAGTATAGTTATACTGCATGAATCCATGAGATCGGTGTTCTATTACTTTTGGCTGCTGCAGCCAAAAGCAATAGAATGCGGAGCCGGGATCAGCGCCATTACGGAGCAGACCCCGGTCCGGGATGGATGCAGGGATCGCCCCCCCGCAATCGCGCCGCAGGGGGGCGATCCCCCCACTAGACCACCAGGCATGTATAACAGCAAGTATTTAGAAGCAGCTGTCAACTTTGACAGCTGCTTCTAAGTACTTAATTAGCGGGCACGGCGATCGGACCGTGCCCGCTAATAGCCGCGAGCCCGGGCTACTCGCGGCACCCGGGATCGCGGCAGTTCAGAGGGTGGTCGCCGCGCGACCCCCCTCTGAACTCCCATAGCGGCACGAGGACGTTCAATAACGTCCTGGTGCAGCTATGGGTTAATTTTACCACATGCTGAACAACTGAAAGAAGACAAAAATAGAAGCTTGCTAAACTTGGTTTAAGAGCTCACAGTTTTTCAAAATTGTGACTTGGTTTAAGAGCATTGTTTTGGTTTAAGAGCTTCCGGTCCTGGTTGGAGCACGAGTGGAGGAGGGGCATGGTCTGCATAGCGGGGTCTACAGTCCTGTACTCTGACCCAGGAAGTCTCCCTCACCTTCCAAATCATAGCAGATCCACTTCAGGCTGGGGCTTACATCAGGGGACAGGACTGTGGAGGTAATTTCATCATAGCTGTAACCCCTCTCTCCCCAGAC
This sequence comes from Dendropsophus ebraccatus, assembly GCF_027789765.1. Taxonomy (NCBI): domain Eukaryota; kingdom Metazoa; phylum Chordata; class Amphibia; order Anura; family Hylidae; genus Dendropsophus; species Dendropsophus ebraccatus. The sequence goes on from NC_091459.1 coordinate 68,561,229, forward strand.
AGAGAGCGATGCATGTTTGTGCCCACATCTGCCCTGCTCATTCCTTCATGCTCCCTGCAGTCTCCGTCAGCCCTTGTGTTTCCCATCCTCTCCATTACTGTACAGTTACTTATAATATCACATATTCTGCTGTTTCTGAATGTTTGTTTCATCTGTTTTACATGTTATTCAGAATAATAAATCATTTTTTTTGGGGTGTGGAACCAATTGTCTGCATTTCTATGATTTGTTATGGGAAAATTTGCTTTGGTTTAAGAGTGGATTTGGATTACAAGCACGGTCCTGGAACGAATTATGCTCGTAATCCAAGGCACCACTATATATATATATATATATATATATATATATAATTTTTATTTTTGTTTTTGCAGTATACTTTATGGTATAAAGTAGGTTGTCATTACAAAGTACAAGTGATACTGCACAAAACAAGCACTAAAATGACTCTTTAGATGGAAAAATTTAAGCGTTGTGGCTCTTGGAATGTGAGAAGGAAAAATCAATAATGAAAAATTGCCCAGTCCTTAAAACACTCCTGTCTCCAGTTTGGGTTTGGGTTTGTAACTCTGTTCCATTGAAGTGAATGGAGCTTAATTGTAAGTGGCCATGTTTTTTTTTTTAACACTGGATAACCCCTTTAAGTGGTAAGTATACCACTTATAGTAACAAGTGAATAGTCATTTGATTTGTTGGAAACAGGAAGGGAAACAGCAAGTGGATAGATTATCTCAAAAGCATTTCTAAAAAGTGTCAGGTCTTGAGGGATGTTCCTGATATGGTAGATATGATATCATCTACCAACATGGTTCAGCTGGATACATGGTCATTGTGAGGGCCAATTCTATGTTTTCTGAGGCCTGAGGTGCCCCATCCCCAGTGCCCACACTGCTCCCATCCCCCCCTTCCCCACCTCCTCAAGGCTATTTAAAACCACAAGTAAGTAAGGTGTGTGTGCAGGAAACCTGCAGCTTATAATAATAAGTAATCCACAATTTAGCTCCACCTTAAATTGCTCTGATCAAGCACTACCTTCCATCTGTGGTGAGGACAAGACAGAAAAAATTTCAAAGTTATGCTGCGTTTACACGAAACAATAATTGGCCCGATCGTACGATTAATTATGTCGGAGTAACGATTTTTTTTCATAACAATCAGCGTTTAGACGGTACGATATATTGTGCGGAAAAATCGTTTTGCGATCGTTTTGAGATCGCGTGCCTGCAGCCTGGCCCGCCCGCAGCCCGGCCCCCCGCTCGCAGCCCGGCCCCCTGCTCATCCGCATCCCGGCCCCACGGTCAACCGCAGCACCCTACGACGTCACGATCGCCACCCCCGCCGCCTGCACCGATCGCACCCCCCCCCCCCGCCGATCGCTCCCGCCGCACCGGCCACGAGCATACGTTACCTGCTCTGCGTAGCAGGTCTTCGACATGCCCGGCTCCGCTCTTCAGTGCACTGATTGGCTGAAAAGGAGCCGTTTGAAATTTCCAGCTCCCCTCTTCAGCCAATCAATGCAAGGCAGCACTGATTGGCTAAAGAGGGGAGTCAGGAATTTCAAATGGCTCCTCTTCAGCCAATCAGTGCTGCCTTGCATTGATTGGCTGAAGAAGGGAGCCGGGAATTTCAAACGGCTCCTCTTCAAGCCAATCAGTGCTGCATTGCATTGATTCGCTGAAGAAGGGAGACGGTCGGAGGGCCGGCGGCGATCAGAGCGGGCCGGCGGGGGTGGTGTTTAGAGCGGCATCGGCGCCGGCTGGGGTGGCGATCAAGCCGGCGTAGGGGGCCGGGCTGCGAGCGGGGGGCCAGGCGGCGGACGGACTTTCGCGCGTCGACTGTTTACATGGAACGATCGGCAATTTTTTTGCGAACAACGAACGGCGATTTGACAACATGTTGAAAGATCAAAACTAACGATTTCTCGTTCGTTGTTTGAACGTTCGCTGCATTTACACGTACGATTCGTTCGAATTTGATCGTTATCGCGCAAATTCGCATGATAAAACGCATAATTAGTTTCCAATTCCACAAGGGTGTAACCAATGATTTAATTTTTATTGCTTCTTTAAAAGCACTTGACATTTAGTATCCAAATTCATGCTCTTACTACTATTAAACCTTGTGCTCCATATAAAGGGGTAGTGATCACTGTGTAGTGATGTCTGGGGCATATAACAATACCAGGAAAGTGTTTGCAGTCCTGACTTTCTTGCATTCTATGTCTGTGTCCAGCTACCATTTGCAGGCTATGGGGTCAAGGAAGTCAGTGGTGTATAGCAGGCAGTATAATTTATCGGAACATGACGCCCCTACAAATGTGCCACCTGAGCAATAAACTTATTTGGCCTCATGTCAGGAATGGCCCTGGTCATTGGTGCCTGCACCTCTTCTGTTGAAACATGGGAAACAAATACTAGTTCATATTGTTTAGTGCAGCAAATTTTTTATAGCATTAATGTCTGAAACGGATAACGCTGGCTATGTCAGAATACACAGTACATTGCATTGAAGCATAATGGGTGTGCAGCTGCAGACTGATCAGAATGACCATGTTGACCCATGTCTACAACCGAAAGCCACTACAATGGACACATAGGCATTAGCACTGGACCATGGAGCAATGGAAAAAGGTGGAGTGATCTAATAAATGTTTTTTTGTATCATATGGTATAAGCGGATGGTGGCAATGGTTCTGGGCAATGTTCTGCTTGGGAACCTTGGATCATGCCATTTATGTGTTTTCTTTGACCATATTCATTCATAGCAGCATGATATACAGTTTCTAGTTCTAGTCAGATTGATTATAAGAGTGAGTGTTTTGTGTCAATTTATTATCATCACTCAAAACAATAGATAACAGAGATTTTACATGGTGGTTTTCTTTATGTTCTACTATTGTACAGTTTCCACTGTATTATAACGCTCTTCACAGATTTTTTTTTGTCCTTAACAAAACATATGAAAATAAAACAACTGTTGTAAATCTTTAAGGTGATTTGCAAACCAAATTGATTTAACATCACACCTGTATTTATGTGAAAGCAGTTTGTGATATGTAAGTATATGGCCGTATTTACAGCCAATCTAAGGAACGGCTTTGCGTACCAGGCCCAAATTGAGAATGCTAACAGATTTAGATTTTTTGAGCCTCTGTCAAGTGATTGGTACAGCTGTTTCTTTAATTCTTACACGGGTAACAATGATTTAATGTCCACCTGCATGACTTTAGCACTTCCAGCTGTTGCCTAAAAGGTGTAGGCTTGAATATATTGCCATGAAGAAAATAAAAGATGAATGATTTTATACATATTGGATTAGTTTGCATGCAATGGACTTTTCTAAGTGTTGTAAAAATGAAATCATGCTCACCTATAACATCCATATGTGATAAGTATAAGAACAGTCTTTATATACTAGTAATTTGCATAGACTTGTAAGATTTTAGAGGACCACAATGTGTCAACTTTTTTATTTAAATATTTACCGCTGATATTTTAACCATTGCTTATCACTCCTTATGTGTTGCAATAGATAAGACCCAGGCAAAGTACGGCCCACGGTGTTATGCCATTGCGCCTGTGGGAGGATGCATCAGGCTGACAGACTGGAGGAGAGAAGATGGAGGGTCCTGCTCGATTTCTGCAATAGGTGAGTATCATGTGTTTGTTTTTTATGTTAGGGCAGAGCAGGGGGCATTATTACTGTGGGTGGGGGTCTTTATACAGAAGGGGGAATTATTACTATAGGTGTAGGTCTGTATACAGCAAGGGGCATTATTTCTGTGGGGGGCTGTACAAAAGAGGTGGCATTATTACTGTGGGTGGGGGGCTGTACACAACAGGGGGCATTATAACTAAGGGTGGTGAGGGTGCATAGCAGGGAGCATCTGGGGGGTGCATAGCAGTGAGATTCTTACTACGGATAGGGGGGTGTATAACAGGGGCATTATTACTGTGGATGGTGGTGCATAGCAGTGGGCATTATTACTATATAGGGGCACATCAGGAGGCATTATTAGTATATGGGGGTCATAGGGGATATTATTACTGTATAGGGGATACTACATACGGGGGCAACACAGATATCTACTCACTTTACTGTGCATGTCACCAAACAGAAGAAGAAATCATCATGGAGGCCTGGGACAGATGGAGAGGAAAAGGGAAAGTGATGCCTTAGATCAAAGAAGACGTCACCTGTGTGTCTACTCTACCCCCCCCCCCACACCACCACACACACACGCCCTCCTCACCGCCATCCCCACGTACCAGTCTGTCCCTACAGAACCATTTCAATTTCTCATGTGGCCCCATGGGAAAATTAATTGCCCACCCCTGCAATTAATAAAGGAAATGTCTATAGGTCTGACACCATTATAATTCAGTCTATGTACAGTAAACGAAAAATGTGAGAGCCTACATTTAGCATTTTGATCACATTTTTCACAAAACTGCAGTGTGAGAACATATTTTCTTCTCTTTTATTAGACAAGTGAGAGTAAGTTTTAGACTATGTTTACACGCTGTACAAATAATGGCCATTTCCTGTGAACGTTGTTTAAAGGAGAACTCTGGCTTTTTTGAAAATCTGGCAGGGGGTAATTTGATGACAAGTAAGAACTTATCTCTCCCCATGCGCGTGGTGAGCGGCAGAAGGGCGGAAAATGCTTGTCCCAGCTGATGGGCAGGTCGCTCAGCCAGTCAGTGACTGGAGCATCATCCCGCCCCAGTCACAGACTGGCTGAGGGATCAGCCCATCAGCAGGGGTCCCAAGGCCGGTCCCACCGCTTACCGCAGGCATGGGGAGTAATTCTTCCCTGTCCCTGTCGGCTGACAGATTTTTAAAACGGCCGAGCTTCTCCTTTAACGCTACCTATGGCTAGAATTAATGATCATGATAATTTCGGACGTAGGTAGCGTTAAACAACAGCCATTCACAAAAAAAAGACGTTTCAAAAAGGATTTGAGTTTATCATAATAGTTATGACTATAGTCTTCTTTTGGGGGACAGTTAAAATTGTTGAGGATTTTGCAAGCCATGAGCAAGTCAATCATCCAAAGTGGAGGACCACCACTAGTGTGCAGCAGCGTTAGAAACCTATGCCAGCTCCAAGCTGGCATATATTTTAGCTATAGCTTATGCCAGGCACAGGCGTAAATTCTAATAAATTTTGTGCACAGGGAGGGCATGCCTCCTCTCATGCAATACTGCTTGGCAAGCGGGACACAGAACAATAAAATGGTGCAACATCAGGGCTGAAAACTATAAACTATAAATGGAGCCATAATTTTTCTTACATTGTTTCATTTAGTATAAGCAATATATCACACACTACAAACAATAGTGAACAGACACACGCACACACAGATGGACACACACAATATAAATAAATGCAGTGGTGCCTTGGATTACGAGCATAGATCTTTCCAGGACTATGCTTGTAATCCAAATTCACTCTTAAACCAAAGCAAATTTTCCCATAAGAAATCACTGATATGCAGACAATTGGTTCCACACCCCAAAAATAATGTTTTTTTTAAAAAAAAAATTCTGAATAACATGTAAAACTTATGAAACAAACATTTAGAAACAGCTGAATATGTGATATTATAAGTTACTGTAGAGTGTAGCAATCAGCATGTGGTGTATAATGTATAGTAGGTGCATAAGAATGAAAACACAGCAGCAGTTTGTAGATACAGGATGGAACTGCAGATCCCCATAATGCAGGAGCGTAGTACAACAGGATAGATTAAAGAAGCAGGGCTGCTGTCAGAGGTCATTGCAGGGAGCATGAAGGAATTACCAGGACACGTGGGCACAGTATAGCAGAACTCTCTGTCCGGGGAAAGAGGGGTTACAGCTATGGAGATATTACCTCCACAGCCCTGTCCCCTGATGTAAGCCCCAGCCTAAAGTGGATCTGCTATGATTTGTAATGTGAAGAAGACTTTTTGGGTACAGTGCTGTAGACTCCTATATGCTGACCATGTCCCTCCCTCAATTCACCTCCTATCCCAGTACAGGGAACTCTTAAACCAAAGCAATGCTCTTAAACCAAGTCGCAATTTTGAAAAACTGTGAGCTCTTCTTCCAAAACGCTTTTCAACCAAGTTACTCTTAAACCAAGGTCCAAGATACCACTGTGTGTGTATATATATATATATATATATATATATATATATATATATATATATATATAAAAAAATAAATATGTATGTATATATTTCTCGCATGTGTATGTGTGTGCGTCTGTTCACTATGCTTTGTAGTGTGTGATATATATATATCCATTAACAAAAATTACGAAACACCCATATAGAAATATACTATTTCTGCAAAACTCAGCATTCAGTTGTCTCAGGCAGATATAGAAATCATTACAGGTGTGGTCTTGCCGCAAGAGAGTGTAAAGGCCCTATTCCACCAACAGATCTGATGACAGATTATCTGCCAAAGATTTGAAGCCAAACCCAGGAACAGACTATAATCAGAGATCAGGTCATAAAGGAAAGACTGGATTTCTCATCTTTTCAAATCCACTCCTGGGTTTGGCTTCAAATCTTTGGCAGATAATCTGTCGTCAGATCTGTTGGTGGAATAGGGCCTTAGATGTACTTCTCTTGTTGCCCTATAAAAGACTCTCAGAAGCCAGTTTTGGTGAGTGTTCCTCTAAGTGCAACATATCTCTTCAAGGCATGTAAGGCATTTTCCATTTGAGAGGGGGCACATGAGAGAAGCAGGATGGTTGTTTTCACAAATTGCCCTTCATCTCTAGGCCATTTGGACCAAACTGTCAAGGAGGAGAAATGCTGGTGGGCAGTTCTTACATACATTCACAAGGTGGATTCCATGGCAGTGGCTTTCTCAAATAAGTAGAGGATGCTGTGTCAGTTTATAAAACAAGTGATATAACAGCTGCCCAGCCTGGCATAATTTGCTCCTATCTGCAATATGTAAGTATGCTGGTTGAGTGCCTGCCTCATCAGATGCTTTTCTACATGACAGAATTATGCAGAAATAAATATGTGAATACTGCGATATGTGTACTATAAATTATTTAAACTGCAAATAGAACCTGGAAAGGGTTAAACTGGCAATGTAACTTAGAACGTGTGGCAATAAAAATCTTGCTATGTTCTATGTTAATCAGAAACATGAGGTTGAATTATCTGCTTGGAAACATACGCTTATAAAATAGACATGAACCTGTGTGTTCTTCTTTCCAGTCCAAATAGTAATTAAGTAGACAATACCTTCCAGTAACTCTCCTCGCTAATGGATCTGCTTACCTCATAACCTATGGAAATATGAGTATACACTTTCAGTAGATTGTTTGTTATGTTTACACCAGGTCTAACACTAATCCCCATTAATGTTTGATAAATGGTCTCAAAGGAGCTTGAATAGCTGTCAGCCAGCAGATCTGTTGCTGATACACTGGGCATCATATACGTTTAACCCCTTTGCATGTAACACTTAGCGGAGGAGTCATTGCCTTCTTTGTACATTGTGATCTAAGTCAAACCTTCACCTGATCAATGGTCTTGCAAAGTGTCTGGAAAGATCTGCACAGTGTTTGTGTCAATGCAGGTAACAGGTAGAAGTGGAAAGTGCACAAAACACATGCTATATTTTTCCTAGTGAAATTCATGGGGAGCTGTACAAATAAATCTAAATAATACTGTGTAAAAAGCGTGTTAGGTGGAAACATAGAGAAGAACAACTAATCCGTTTATAGCAAAATACTTGACATGACCTGCCTGGCAACTTACAATTGTATCACAGGATTTGCAATCGTAGATCCTATATGAACATGCACATACTTCAATATATATATATATATATATATATATATATATATATATATATAAATCAATCAAGATTTTTATGTTGTGAATAATTCTTATAAAGAAAAAAGTATAAAAGGGAAAACTATGGCACTATGTAAATACTGTATGCTGAGTGCTGTGTGCAGGACTACAAAGCAATCCCTGTCTGTAAATAAATTCCCATCCCGCTGCAAGTATGTAAATGCCGGTTGCGAGAATGTAAGTTACTGGTCCATGCTCCGGCTTGCTTCAGGGGCTCCTGACATCCTGACGTTCCCACTCAGCCAATAAGTGCGGTGCTACATCATACACACCCAGCTCTGCTACATCAAAACACACACAGCTCTGCTTCCAAAATTTACACAAAGACACACCGATGGCATCACTCGGCTGCGAGAATGTAAGTTACTGGTCCATGCTCCGGCTTGCTTCAGGGGCTCCTGACATGCTGACGTTCCCACTCAGCCAATAAGTGCGGTGCTACATCTTACACACCCAGCTCTGCTACATCAAAACACACACACAGCTCTGCCTCCAAAATTTACACAAAGACACACCGATGGCATCACTGAAGGTTTGTGGAATCTCCCTAATGAGGTGTATTCAGTATATGTTCCTAGGGCAGCACAAGCTGCACACAATGATTTTTTTTTTTTTTTCATAGTCCGTATATTTGCAGAAAATCAAATCTGCATAGGGGATGTACTTTTGTGTAACAGACAAGCCTATAGAAGTCAATGGGTCCATGGAAAATGCGGATGGCATTGAGATTTGTTTACTCGGGGGGGGGGGGGGGGGGGGGTCTAGGTTTTGGGACAGGCTTATGACATCATTCCAACTTCCAAAGCATTCTATTTTTATTTAAAGGGAACCAATCACGCCGAAAATCCATCTTAAGATAAGGAAACGTGCTGGCCAGCACGTTTCCCAAACATCCCCCTGTAACCTCCGTGCCCCCCTCCATCAGTCAGTTATCTTACTTTGAAGAAGTCCCGTGCTGTATGTAAATTTCCGGCAAGTATTCCCAGTGGGCGGATTTAGTCATGGTGGGCAGAATTAGTCACAGGTCCTGGGCGTCTGTAATGGCTGTAATCACGGCCAGAGGGGCATGATTGAGAGGTCTGCCTTCCATCCACGTGACCGGGCGGCTTGCATTTCACGTCGGCGGCGCACTGACGTCATCCGCACGCAGCGCCCACATCTTCCTGATGCGCGGACTCCGGAAAGATGCGCATGCGCGGACTCCGGAAGGCGTCGGCGTTGCAGGCGGGTGACATCAGCGCGCCGACGACGTGAAACGTAAGCCGCCCGGTCACGTGGATGGAAGGCAGACCTCTCAATCACGCCCCTCTGCCCGTGATTACAGCCATTACAGACGCCCAGGACCTGTGACTGATTCTGCCCACCATGATTAAATCCGCCCACCGTGACTACTTGCTGGAAATTTACATACAGCGCGGGACTTCTTCAAAGTAAGATAACTGACTGATGGAGGGGGGCAGAGAGGTTACAGGGGGATGTTTGGTAAACGTGCTGGGTGATGTGCCAGCACGTTTCCATATCTTAAGATGGATTTTTGGCGTGATTGGTTCCCTTTAAGCTTCTTTTTTTTGCAGATCTACAATTACAGATTCAATAAGGATGTTTTTATTTGTGACCACAAAAGAAAAGTGAGGACAACAGAATTTCATTTCTTCAATCCACAAAGCACATACGGTCATGTGAAGGGGACCTCAGAAATTATGCGGTCAGAGGACCTTATTCTATAGGAATGGGAATAATTTCTGCTATTATGGTGGCTTGGGAAGGGGGTTATTGGAAGTATATTTTACCATCCTTAGCACTACCTCTGCAACTAAGGCTGGGTTCACACTGCCTTTTTGCAAACCATTTTTTGCAGAAAAATTATGTATTTGTGTGCATCCGTTTTGATCCGTTCCTCCATTGACTTCCATTATAAGAACCGTATCTGTTTTTTTTTTAACGGAAACAAAAATTAGATCAACTATGTTTTTGTGTACATAAAAAAAAAAAAAAACTGGTCCGTTATGATCTTTTTTTTTTTTTTCATAATGGAAGTCAATGGAAAAATGGATTAAAAGGGATGCACTCAAATGCATCCATTTTTTGAAAAAAAAGATGGAAAAAAAAAAAACGGGTTTTAAAAAAGAAGTGTGAACCCAGCCTTATCAGTAATATTACCCTTTCTCTCTTTATCAGAAACATGTACATTAAGGGTCCCTTTACTGCCAATGTGCATGTGATGGTGACAGGGCACAGAATGTTTATACTTGTATAAAATTGTATAATAATGTCTCCTAATCATTTTAAAGGAGAAGTCTGGCAAAATTTTTTATTAAAGTATTGTATTACTCCCCAAAAGTTATACAAATTACTAATATACACTTATAATGGGAAATGCTTATAAAGTGATTTTTTCCCTGCACTTACTACTGCATCAAGGCTTCACTTCCTGGATAAAATGGTGATGTCATGACCCGACTCCCAGAGCTGTGCGGGCTGTGGCTGCTGGAGAGGATGATGGCAGGGGGACACTGAGGGACACAGGGCACTGGAGGGACACTGAGCATCCCCCTGCCTTCATCCTCTCCAGCAGCCACAGCCCGCACAGCTCTGGGAGTCGGGTCGTGACATCACCATGTTATCCAGGAAGTGAAGCCTTGATGCAGTAGTAAGTGCAGGGAAAAAAGCACTTTATAAGCATTTCCCGCAATAAGTGTATATTGGTGATCTGTATAACTTTTGGTGGGGAATACAATACTTTAATAAATAATTTCGCTGGACTTCTCCTTTAATGGTGAATGAATAGATTTTTTGGCATACCCCTTTACTAAAAATGCATATAAGCCTAAAAAAATATAATTTCTAAAAAGAAATTGATTTGACCTGTTCTCTGTTTATAGTCTGTTCCCGGCTTTGACGTAAAAAACCTATTAGCACCCTTACACATATAAGTAATCCAGTTCACTGGTATGGTTGTTAGCATGTTGATATCGAGGCGTGGATACCACAAAGTTATATAACATTTTTAATGTATGTATGCATGCATATGTTATACTGTGTATTGGATAACATAGATCACAGTGTTCCCCTCTATGAGCATGTTATCATTATCTCTAGCAAGGCATGCTGTACACCACCTTAAATACAGTATATAGACTGCAATACGGTTCCCAATATTTTTTTGTGCTATATTATGGCCTTATTATCAGTACTCTTGTGCCTAAAGCTAATTTCATATTTTTGGTGTGTATATGTATGTGCATGTGTGTGTGTTACACCTTAATGGAACTGTAGGAGAACACACCAACTCCATGCAGGTATTTCCTTACTTAGCCAGGGCCTTGGTGTTTGCAAAGCAGAAGTAGTTATCACTGAGTCATTGTGACTTGCATTCTGTCAGAAGATTTCATAATTTTATTGAAACTTACTCGCTGTATGCTGTTTGGTTATGTTTCTTTTTCAGATGTAATGATCTGTTGGATTATAATTTATTATGTGATTATGAATTAGCTGCTCCTTCAGCCATTTTTCAGTGCCTTGTATTTTATTCTGCTTTGTTTTTCTGGTAACCAGCAGGAACTCTAGGAGTGATGCCAGATACTCTGTACTTGCAGAAGTTCGAATTTCCTGATAGCCGGTAGCAGAACCAGGTAAGCTTGCAGAATTAGAATTCACGTCTAGTAAATGACTGGGGAAAATGGTATCTGTCACACCATTCTGGTTCCCACACACTCTGGTTACATCATTACTTAGTCTGTAAACCACAGAGCCAACCAGAAGAGACAGTGGAAGTCAGCTGATCAAAACACGAAAACGTACCAGAAATTCTAGACTTAAGATGAGGTTTCAACAGGAGCCCTTGGTTAGCTGACTCCTTCTCTGCTTCTCTGCAATTTTCGGATTTGGTTTCACCTTTGCTTTCAAGCGGAGCTGTTGTTAGGTCCCACTGATTGATGGAGCAGGAAGCCTTGCCGATGTCATTTTTATGCACAGGTAGAGTTAGAAGACATTCCTGCATCCAAATTCTGCAGAATAGTGTTCTTATAGGTGAAACTCCAACCTGGATGGTGTGATGTAATCATAGAAATAAAATATCTGGATTGGCTTACACAAACAGAGAACTTTACAGGTGAATTCTGTTGTCAAAGCCGGGATGTCAGTTTTAATCATATGTCATAGAAATGTTCAATACTAAAGCTGTAGGAGACAGCAGGTGGGAGAGAAAGAATAGACAGGCTTAAAGTAACATTGCCTCAAAATATTTCTTAAAATGGCCATAATACACAAGAATTGCCCTAATGAAACATAGTAGACAAATATTTCTGTAAATATTTTGCTTTACTTGTATAGGTTTCTATTTTATGTTCTATTATTCGTAAAAAAAAAATTCTAAAATCTAAATTGAGTGGGATTCCTGTTACCAGATAGCGACACATTATAGCAACAAGAACTCACATCATGCTAATACACAATGTTGGACCATTTTTTTTAGTTTTCTTGTTCAGACACACATCTCTAAAGGTAACAGTCGGGCTCAGCGATGTCTCTGCCTGCATTTTGGTATGTATTGTGGGCTGTAGATTTTTCATCTTAAAATATCGTCTTAAAATCCATGAGAAAAAGACAGCAAAAGTTGATAAAAAAATAAATAAAAATCAAGCCATAAAGGACTTTGTCCCAGGTGGAAAACCCTTGTCCATATGCCCTATTCATGCATTTATTATTAGGGTGGTATATCAGTTCTATATTAAAGTGTATTTTTGACACTATGTAGGATAGTCATTTTTTAAATGTACATCTATTGCAAATTTGGCACTGGAATAGAGTTCAAAGCGTCTTTCCCCTCACTCTCCCCTGCATACAGTGGAACCTCCATTGTTTTTCGTCTCCAGTGGGAAACACAGTGCCATGAAAGTCTATGTGTTTGTGTTTATTGCAGAGGCCTGAATATAACTTTTCTGTAATTATATAAAAGTAATAGGACCATACACTCATATATTTCTATCAACCATAGAATAAAACCCATTTTAGTGTGATTCTTGCAAGTTCTGTGTTAGCAAACACTTCCAAAGGGAAGAATTTAGGGGTAGAGATTTCTGGCAGCTTCAAAATAAGTCACTAGTGCAGCTGGGTGGTAGGGAAAGCTAAGTGAATGCTGAGCTGTATAGCTAGAGGTATAACCAGTAGAAAGAGGGAGATTGTGATCCTGCTGTATAAAGCTCTGGTGACACCACATCTGAAATACAGTGGTCTATCAGCATACAATATTAATTGGTTTTAGTACTACCATTGTATGTTGAGACCAAAACTCTGGAAAAATTGGTTCTGAAACCCCCAAAATATCACCTTAAAATGAGAAAAAATAAGATTTAAAGGAAAATAAGCAGATACCTAATATAAATTAAGCCCTATTCAGATCACACAGGGTCCTAAAAAACTAAAGTGAAGTTTCCTGGTAACCTGGTGCCCAAAGCAACAGCTCATCCCGGCACAGGTAAAGAGCAGTACTGCACATATACTGTAGGAAGGAGATACTAGACACACAGCAGTACAGGACATGTAGTATCACACTCTACTGTAGAGACTAGGTACTAGACACACAGCAGTACAGGACATGTAGTATCACACTCTACTGTAGAGACTAGATACTAGACACACAGTCACTGCATGAATTTTACTAATACTGGGGTTTTACTATTAAATGTACCACTTTTATTTACCTCTGCTGCAGATTTTCACTGTCTATGCCTATATATGATCCAATATATCCTAGGGTCCCTATGCACACTAGTATACCAAAAACAAAAAGAGAAGAAGAGGGGGAAAAAACCACCCCACTAACAAAACATGCAGGACCAAAAATTACAAAATATACGTATGTTGTTTACCTTTATTTGCATATATAGAAAAATACATTTACAAAGCAAAATTTAAAACAGTAAAGGAACTGACACATAAACAGATCCCCAGAACAATGGTGGTGGTAAATAATACAAAACAATATGTATACAGAGTACAGAGGTAATAAATTAATTTACGCAAACGAAGCACTGGGCATTGGGCATGTAATTAGCTAAATTTATGCATAGTGCTATATAAAGTGCATACAAGTCCATAAAGTGCATATTTAGATACTACCCATATGTCCTTAGTGCAACGACCACCATACCACTCACCCAAAGCGCGTTTCGCATACTTGCTTTATCGAGGGTGATCCTCGACATATGGGTAGTATCTAAATATGCACTTTATGGACTTGTATGCACTTTATATAGAACTATGCATAAATTTAGCTAATTACATGCCCAATGCCCAGTGCTTCCTTTGTGTAAATTAATTTATTACCTCTGTACTCTGTATACATATTGTTTTGTATTATTTACTACCACCATTGTTCTGGGGATCTGTTTATGTGTCAGTTCCTTTACTGTTTTAAATTTTGCTTTGTAAATGTATTTTTCTATATATGCAAATAAAGGTAAACAACATACGTATATTTTGTAATTTTTGGTCCTGCATGTTTTGTTAGTGGGGTGGTTTTTTCCCCCTCTTCTTCTCTTTTTGGTTTTGTTAGATTCTCACTGTCTGTAGCATTGTATGTTGATTCTGGTCTCAAGTTACGATGGTCTGGGTGGCAGTATATATGTTGTGTCCGGCTGCCAGCAAAGTGTGTGTTTCTGGGGGGTGGGGGGCTCTGGGGGCAGTATGTATGTGATGTCAGGCTGCCAGCAGAGTAAGTGTGGAGGGGCTGGGGGAGTGTGTGTGGTGTCAGGCTGCAAGCAAACAACCATCAACTATGGAGGGCAGTTCCATTCTTTAGGCCCAGGACTGAGATGTGGCGAGAGGTAAGTATATAGGGGACAGTTTTTTTTTTACTGGGCGGCAACAAGATCTCATGTGGATAGCTCCAACTACAAGGGACAATTATACCTACTGGGGGTCAGCTACACCTACTTGGGGGCAGCTCCAGTTACTGGAAGGCAACTATACCAACTGGGGGCAGCCATACCTACTTGAGTACAGCTCTACTTACTGGAGGGCAACTATACCTACTGGGTATGCTATATCTATTGAGGGCAACTGGATTGGGGGCAACTATATCTACTGGGGGCAGCTATACTTACTTGGGAACAGCTCTAGTTACTGGTGGGCAACTACACCTACTGGGGCAGTTATAACTATTGAAGGCAACTGCATTGAAAGCAACAATACTTACTGGTGGACAGCTTTACCTTCTTGGGGGCAGCTCTAGTTTCTAGAGGGCAACTACGTATATCTATTGGTCAATAGATCAGCCTACTGTGGGCAGCTCTACACTTACTGGGGTTCAACTCTTTACTCACTAAGACTAAGGGGCACCTATCTACTTACTGGGGACACCTACATACTAAAAATGGCTTTATTAGTATTTAGGACACCTTAGGTGGGGAAAAGGTGAGGATGGTGTTGGAAAAGTGCAGAACCTAAAATATTTGTCCAACAGATTTTGTGAAGAGAAGTTGGAAGAAATCACCATGAAGGTCGGATGGAGAAGAAAAGGAAAGAGGAAGACTTTGACAAGAGAAGACATCCAACTGTGAGTCACTGGATGTACCTGCACTGCATTTACCCCCATACTGTTGTAACTGTAATGTTGGTCTGTATAAAGTGGTTCATTCAATAACAATATGGTGGTAATATCTGGTCAGGTTGTAGTGACTCCCTTCTATAGTGTTATTATTGGCCTTAGTATTTGTTGCTGCACTGTGGTGTTTGGTAACTAACTACTGGGGGGGGGGGGGCATTATTTATCGCTTCAGTGTGGGGATGGTTTACTACAGGTTTTGGTTTATTACTGGTAGAGAAGTATTGAATTTCCGCACTGCAGTGTGGGTTTACTACAGGTGAAGAAGTATGTACTTCTGCACTTGTTGCTGATTTTGTGCTGCTCTGGGATATTATATGTATTACATGGCGGTATATGATGTTTCATAGTAGTCTGTATTTTATGGTGAGGCCCCAGCATCAACATGGATTGTTGGGTGAGGCCCTAGAACAAAAAGTTTGAGAAGCACTGCTCTAAAGTTTCTAAGACCTATAATAAATGAGAAAATGATACAGATGAGTTCAATTCTCTGTGTCTATGTGAGTGAGATGTCACAGATGTGGGAGAGAATGTGCTAAGTGTGCACTTCTCCTGGCTTGTTCTCCTGGTCGGTAAGGGATTTGAATACTGAACGAAACTTCAGACTATGTTACGTCAAAGATTTTTGGACAGTACCTATTTAAAGAACTAAATCTGTATAATCTGGCAGAGTAAAGGGAAAGGGTGGGCATAATAATAACATTTAACCCCTTCACTGCTATATACATTCCTACTGCCAATGCCCCTTCCAGTAGGAACTTGTATAAACGTTCCTGGTGTAAAGGGGTTGTCCAGCGAAAATCTTTTTCTTTCAAATCAACTGGTTTAGGAAAGTTATATAGATTTATAATTTACTTAAGTCTTTCCATACTTATTAGCTGCTGTATGTCCTGCAGGAAGTGTTGTTTTATTTTTAGTCTGACACAGTGCTCTCTGCTGACATCTCTGTCCGAGACAGGAACTGTCCAGAGTAGGAGAGGTTTTCTATGGAAAGACTTGAGGTTTTTTAAAAGAAGTAAAATAAAAATCTATAACTTTCTGACACCAGTTGATTTGAAAGAAAAAGATTTTTGCTGGACAACCCCTTTGATGTGTGTGGGGCTGCTTCAGTGGGAGCAGCCCTGCCATTACCATTTAAGTGTCAGAATCTATAGCGAATGCAACATTTAGGAAGTCAGTGACAGTAAAAGTATGACTGACTGATTGGGACCCCCACATCGTGACTTTCCCTGAGAGGAGAAGGAGTATTACTTTCCTCTGTTTTATCAGATTGCCTCAGACTTTTTGGGAAGATGGCTGATAATACTGATCAATGCTATGCTATTTTTG
This sequence comes from Dendropsophus ebraccatus, assembly GCF_027789765.1. Lineage (NCBI taxonomy): Eukaryota > Metazoa > Chordata > Amphibia > Anura > Hylidae > Dendropsophus > Dendropsophus ebraccatus. The sequence continues at coordinate 68,578,035 of NC_091459.1, forward strand.
CATTTTTTTATGTTACCCCCCATAAAAGTTTAAATCATCCTCTTTCCCAACATATAAATTGTCCAATCTATTGTCTGGTCTATTAAAATATAAAAATGTGGTTCCTACGTGGTGAATAGCGTAAACAAAAAGAGGACAAAACACCAGGATTGCAGATTTTTTTTTTATTATACTGTATATCATAATACAATAATAAAAAAAAAACTTTTCAAAAATCAAATGAAAAAAATAATAAAATTTCTTTTACATCACTATGATGCCAACAAAAACTATAGACCATGGTGCAAAAAATGAGCACTCCTCCTCACACTCTAGGTAGAATAATAAAACTGTTATGGCTCTTATAAGGTGAAGAGGAACACTGTATCAGTGTGACCTGGACATCCATACATCAATCACCTTTGGTCATAAATGGGATTAAATATGTTCTGGAGAAAAGTGATTTTAAAGTTGGGGGAAATGAGAAGCAATATAAAAAAATATTATTGTGAATATAAAATAATGTAAATATGCCTGGGATAAACATTCTATTAATAAATTAAAATGAAGGAAATAATGTAAGGGCATTATAATGATAGTGAATTTGGTCATGTTAGGACTGGCAAGTTAGTGTGACACTCAACAGAAATTCAAACCTTATGGATTTTGGCACAACCCAAATCACTGTAAATAGTATTAATTAGAGATGAGTGAATCCAGATTCACTGCGAGTCGTTCTATCAATTTGTTTTGTTTTGCTAAGCAAATTCACTTCGTTAACAAAATTCACTAAACATGATGGCTGCAATAGTGGATGCAAATGTTAGCTTGCAGGACTGTCACTGGGCGGGAGCAAGGGATTAACTAAAATCCCTTGTGTCCGTCCAATCAGTTGCAGGCCCCTCTTTGATGTCAGCACCTCCCCCTCACCCTTTATATCAGTATTTCTCAACATTTTCAGGACCAGTACCCCTATGCGACAAGATGCCCCAGCCGAGTACCCCCAATGATGCGATCAAATATTAACGTTGCCTTCGGGTAGACTCACATGTACGTTTTGCAGCAAAATCTGATGCTATACTTTGTGCTGTTATAGCCTATGGCTCTACATTCTCTCTGCAGATTTTTATACCACTGCGAGAATATAGCCACTGATTATTTACATAATTAGTCACTTGGCCTTCACAGATCATTCTCACCTGCCTGCACTCCCACCTGCTTCTCAGTCTCGTGGGTCGCTGACGGCCTGCTCAGCCAATCAGTGGCTGTGGTGGGACAGCGCACTGACTGAGAAGGCCGCCAGTGAGCCGGGAGCCAGAGAAGCAGGCAGGAAGCATGATACCTTCCAAACTTAGTGGGCGCACTCAACTCCTAGTTTGTCATTGAGGGTGCACTTAACTCATAATGTGTTATACCAGTTCGCTTACATCAGTGAACACAGCGTTTGCCTTTCAAACTTAGTGTGTGCTTTCAACTCATACCGTGTTATATCAATTTGTTTACATCACTGAACACATTGTCCACTTTCCCAACTTAGTTGGTACACTCAACTTATAGTGTGTTATACCACTGCTTACATCAGTATACATAACTGCCGCCTTCTAAACTTAGTGGAAGCACTCAACTCATAGTGTGTTATACTAATTTGCTGGGATTAATGAAGACTGCATCTGCCTTTATAACTTAGTACGCGCTGGGAAAGAAGTTCCTATTGTAAGCAGGGCTGTATTAACAGCTGCTGCTGCCCTAGGCACTAAATCTGAAGATGCCCCATCTACAGGCACCTATTGGCGATACCAGACCTGACCAATACCAACATACCCCCCCACCCCCCTGGAAAAGACACCAGATTTACTGGCAAGTCTGAACAGGAGGAGGGAAACTAAAAAAATAAAAACAAAAAAATTTGTTTTTTTCTGTCCCCCTGCTCCCTGGTGCTGCCCCCCTGCAAGGTGCTGCCCTAGGCACCGGACCACGGGTGCCTAGTGGTAAATACGGCCCTGATTGTAAGTGAGTGAGTGCTCTGAAATCACTGTCACTATCCACAATTTAATAACATTTATTTTGTTCCTTCCAAAAATCTAAGTATAAGCAATATATTCAAGTGCGTAAAAAAATCATGCTCTTCTCAGGGTATGGGCAGTGTCATCAGCCAATGTGGCACACAGGGTGGTGCCAGTGGAAGACAGAGTCGTGGGAGTGGTGATCCTAACCGTATTGAAGCAAGGAACCAGTTGCACCTAATGGGCAGGTGAACACCAGACAGGCTGGGATTATTGACTGGATTCCTTGAAAATTCAAGCTCCTAGGCAGACAGAAGCTAATCTCGGAGACGGTGAAGACTCGGAGACGGTGAGTTTAAAGATGATGTTGCAGACCCCACATGGAATATCCCTGGAGAAAGTGTAATTTTACGCTGCTCATTTACCAATATCCACTGCTGTCCTGGGAGAAAGTGTCATTTTACGGCTCTCATTTACCAATATCTGGGGAGATAATTGATGTTACACTGCTGGTCCACCAATGTCCACTGCTGTCCTTGGTGGAAATTGAATGATTGACAAGCTGATTGAACTGATAAGAACAGATACTATACTTGATCTTAGCCAAAAGGCTGAGAATTGATATTGTCATTTTCCAATTTTTGACACTGTAATAACAACATCTGTTGAAAAAAATTGATTCTCTGTAATAACCCCAGTATTGTAACTAGTATGGACAAGAAGAGAAAATAACGCTGCACCTCACACCTACGGCTGATACTAATGCTTCTCAGCTACATTTAAAAACCAACTCCAGGATGTTGGTATATAATTTGATCAAACCATATTGCCCCATGTACCAGCGTGCATGTCTCCTGGCTCACATGGGTCCCTACACTAACTCACCACCGTGTCAGTCAGCGACCACCATCCCCGCAAGGTGTGCACAACCAGGGAAGGGAGGCCATAGAACGGCCCTGCAACCCCACTGTCACAGAACCAATACCCAGAGGCCCCCCTAAATCCCAGCAGGCCCTGCCGATGGAGAAAGCTTTCACCAAACAATACAAGTGTGAACAAGGTCTAAAACACTCACCACACTCCAGCAGGTAGAATGGGAAGGATAGGAGGTACAAGTCATGTGTGCACAGGTGTCTCCTGCTAATTGCGATCATGTAGGTCTTACCAGGAGGAGTGCAAACACTGAGAAAAGGGAGAAATGTAAAATACGGACAAGAAGAGAAAATAGCACTGCACCTCACACCTATGGCTGATACTAATGCTTCTCAGCTACATTTAAACTCCAGGATGTTGGTATATAATTTGATCAAACCATATTGCCCCATGTACCAGCGTGCAGGTCTCCTAGCTCACATGGGTCCCTACACTAACTAGCATAGGAACCCGTGTGAACCAGGGGACCTGCACGTGGTACACGGGGCTATTATGGTTTGATCAAATTGTATACAGACACCCTGGTGTTGATTTTTAAAATAAGCCTAGCGGCATTGGTGTCAGCCATAGATGAGATGTGCAGCCATTCCTTTCTCTCCATGTCGCATTGTAACTAATATAGTTTGGCTGTTTTAATGAGATTTTTTGCAATCGATTATTATCAAATCTCAGCCAAAATTTGCGAACCTCGCAAAATGAATTTTTGGCTACTTCGCTAATCTTGTTTTAATTTTAGCAGAATAACATTGCATTGCAGCAGGATGTATCCTCTTTTATTATAGCAGGAACTTCTCCATTTTCTTCATTTAAAAAATCTTCATCCAACAAATACCTGCCGCTACGCTGCTGATGCAGGGGTGTCCCGGCAACAGATTTCTTCTGGCAGCACCATTGTATACAATGATTCTAATGGAGCCATGTCACAGAGGGGAGGGGGTTTAATCACACTGGGGGCTGTTGGGCCTACGTTTAGTGCTCCATGTCTGACCGCTGCTCGGGAATATACCCTCTCTTCATGTAAAAACCCATAGCAATGTACCTAGTGGTACATTCGCTTTAAAGTCAGTTTTAAATAGTTTGTATATGCCTGTATTCCTCTCTTTAGCCAAAGAGTAACCATGAAAATTGTGTATGCGAGAATAACAAGGCAGAACTCCAGAAACAGGTGCACTGCAGGTGTAAAGGGATTGTGATTACAAAAACAAATCCCCAGTATGTACTGATGGCAGCAGAAAGAGCTATCATGGGGATTTTGATTATTCGGCTTCCCCTTTCCCCATTTACATGAATTGCTCCCACTCATAAATGCACAAATATTAGCTACTTAGTAGGGAATTCCTATGAATGCAATTCCCTAAATGTAAGTGAGGGTTCACTAAATGTTTAATAATACATTTCTATTATCTAAAACAGATTTTATATGTCTGTGTATATGGTATAGTAATCAAATAACCCAATATAACCTCACATTTCTTTTTCTGAGGCAGTTCATACTCCCTGCTTCAGTTCTAATCTGAGCTGGCATCATACTGTTTTTCTGATTGCCTCTTAAAGCAAGTTTAATTTCTAATTGAAATATCTGCCCTAAGGAAGACTTAGTTAAATTCTGCAACATGTGCAAAGTGTTACATAAAAAACTTAGACTGTATACTGTGTACTAAATAGCTAATATATAGAAATGGAAATGAGCAATCCCTCTTTTAAATCCATTACGTGCTGCCTATGAAACTACATGAAACTACTAGTTTACTACAATATGGTATTGGACAATATCAGTAATTAAGTGTTTACTTTTACTTTTACACAGGATTGGATGCTTTGAAGGAGTTGTACACATTTTTAGTGTTTTTGCAATGTAAGTATTAAATGACTCAACTCTGATATTTATGCATGGGAGCCCTTATAATCATCTTAAAGGGGTAGTGCAGCGTTTAACATTTATTCACTAAATAACACACATTACAAAGTTATACAACTTTGTAATGTATGTTATTTAAGTGAATGCCCCCCTTCCCTGTGTTCCCCCCACCCTGGAAGTGTGGTGCAGTATACTTACTCAATTGCTGTCGACATCGGCCGCCGTCTTGGGTCGTTGACCCCAATCCGGCCGGCCTCCCGAAGATGACTTCGTCGACCCAGGATGGAGTAATTATACTGCACCACACTTCCGGGGTGGGGGGAACACGGGGAAGGGGGCCATTCACTTAAATAAAACACGCTACAAAGTTGAATAACTTTGTAATGTATGTTACTTAGTGAATAAATGTTAAACATCGCATTACCCCTTTAAATAAATGCCCAGGCTCCACCCCCCACACACATTTATTAGGAGGCGTAGGCTTTTTAATAACCTGGCGGGACCTACGCCTGTCACACAGCGGGCGCAGAAATCTACAGCTGATCCTCCACCTGATCCCGCTGTATAGAGCTCTAGTGAGACCAAATCTAGAATACTGTGTCCAGTATATTAATAAAACAGAACAGGCCAAAGATGAGCTACAAAAATGGTAAAGGATGTCAGGCATAAAACATCAGGAAAAACTGAAGGATTTAAATCTGTATAGTTTGGGGAAAGAAGGGAAAGGGGAACATGATTGAAACCTTTAAAGTGTCACTGTCGTTATAACTTCCAAAATCAACAGTAGATGTGATATAAAGCAAGTGTCAGACTCGGTAGGCAGAAATAGTACGAGACAGTGAGCCCTGAAGCTAGACCCACCTTCTGACCCTACCTGCTTGCCGCAACGACCCTAAACGGTCGCGGACAACCACGGTGCCGGTCCCTATACTGATATAAGTGTAAACATGAAACAAAGACAGACAAACAAACACAATAGAGCGAAGTCAACAAGCCAAGTCAGTAACACACGGGCAGCGAGGTACAAAATCGAAAGACAAGCGGGAAATCAGTAACAAGCAGAAGGTCAGAAAACGTAGCAACAACAGAGGAAGGATAGGGCAGGGAAGGCAGAACCAGGATCAGGGGAGCTGGGACTAGAACAATCTAATAGCCAGCACATGAGTCTGATACTGGCTATACTTTATACTGGATCAGGAGTCCAGACCAGCCTCTCATTGGTCCGGCCTCCTGAATCCAAAGTCTGTGCAGCTGAGAGACTGCAGGCTGAATGGCAGAGCGATCTGCCCCTCAGCCTGAGTGTGACCGCACTCAGCTGTGAGAGCTGGGCGGAAGCCGGTCGTGACACGGAGCCGCGGCGTCCCAGGTTGTCAGGGACGCCGTCGGGTCTCCGTGACGTCACGCGGCTCCGGCGGCTGATGCGGTGCTGAGTCCTAGCGTCGTCAGACGGGGCTGAGGCCGAGGAGGACACCGCTGGATCCACGGCAGGTGAGTTGCTTACATTACCCCCTCCCTTATGAGGGGCCTCAGGACCCTTAATAACAGGACCTGGTCTAGAAGGGTTGTGCAAATGATATTGCCGAATGAGACGTGGTGCATGCATATCCCTACTTGCTACCCAAGTGCGCTCCTCTGGGCCAAATCCTCTCCAGTGAACCAGATACTGTAAAGAATTCTGAACTCGGCGAGAATCCAGAATCCTCTCCACCTCATATTCAAGTTCACCCTGAATAATCAAAGGAGCAGGGGGAGTAGATGGTAACACGGGATTAACATATTTTTTCAACAGAGACTTATGGAAGACATCGTGAATTCTTAGACTCTTAGGCAATAGTAACTTAAACGAAACTGGGTTGACGACCTTTACTATGGCATAAGGACCAATGTATTTAGGAGAAAGTTTACCAGATGGTGTTTTCAATCTCAAGTTTCTAGTAGAAAGCCATACCTTGTCACCTACCCCTTACTCAGGGCCAGATATGCGTCTTTTGTCTGATTGTTTCTTACAATTTTCTTGGGCTTTAACCAGGTTCTGAAGAGCCCAAACTGTGCACAGTTTTCTGTAGATTTTTTCGGCGGATGGATTAATGGACTCGGCCGCATGTACAGAAGAACAACGAGGATTAAACCCAAAATTACAAAAAAATGGTGACATTTTGAGAGACTGACTTTCACGATTATTTAGGGCAAACTCTGCCAAAGGTAAGTATTCTCTCCATTTCTCCTGTGACCCTGCAACAAAACATCTCAAGAACTGCTCCAGTGACTGGTTAACCCTTTCCGTCTGACCATTGGACTGCGGATGGAAAGCTGAAGAAAAGGACAAGGATATGCCCAGGCGACCACAAAACTCCCTCCAGAATTTAGACACAAATTGTACTCCCCTGTCAGAAACAATATTCTCTGGTACACCATGTAAATGTAAGATATGATTAATAAAAAGAGAAGCCAAGGTACGAGCATTAGGAAGCTTGCTGAGAGGAATTAAATGGCACATCTTAGAGAACCTTCAACCACCACCCAAATCACAGTTTTACCCTTAGAGGGTGGTAAATCAGTTATGAAGTCCATTGAGATGTGGGTCCAAGGTCTAGCAGGTACCAGTAGGGGTTGGAGAAGTCCCTCGGGTAATCTGCGAGGAACCTTGGACCTGGCGCAAATCTCACAAGCCTCTACAAACAGCTTAGTATCTCTGACCCAAGATGGCCACCAATAATGGCGAGATAACAAATACTTAGTACCAGCAATACCTGGATGACCTGCCAAAACTGAACAATGTGTTTCTTCCAGAACTCTCAAACGAAGATTTGGGTGAACAAATAGTTTGTTCTCCGGGGTATTTCTAGGCGCCATAGATTGAGACTGGACAACTTGGGCAGCCAGATCGGGCTGCAGTATAGCCACCCCCACCCCCGGAGATAAGATGGTTTCAGACTCCTTTATGGGGACTTCATTGACGTTGAAACTATGAGATAAAGCATCTGCCCCTACATTTTTGAAACCCGGTCTGAAGGTGATTTCAAAGTTAAACCGTGTGAAAAAGAGTGCCCATCTGGCCTGTCGTGGAGTAAGACGCTTGGCTTTATCTAAATAAACAAGGTTTTTGTGGTCGGTTAAAACCTTAATTTTGTGTTTAGCCCCCTCTAGAAAGTGCCTCCATTCATCGAATGCCCATTTAATGGCAAGGAGTTCCCTATTGCCTATATCATAGTTGCATTCTGCTTGGGAGAACTTTCTAGAGAAAAAGGCTATGGGTCGGAGATTGGTGAGTGTTTCAGGACCCTGTGAAAGAACAGCCCCTACCCCTACCTCTGAGGCATCCACCTCGACAATAAAAGGTTGTTCAAAGTCAGGTTGAATCAACACCGGAGCTACAGAAAAACATCTTTTAAGTTTGTCAAATGCCAGAATGGCCTCAGGAGTCCAGTTATCCACATCAGCTCCCTTTCTGGTAAGATCTGTTAAGGGCTTAGCAATCAATGAGAACCCCTTAATAAATTTTCTGTAATAGTTAGCGAATCCCAAAAATCTCTGTAAAGCTTTAAGATTCCTTGGGCGCTCCCACTTTTCAATAGCCGCCACCTTAAGGGGATCCATACCAAAAGAACTAGGGGTGATTTTATATCCCAAAAAAGAGACCTCCTGAACACCAAACTGGCACTTTGACAACTTAGCAAATAAATGGTTTAGTCTTAGGAGTTCCATAACCTTACGGACATGACCAACATGTGAAGACCAATCTGTAGAGAAAATCAGGATATCGTCCAGGTATACCACTAAAAAACGTCCCAGGTAGTCGCGAAATACATAGTTAACCAAACGTTGAAAAACTGCAGGTGCATTACACAACCCGAAGGGCATGACAAGGTATTCAAAGTGTCCCTCGGGGTTATTGAAGGCAGTTTTCCATTCATCACCCTCCTTTATACGAATCAAATTATAGGCCCCCCGGAGGTCAATTTTGGAGAACCACCGGGCCCCCACAATCTGATCAAACAAATCAGGAAACAGAGGGAGAGGATGTTGATTTTTAATCGTGATTTTATTTAACTCCCGATAGTCAATGCAAGGGCGTAGGCCACCATCCTTTTTACCCACAAAGAAAAACCCAGCACCAAGGGGAGAACAGGAAGGACAGATGTGACCCTTATGTAAACTCTCTTTAACATAATCACGCATTGCCTCTCTCTCTGGTTTAGACAAGTTAAAAATTTGTCCTTTCGGGTACTTGGATTCAGGAACTAAATCAATCGTATGGACGATGAGGAGGTAGCTCGTCCACCGATTTTTCATCAAAGACATCAAGAAAATCGGATAGAAACTCAGGGAGCCCCCCTTCTAACGAAGAACATTCAGTTAAATTCAAAGAAATACAATGGGCGGCACAACCTGGTCCCCATTGGACAAGTTCTCTGTTTACCCAATCAAACACAGGATTATGTTGGGTCAACCACGGTAAACCTAAAATAACATCAGAGGACAAATTGTCCATAACCAAAAAATCCAGACACTCAGAATGGATCGACCCCACTTTCACTTTGAGGGGAGGAGTGATATATTTTACTCTACCTTGGGCCAATGGAGTAAAATCCGCCCCCGTGATACTTAGCGGGCATTTAAGCTGAAGTGGACATACCCCCAGACTGGACCAAAACCCGGAATTAATAAAATTAGCGGATGCCCCTGAATCAACATGGGCAAACCCCGAGATACATCTCTCGCCCAAACATAGCGAGATGGGAACCATCAACTTATTCTTATCGAGTGGTACCTGTGCACCTGAGTGACCCCCTCGATAGTCACTCAGGCGCTGGAGTTTTCCGACGATGTTCCAGGCCTGGAGGTACATTCCCGAACACGGTGTCCAGCTTTGCCGCAGTACAAACAAAGATTATGCTGCATACGATGGGCTCGTCTAGTTCTTGCATCGGTGGCACCAATTTGCATAGGTTCTTCCGGTGGTGGCAACAGGGAACAAGGGGTTTTAGGAAAAGACAGAAGAGAGGAAGAGGTACTACAGGGTTCAGGGGTACATTTCTCCCTTCGTCTGTCTCGCATCCGGCGATCTACCCTAATGGCTAACGTCATGGTCTCTTCTAACATTTCAGGGGGAGGATAAGCTATTAACAGGTCCTTCAACTGGTCAGAGAGACCCACCCGGAACTGGTAGCGCAGGGCCGATTCGTTCCAACCAGATGGGATACACCACTGGCGGAACTCTGCACAATAATCCTCAACTGGCCTTTTCCCCTGTTTTAGGGACGTCAATTGTCGCTCGGCTACTGCAGTCCTGTCAGGGTCATCGTACAATAGTCCCAAGGCCGAAAAGAAAAAGTCAACAGAAGTTAATTCTATGGCATTGGGAGGGAGAGAGAATGCTCACTCTTGTGGCGGACCCTGCAGAAGGGACATGATAATTCCCACTCTTTGGGCCTCATCCCCTGAGGAACGGGGACGTAGTCGAAAGAACAACCGGCACCCTTCTCTGAAGTTTCGGAAACTCTTTCTATCCCCCTTAAATTTTTCCGGGAGTTGTACAGGCGGTTCAGGGGGAGAGGGGGTGGTCATCGTTACTTGTCGAGGAGCAGCCTCCTGCTCTTGAACCCGTTCAGCGAGATTCTGAACCAATGTGTTCAGATTCTGCATCTGTTCCACTAGCGCCTTCATAGGATCCATGATAAAAAATCCTTGCCACACGTCACACAATATTTTTAGGCTGGCTATTCTGTCAGACTCGGTAGGCAGAAATAGTATGAGACAGTGAGCCCTGAAGCTAGACCCACCTTCTGACCCTACCTGCTTGCCGCAACGACCCTAAACGGTTGAGGACAACCACGGTGCCGGTCCCTATACTGATATAAGTGTAAACATGAAACAAAGACAGACAAACAAACACAATAGAGCGAAGTCAACAAGCCAAGTCAGTAACACACGGGCAGCGAGGTACAAAATCGAAAGACAAGCGGGAAGTCAGTAACAAGCAGAAGGTCAGAAAACGTAGCAACAACAGAGGAAGGATAGGGCAGGGAAGGCAGAACCAGGATCAGGGGAGCTGGGACTAGAACAATCTAATAGCCAGCAAATGAGTCTGATACTGGCTATACTTTATACTGGATCAGGAGTCCAGACCAGCCTCTCATTGGTCCGGCCTCCTGAATCCAAAGTCTGTGCAGCTGAGAGACTGCAGGCTGAATGGCAGAGCGATCTGCCCCTCAGCCTGAGTGTGACCGCACTCAGCTGTGAGAGCTGGGCGGAAGCCGGCCGTGACACCGCGGCGTTCCAGGTTGTCAGGGACGCCGTCGGGTCTCCGTGACGTCACGCGGCTCCGGCAACTGATGCGGCGTGGAGTCCTAGCGCCGTCAGACGGGGCTGAGGCCGAGGAGGACACCGCTGGATCCACGGCAGGGGAGTTGCTTACAGCAAGCTTGCAATATACATTGATTATTTTTGTTATCACACTGTAAAACAAAGCTGAACTTACCAGAAATCCAGGTCCATTCTCCAGAAGGCAGATTTTCTGACTTGTGCTGGTTGAAAAAGACAGACTAAACACAGGAATTCTGTCCAGTACAGAGAGTCACGGCTCAATATGTCTATCAATCACATGACTTCCTTCTCTCTGTGATCACTCAAATGGCCTGAGAAACACTGGACTTCCTGATTAGGCCCCGTTCCCACTGAGGAAAGGTAGCGGAATTCCGCGACGGAATTGTCCGCCGCGGAATGCCGTTAGCCTCCCGCTCATAATGGGAGTCTATGGGAGGCGCGCGCACCTGGTCTGTCCGCGCTGAAGAATGAACATGGAAACAGGGCCTTAATGACTGTTTCCTGTTTTTTGAGAAAAAAAAGAGTCAGAAAACAGGAAGTGCCATTTTCTCCATGATAACTTAAATTTTTTTTTTTTTATGTAAATTGCAAACTTGCTTTATATCACATCTACTGTTGATTTAGATTTTGATAGTTATAACAACGGTGATACTTTAAGTATGTTAAAGGACTAAATAAGATTCAGGAGGGAAGTGTTTTTAGGGGAAAAAAAAACTGAACTACGGAACAAGAGGACACAGTGAGAGGTTAGTTGGGGGAAAGATCAGAAGCAACATCAGAAAATATTACTTTACTAAAAGAGTAGTAGTAGTATTGCTCGGAACTCATGTGGACAGTGCTTTATTTAAGACTGAGTATGCGAGTCTTATATAAATGTCCCCCATACTTTTATCGAAGACTTTCCAACATTTTTTTTTTTTTTTAGCTACAAAAGCTATTCTAGGGAAACAAGTCCAAACCTTATGCACCAAACTGAGACTCTGTGTAGGGAGTCTGTATCGGTTTGCACAGAAAATCTTAAAGTAGAAATTGTTTCCTTTTTCAAGTAAACAATCTTGTCTGGATCAACTTATGCGCATACAATCATGGGTACACCAGTGCCCAGATACCATACAAAAGTGTACCCCAGGATTAAGGATTTTCATAATTGTGCAGATCCCCAGTTACAACAAAAAGTTGTAGAAACTACAGGATCATATACAGGGTTTTTTTGGGGGGTTGTGCAGGCACCCCCTCTTCCTCTTTTATCATATACAGGATTCACACCTGATCAAAGGCGTAAATCGTGGCAGAAATCTACACCTGCTCAGGAGAGGCCAGATTCACTAAGAAGCTTAGAGAATCTGTCTAGGAAATTGGGGTGGGGCCTAACGTAAGACCTGCGTTTAAGTACGCTGGTCTTCATAAATGTCCCCATACATAGCTACATAAACAGCAGCTAGCACAACCCAGGAATATTCTTAATATAGTGCCCTCTAGTGATGGAGTATATGTGTATATCCTCTATCATTAGTGCATATGAGTTATATAGTATTCAAAATAAAATAAAAATGACTATACTAAAGTGGGGTACAATTTATTGAATACCAGTACATTCAATATATACTGGCCAAAAATAGCTTGTTGCCCAGATTCGACCAGTCCAGCTCCTAAGAAAACCATACACCGGCTAAAATAGCCAAAACAAATAACAGTTTGAGGGAGCGCAAATTAAATATATATATATATATATATATATATATATATATATATATATATATATATATATAGTGGTAGGACATGTAAAGGTAACGAAATACCAAATTTTAGAACACACCCAGCAGTAGTCATGAGAATATCCAGCTGTCCCTTGAAATATACCACAGATTTTCTTAAAAATGTCTAGATGACTGTATCTCTGTACATGATATTTCATCTTTACAAGTTTTTTTTTTTTTTACAGAGCACATATGGTAAGCTTATATGAAAAGATTTGCTTGTTCTTGCTGATACCTCCCCGGGGCATCACAGATGAAACGTGTTATCTGTCTAATTTACCTGATGGCAAAGCATGATAAAATGACATGAAGCACTTTTAACTGGAGGCAAAGTTGTTATTCATCAAGAAGACAGCAGGTGAATATCCCAGTTACTGCTGGTGAAGATGGAAGAGTCCTCTTTAAGCTCAGTTACCACTGTAGGGTCACTGAGACTCCTTGCTTTTGTACATAGAGCTGACAAGAGCATATACTTCAAACACTTTCTGGAGGAAGCTATGTTATGCAGTGTGCAAAGTGTACAGTGATGTTCTTAGTATCTGTAGTTTGAGGTGGTTTTCTTTAAGCAATATTTCTGAGGCATGCCTAGAGTTGGCCAGCAGCCATCAATCTAAACAGTATTGACAAACGTGTACTGAAACCTGGGTAAGTCTTTCCCCCCTGAAGATAATTTGAGTTTTCTATCTTAAACTTTAGTAAGGTGTTATATCAGGAATTATTTCTATAATACTAAAAGTGATGACACAAATTAGAAGAATATCCTATACCCAATAGCCAATATTCTTGCCCTATAGGACCATGTAGTGGTATACTGAATATGCTTTAATAAATAAGTGATTCTCTAAAATTGTCACTGAGGCGAGACACGCCATTATTAATAAATGTGGGCCAATGTAATGTATATCATCCATTTTAGTGTTATTCTACTATCCTCCAGACCTGGGAACTAGCATGCTGTTTTTCTTCCTTTTCTGTCTTTATACATAAATAGCATGAATGAAAATTGTTTTAAAAGAGAAGTCCTGTGATTTTTTTTTAAATATCTGCCGGAAGGAAGGAACATGATAAGCAATCATTGCTTGCCTCTCCCTGTGCCTGCAAGGCATCGCATGAAAGGCTACTGGACCCCCGCCAGAAGGCTTTTTCCCCTCGAGTTCTGATGATGTCACAACTCAGGAAAAAGTTCCAGTCCCAGCTGATGGACTTGCCCACTCAGACAATCAGTGACTACAGCGACGTCCAGCCCCAGTCACTAGCTGGCCGAGCAGGAAGACCATCAAGTGGGTCATGATTTAATTTTTTTTTACATTGCCAGACTACTCCTTTAACCCCTTCCCGCATGAGAGTGTAACTGTATGTCCTCATGCGGGTGGGGGAGTTCAGAGGGGGGTCGCGCAGTCACGGGTGCTATCTGTAGCCCAGGACCACGGCTATTAGCGGGCATAGTCCGATCGCCGTGCCTGGTTATTAGCCTTTTAAATGCAGCTGTCAAAGCTGACAGCTGCAGTTAAAATGCTCCTTTGCAGCTTCCCTGGTGTCTAGTGGGGAGGATCGACCTCCCCGCCTCTGCGTTCCCCGCATCTGGAGGCGGCCAGGGTCTGCGCTGTAATGGCACTGATCCCGGCTCGCCATTCTATGGTTTTCGGCTGCAGCAGCCGAAAACAATAGAGTGCCTACTGTATCTTATGGATCTATGCAGTATTACATATACTGCAATACATATACACTACAGTATTACAGGGGGCTTCTAGTATATGTGTAAAAAAAAAATGTTTTATTATTAATAAAAAATCCCCTCCCCTAATAAAAGTTAAAATCACCCCCTTTTCCCCATTTTATAAATAAAAATAAATAAATAAACATGTTTGGTATTGCCGCGTGCGTAATCGCCCGAGCTATTATATTATCACATTCCCGATCTCTCATGGTAAACGGCATAAGCGTAAATAAATTCCAAAGTGCAAAATTGTGCATTTTTGGTTGCATCAAATCCAGAAATATTGTAATAAAAAGGGATCAAAAAGTCGCATATGTGCAAACAAGGTACCGATAGAAAGAACACATCATGATGCAAAAAATTACACCTCACACAGCCCCATAGACCAAAGGATAAAAGCGTTATAAGCATGGTAATAGAGAATAGATTTTAAAATAACATTATTTTATTAAAAAGGTTTTTATTTTTTAAAAGCCATCAAATGAAATAAAAGTTACACAAGTTACATATTGTTGTAATCGTAACAACTTTAGGAACATGCATAACAAGGAGGAAAAAAACAAAAGCGCAAAAAAAAAAAAATTAGTCCGGTCCGGAAGGGGTTAACTTTCAATCAAATATAACATACCTATAATGCATGATACAATTGTTTGATGACTTTCCCTCTACAAAAAAAAAAAAAGATTTGTTACTGTACATATAAGTGGCCTAGAAGTACAAGAGTTTGGTGGTATATCTTGGAGTGTTATTTCATTACATTACTTGGGTTGATTTTTAAAATATAAACATAACAAAATTATAATAAACCTTCCTCTCTTTACTGAACTTCAGCAAATTTTGTAATAATTCATGTCAAGTTGTCACATAGTGCTGCTTATGTGTAGTGAGACTATTCAAATAATAGAGAAGAAATAAAAATGAAGGGTCACACCAGATCACAGATATACAAGTGTATATATTCAAGTTGTTTTAGCGCGGAATGAGAAGGTACTGCCTCTAGTAGGACAGAATTGTGATTAAAGTAGATGATCACTTCTAAATAGATTATCATGAAGCAACATGTGTTACAAGCATGGCTCCATGTTTCTTCTCTCTCTGAGGCTCATAGAAAAGGGCATTTATTCTGTTTGGTAATTGTATAAGAGCCGCCCTTTGGCTGTCTTGCTTTGGCTCCCTTTCCCGTCTGTTTTACCTGTCTCCAGCTCTGAATAATTTATCTTGCCATCTGCATAAATGGAACACCTGTCGTTGAGCTAACTTATACCTCTAAATAATTCAGTTCAAAACCTTGGTAGTTTATATCAAAATAATGTTCTGGCTGTGCTGCACAAAGGCTTGAACTGGGCAGCAATCTTCCTGGCTTTTCTTATATTTTACCTTACAGTTTAAAAGGTCATTAGTTATTTCCTAGCACACCTGATTTTTTCTTAGTCGCATGGGCGTGAGGTGGTACATTTTGACTTTATTTTGGTAAATAGTTATCTAAGTATTTGTCACCGATTCCATAAAAAATATTGCCTCACAATGGATTTAACCTTATATTTTTTTGTTAACAGAAAAATACTTTACTGCCAAAGTGAAAATATACACAGTGTATATAAACTCATTTACAATAACATGATTTATTATATTAAATGTGTACTGGGTTCTCAACAATAACAAACAAAATAAAAAATCCAGAGAAGAGCCACATGGTAGGAATTAAAGTTTTTACAAACAGTATAGTATGCACACAGGGGGACATGTATGAAAAGGCGTAAATGCCTTTTTTTAGGCACAGATGGGGCAAATTGGCGTAAAAATATTTGCAAATGGTATTTTTGTCATTTTTTTTTGCATCTGCCCCATCTGCACCACTTTTGCCAGTGGGGCAGAGAGGGGGCGTTACTGGGGGTGTGGCACACACAGATGGGGCGTGGCTTCTGTGTGTGCCACATTTTTCTGGTGGAAAAATTATACTGAAACCTATGCCAGATCTGGCATAGGTTTCAAAATGGCATAGGTTTTAGGGGATTTATGTAGAGGCAGTGCGCCTCTACATAAATCCCCTGAGCTCCGGAGCTGTAGAGACATTTGTAAGCCTAGTGTAAAAAACGCCGGACTTAATAAATGTTCCCCACAGTGTTTACAGTGGCTCTATAGTATGTAACTACTGTATAAGAAATCTGCTAGGTCAATTTACCAAGATTGGCTTTTCATATGTCACTCTTATGTAACAACCTATGTAACATCACCTGCACTAGATTTATTATAAGGCGTATGCCTCTAAATAAATCTGACACATGAGGTTTCCTATGTGATAGCCACTGATATCTGGCACTGGGTAAATTTCAAGTGTAGTTTCGCCTATGAACAGGACTGAAATGCACATTGAGCCTGCATGTGGTCCTCAAGCAAAGCAGACCTTTTCTACTGCTCCTGCATCATGCAGGAACCAGATCACCAGGAAGGTCACATTTACCAAGGTCACAGCAAGATGAGGAGAATAAAGGGTTAACAAACCCCTTTAATTAGATCTGAGCAATATTGAGAAAAACATTGGGGGCGATTCAGAGTTTCCCCTCTGCGGGCATAATATGATACACCATGCTGGCCGGGGAAACATTCCATGACAGCGCTTCCCCGACTGTACAGACCCTCTCTCTGGGTCAGCTGTAACAGAGAAGAAGGCTGGCCTAACTAATGATACAGCCAGCTCCTTTCAAACAGCTCTCTGACACAGAAAGTGTGGGGATACTATCTGCATTTGTAAGGAATAAAGGGGTTATCCAGCACCACAAAAACATGGCCACTTTCTTGCAGAGACAGACCCACTCTTTCATTGAAGTGAATGGAGCTTAATTGCAAACCGCACCTGAACTGGAGACAAGAGTTGTCTCTAAAAGAAAGTGGCCATGTTTTTTTTTAGCACTGGATAACCCCTTTAACTGGAACATTGGTGCAGTATTCAGAATGAAAGTACATTAGTAAAGGTACAATAACTTGATGCTCAGGAACAACCGCTTTAAGGGTATGTTCACATGTACCAGATCTGCAGCTGATTTCTCATTGCTTATTCCCTGCCCTGTAAACTCAGGGCAGACAAACTCGCAGCATGATGCACGCCCCGCTGCGAGTTTGTCAGCAGCCCGCCCCGTTATCCCCCCAGCCGCTGGAGCCTATACATCACCTGGCCCCGCTCCGGCTTGCTTCGGGGCTCCCGGTGTCTTCACGTCCAGCTCAGCCAATCAGTGCGCTGCAGCAGGGGAGCGCACTGATTGGCCGAGTGGGACGTGCCGGGAACCCCTGAAGCAAGCCGGAGCGTGGACCAGGTGACGTATAGGCTCCAGCGGCCATGGGATTAATGGGGCGGGCTGCGGACAAACTCGCAGGGGGATGTGTATCCTGCTGCGAGTTTGTCTGCCTATAGAGTTTACTGGGCAGGGATACGCAGCAGGCCCGCGGATCTGCGGATCCGGTACGTGTGAACGTACCCTAAAGAGGTTTTCTGGTTATCAATATATGTGGTACATATACCAAGCACTGCCAAGCAGTTGTTTGCCACTGCCATGGCTCCAGTGAAATAGAGCAGGAAGCAGAGATCTCTGTACATAGTGTTGTGGCTGTCCTTGGTTACTGTAGCCCAGCTCACATGTAACTGAGCTGCAGTAACCCAGAATGTCCTCTAGAAAATGCATAGAGCCATCTTCTTTCTGCTAGTTTTTACTGTGAAATAGCTGATTGGTGAGGGTACTGGGTATCAGGCCCCCTCAACTTTTAGAATAGCCTATTCTAAAAAAAGAGGTCATTGATAAATTTTGTCCAGAAAGCCCCTTCAAATCCAACACGAAGGGATGATCTGCAACAATGTTTAAAGGGGTTATCCAGCGCTACTCAAAACATGGCCACTTTCTTCCAGAGACATAGTAACATAGTAACATAGTAACATAGTAAACAAGGTTGAAAGAAGACAAGAGTCCATCAGGTTCAACCCAGGAAAATCCTACTGTGTTGATCCAGGAAGGCGAAAAACCCCTATGGGGCAGAAGACAAACGCCCCACCACAGGGAGAAACTCCCCCCCCTCCCCCGACTGCAATGGCAACCAGAACAATCCCCGGATCAACGTATCACCAGAAATCTAATGCCCATAACTTGTAATATTATATTTTTCAAGAAAAGCATCCAGGCCTCCCTTGAACTTATTTAATGAATCAGCCATGACAACATCATGTGGCAGAGAGTTCCACAGTCTTACCGCTCGTACAGTAAAGAACCCGCGTCGATGCTGATGATGAAATCTTCTTTCCTTTAGACGTAGAGGATGCCCACTTGTCATTGTTACAGACCTAGGAGTAAAAAGACCACTACAAAAATCTCTGTACTGTCCATTTATATATTTGTACATTGTGATCAGATCGCCCCTAAGACGTCTTTTTTCTAGCGTAAATAACCCCAAGCGTGATAACCTGTCCTGGTACTGTAACCCACCCATTCCCTTAATGACCTTTGTTGCCCTCCTCTGCACCCGCTCTAGTTCAGCTGTGTCCTTCTTATATACCGGTGCCCAAAACTGTACACAGTATTCCATGTGTGGTCTGACCAGTGATTTATAAAGAGGCAAAACTATGTTCTCATCTTTAGCATCTATACCTCTTTTGATGCACCCCATTATTTTATTAGCCTTGGCAGCTGCTGCCTGGCACTGATCACTAAAGTTGAGTTTACTGTCCACCAATACCCCCAGGTCCTTTTCGGAAGTAGTTTTACCCAGTGTTTTATTATTTAGCACATAACTGTACTTATTATTTCTATGGCCCAAATGCATAACCTTACATTTATCCACATTAAACTTCATTTGCCATTTCTCCGCCCAAGCCTCTAGCTTCTCCAAATCCCTCTGTAATATGATATTATCCTCCTCTGTACTGATTACTTTACCCAGTTTAGTATCATCTGCAAAAATGGAGATTCTACTCTGTAGCCCCCCCACAAAATCATTAATAAAAATATTAAAAAGACAACACGATCTTGTCCCCAGTTCAGGTGTGGTTTACAATTAAGCTCCATACCCTTCAATGGGACTGAATTACAAAAGCCCACCCACACTGAACACAAGAAAGGGGCTGTCTCTTGAGCAAAGTGGCCATGTTTTTGTAGCGCTGGATAACCCCTTTAAACAGGCAGTATGCATTACTACAATAATACATGTCTTTTCTTAACTGACTGTAAGAAAGGAAACATGACAGGTTTCAGAGGCAGTCAGCTAATGTACAAGCCCTAGTTTTGCACTGGTGAGCACATCGCCCTATTGGATGTCTAAGCTAAGATTTTTTCAACCATGTAACATTGTGTTCTAATATGTAGTCCAACCTGTGAAATGTTTAAAGTGGACATACTATTCTTTATTATATAGGGCCTTTGATGACTGGACATAATTGATTAGTATGAAGGTTTTCTGGAGTCTGTGTCACCTGTCTTGGTTTTTTAACAGTTTTTTTTACATGTGAAAACAGATTTCTCCTCTGTAAAAATTGCACTGTAAAACCGCTGCAATTTATAGTAAAAATTTGCATGCGGTTTTCATTACATTTGGAAACACAACAAATCAACTAATGTAAAAAAGAATACAAGGTGTGAAACCAGCCTGAGGCCATCAAATGTTTCCTGTAAGTTTACAGGCATCTACAATAATGTATCCTATAAATATCTTGAGCATTACTTTTTAAAATGGACACAAAATAAAAAGAAATAATTGTATAAGATGATTAAACTTTTTCTTGCGGTATAGGAAGGTCAGATTTGCATCTGTTTCTGGAGCTTTTACGTGTAACATGAACAAAGGATATCACAGAAGGCAGCAAGGATGGAAGTAAATACAATGAGCAGACACAATATCTGTCATGTAATTCTGACTTCCTGATTTTTTTATTTTTTTTGTAAATGAACATTTTTCTAGGTGAGGCTGCAATCTTGTCAGGATATCCCCTTATTATGTCTCAGAAGAACATGAATAAGAATGACAGGATAATAAAACATGATGCCAGGGTCCTTTGCCCACTCAAAGGCCCTGCCTGTGGGATCATATGTCTTCGTTGAGCTTTGAGGTCAACCAGACACCTCCCCTGAGGCCTACCTGAAGCCTACCTGAACTGAACAATATATGCAGCATAAACTCTTGTCAGGTAATACTGCTGTTATCTGAGCTAGGATCAAAGTACTTTCTGTGCTCTAAAAAATCTCCCAAGCCAGGTTAAGTTTTAGCCACATGACTCAAATCCCAGGGGACACCATTTGGTTCGCCCAGGTACAAGCTGTCACGAAAGTCACATGATTGAGATTTTCAGGGTAGATTAACCACAGGGCTTTTGTGCTATTACGACAAAATCAGAATATAGATTTTTAGCATGATACTCCTGAAAGAAGTCAACACACCACATAGAAGTGATTTGCATGAGCAGGTGATCTAATTCCACTTAGAAGCCTATTAGATGTGACAATTTCTGCTTTATATTCACTATGCAGCCTGCTGTATAAACACCAGGGTTAACTTGCTTCCTTACTGTTAGTTTTACAGCTTGGGCACTGCTTCCTTATTTTCAGCCAATGTATTATATTTTGCAGAAGTTTACTCCCTTTCAGTTAACTTTGACTTACATAAATTCTATATATAACACATTACTGTTTATTTTTTGGTTACATTTAGTGTGATATAATACAGAGCTCTAATACCTGAAAGCGCCAAATGACAGGTCAGTCTTAACACCTTCTGCTGCATCAGCTCAGAGCGGGGTGTGTTGATATATTACTACTATTATGTGACGTGTCGGTGAATTGCCTTTGTTACGCTGTCTTTTATTTCTACCTTCTCTGTTGTGTATTGTAAGTTCTGCTTTGTGATTTATACACATGACTAGGTTAAACAGTACATACTTAGGCATACTGTTTTCTATGGAAAAGAAATACTTACAAAATAAGATGCAGTGGGTTGTATGAATTACATTTGATATGTTCCAGCCCTGCTAATATCATACCATGCACATGGCTACATCCTTCATTAGTGTCATCAGGCTGGGTCAACACAGCGAGCTTTGATGTTTATTTTTATTATGCTTGTATGAAAATAAATGATTATTTTTTAATATGTCAACCCTGGCAGGGCAATCTGTTGTCTTTTTTTCCTCCTATTGGTACTTAGTTTTTATAGTTTAATTTCAAGAATGTCCTACTCTGCATGACATCATCATAGAGTTAGAAATTGGAGTTGTCATCTGACATACTGTAGTCCTATGAAGCTAAAGATATGAGATATGTTTAGCTCTGTAAATATAAATCGGTTCACTAGTTTAAAACAATACAAGGACAAGGTTTAATTTAGACAGGAATAAAAACACAGTAGAATGAATTCCTTTACTTTAGATTCTCTGGAAATGCTGGCAGCCTAGCTTGGATGAAAAGAGCTCCGAAATCTATATTATTTCACACACTTTGGACTGTTTCTTTTTTATTTTTTTATTTTTACAGATTGCTTCTGCCAGACTAAAAGTTCTTTCCTGAGAAGCTCCAGTAGATAAAGAAAAAGTTACATGTGAGTGGCCATGGATAGGCAAGTTAGATTTAAAGGGGTTGGACACTTTATAGTAAAATAGTTCAGTGTACAGAATTAGTAACTGTACTCAATGCATATACTGACAGCATCTCCCTGTGTACCTCACAAAGCTTAAATAAGACTCTCCTCCTCCAGGCTGTGCTGCCCTACTCTGTTTTGTTTCTGTCCATAAGATGGCCAACATGGAGGAGCATGTGACCATGCCGCCCCCCCTGTGTCCTCCATAGACATATACAGACTCAGTGGTGGACACGGGGGGGGGGGGGGGGGGTCACGGTCACATGCTCCTCCATGTCGGCCATTTTGTAGACAGGAACACCATAGAGCAGGGCAGCCCAGCCTGGAGGAGGGGAGTCTGATTTTAGCTCTATAAGGTACAGAGGGAGCTGCTGTCAGTATATACAGTGAGTACACCTACTAATACTGTATACTGAACTATTTTACTATAAAGTGGCCAACCCCTTTAACAACTGAGACAGAAGAGACTGCAAGAGGATATGATGGAGGTAAATATTGTGGTTAGAGTGCTGTGACTGACCCTAGAGAGAAGAGCACTCTGGTTAGTAATGGTGATGCACTGTAGCTGGAAATGAAGGTCATTGTACATAAGACGGCATACTGCTAACAGATAGCATCACCTTAACTTTATGAATGGTGACAATCGAAAACAGTTAAAGGGGTCTCCCATTGACCACAGTTGTGGATCTGCTGTGTTTAACAAATCAGTTGGACTGTGGGCCATGCCCAGAAGCAGAAACTAAGCACTTTAGGTGTTAGGTGAAACTAAGCACTTTATCCTGTTCCAAGATGTAGAAGCTTGACTGTTGCTTCTAGAGGGTACTGTGTTACTCCCCAAGTGTGCACCTGGTATCACTGGTACTGCTGTGTGGCACCAAATGGGTCATATACTGGTATTCAGGGAAGTGTAGTCTAAATATAGACAAATGGTTGAGGCAAGCAGGACAGGTTCAGGGATCAGGTCAGTAATATGAGTTGGCAACAGGATACTAAAATTTTCAGTGTAGCCATGTGCTCCATTAAAGTCAGTGAGAAATTGGCCAGCCATGCACATACTGTACAATGAAACAATGACAGTAATTGACTGCAAGCATCAAAATAATGAACATGTTCATTATTAAAGATGTGCTTTTTCACCTGTTCATAAATTGTTTTATTATTACCCACAATTACGTCCGTCCGTAGTTTTGGTATTGTTTTTCTTTGTGTGAACATAGTTAAATTTTTTCAGAATTTGTGGACTTCATATAAATGAAAGGGGTCTCTGCCAGGACTTCTTAATACCAACTCCTTTATGGCAGTAAGCATCTGTCAATGCTAGATGTATGGCTCACACAAGAAAACAAAACAAAAAAAACCCTGCAACTGTATACATTTTACTATGTTTGGATCCATCCGGAATTGACCTTATAAAAACTATTTTTAAATGTTTACATTTGAATTATTTCAGGTTGACTAACTTATGAAATAAAAAATACCCAAACACCTAGGTTTGTCTGCTATTTGTTTGCCTAAAGATTTTCATATTTTGGCTGTAAGAGTGGTGTTAAACTAACCTTCATAAAACTCTTAGATCCAGATTTGTGGCACCTTATTTTATAGCAGGGAGGATTAGGATACTTTTTCTGTCACATCATCTTTTTTATTTTTATAACTGTGTTTAATGTGCCGTCATTATAAAGGTAAGGGCTGAGGAATGCTGGACTGGAATGCATTGAAAGTGAACAGCTAATGACAGGAGACAAACCACAGTGAAGAAAGCAAACACATGTACACACTCTGGACAGATGGATAAGAAATAAAATATTTTAATTGCAGAGCAGAACACAGTAAAAAAAAAAAAACGACTGTATGGAGTTACTCAATGTGGGGACAATTTCAGGTGCTCAACAAATCGGTATCCATGGCCTTCAAATATTAAGGGTAAGATTTTTTTTTAAAAAAATGATATATATATATATATATATATATATATATATATATATATATATATACATACAAAACATTTTAGTGCTGTCACTGATGTTATTGGGCTTCTGAGAGCCCAAATCAAAGGTACACAGCTGTTTTTAAATCTCTTTATTTCAGGGGGAGGGACCGGAGGTGGACTGTTTGCCAATAGTGCACATACCAGGGCTTCATTTTCTTTACTTCTCTGGTCAATCAAAATGCATATTTCTGTTTACTATGCCATGATAAGGTGTTGGAGAAAGTGTACCTGACTCAACCTGCTGGCCCTGGAATGAGCTTTTTAGTTACACATTGCAGTACCAGATGGCATGTAGATAGAGAAGGAGTTACTTATGAATTGGGTATTACTTATGAAGGTGGGTGGGGCATGCATCCACATTGATTTAGCCCCTCATGTAGGAGGAGCTAACATCTGAGCCCAGTAGAAACTGCAGCAGTAAGGGCAGCATGACATGGAGGAGAGTAGGAGCTGATAGTTATGTTGCTTTTTAGGGTTGAGTCCTGGGATCAAATGTCACCAAGGATAATAGCTGCATGTAAGCTCCAGAATGCCTGCATCAATTTTATCACATACTCCAAAACATTGTGCGCCCCAATGGGGACAAGGACCAATATGAATGACTACAATCTCTGTACAGTGCTGCAGAATAAGTTGGAATTATATAAATAAAGAACTATATTTTTATTATTGTACTGTAAAGATCTACAGTGGTGAGGCAGTGCTGCTGCTGTCTGTAATATGTAGAGAGATGCTACTTCACCTCATGTCAGTAACAATTATATTTATTGCTGAGGTAAACTTGCAAAAGAATCTGGTCCCATTTAAGCCCCTCCCCTCTGAAACTCTCTGACAATCTGTAGTGTGTATGTGTTCCAGGACTACAACTCCTAACATGTACATGTGCCATGGCCTGAGGTGGGCTTGATGTTTTTACTGGGGCACTTGTCACAGTGTCTGGTGGTACCCACCCCCAGACACACAGGCACTGGCACTTGTAAGTATAGCACAAGGTGTAGGTGCAGGTGCAGTAAGGAAATCAGCACAGAGACAACTGAAACAAGGAAAAACTTTACTTAAAGTCTTCAGTGCAATTCAGTGAACAGCAATACACAACTTAGCAGGTGTAGGTGACAGTAGTGACTTGAGGTAGTGACTTGGAAGGATAGTAAGTAGAAGTGCAGCTTGACGTGAGGGAAATATGCTTGGGTTTAGAAGAAGCATGGCTTGTCTTAAAAGAAGGGGCTGTCAGGTAGGGTACTGGAAAGACACGTAGACAAGTACAGCCTTAGATTGGCCCCCGCCCCAGCCGTCCCTACCTACTTGCCACAAACAGTAGTAAGATTTACTGCGGACAACTGGTCAACGAACATTACACTGAAATAAGTGCAACACCAAACAAGACAAATAAACACAATATGGAATGGTCAGGAAACTAAGTCAGCAACAGCCGGGCAGCAAAGGTACAAAATCAGAATCCAGAACGCAAGGTCAGGGTATGTAATCCAAAAGGTCAGAACAACAATAACAAACAGTCAGGAGAATGCTAGGTCAAGGAACAAGGTGCTATCACAGGCACTGGAATGAGACCAGTCACCATCAAGGGTACACCTGTAACCGATCGACCGGGGGGGGTGAGGCCCTGGCCGTGGCAATATACAAAAGGAAAAAGAAACACAGCAGGCTGGTTGCCGGGGACGCTATGGGCGGGCCCCCGGCAACCAGTCCCGCTCAACAGCAGAGTGTGATAACATCAGAGCGTGGCCCGAGATCTGAACGTGCAGGGCGGCTGCTAAGGACATCATTCTCAGCCAAGCCGCGTGCCTCGGCAGAGGCAGAGACCGAGCGCGTTGCTCGGCTCCTGACAGGGGCCTGATCTAATGTAGCAATGTACTCTGCTGGCATTGTGTTAAGAACAGTACTTAGTTTTGAAGAAGATAATACTTGTACTCAGGTATATAAAAGACTGCCTTCTGCCCAACCAGATCAGGGAGTGCCAGGTTGGGTAGTACGAGTCCCAGGCCTATACAACTGTGTGAAGCAGACTCCTGCATTTCATCTTTTGTAAAGAGTCTCTTTCTGAAGAAAATCTCTCTCTTTCTCTTTTTAATATCTCCAACTTTACTTTTACTGACAAAAGACCTCAAACCTCCAACTAGGAACTAATTAAGCTTATATAGGGCTGACCGGGTCTAACCTCATATTGGTGGGGCTGTTTGAGGAGAAAAGATGATAGAAGTGTGAAAACTGTGTGAGGTGCTGTACCTGCAACTGTGGTTCGTTAAAACAGGGAACATACAAGCACACCCTTAATATTGCAGCTGTGCTCTTATAAACAGACAGAGGAGAGTGGGACACCAAGTGGTGAAAGCGCAAAAGGCAGCTTTATCCCCTAACGTGACACCTTACAGTTATCTTCACCCAGATGACATAAGACTTAGTGAAATACCTATACCAGGACACTACACATGTGTGATTGGGTGTGTAGTCCTACAACAGCTACAACATTCAGAACTCCAGGAAAGTAATTTATTTTATACTAAAATTAACTGACGGACACTACAGTGGTTGCAGATACCACCTGATATAAAATGGTGAGGTCTTCAGCAACCATAATCCGGCCACATGATTTCTTAACACAGTATTGTCAAGAGACAAAAATGCCAGCATCCCTCTCCCCCCATTAGTTTTGATCTTAGAACCCTAGTGCAGCAAGGCAATAGTGCAAGCCCCTAAGCTGCCATACTGCATTTCTACTAGCATCCCATTTTAACTGCTTGGGGGCAAGATTGTTCACCTGCTGGGGGTTAGACTGCTTAGCATCCCCACTTAACCTGCAGGGGGCCAGACTGTGCTCTGTTGGGAGCAGGGGTTAACTCCCCAACCAACAGCTGAGGCGGGACACCATAACAGCCGCTGATTGGTTGAGTGGAAACTGCAGGAGTCTCATCTCAGCCAACGGCTGCAATGGTGTTCCATTTCAGCCTGTGATCAGCTCATTGAAGCAAGAGATAGAAGATACTGCATCCCGAGAGCCAAAGGCGGTAAGTATATTTTCTGACATCCCCCCCCCCAATGGGTAAAGGCTCAGCAGCCCTTCAACAAGCTCTTTTTTTCCCTTTCTTTAAACTGAACTCAAACACGGATTTCAGCTCTGAAGGGGTTTCAGGCACACATCTGAACTTTATAGTTTAGGTTCACTCATCACTAGTTTTGAATGAAGAATTATTTCCAATTTAAATTCATGCCAATTCCCTGTTAATTAGTATTTTGATACTCTTCAAATTTATGAATGTGATTTTTTTATGAGTGGTTTTAGTCTCTTTCTCTTGGGAACACGAACAGTATAACCTTAAAAAAATCGAAGATTGTCATCTCTGGAGCTCAACAGTACAGGTCTCATTAATTCCCTTTTCTGCAGGCCAGACATCTGGTTCTGACAATACGCCTACAGGTCTTTCTGTACACATAAGTGGTTAGAGACCGGAAGACTTCAGGTCTTTGAGTGAGTGACAAGTAAGGAGTATTCCTGTGTGTGACACATAGAGCAGCAGGTCTACTGTCTCTGACAGGAGCTACAGATGCTCTGTCAGGGTCTGAGTGTATATATATATATATATATATATATATATATATATATAATTTTATCATTATTATTATTATTATTTTATTTCTTTATTTTTTTTAGCAAGGTTATAATCATATGTAAATAAAACTTAGTCATTGAGTCAGAACAGGTCAGGGTACACACAGGTGATACAGAGATTAGTGCAGCCCTGATGCTGTCCCATGCCTTCTGTCCCTGCCTACTTGCCTCAATGTGTCTTAGGCAACATGGGACAACTTGAGGACGTTCCCTGTGCTAATATAGGAGGAATATAACACAAGACAATTACTAGACAAACTTAAGACAATTACAAGGAAAGGACAAAAAACACAATAGCAGGTGGTCAGCAAGCTAAAGTAAAACCAGAAGAGGCAGATACCTGTTCAAAATCACTGGCCAATACACAGAATCAATGAGGCGAACCAGAGTTAAAAAAAACAGAGGTCTAAAATACAGACCAAGTCAGAAGACAAAAACTTAGCACAAGCAAACGTCAGGAAACCAACAAGTCAGATAGATATCAAAGGGTAGGAAGTGAGTATAGGAACACAAAGTATATGCTATGGGAGGCATCAGGCACAGTGAAATACTGAGGGGTTATTCCCACATTCCGTAAACTATGGGCCCAACTGTTGGGGAAGCCCTGTAATGAAATGTTTCCCCGTCCGGCATGATGTATCAATATCATGGTGGGAGTGGGGAAACAGTCTTTATCTCCGCGGCACTGTAGTAACAGAGCCGCGCAGTATGGAAATTCAAACTGTCTTCTCACTGAGACATTGGGGCAGTCAGAGAAGAGCTAAGACAGGTAGATAGGGCTGTCAATCAGTGGACAGGTAAGGAGTAAACTGTTAAGGTGCTGGTAGAAATAACTCCAGAAGATGCAGGATGTTAACCAGAATGTGATCAATTAGGCCAAGGCAGGATCCACCCATGTTCACACTAGGGATGACAGAGTTAAGTAACACACTTACATGCTTACACAATGCGTACACATTGTATAATAAAAAGATATGCAGATTTATAATATACAATTGAAAACGCAGAAAGGCTATGTTCACACACTGTTGAAATTTGATGGATGGCCCTTATTTAACAGCAAATAACAATGGCCATTGTTTTAAAATAACAGTAATTATTTAACATCTTCCTGCATCAGAACGTAAATGTACTTCTTGCTGCGGTTTGGGGGGTTCAAAGAGGGGTTGCGCTGTGACCCTGCTCTGAACTGCTGCAGTCCCGACTGCTATCTGCAGCCAGGGACTGCGGCCATGGTCTGATCGCTACACCTGCTAATTAGCCATTTAAATGCAGCTGGCTCAGTAATCCATAGATCTGGACTGCAGCAGCCCAGAGGAATACATCACTGATCTAACCGATCAGTGGTATATAATGTATATCACACTGATCTCTATGAGAGATGTATAAAAAAAATAAGTTTTTAATAATAAAAAGCCCCTTCCCTCAATAAAAAGTTAGAATCACCCCACCCCCCTTTTCCCATTTTATATATAAAAAAATAATAATAAACATGTTTTGTATCGCCGCGTGGTAATCGCCTGAACTAAATTCCATTTGCAAAATTGATGATTTTTTTGTTATATTAAATAAAAAAAACTGTAACAAAAAGTGAACAAAAACTCGCATGTATGCAAAAAGCTACCGATAGAAAGTACAGATCATGGCGCAATAAATGACAGTTCTCACAGCCTCATAGACCAAAGGATAAAAGTGTTATAAGGATAAGAATAGAGCAATTTCAGGAACATTTAGTTTTTTTAAAAAAAGATTTAAATTTTCAGTCAGTTTTACTATAGGGCAAACGGTGGAAACGCCCCCCCCCCCCCCCCCCCCCCCAAATTAAAACAATTTTTTTTCTCAATGTCACTGTGCAATTAGTGTCACAAAAATAAGGGCTTATGTGGGTCGGTAGGTAGTAAAAAAAACCTCAAGCACTATGGCTTTTAAAACACAAAGAGGAAAAACTGAAAACCCAAAAATTTTAAATTAGCCCAGTACTGAAGGGGTTAAAAGGTGCCATCCACTCAATACATTTCTCAGTTTGATGTCTGGGAGGGAACACACATCGCTGTCTAATCCCAAGGTGCTTGTGCTGCTCATGAATATCACCATCCCCAGTTTTTCCTCTTCTGTAAGGGGAGAAGTGTTCAAAGCCAAATATATGTGTAACTGTTCATCCTGTTATACAAATAAAACTGGTTTACATGTTCAGAATTAGTTACATATATTGGTATAGTCTTATATTGGCTAGCTATATGTTTATTGCATTGTATTATTTGTCAGGTTGTATTTGCTCCTGTCACTTTTGAGTGCCATCTTTGTTTTTATTAATGATGATGTAATTTCCTTTGTTTTTATATACTGTATATAGACAGTGAAAGTTCAGTACCCTCATACAGCTGAGGAAGAGGCCAGTGAGGCCTGGAAACATGTTGTTATTTTACCCTTTTATGTATTTCATTATTTTGCTAATTAAATGTTGTATTTCATATGATCTGGCCCTTGTGGTGGATGACCAGTGTTTTGGATCAAGTGGATTGGACGTGTGGTTGCTGTTTCTCTCCATCGTGGGTTCACAGGAGGGATGCGGTCCCATAGTCCTGCATACGCTGTAGTGAGAGTTGTGCACAGCTCCACCAGATGGGGGATTCCACCTTTACTTCTGTTTGTATTCCTCTATTTGATACTTCTACACAATGGGGCGCTGTCTTTCCTTTTTCCTGTAATCCACTCAATTTTAACAGTGTGTGAACATAGCCTTTCTGTGTCTTTAATTCACTCCTGGTTTTGATTGCAAAATACTGACCAAAATACTAAGCAAAAATACTTAGGCTATGTTCACACAACATCTTTTTTTTTATTTATTTTTTTACGGCCATCTTTTTGAACCGCTGTCATTTTGAAGCAAAAATACTGCCGTAATTACGGCAAATTATGGTAACATTCTGCAGCATGTGTGTATCTGATCACTATATTGTCATTGTATAGCAGTATTATTGGTTATATTGTTGGTGACTAGTTTTATTGCTAATCATCTGTTGCTTATTAGAAAATGTATGTTACCCCTTTGTTTGTAGGAGAACGTGATATCCATGATCTCTGTTAATTTTTGTTTTTGATGTTTGCCCTATTCTCTTTTCTGAGTTTACATCTGCACTAAACTATATAAAACAGTTGACTCTGATCAATGCAAAGGACATCTTACTGACTATAACCACGTGTCCTAATTGTTGTTATTACTTTTCTGGAAGATGTTTTATTTCTACTTGATCACAATAAAAATTTGTTTGGAAAAATATATATACTGTATATTGTTGGTGCATGTGTAGTGGTAGTGTAGGGGAAGGAGGTAGTGCAGTGTAGAGAAGCCAACATTCAAAAAAAATTTTTTTTAAGTTTTTAAGCTTGTATCACACACATCTGTTCTATTTACTGACACCAAGCAGTAACTTTGCAAATGGCGAGGAACTAAATGCAATTACAAAAGCTCTAACATTTTTAGTTTACATTTTTTGTTTAAAAGAGAAGTCCCATGAAACAAAAAATGACAGGAAAGCAGGGAGGTACAGGAAAATAATAAACAAAGTATACTTACCCATGCCCTTGTAGCAGCGCTTCCAGGTCTATGTGATTGCCACTGACTGTCAATTTTGATAGCATCTGCTTACGTTGCGTACCCTGCTTCTGTAGCTGCTGCAGTCCCTGATTGGCTAAGTGGGCAGTCCATCATTTGGGTATGTGACATTGCAGCTGATGGAGCTGCAGGTGGCCGGCGCTGTCAGCAAGCCACAGAAGTGGCACTGCGGGGTACAAGAATAGGTACTTTGTTTAGTATGTTCTCGCACACCCCTGCTTTTCTGTCATTTTTTAGTTTTATGGGAATGATCCTTTAAATAATTTCATTTAGTTAGGTAAATTATTAAAATCACTTAATAATTTGTGCATCAAATGTAGAAAGGACTAGTCCTGTGAAATCACCTTTTTTATCCAACACTAGAAAAGGGATGGCTGGCATATAGTTTATCTGCCCTAGTTTTTTTGTTTTTTTTGTTTTACTGTAAGTCACAGCCATTTGTAGGTCCATGGACAGCAGTCAGACATGCACTTGTAGCTATCTCCATGTTAGTGTTCCCAGCTCTATTTTATTCTTGCAAAGTGATATAAGACTTTTGTATGCTTTTGCTGAACAGAATGCATTACCTTCTTGTAACCTCCAGATGCCAGTACAAATGCTGCTATAGAAAACATTGCAGTAATTCTGATTAATTCTGTAAGCATCAATAGGATCAACGAGCCTTTCATAAATCTAAAAAAGCTTGGTTTTAGGTATTAGCAATACTTTTTTTTAACAATTAAAAACATATAATATAGTTTAGTATCATCATCGTCATGGATCTCTAAACTAGTTTTATTGCATGTTCTTAGAATGTAACTAGTGATGAGCGAGCATGCTCGTCCGAGCTTGGTACTTGATCGAGTATTAGGGTACTCAATGGTACTTGTTACTCAGACCAGCATCTCGCGATACTCGAGAAAATCTCATTATCCGTTTCCTGTAAGTTTGGGTGCTATTTCTCAGCCAATAAACATGCAGGAGACTCTTTGGTACATCCTGCGATCACATGGGACCCATACATGTCGATAGCAGCGATTGGTTGGCCAGATCAGATGACCCTGCCATATAAAACGCGCAGTAAGAGGGTATCACAGCATGTATCTAGGTCCACCCACTACCAGATTGTACCGTACAGCCCCCCCCCCTCTAAACTCGTGGGTACTACACTGTATTGCTAGGATTTGTAGTACACATTTATAAATATTCACTGGCACTGCTCATTGTAACGGGGTATCACAGCGTGTATCTAGGTCCAGCCAGTACCAGATAGTACCGTACAGCCCCCCCTAAACTAGTGGGTACTACACTTTATTGCTGAAATTTGTAGTACACCTTTATAAAACTTCACTGGCACTGCTCATTGTAAGGGGGTATCACAGCGTGTATCTAGGTCCACCCACTACCAGATTGTAACGTATAGCCCCCCTAAACTAGTGGGTACTACACTGTATTGCTGGGATTTGTAGTACACCTTTATAAAACTTCACTGCTCATTGTAAGGGGGTATCACAGCGTGTGTCTAGGTCCACCCACTACCAGGGCAGGGTGACACAGCAGCACCTGTTGAGGAGGTAGCAGTGGCACACCGCACATCCACTCCCTAGCATCTGTGCCCAACTCACGAAGTCTCATGGTAGACCGATATTGAAACAGCAGCAGTGTGAACAGGTGATCACGTGCATAGCGGATAATATGTCCAGTAACTTATCCACCACCCAGTCTTCCACGCAGTCCAGCCACGCTACCCAAGAGAGTGGAACCCTTAGCTCAGCCTCCTTCCCCACAGCCTGGCCCCTCCAGGGAAAGAAGGGATTCAGATCCACCACCATGCTCCCAGGAACTCTTTTCTGGACCCTTCCCTGAGTCAGAGCAACCGGAGCAGTCGATCTGTCCCGATGCCCAAACTATGCAGGTCACGCAGTCAGTGGGTGATGAGAGTAGGGACTTGCAAGCGAGGTTGGAAGAGGTGTCTGATGATGACGATGAGACCCGGTTGTCAGACAGTGAGGTTGTTGTCATGGATGTAACTCAAAGTGAGGAGGAGAGTGAGGAAATGGAGGAAGAGCTGGTGGATGAGGACGAGGTGACTGACCCGAGCTGGGTGGATAAGCCTAGTGAAGACCGTGCTTCTGAGGGAAAGGCAAGTTCACCCGCAGGACCGGTTGGAAGAGGAAGAGGGGTGGGCAGAGAGAGAAGCAGGGGCAGAGCGAGTAGATCAGCAACTGTTTCTCGGAGTCAAACTCCCCTGGCCAGGGCTAGATGTTCCAAAGTCTGGAGGTTTTTTAAAGAAAGTGCGGATGACCGATGAACTGTAGTGTACAACGTGTGCCACGCCAGGATCAGCAGGGGAGCCACCACTACCAGACTAACCACTACCAGCATGCGCAGGCATATGAGTGCTAAACACCCCACTCAGTGGAACCAAGGCCGTTCAGTGACTGCAAGTCGCACACCTGCTCCTTTCCCTGTGTCACGTGCTGGCTCTGTCAGTCCCCTCGCCCAGGCCCCAGGCACGAGGGCCTCCCGCCCTACACACACCCCTTCACCTCCACTATGCTCCACACCCTCCAGCAAGGTGTCCAAGCGCAGCGTTCAACTGTCCCTGCAGCAACTGTCCCTTGCCTCCATGTTGGCTGCTGCTGGGCCTTAACTGACATCCATGTTGACTACTGCTGGGCCTTAACTGGCATCCATGTTGACTATTGGTGTACCTGCCCTTGCCTCCTTGTTGCTGGGCCTTAACTGGCATCCATGTTGACTACTGGTGTGCCTGCCCTTGCCTCCATGTTGGCTACTGCTGGCCCTTAACTGGCATCCATGTTGACTACTGGTGTTCCTTCCCCCTGCCTCCTTGTTGGCTACTGCTGGACCTTAACTGGCATCCCGGGTTCGTGTGTAATTAGCATTGAGCTTGGTTGCGTGTGACAAGGGGCGAAACCTGGTGGCGGCTCTGCAACTCGGCAGCCTCACACATGTACCATGCCTGGCCCACGTCTTCAACCTAGTGTTGCTGCGGTTCCTTAAAACTTACCCCAATGTGCCTGACTTGCTCACCAAGGTGCACCCCATCTGTGCGCATTTCTGCAGGTCAACCAGTTAAACTAACCCCCACTGCTACAGTCAAATTCAAAGTCAAATTCAAACTCAAAACAACGGTGGGGGGAGAAGTGGGGAGTCACATGATGCAGTCAAATTCACAGTCAAATTCAATTTACCTCCCTTGTCTTGTCCATTTCGAACTTTCCATATTATCTGTGGATGTTATCTTATCTTAGGGGTGTCCTCTGCCATCCCTTCACCAGTACCTTCTACCTTTTTTCGATGTTGTTGCCGTTTTAAAGGCAGGATTGACCAGGCCTTTCACCAGTAGCTTCTATCTTTCCTTGGATGTTGTAGTAGCCTTTTTGAAGGCAGGATTGACCGGGCCTTTAAACAGTAGCTTCTATCCTTCCTTGGATGTTGTTGTAGCCTTTTTGAAGGCAGAATTGACCAGGCCTTTCACCGGTACCGTCTACCTTCCTTGGATGTTGTAGCCTTTTCGAAGGCAGGATTGACCAGGCCCTGGTGCAGAAGCTGAAAATGTACTTCCCATCTGACACCACTAGCGCCAGAGGACGTAGTTCTGTGGGCCAAAGAGCGGGGGAGAGGATCGGTGGAGCAGGCAGCTTGTCAAGGGGCAGAGGAACACTCTCCAAGGCCTTTGATAGTTTCATGGCACCCCAGCAAGACTATGTCAACCATCCCCAGTCTAGACAGAGTAGGGGGAAAGCCTTCAGGAAGATGGTAAGGGAGTATCTTGCTGACCATACTAACGTCCTTACCGATCACTCTGCTTCCTACAACTACTGGGTTTCAAAGCTGGATACGTGTCGCGAACTGGCGCTTTACGCCTTGGAGGTGCTGGCCTGCCCTGCTGCTAGCATGTTGTCAGAGCAGGTCTTCAGTGCAGCTGGTGCCATCATCACTGATGTCAACTGACAGCACTGACAGGCTGACGTTTATAAAAATGAACAAAGCCTGGATTTCACCTGTATTCAACTGTCCTCTCGGGGAAAGCAGCTCAACATGAAGATTCTTGCTATCTCCTCTCCTCCTCGTCCTCCTCTTCCTTCAATTCTCAGCCAACTGCCAAGTCTTCTTCCGCCATGCAGGCTCTGGCCTAATTATTGGGAGGCTCAATTGCTTCTGCACTCACTTTTAATGGTTCTCTGTGTCCTCACCGCCATGCTGTGTCGGGCTGAATTTTTGTCTGGTTCATTATATGCTACCTCTGTTTTAATGGTTCCCTGTGTTCTCAAATTCCAGGGCCTCTTAAGAAGACTGCATTGTTCTTTGTGTCCTCACTGCCTGACGTCACACTACGTCTGCGGAGGAGCGGGACTGGTTGCCGGGGGCCCGCCGATCGCGCCCCTGCCAACCAGCCAGCTGTTTTATAATACAACATCTTTGGAAGGCTGACTGGCTACCGCTTCTACCTTGTTCACTCTGTCCTCACCGCCATGCTGTGTCAGGCTGACTTTTTGGCTGGTTCATGATATGCTACGTCTGATTTAATGGTTCCCTGTGTTCTCACTGCCATGCTGTGTCAGGCTGAGTTTTTGGGTGGTCCATATGCCTGCCTCTGTTTTAACCAGGCTGTTGCACGGAATTAGGCATAATGGTGCCATTAGGCAGCCTCAGAGGCATGCATGCATGCTGCCCCTGCAGTTTCCTGTCCATTTCCGTTGTGTTTTTATCAATTTCTGAGGTTGAAAGGTTTTCACACGACCTTACCTCTATCGAACTTGAGTCTTCTGCAAAAAAGCTTGAGTCTCCCATTGACCTCAATGGGGTTCGTTACTCGAAACGAGCACTTGAGTATCGGGAAATACTCGTCTCAAGTAACAAGCACCCGAGCATTTTAGTACTCGCTCATCACTAAATGTAACATGTTATTTCATAAGGAGCTAAATGGATTAGTCTATGTAATTTCTGTGAATCTGCATACCTCTTGTGTCACTGTCTGAGCAGAACCGAGTGGAATGGGCACAATACTCACTTTACAGATCTGTGGGGGATCTCCTTGACACTACAGCCCAAATAAAGGTGTTTTTTAAATAAAATGTTGTTATTTATATTTATATAGGGGTACCTCCAGCTTGATAAGGATTCACTTTAAGTCTACAGAAGAGAAATCACTTTTTTACTTTTTGCTTTGTAAAACTTTTGTATGGGAGGAGGGGCAACCATATTGGAGATATACTTCTTGGCTATGTTCACACGCTGTATAAGACTGGTCGTTCCGTGACCCGGACGGGTCACGGAACGGCTGGACTCAGAAAAGATCACCCCGGCTGGCACTGTAGTACCGGCCGGATGATCTTTTGCACCATTGAGTTCTGATGTGGGTGCATCGTGCACGCCCGTATCAGAACTCCCCATTGTGTGAATTGACAGGGTTTTCTGCGGCCACTATTCATTGAATAGCGGCCGAAGAAAACTGACATGTCAGTTTCTCGCAGCGCCGCTAGTTCCCGGCTGGAGTTTTTACTATGTGTATACACTCCGGCCGGGATTCCCTTAGCCTGCACCACAACGTAAGTTCCATACTAATCACGGCCGTTGCAACAATGTATAGAGGCCATTACCTATACATGAAGGAGTGTGTGTTCTATGGTAGCTGGAATGAATAGAAGTTAATAATCAGAAAAGTTTTACCAGATTAATACAGTGTCCAGTATGAGATGGGGTAGTGACAGAAGAGATGTATACAGAGCCTTATCTATGTGTAGTCTATTGTAACTATCTAGCTTCATCTAGGCCTCAGGCTGTGCATAGTGCTGCCATCTGCCAGACACCACTGCCTAAGCTGCTGATGTCTGTATCAGGGTTCCCTGGACTGGACTAATGAAATACTAAAAGCAGGAATCTTTAAATGGGAACTCCAGGTAAAGGTAAAAATATAGCATATAGCATATAGGCATATAGCATTTGTTTTGTTTTTTTTCCCCCTGTATTTTCTGGTTGTACTTCCTGGCTGAGCCGTTGGACACAGGTTCCAGAAAGCATTCCTTTCTCTCAGCTGTTCATCACAGTCCTCCACCCTGCCCATTCCCCTCCCAAATCTATTGCAGAACATCTAGGTTGTGTTCACACATTGCAGTTTCATTGTGTTACTCAATTATTTGCAGTATATCACTTTAAAGATGCACTTTATCATTTCATTGTAGTCACACCCACACTGTTACTACCTGTAACACTGATATTGGAATAAAGAACACCACGCACATATTATGATCAAGTATCTTTTGTCTTTCAAGTTGAGCCCCACAATAACGACTTTATCTGATATTATCTTACATGGGATATACTATTTATGCCTCGTTTTTTGTCCAGGTGGGATTGGCAGTGCAGGCTTTGATCCTCTGTGCTGTTTAGCATAATTTATTTGTGTTACTGCATCATTTTGTATAGATGCTGCAGTACACTCCAACATGTGTGAACATAGCCCTAATTGCACTGAAGTGAAGTTGCAGCAGCTGCTTCTGGCTGGTCAGAGATGGTGAATCACTCTGTCTACATCATCAGCCTGTGCTCTGCAAACACACACAATGTAAGACAGAGGCATGGAATCTCTTTCTCCTAAGGTGGGAGAGCAGTGGGAGTAGGAGACAATGTGGATTGGCACAGAGGCAAGTTTTCTTCACTTCCTAAATTTCAATCGTTAACCAGTGTGGCAGAACCATACAGATATGGTAATAAATTATATAGACACATATATATAACTTTTAATGTACTTTTAATAGAAAACAAATTTTCCTTATCAGGCGTTCCCCTTTAATGGCCCTCAGATTCATGAACTCATCAACTATTTAAATATTAAATATTTTCGATGATGATTAACTTTCTGCCCGGTGCAGCTACATCTCAGTAGTCAAGAATTTCCTGGATAACCATATAGGAGATAATAATAAAGAAACTTGTTGATTTTTGAGAGAAACAAGGGGAGATGTTCCATTAGGACATCAAGGTGATGGAAGAAAGACACCAAGGCAGATGGATCACACACATGATGGAAAACTAGTACTGGAGCCAACGTGACTGCCCTGATGACTCACAGGAAAGAGAAAACAACAGTTTTCTGAGCATTCACTGTGATTATCTGAATCAGCTTACTTTGTTCTGTTATAGTATGTGCTTACTTTGTATGATTTGAAACACTTTCCATTCTTAACCCCTTCCGGACCAGATCCAGATAGTGCCTTGAGGACCAGAGCCCATTTTTGAAATCTGACCACTTTATGTGGTTATACCTCCGTGATATTATAACTTATCCTAGCAATTGTTTTCTCATGACATATTGTACTTTAGATTAGTGGTAAAATTTGGCCAATATCCGTACAATTTGAGTGTGAAAAATGCCCAAATTTTTTGAAAAAATGACAAAATTATTGATATTTTTTCCCCCTGCAGTCACCGTGTGGGTTTAGTTATGTGATAATTTTACTGCCAGCGTCATTATGCACGCGGCAATACTAAATATGTGTACTGTATTATTATTATTTTTTTTACATTTACATTTATTATTGTATTAGGGGCTATGGGATTGTATGTGTTTTGCACTTTATTTATTTTGGTGTGTGTTTTATTTACTGTAATACTTTATTGTACGGTCCCACCATGGGGACATTACTATCTGCAGATCTGCATTGCATTGTAATTTGCCTGTAAAACGGAGAAAGCTTAAAAGGCTCAGCCTTAGCCTTCTGCATGGCCCCAATGGGAATAGAGGAAAGATTCTCCCTCTACTACACTGTAACTGTACGTCCTTGAGCGACAATGCACCACAAAAAAGGACATACAGTTACACCCTTGGACCTTAATGGGTTAAAAAAAAACTATTGCCAAAACTGATGTCATAATCAGGATCAGTGCCACAAAGTTACCCTAAAAACACTCTAAGTGGCAGTAAAAGTAGTGTTAACCAGTGTAAGGAATGACATTGTTGATCTTGGAATGTCCACAAAGCACAGCAGAAAAGTCAGCTACAGAATCTGGCAGATTATTATTGTTAAGAGGCCAGTGAAACCCATAAAATAATCCAGGAATCTCTTATTTGATGCAAAGTCAAATATAGAAACAATATGCATGTAATATGTAATTTTTTAAAGAGACAATCCTTTTAAGACAGGACTTTCAGTCAAGTTCTTTGTTGAGTGTGTACTTCAAATAAACTTACTTGATAGCCCACTTACTATGAATAGCTCACTTTTTTTTTTTTTGCAATTTTTATTATTCTTTATTAGTTTGTTTGACTTCACCTCTTTAACTGTTTTCATTCATGTTTTGAGCTAAACCCAGAAGCAGATTAAAAAGAATTAGAAATACAGTATAAGGCTCAGAAAAGATCATCCCGGCCGGTAGTGCAGTACCTGCGGGATGATCTTTAGCGCCACTTAGTTCTGATGTGGGCGCATCCGTGCATGCCCGTATCAGAACTCCCCACTGCACACTATGGAGCGTGTGGCCACAGCCGCTCGCTCCATAGTGTGCACTGACCTGGTTTCCTGCGGCCGCAGAAAACTGACATGTCAGTTTTCTACGCTGCCGCTAGGGATCCTGTCCTGAGTGTATTTTATAGGTGACATTTATTAAGTCCAGCGTTTTTTGCACTGGGCGTAAATATGTCCCCACAGCTCCGACAGTACAGAGATTTATGTAGAGGCGCACTGCTTCTACATAAATCCCTTGCGCACCTGCGTGTGCGCCAAGAAACCTACGCCAGCTCAGAGCTGGCATAGGTTTCCTTATTATTATTGCGAAAAATAATAAATGAAGCGAACCCAGAGTCCGCGCCCCCCATTCCACCCCCTCCACACGCCCTCCCTGTCCTACTGACGAAGGTGGTGTAAAATGGCCAGATGCAAATATTTTATTTGCAAAACTGCCATTTGCGAATAAATTAATTTGCATCTGGCCATTTTACGCCAAAAAAATACAACTTTTTACTTTGATAACTTTCCCCCTATGTGTATACACTCTGGCTGGGATCCCTTCAGCCTGCAGCACTAGGTAAGTTCTGTGGAAATCAAGGCAGTTGAAACAACGTCCATGATTTCCACGGAACTTACGTAGTGTGAACATAACCAAAAGGAAGGACTTTTTCCTCATGGATCCACTTGTTGCTCAAAATGGAATAAAGAACTGTCCATGTGAAAGCACCCTTTATCTGATATTATGTTTGTGATGGGTTTTGTGCCACCAAGCTGTTTACATGGTTTTAAAAGCGAAGTGTTTAACCACAATCCATAATGTCAAAGGAAATGAGAAGATAAGTGAGTGCTTTGCACTTACTCTAGGTGCCTGCTGTATTGATTGCTCCAAATATATGGATCCTATTCTAGACAAAGCATTCTGTAGTGTTATCAAGATCCTCTGAAGAAGACTTGAATTTCACAAAAATAATAAGATTGTTATTTCCCTTTCAAATAAGAATTGGAGGCTTTCTATTATCTCCTTAACACATGTTAATCACAAACCCTGTTTTTTTTTTTAATCACGAATTTATCACGAGTTTTAAATTTTATTTTTTTTTGCTCCTCCTAAGAGCTCTATTTGGCTTTGTAAACCTGCACAGAAAAGCGTGTATTTTATCTGCATGAGAACAAATGATACATACATGCTGTCTTCAATATAATAGATTAAAGGGGTTGACCATCTTTTAACAACCTTATGGAAAACAACACCAATCATTAAAATGAAGAACATCGTATATGCTAAGACTTCAATGTGACCCCATTCTGTATAATTATGCAGCTCTACCACCCTGAATCCTGTCCTTGTGAGCTGGATGGATGGATCTTTCATCCTTAAGATGGCTGCCTATGGACAAACACATGACATACATAACAATGTGTCATGTGACTTCCACTAGTTAGTACACATTCATAAGAGTGGAGGTCATGTGACTAATGTCCATGCTCATATTATTTCTTTTTATGCGACCATGATGACTTCAGGGCAAACAGTTATGTATATAATATTGGGGGATGAGTAAACAAGCAAGCTTTATATTAGTAAATGTCATTATTCTCTATTAGGGTGGGTTCACACATACCGTATCTGCAGCGGATTTCATGCTGCAAATACCTTTCTAGTCACTTAAATTAGATGGCATACTCATCATTGTCATCCCGCTGAAGTAGGCTGAGCGCTGGGACACTGTGGGAGCCTCCGAAGCAAGGCAAAGCGCGGACCTGGTAATGCATGTACTCGGGCCGCGGGAGGTTAAGATGGCTGACTTTACCATACAATCCCACTGTGAGTGTGTCATCTCATAGTCACGGCCGCGGCGGCGTCCCGTGTTCCGGGCCACCGCCGCGACCTCCTCCTGCCCCATGCAGCCGCCGGGGTCCTTGTGCAGGGACCCGGCGCTGCTGCTAGTTCGGCCCCTGGGGGCGCCTCACCTCTCCTCCGCTCCTGTCTCCGTCTGTGCCGGCCGGCGCGCGCGTCCCCGCCTCCTAGGGCGCACACGCGCCGGCTGTCTCAGTTTTAAAGGGCCAGTCCGCCCTTAATTGGTTAATTGCACCTATCACTCCCTATAAATCCCAGCATGCCCTGTCCCTTGTGTTGGAGCCTCTACATGCTTCCCATAGCGTTTGGCCCAGCCCCCTGTTGTTCCTGATTCTTATCCGCTACCTGGTCCCAAGTCCTTGTTCCTGATACCTATCCGCTACCTGGTCCCTAGTCCTTGTTCCTGGTTCCTGCTCCCCTGTCACTCCATTGCTCCTGTGTTCAGCCTGTCACCTGCGGTTACGCCTACAGACCTCTGCCAGCACTATCTCCTGCCTACTGCTCCTGCCACGCCTCGCCTGCCGTCACTAGCAACCAAGCCAGGGAAGCGACCTGGGGGTCGCCTGCCGCAGCAAGTCCATCCCGCCTTGCGGAGGGCTCTGGTGAATACCAGCGGCCCCTTAGACTCCGCTCCCTGGTGAGGTTAGTGCCATCGCTGGTGACGGTCCAGTGGATCCACTACTCCAGGCGTTACACTCATTGAAGTGACTAAGAACGTATTTGCAACGGTGTGAACCCACCCTCAAGTTACATTTGTAAGAAATAAATCATGTCACCATGACCGTCAAGGCACGGTTAGGCTATGTTCACACAGTGTTTTTTGCTCAGTCTTTTGGTCACAATTTTTTCTACAAAAACCAGTTGAACTAACAGGGCAAAATTATAATGGAAAGATTTGCATAGATTCTGTGTTTTAACCCACTCCTGGTTTTGGTTGAAAAAAGACTGACCAAAAGACTGACGGAAATACTATGTGTGAACATAGCTTTACAAGGAGTCCAGCCAGATGTGTTGTGCTAACAATTCCTGCTAAATTAACCCATTATGAGCACAATATGGTTGTATAATTGTTGCAAGTCGCTTCCCTTCAAAGTTATAAGATATGCACTTTCAGACTATGACATACACCATCTTTTTCTGGCAAATGAGGGCCCTCCTGAAAGACGACCATCAAAATGTAAGAAAAAGAAGTGTGTGAACACAGCCTGAATATTCCTCCTGCTGTTGCACATCTACACCTCTGGCAATTGATGTTAAATAGTTTGCATGAGAAAAAGCCTCACCTTACTGCTCGTCTTACAACTGCTAAGTTATCTGAAATAAAATCCATAAGGAGCAATCACTAGAACAAAATCTGTCCACCTAATAGGAAGTATTAAATTAGTAGGCTGACAGTCAGAAGACAGTGAGAATTAC
This sequence comes from Dendropsophus ebraccatus, assembly GCF_027789765.1. Taxonomy (NCBI): domain Eukaryota; kingdom Metazoa; phylum Chordata; class Amphibia; order Anura; family Hylidae; genus Dendropsophus; species Dendropsophus ebraccatus. The sequence goes on from NC_091459.1 coordinate 68,621,175, forward strand.
GAGGAGTGCTCCTGGACGTATGAAATGTGCATCTTACCTAGGGAATTCATTAACAAAAGCCTAGGGAGAGGCAAGGAGGAAATGGATGGGTTACATTTCTAGGTGGAGTCCATTCCCTTCTTAAACATGAAGCTGTGAGAACTGAATTGTTGATTTAGTCGCAAGATCAGACTTCCTAAATTAGCTGTCTTTACTGACAGAGAAATATTTGGCTGTCCCCCTAAGCTAAGCTCTGCACCAGAACTGAAGCTGAAGCACAGCTACAACAGGTGTTTAACGGTGAGCTTGTGTCCTACAGGCAGCTACATGTGTAGACCGTCAGTAAACGACTAAGGGATTTATTGTGTGAATTATATGGTTTGGAAGAAAAACAGGTTTTAATGCAGGTACTGTAGTGCAATTTTGGCACAGATGGTGTCACTCCCACCATGCCGCTATTAGTGCTTATTTATACCTACTCAGGGCACAAGATGTCTAATTTCTCAAGATTGTCAGAAGTAATTTGTTCAACTTTGAAGTAGTCAAAGAACCTGGAAACCAATTTACATGACCATCCCATGAGTTAATCTGAAAATCCTACCACTGCACCTAATGGTGTCTAGGTGGAGACGTATCAAACAGTAGTCAACTATAAACAGAGTGTACTTCTGATGAATTAAAAAAACTGACTCCACTAAGTCTGCCAGCTGTGCATTTTATATTCATAGTGGAAATAACATTATAAATCATTATCTAAAAGATTACAATATCTGTCCGGAAACAGCTTTTCTCTACTCTGGGATTGCAACTTATTCACTTAAACTGGGTTAAACTGCAATTCCAGAAATTACCCACTGATCAGAATGGAGCTGTTTCTTGGAGAAAAGCAAACCCCCTTTGGGAGTGTAAAAAAAAAAAGGACAAATACCTACCTGGACAAAAAACAGACAATACAATACAATAAAAATGCAATAAAAATCAGCACAAAATCTATGGTGCCAGTTTTTGTATTGATCTTGATTTAAAAAAAAAACTTTAAAAAATGTTTTGAAATTTTTAATGCAGGAGAAAAGAATGAAAAAAAAAACACACATAATTTTATTAATTCTAAACAACCCCTACACCACAGATATAACATCATCAGCATTTGGAAAAGACCCTAGTGCTATTTACTCAGTCAGTTTACAGTGGAGCTCTCCTCACAAGAAGACAATCCTCCAGTTTACAGGCGTACGCTGGTGATGCGCTGTGTGCATGTGTGTTTAATTATCTTTAATTGGCACTTAACAAGTTTCTTATGGAAAGTTAAATGAAGAGCAGCATAATAATTAGCAGAGTATTCAAATACAAATTTGTCATGCATCGTTAATTGCTTGATTTTTTTTTTTACTGAAGTTACTGAAGTTTGATTCATTTGACAAAAGATCGAAATATTTGAAATGATGTAAATGTGCACAGTTCGAATATGACGCTATGAATTGCTTGATCACATCTGATTTTTTTTTTTCTGTTACAAACCTGTCATGTTGGTTGAAAATAAAATATATATATATATATTTTTTTTAAAGATCTATTGCAAAATGTATCTATGTAAAAATGATCCAAATAAAATGAACTAAATCCCAATAGAAAAGAAAATATTTTAGTTGAAATATTTTGATTTTTAGGGTACAAACACACACACCGTATATGCAGCAAATACGTAGCAGATCTGCAGCAGATTTGGTGGTGCAGATTTGATGCTGTGTTCAGTTATTTAGATCTAATCTGCTGCGTATCTGCTGCGTATCGCAGCAGTAAATACGCTGCGTATACGGTGTGTGTGTTTGTACCCTAAATCGATTCATTTGGGTTGAGCAAATCACTCCAGACTTTTATTTTGGTTTAAGGATATGCAGAAAATAAGAAAATGCAACACAAAAAGTATAAAGATAATAAGAATCTATAAGGGTACAAACACACACACCGTATACGCAGCGTATTTACTGCTGCGATACGCAGCAAATACGCAGCAAATAAGCAGCAAATACGCAGCAGATTAGATCTAAATAACTGAACACAGCATCAAATCTGCTCCATCAAATCTGCTGCGTATTTGCTGCGTATACGGTGTGTGGGTTTGTAATGTGGGTTTGTGGGTTTCTAATAATGCATTTTTGCTGCAATTTTGACGCTATTTTGCTGTGAATTCACAATCACAGTAAAATAGGGCTGCAAATGCATCAAATACGCAGCAATAATGTTACATGATTGTGCAATTAACGGCAAAATTGCATCAATAACACAACATGAATGCTATGTGTAAACAGAGCCTAAAAAACTAAAATTGGCAACCACTTAATAAATCTTGAGAATTAGGTGTAAAGTATAATCCCAGTATGATTGTGTTATATATTAGTATATTTGCAAGAACTCTCCAGTAGGTCATCTTAGAACATCTCTCTTAGTGCAGAGTAACTAAAGGAGGAGCAATGGTTAGTTAAAGGGGTAGTCTAGCAAAAAACATGTTTTTAAATCAACATTTGTCAGAAAGTTATACAAGTTTGTAAATCACTTCTATTAAAAACTCTGAAATCTTCCACTACTTATATGCTCCTGTATGCTCTAAAGGAAGTGGAGTTTTCTTTCCAGTCTGACTTGATCTCCGCTGCCACCTCTGTCTGTGACAGGAACTGTCCAGAGCAGCAGCAAATCCCTATAGAAAACCTCACCTGCGCTGGACAGTTCCTGTCACAGACAGAGGTGGCAGCAGAGAGCACTGTGTCAGACTGAGAAAAAAATACCACTTCCTGCAGGACATACAGCAGCTAATAAGTACTGGAAGGCTTCACAATTTTAAATAAAAGTAATTTACAAATCTGTATAACTTTCTGACACCAGTGATTTACAAACTTTTTTTCCCCACTGGAGTACCCTTTTAAACCTGGAACTTGTACTTGCAAAGGATCCTGAGAGCTCCAAGCCATGTCTCAAATTTTTCTCTCTACCAGCATATAAATTACTGTGAACCATGACATTTATTAATTTGACCCCTTACATGCAAACCAATATACAGTATTAGGCTACGTTCACACATTGTCAAAAATAGAGAAAATAGAGAAATAGAGAAAATTGCTGTCAATGGAAAGACGAACGTCCAATGCACACAATATAATGATCATGACAATTATTTTCGGACGTCTTTTGCAATTAGTTATTAGTTGTTCACACACAGTTCTTCTTTTCCCACCGTTCTTCCTCTGTTTTGACTATTAAATTTAATGGACTTTTTAATTAGGCCACACCCAAAGGCCAATTAGTAACCCCAGACTAGAATAATGTGCCAACAATTATTGCAGTAAGGGGAGGTCAGACAGCTAAATGACATCCGTTATTTTAGACTCAAAATAACGAATGTCATTTTAAATGGAGCTGGAAAAAACATAGAGTAAACACAGCCTTAGGTTACAAACCCACTTGGCGGGTCTGCAGCGAGTCTCCATGCTGCGTTTTTGCAGCGAGACTCGCTGCAGATCCCGGCCCTATGCTTTTAATGGGAGACAAACACGCAGCAGGGATGTACATCCCTGCTGCGAGTTTGTCTGCAGCCCTCCCCATTAACCCCCCGGCCGCCGGAGCTGATACTTCACCTGATCCCGGCTCCGGCGGTTCCCGATGTCTTCAGCAAGCCGGAGCGGGGACCAGTTGAAGTATATGCTCCAGCCAGCCGCCCGCAGCCCCGGCCGCCCGATCGGGCGGCCGGGGCTGCGGGGGGGCGATCGGGCGACCGGGGCTGCGGGCGGCTGGCTGGAGCATATACTTCACCTGATCCCCGCTCCGGCTTGCTGAAGACATCGGGAACCGCCGGAGCCGGGATCAGGTGAAGTATCAGCTCCGGCGGCCGGGGGGTTAATGGGGTGGGCTGCAGACAAACTCGCAGCAGGGATGTACATCCCTGCTGCGTGTTTGTCTGCCATTAAAAGTATAGGGCCGGGATCTGCAGCGAGTCTCCCTGCAAAAACGCAGCATGGAGACTCGCTGCAGACCCGCCAAGTGGGTTTGTAACCTTAAAGTGACTGTCACTGTCACCCCCTTTTTGCATTATGACTTCTCTACACAGTGGTAAAAGGTAAATTTAGCAGTTTTCATACTTTATTTTATATCACACGTCATGGTGCTTGTTCAAGTAAAAAGTGATATTTTTTCAACTGCAGATTGTGCTAAGTGGGCATCATGACCTCATAGTCAAATAGGCCCGCCCCCTTGTCTGCCATTGGAACATCCTGGCCTAAAGGTCTAGGCCCCACCCCCTCTATGGGCGTTGAGGGGGCAGGGACTATGTGCGATGACGTCACGGAGGGACGGGATTAATGGTGGTGCTTGGGGCGGGGCTTAGTGGCGCGGTTACCGTGAAGTCGCGTCCACTTAGCACAATCTGAAGTTGATAAAAGATCACTTTTTACTTGAACAAGCACCATGACGTATGATATAAAATATGGTATTAAAACTGCTAAATTTACCCATTACACCTGTGTAGAAGAAGTCAGAATGCAAAAAGGTGGTGACAGTGTCACTTTAAGCTCCCTTTAAAGAGGGTTTCCCATTTTATTGTTATTCCCTATTAACAGTATGGGTGATAATAATCAGATCATGGGGGGACCATCTGCTGGGACCCTCACTGCCGCCGAGAACAAGTACATAATTGTCCCCAGAATCAGGGGCGTTGCTAGGGTCCAAAAACATCCGGTGCACGAGTCCTCGAGTGCCGTCGTAAGCGGTTAGCGAAGGAACCCAGTGCAGAAGCTAGTAACCCCAATGACTGCTCTATTAGCCCAGCTCTATTGCCGCCACTCATAATAACTGCAGCTAAGCAGACACAGGCATCTCCTTCACAGCTCCCCCTGTACACACAGCCTCTGGGTGGTCTGCCCTAGCTCCTATCCTCTAAGCCAGTGTTTCCTGACCTTTTCTACCCCGGGGAACTCCTACCAGATAACGTTCTACAAAAGGAAAAAACCTCATTCAGTGACTCTCAGGTGACGTCTTTGATCTGAGATGTTCTCTTTCCCTTTCCTCCATCCGGCCCGGACCACCATGATAATTTCTTCCAGCTGCAATTCATCTCTTCAGAACCTGCCAGACAAAAATATTATGGTGTGTTTACACGTAACGACTATCGTGCGAATTTGCGCGATAACGATCGAATTCGAACGATAATAGGTAGGTAAGTGTGTTTCTGTTGTGCCCCACAGTAATAATGTCTCCTGCTGTGCCTCCATATAGTAATAATGTATCCTCCTGTGCCCCCCATATAGTAATAATGTCCCCTGCTGCGTCCTCCATACAGTGATAATGCCCCCTGCTGTGCCCCCATATGGTAATAATACCCCCTGCTATACCCTCCATATAATAACAATGCCCCCTCTGCTGTGCCCCTATATAGTAATAATGCGGCTGCGCCATAGGAAAAGTTCCCCTCCAGCCTTGAAATTAACTTGACTGCCATCTCCACACACTACCCTACCTGATCCCCCCCCCAAACACACACTACCTGACCCCCACCACACACACACACACACACACACACACTACCTGGCCCCTACCACACATACACACAAAACTGACTCCCACCACACACACACTACCTGACCCCCAGCACACACACACAAACACTGCCTGACCGTCAACACACACACTACCTGACCCCCACCACACACACACTACCTGACCCCCACCGCACACACACACACACTACCTGACCCCCACCACACACACTACCTGACCCCCACCACACACACACTACCTGCCCCCCCACACACACTACCTGACCCCCACCACACACACACACACACTACACAACCCCCACCACACACACTACCTGACTCCCACCACACACACACTACCTGCCCCCCCCACACACACACACTACCTGACCCCCACCACACACATACATACACACACACTACCTGACCCCCACCACACACACTACCTGATCCCCCCCACACACACACATCTTTTGCATTAAAGGGGTACTCCAGGCTTGGGGCCCCCAGCCCGGAGTACCCCTCTAAGGAACCAGCAGGACAAATTTGTCTATTCCCCACCCCCCTGTCTTCCCTGCGGCCTCCGCCATGTCTCCCCTGTGGCCTCCCCCATGTCTCCCCTGCGGCCTCCCCCATGTCTCCCCTGCGGCCTCCCCCATGTCTCCTTTTCGGTCTCCCCTCCGGCCTCCCCTGTCTCCAGTTCTCCATTCAAATCAGCACAGGGAGGGAATGTGGAGCTGCTGCGGCCAGCTGTGCTGCATGCATCCAATCAACCAACGTGTGCGCCATGGCCGGCCGCAGCGGCTCCACACTCCCTCCCTGCGCTGATTTGATTGAAGACCTGCGAGCCGGATGCCAGGGAAAAAAAGATTCGGGGTGGCAGGCATTTCATCCGGGGCATGAGCCCCGAATAAAACTGCCTAGCAACGACACTGCCCAGAATTAGTGTTGTGGACTGTCTTCATGGGCATTGCTTCATTCATTGACTATATGGCTGCTGACTATTTACGAGCACTAAACTTGGAAATGTTTGGTGTCCCATAGAGAATCCATGGAGCTGTGGTTGTGCTGGTGTGGTCTGCAACTGTTATTTAGAGGACAAACATATCCCTGTTATCAGCATTGGCGGAGGTCCAAGCAATGGGACCTCCACTATCTGCTTGTTTCCCCCTATACTGTGAATAGGGGATAACTTAATGAGATAGGAGATTCACATATGGTATGTTCTTCCCCTAATATATTAGGTGAAACTAAACATAGATTTAAACATAGACACCAATACATATTTACCCTGAGGAATCAACAATATTCTTTGCAATGATGTTCTGTATTTATTCAAGAAAATACATTTACATTACTTTCTTATTTGTACATGGAAAGGCTCTTCTCTGTGTTCAGTAACATTGTTCATGGCGTTGATTGAAATCATTGAAAATTGAGAAGAAAAAAATCAGGTAGAAGGTGTAATTGCAGATGGGAGCAATCTATTTCAGAAACATAAAAGGCACAGGGAAAAGATAGTTGTGAAATTCTATGTAGGAGAAACAAAGGCAAACTGTACAAATCGATATATAGAGAATAGAACAGAGAGACACATATTGGCTGCCATCAGAAAAAGGTTACACGAGAAAGCAAAATCTGTCCTAGTCTCAAGTAAAGTACAATCAATAAATATCTCGCCTTCAAAATATAACTATGTGATATAAAGTAGAGTTGTTTAAGACGGGTGTAGCTGTAACTAGTTAGGAAATTGGGGTTATAGGTTTAATTGCAAAAATGTTGACAACTATTCTGCTGCACCTCTACTTTGCTACATGGCAAATGTTTATGGTAACATACACGTACTCTATCTATCTATCTATCTTTCTATCTATCTATCTATCTATCTATCTATCTATTATCTATCTATCTATCTATCTATCTATCTATCTATCTATCTATCTATCTATCTATCTAGCACTTACCACTAACCATTGGGCTGATTTTAATGTGACCTTTATTTTAATCAAATGAAGGGGGATTGTTACTAGATAATAAAGACACATTGTAGATGGCATGAACATTAGAATTACTGAGTCAGATATGCCAAATGTGGTGGGAGCTTTACCATTTTTATGTTGATTTACATTATTCTCTTCAACTCATTTTGTCTTTGGCAAATAGAAGCCAGGATGCTGTTATGGATCGACATATGAGGGATCATCCATCAGGGTTCTGTCAGCCTTTCGAACCTCAGAAAGAATGTCATAGTGCAAGTGTAAAGAGGTTGTCCTATGACCACAACCAATTTCCACATGCTGTGCTAAGACATACAGTATGGACATCATAAAGTGAGGGTAAGACTGTTTTTTGTTTTTTTAATTAGCAATTATTTTCTAGTCACAAAGCAGAATTTACTTTGCGAAAAAACTGTTCTGATATGACAAAATGATCTAATATATCTATCTATATAACACTTTACTTAAGATGTTTAGCCCCACTATTTCTGTTTTAAAATTATTTACAGTCTGATAGGCTCATTCACACTATTCGTGCCCCAATCCGGATGAGGATCGCGGCATGGATCCCCCCACCCGGCCGCAGAGATTACAGGAGAGCATGATGTCCTCTCCTGTCATCTCATCTACTACTCACCTTCTCCCCGCACTGGCTGGCTACACGCGCCCACAGGAGGTGGCCTGGGCTGCCAGGAGAAAGCAGCATAGTCCAGGTCCCTTCTGGTGAAGATGAAGTCGGTCAGCGCAGGGAGTAGGTGAGTAGTAGATGTGATGACAGGAGAGCACATCATGCTCACCTGTCATCTCTGTGGCCGGAGGGCAGAGGGGTGATCCATGCCATGATCCGCACTAGGACATGTCCTATGTCCGTGTGGGTCACGGTGCAGGTCGTGGCACAGAACATGTAAATGGCCACATTTACTTCAAAAGGCCCTAAAATTGTCCGTGGTTTTGGATTCGCGACCACGGACTATTTAATGAGACGTGTGAATAAGGCCTAAGCGTGTTTGTCACTAGACAGACCATGTAACATAAGACATCTGTTACTTGTCCTCCCAAAAAAAAAAACAAGTGGATGCTTCTGCTGGTTTTCTATAGGATGGTCATAAAAGATACCTTAAGTTATAGGAGCTTGTTCTGGTGACAGATTCACTTTAAATATGCAAAGAAGGGGTCCGTGGAGCCTCAGTTACGAGTCTCAAAACACGGGAAATGCCAGATATCCCTCTCTCCAGAGAAGGAAGCCCTATTTCCCTATTTAGGTCCCAAAGCTCGCTACAGAGTGAGGGACTACGTATCAGGGTGGTTTGGTGCTCACCCCACTAGGAGGCACCCCTTGGCAATGGGCTTCCTTCTTTGGAGAGAGGGATATCTGGCTATTCCTGTGTTTTGAGACTCGTAACTAAGGGTCCACGGACCCCTTCTTTGCATATTCAAATTTTGTAGGGGGCAATCAGTGGAGACTCGTAAATGAGTACTCCATTGGATTTTTTTCGCTGTTCTCCCTTAGCTCAGTGATTGTTGTGTTTTGTTGGTCAATTTTTCATTGCCCCCGGTAGTCAGAATCCTACTCCACACTGACGAGGAGCAAATACCCCGAAACTGCAGTCTGTGGATGCCTAGCCTTGGTAACCCTTGTCTTATGTCGTTATACTCGCCACAGAGTTAGACTCTGACTTACAGGGGCCACCCTGGTGTTTCCCTATTTAGGTCCCAAAGCTCGCTACAGAGTGAGGACCTGAGGGACTACGTATCAGGGTGGTTTGGTGCTCTCCCCACTAGGAGGCACCCCTTGGCAACGGGCTTCCTTCTCTGGAGAGAGGGATATCTGGCTATTCCCGTGTTTTGAGACTCGTAACTGAGGCTCCACGGACCCCTTCTTTGCATATTCAAATTTTGTAGGGGGCAATCAGTGGAGACTCGTAAATGAGTACTCCATTGGATTTTTTTCGCTGTTCTCCCTTAGCTCAGTGATTGTTGTGTTTTGTTGGTCAATTTTTCATTGCCCCCGATAGTCAGAATCCTACTCCACACTGACGAGGAGCAAATACCCCGAAACTGCAGTCTGTGGATGCCTAGCCTTGGTAACCCTTGTCTTATGTCGTTATAATCGCCACAGAGTTAGACTCTGACTTACAGGGGCCACCCTGGTGTTTCCCTATTTAGGTCCCAAAGCTCGCTACAGAGTGAGGACCTAAGGGACTTCGTATCAAGGTGGTTTGGTGCTTTCCCCACTAGGAGGCACCCCTTGGCAACGGGCTTCCTTCTCTGGAGAGAGGGATATCTGGCTATTCCCGTGTTTTGAGACTCGTAACTGAGGCTCCACGGACCCCTTCTTTGCATATTCAAATTTTGTAGGGGGCAATCAGTGGAGACTCATAAATGAGTACTCCATTGGATTTTTTTTGCTGTTCTCCCTTAGCTCAGTGATTGTTGTGTTTTGTTGGTCTATTTTTGATTGCCCCCGGTAGCCAGAATCCTACTCCACACTGATGAGGGGCAAATGCCCCGAAACTGCAGTCTGTGGATGGATGCCTAGCCTTGGTAAACCTTGTCTTATGTCGTTATACTTGCCACAGAGTTAGACTTTGACTTACAGGGGCCACCCTGGTGTTTCCCTATTTAGGTCCCAAAGCTCGCTACAGAGTGAGGACCTGAGGGACTACGTATCAGGGTGGTTTGGTGCTCTCCCCACTAGGAGGCACCCCTTGGCAATGGGCTTCCTTCTCTGGAGAGAGGGATATCTGGCTACTTCCGTGTTTTGAGACTCGTAACTGAGGCTCCACGGACCCCTTCTTTGCATATTCAGATTTTGTAGGGGGCATTCAGTGGAGACTCGTAAATGAGTACTCCCTTCGATTTTTTTTCGCTGTTCTCCCTGAGTTTACTCCCTGAGTAAATCTTCTCTATGTTACCAGGGGTTATAAGTGGCAGAGTTTATACAGTTAGATGACTGCCACTAATGTATATTGATGCATGGACCAAAGCTTTGAGGATAAACGCTTTATTAGTTAATGTTGTGGCACATAACTGAAACCTTCATCAGGTTACTAATAAAAATGCAAGCTGAGCACTGTAGCATGTAGTGAGGAATGCATTAAGGATTAAACCTCACTGCTTTGGTTTATGCATTTATATTCATTGGTAGCAGAGATGACGATACATTTGTTTCCTCTGTTTCCTCCCATACACTTGTATCCTTGTTCTAGAAGGGATACTGGTTTTTGTCAGACTCCACTGAGAATAAAAGAATTTGGCAGTTAAAGGGGTTGTCCGGCGATAAAAAATTATTCACAGAATAACACACATTACAAAGTTATACAACTTTGTAAGGTATGTTATGTCTGTGAATGGCCCCCTTCCCCGTGTCCCACCACCCCCACCCGTGTACCCGGAAGTGTGGTGCGCTATACATTACCTGTCACGTGCCGACCACGGTCTCCAATCCTCAGCAGTGACGTCTTCTTCGGGAGGCCGGCGGATCTTCCCGAGTGCCGGCCACCCTCTGCAGCGTCATCCGAAGCTCAGCCGCGATTGGCTGAGCATAACTGTGCTCAGCCAATCGCGGCTGAGCGGCTGATGACGCGGCCACGTCATCAGCTGCTCAGCCGCGATTGGCTGAGCACAGTTATGCTCAGCCAATCGCGGCTGAGCTTCGGATGACGCTGCAGAGGGCGGCCGGCACTCGGGAAGATCCGCCGGCCTCCCGAAGAAGACGTCACTGCTGAGGATCGGAGACCGTGGACGACACGAGATGCGGTGAGTATAATGCACCACACTTCCGGGTCTAGCGTGGGTGGGGGGAAACACGGGGAAGGGGGCCATTCACAGACATAACATACATTACAAAGTTGTATAACTTTGTAATGTATGTTATTCTGTGAATAATTTTTTATCGCCGGACAACCCCTTTAAGATTCAACATGCCCTATCCTTCTCTCCAATGGCATCTGTTGGGGGAACTTTTGATCACCCCATATACATTACAACAAAATTAAGTGGTTCAACAACAGACGTGTAATATAAATAGTCAACTTAAAGAGGATCTCTCATCAGATTTTTATGGTACAAAAAAGCCACGGCTGGATAAGGCTTTTTAACCCTTAGGGACAGTTTACACGGAGAAAAATTGGCAGAATCCCGCCTACCTCAGTGTAACACTGTTTCTCTATGGGAGAGCTCGTGCTCCTCCACTCTCCGCGTCTGTCTGCTTAAAGAATTGACATGTCCTATTTCCCATGGCCGCTAAATATATCTTTATATAGAATCATATCTTGGCTCTGGAGTGGTAAATAAACTATTGAAAGATATGTGTGCATTCATGGCCAATAACCCTATTCAGCAATGGCCCTACTTTGTACCATAAAAACCTGACGACAGCCTGAAATGATATTATGCTTGCACTTAATAATTATGCAGATTACCAGTTGTTTGTGTGTGTATATGTATGTATGTATGTATGTGTGTGTGTATGTGTGTGTGCCTTTACCATTATCCACCCAGTATACACTATGGAGCTCTGTGTTTTATTTTCCTTCTTCCAGTGATCATCTGATATGGGAGCATGGTGGATGAACAGCTCATTGAATAGTGAAAAGGTTGTACAGGTAAATCAAGGACAAGCTAATAAAGTAAAAAGGCTAATTGTACATTTAATAGAAATGGGCCTGTAAAAAATCATTGTGCTATTCACGGACATTTGTAATGGTAACATCCTCTTGGTATTTTAATGGGGAGAAGTGGTTATCACAAAAAATGAAACGGAATAATCATGTGTGAATACAAAGATTTTTATAAACTTCTGGGCAAAATGTAAAGGCATAACTACAGGAATAAATATTTTAGGATAAAGTTGCCTGCTAATCGCTTTTTTCTTTCCCCCCCCCCCAGTGCTTTCTGTATCAACTTGAGGATGATAGGGGTTATAGAAGTTGTGCTTTAATAGGCTTTCCGCTTACATCTCTCACATTGTTTAACAATCATACTTCCAAACAGCGGGGCACGGCACACTCTGTAATTATAAATGTATTATCCCAAATGCATTAGCGACTTTATTGAAGAGAACTCCCTAGTGGATTCAAGCACTAAAGTTTGCTATCAAGGTTCCTTATATCTATACGACTTGATTTTGTAACATCTACATAATAAGTATTTTCCTATCAAAGGTGAACAACCCACTGTCTGAATTAATATTATAATTATTTTATGCCTCTTTATTTTTACTTCAAAGACACATTAACATCAGGATAAAAAATACAGTCATAAAGCAGAGTTGTATGACAAAAAAAACACAAGGTAAAAGCATAGTAGGAGTCTAATTGTTACTCTTGTAAATGGAATGTTGTACAACCCCAATTTTTTTTTTTTTTTTTAGATGATTTTATATAGCCTCTCCTGGAAAGCATGTGATCTTCCTAAGTATATACTAAATAGTCCAGAAGCCCAAGACTGCTTCAATTATGGGGTCATAACTAAGCTTTCTGTTGCCTGTTATGCACCCCAACCAGCTGAGGAAACTCTAATGCTAATCTGGGGATCAGATGATTTAAGATCAGGCATAACACATGCATCGTATTCTTTCAGTGAAACTGTCAAAGCCATTTAGAACTTCAGACATTTTATTATAAGCTCACATTTGTAAAACATGTAACAAACATATCTGTGTTTGAAACCTACATCTGGATTGTTGTTATGCCTAACTATGACCCTTGCACGACTATGATGAAAAAGTGTATTCGGCATGCACTGCACTTTGTTATGCACATGTGTGAGATTTTACTGTCTGAAATGCATAAGTGTTAAGCTTTCTGCTAAAAATATTAGAAATAGTCAAAAAGGTTATAAAGAGATGTCTGATAATACGAAGAAAAGAGCATGCGTAAAGACGTAGGGAAAAATATTTAAAAAACAATCTATATTGTGTTCATGGGATTCAGGATTCATTGTTTTAAAAAACCTGTAAAAATGTTCAAGTTTGGCAACATTATCTTAACCTGAACACGGTAGGCTGCATCCATATTTTCCTGGCAGTCCTTGAGCTGCATCCAACTTTTGCAGCCTTGGGGAGTAGGGGGGCAGAGGAAATGCTGATGCAGGCAGGGGGTGAAAGGAACATAAAAAAGAATCTATACTTACTTGTCCCCATGACTGCAGCGCTGCATCACTGCTCCTGGACCCCCGCTAGCCTCCTGCAGCTTTTGCTCCTGCAACACGATGTCCCGGCTGAGAAATGCCCGCTCAGCCAGTCAGTGGCTGGGTTATGAAACTGCTGCAGTCTCTAACTGGCTGAGTAGGTACTTCCCACAGGAACATGACAATGCAGGAAGCCAGGACAATCTAAAGACTGGCAGCCGTCAGTGAACTGTTGAAGCTGTCCTGCAGGGGAACTGGGATGGATAAGTATCCTTTCTTTATTATGATACCCCCACATCCTCCCTGCATTGAATTTTTAAACGCAGCCCAGAGTCTTCCTTTTATGATATATTTATATGTTAATTATGTGTATGTACTATGAATGACACATTTTTATGTTGATCCAGAATAAGGCAAAGCAAAAATAAAATACTTTTTTCGGTTTTACTTTCCATTCCTTTTATAACTTATGTTATGTCCTATGTTTGTCAATTCTCCCGTTTCATTCATGTATTTATATTCTTTAATTATCTTATAAGTTTTGTTGTTTAATGTCTCCTTCCATTATACCCCCCCAAGTGACAGGAATGGTGTGAGGTGAGTCTGCTTTCAATTATAATTATTTCAGTATGGTTTTATATTGCTGCATAGGCGAGTTGTTAGAGACTGAAAACTTCAAACAAAAACCCAGACGTTTCTCTTGTCTAACTCTTTCCTAATCCTATTTTTACGCAGCTCATAACCCTTATAGAACAGTCACTAGTTTCATTTGAGTTTTTTTTTCACCTCTCTTCTTGTTTGGCTGATGGTAAACATTCATAGGCAAGGCATGAACAAACAATTTATTTTATTACTGTATTCTGACTTAACACTCACTTTAAGTTACAATTCATACAGTTTTTTAAGGAAACATGAAAAATGTGTATATATTTATTACCAGGAATAGCAGTTTTCTGCACAGATGTTTCAGAGCTGATTTTGTTGTTTAGCACAACTTATTGTGGTATATTGATAAAATTACATAAGACTTCAGTGAAACTTCAGTTCATTATTCAATCTTCTTTTAAGCTTTAGGATATGTTCACACTGAGGAATAGGTAAGGAATTTATGAGATACATTTTCTGCTTGAAATTTCATCTTCTTCAGCTCTGGTGGAATAGGCGCAGAATTCTAGCAGAATTCTAGCAGATTGCGAGTGGAAAGCATAAATTCAAAGCCCCAGTTACTTCTATGGGATTTCCGTAGCAGAATTGACCTGTCAATTCTTTGGACGGAAAGCGGATCCACGGCAGAACATTGTGCGCATAAATTCCGCTGTCCATAAAAAACAAGCAGTCTTGGCTCCCATTGTTTTCTATTGTATTTTTACGCATTCTACATAGAATCCACCTCCCACCCAAAGAATTGACAAATCAATTCTTTGGGTGGATTCCGTTAGAAGAATCCTATAGAAGTCAATCAGGGCCTAAAGGAGTTATCCAGCGCTAAAAAAACATGGCTACTTTTCCCCCTCTCTTGTTTACAATATGCTCTATTTACTTTAAAGAGACTTTGTACCCACAATCTGCCCCCCCCCCCAAAACCACTTGTACCTTCGGATAGCTGCTTTTAATCCAAGATCTGTCCTGTGGTCCATTCAGCAGGTGATGCAGTTATTGTCCTAAAAAATACATTTAAATTTGAAGCCCGTGCCAAAGAGGTTGTGCAAAGTTAGGGCACAGATACTACCGTTTGGCATGGGCTTCAAGTTTAAAAGTATTTTTTTAGGACAATAACTGCATCACCTGCCAAACGGACCGCAGGACAGATCTCGGAATAAAAGCAGCTATCTGAAGGTACAAGTGGTTTGGGGGGGTCAGATTGTGAGTACAGAGTCGCTTTAACCCTTTGAGGACCAGGCCCAAAATGACCCAGTGGACCGTGCAAATTTTGATCTTAGTGTTTCCGTTTTTCCCTCCTTCCCTTCTAAGAGCTCTAGCACTTTCAGTTTTTTATCTACAAGGCCATGTAAGGGCTTATTTGTTACAGGAATAGTTGTACTTTGTAATGGCGTCATTCATTTTACCATAACATGTATGATGGAATTCCAAATATATTATTTATGAAGATATAAATTGGTGAAATCGCAAAAAAGAATGCAATATGGTAACGTGTGGGGGGTTCCTGTGTCTACGTAATGCACTATATGGTAACAGCGACATGACACTATTATTCTATAGGTCAGTCCGAACACAACCATATGCAGGTTTACACAGATTCTCTAATGTTATATATTTTTTTTAAATGAAATCCTTTTTTTTGGCAATTAATTATAAATAAAATGGGCCTATTGTGACGCTTATAACGGTTTTATTTTTTCACCTACGGGGCTGTATGGGGTGTCACTTTTTCCGCCATGATCTCTAGTTTTTATTAATACCATATGTGTGAAGATCGGACGTTTTGATCACTTTTTATTAATTTTTTTTTATATATAATGTAACATAAAATCGGTAATCCGCGCACTTTTTCCCCTCTTTTCGTGTACGCCGTTTACCGTTCGCAATGACGCTTGTTATATTTTCATAGATCGGACAATTACGCACGCTACGGTATATTATATGTTCATTTGTTTATTTATTTTTATATGTTTTATTTATATAATGGGAAAGGGGGGTGATTTCAACTTTTATTGGGGGAGGGGTTTTGGGGTAGTGTGTTAGTGTTTTTAACTTTTTTTTTTTTACACATTTGAAGTCCCTTTGGGGGACTTTTACATACACCGGTGTGATTTCTACACTGATGAATGCTATGCCATAGGCATAGCATTGATCAGTGTTATCGGCGATCTGCTCATTGAGCCTGCCTGTGCAGGCTCAGTGTAGCAGATCGCCGATCGGACCGCACGGAGGCAGGTGAGAGAGCTCCGGCGGCCCGTTTTACCGATCGGGACCCCCGCAGTCACACTGCGGGGGTCCCGATCGGTAAGTGACAGGGGACTCCCCCTGTCACTTACACTTAAACGCCGCGGTCGCGCCGCGATCGCGGCATTTAAGGAGTTAATGACACGCGGCAGCGCGATCGCTGCAGCGTGTCATTGCCGGTGAGGTCCCGGCTGCTGATTGCAGCTGGCCCCCACCTGCTATGAAGCGCGCTCCGCTCCGGAGCGCGCTTCATAGCGGGAGAAACACCCAGGGCGTACAGTTACGCCCTAGGTCGTCTGGGGACAGACTTCCATGGCGTAACTATACGCCCTGGGTCGTCTAGGGGTTAATGGAACTGAGTTTGAAACCCCCACCCAATTTGGAGGCCAGAGCCGGGGAAAAGTGGCCATATTTCTGTAGCACTGGAGAACCCCTTTAAATTCTGCTGGAAAATCTGCTTTAATTCCACTTGCATTCCACTGGCATTCTGTTCAAATTCCGCTCCTATTTTGATCTTAGGGTATGTGCACACTGAGGAAAAGGGGAGGAATTCAGCTTGAAATTCAGCTTGAAATTCAGCTTGAAATTCCTCCCGTAAAAAATGTACAGAGCAAAGTCCCATTGTGTTCAATGGGTTTTCTGCTCTGTTGTTCACACTGCAGAATTTCCGAGCAGAATTTTCTGCTGAAGATCTGCTA
This sequence comes from Dendropsophus ebraccatus, assembly GCF_027789765.1. Classification (NCBI taxonomy): domain Eukaryota; kingdom Metazoa; phylum Chordata; class Amphibia; order Anura; family Hylidae; genus Dendropsophus; species Dendropsophus ebraccatus. The sequence goes on from NC_091459.1 coordinate 68,638,407, forward strand.
GAGGAATCCTATAGAAGTCAATGGGGGGCTTTAATTCTGCTTGAATTCTGCCTGAAAACTTTCAGCTACAATTCCTCGAGAATTGCTCAGTGTGCACATACCCTTATTCTGCCAGAGCAGAAAATGAGAGGAATTTCAAGCAGAAATCTTACACAGAATATTCATGGATTTATAAGGGCTCGGTCCTGCATACTAATCTGATAACTTTCATTGAGGAAGTCAGTTATAGACTAGACTTGGCTGTGAGGAAATCAACATAGAATAGTCTATTATATATATATATGTATATATATATATAACTACCGTTCAAAAGTTATACCGTAAGTTACCGTTCAAAACTACCTTTCAAAAGTTTGGGGTCACATTGAAATGTCCTTATTTTTGAAGGAAAAGCACTGTACTTTTCAATGAAGATAACTTTAAACTAGTCCTAACTTTAAACAAATACACTCTACATTGCTAATGTGGTTAATGACTATTCTAGCTGCAAATGTCTGGTTTTTGGTGCAATATCTACATAGGTATATAAAGGCCCGTTTCCAGCAACTATCACTCCAGTGTTCTAATGGTACAATGTGTTTGCTCATTGGCTCAGAAGGATAATTGATGATTAGAAAACCCTTGTGCAATCATGTTCACACATCTGAAAACAGTCTAGCTCGTTACAGAAACTACAAAACTGACCTTCCTTTGAGCAGATTGTGTTTTTTGCAGCATCACATTTGTGGGGTCAATTAAAAGCTCAAAATGGCCAGAAAAAGAGAACTTTCATCTGAAACTCGACAGTTTATTCTTGTTCTTAGAAATGAAGGCTATTCCATGTGAGAAATTGCTAAGAAATTGAAGATTTCCTACAACGGTGTGTATTACTCCCTTCAAAGGACAGCACAAACAGGCTCTAACCAGAGTAGAAAAATATGTGGGAGGCCATGTTGCATAACTAAGCAAGAAGATAAGCACAATAGAGTCTCTAGTTTGAGAAACAGACGCCTTACAGGTCCCCAACTGGCATCTTCATTAAATAGTACCCGCAAAACACCAGTGTCAACATCTACAGTGAAGAGGCGGCTGCAGGATTTTGGGCTTCAGGGCAGAGTGGCAAAGAAAAAGCCATATCTGAGATTGGCCAATAAAAGAAAAAGATTAAGATGGGCAAAAGAACACAGACATTGGACAGAGGAAGACTGGAAAAAAGTGTTGTGGACGGATGAATCCAAGTTTGAGGTGTTTGGATCACAAAGAAGAATGTTTGTGAGACGCAGAACAAATGAAAAGATGCTGGAAGAATGCCTGACGCCATCTGTTAAGCATGATGGAGGTAATGTGATGGTCTGGGGTCTGCTGGTAAGGTGGGAGATTTGTACAGGGTAAAAGGGATTCTGTGCCCATACACATTGCCTTATGACAATTTTATAGTAAATAATTTGACTTCTAAATACTGTATGTTTTTTCCCTATACACATAAGATAAAAGCCAGCCATTACAACCCATCTAGAAGTCCACTCTGCCTGGTGTCAGCCCATTGTTTGCCAATATGTGATCTGTCAGTTTGGTTTTTTGATAAACTGGAAAATACATGAATATGGCATGACTGATCAACTTATTTTAAGGAAAGGGGTTATCCAGCATTAGAAAAACATGACCACTTTCTTCCAGAGACAACACAACTATTCTCTCCGGGTCTTGCAATTCAGTTCCATTGAAGTGAATGATGCTTATTGCAAACCACACCTGAAATGGAAACAAAAGTTGTGTCGTCTCTTAAAGAAAGTGGACATTTTTTTTTTATGCTGGATAACCCCTTTAAGTATGTTGCGGTTGAGATCATTCATAAGACAGATCCCTTGAGCGAATGATTGGCCACATTGTGGCAGATCAGAATCTTTTGTGTATAGACGCTTAAAGGGGTTGTCCGGCCTTAGCAAATTTTTCCTATATAGCCATATATAAAATAATAAACATTCTATGTTTTCCTGTCTGCGCTCTCCTGTGTCCTATTGGTGGTGTCTCTGGTGTCTTCTAGGCGCTGGACCAGAGAAGAGTTTGCCTTATTGGGACTGCCCCTTTAACACGTGATTATCTGACCCTTATTCACAGATATCAAATGATTTCAGCTACACTACACTTGCATGTGGCCATAAGGACTATAGGAAGAAATACAAAGGACATATAAAATATATGAAATTATATTTGAAACTGATATGCAAATCGGAGCACATGCAGCACCACCGATTAGCAATTTGGATATGATGTCTGGCTAAACATGCTCGTAGTCTATCAAAAACTGGTTCCTGTTACTTATTAGGTGTAATGACCTATATTGTGAGCAAATTTCCCTAAGATGTACTACACAATAATTGCAGCTGCTATTATTTTGCAAGAATGTAAAAGAGAGGGTAATGTCGAAAGACTAACCTCACATGTGGTATCCATATTGTTTTATTTCCTAAAGAGTTAAATCTTGTTGTTGTAACTTGGAAACTTTAAGTAGCTGACATTGTGCCAACTTAGAGCAAAATCACCCTCCTTATTTTCAAGCTGACACAACATGTTTTAAGCAGATGAGTGTTCAATTTCATTACTTTAACAGCATCTCTGTGAGCTCTTTGATGCATCGCTCGAGTGCTTAGTAATTTAGTAACAGGTTGGAAATGGGCTGAGGGGGTAAAATGAGAACTGGTTTCTATAGTAACAACTACCCACCTCTTATTTTTGAATTACTAGAGTAGCAGAAGGCAACATTTTGCCACTGGGTAAAAGAAGAAAAAAAAAAAACTGGCTTCCACAACAGGTAGAGAGTCCAGGGCTGATCCATGCATCCATGGATCCTGAATGCAATGAATAAACCCTATGGTGTGATGTTAAGACTTTCTATCTGTTTTAAACATTCAACAATTTTAAATATTCAAATACTACCATGTAAATGGCCCATATTTCTAACCTGTTTTATTCATGCTTTACATATACTGTATATTACACAATACTTATTACACAAGCCTTATGTCTTCTTCTTTAGTTCATATTCCCATGCATATGTAATCCCCAATAAGACAATGACGTCATTAAAGGGGTATTCCGGGGAAAATCAATAAATTGGCAGTGGAAAGGGTTAACCAAGGTTAACCCTTTCCTAATATACTTACCTGTCCTGTATTGGCCCCCCAAGGAGATCTCCGGTCCAGTCACGTGAGCGTCCAGCCTGCGACTCGCGGATCCTCTGTCCTTCCGGTTCGGTGACGTCACCCGGCCGGCGTCCACTCTCGTTCTCATCAACAGCACCACTCTGCAGGACTTCCCTCCCGGGTGTCAGCGATGCTGGCCATGAGTCCCGGGAGGGGAAGGGATGCGGCGGGCGGCCTTAGTTCATTCATAGCTCCGCTCCGTGTGTCTGGTAGTTAGGATTGAAGTAATGCCGCCTGCCGCATCCCTTCCCGGGACATGGTCGGCATCGCTTTGGGGGCGGGGGGGGGGCGATGTTGGATGCTGCAGGGACCCCTCACATAATGCAGTGCTGGCCCATGTAACTGGTGACCGGCACTGAGCCCTTACAACCCCTGGTACAGCAGCCTCAGGGGATGCAGAGCACTAAACCCTGATTGGCTAAACGCTAGCCAGCCAGTCAGGGTTCACTGCTCTGCTGCTAATGAGAAGGAGAGCGGATGCCGTCCGGGTGACGTCACCGAACCGAAAGGACAGAGGATCCGCGAGTCGCAGGCTGGAAGCTCACGTGACTGGACCGGAGATCTCCTTAGGGGGCCAATACAGGACAGGTAAGTATATTAGGAAAGGGTTAACCTTGGTTAACCCTTTCCACTTCCAATGTATTGATTTTCCCCGGAATACCCCTTTAAGCTTTTATTTTCTTAGAAATTGATGGCATAAAGCTGCATCAACTACCACTGATCCTTAGAATGAAGGCTGCCATGCTGCCATGCTGCAAGTTCTCTGCACAGAATAATACTCAAAGGGGACTATAGAGTAAGTCCTTATTCACATGTTCATTAAAGTTGATCATTGTGGATTCGCAACCATGTATCAACTTATTGCCCATTGATTTCTATTGGGCTATTCACTATCTATTCATGATGGATCCGCAATCCTTTCTGTTAAAAAATAGGACATGTCCTAGTGCAGATTGCAACTGTTGCAGGGATTAGTCAATAGAAGGTTATGGGATCCGTGAAGGGAAAAAGAAATCTGTTTGGCCGAAAGCACACCTCAAGAAAGTGCGTTTGCACCCAAGAACATCTGGAGGTGGATGAGGAGGAAGGAGAAACACTAACACCAAGGAGGAGGAAGAATAATTTAAACATACAATTTATTGTAGGCTTATTTAACCTCTCCCGGTGTGGCACATTTTAGTATGGTTTCTGCAGCAACATTACTTAACATTGCAAGGCTGACATGGGCATCCAATAAAATTGTGAGCTGCACTCTGTTGCTGAGAGTTTAACCCTATAAATGCTGCTGCCATAGTAACCGCAACATCTATAGGGCTTCAGAGGGAGGGATTTGTTCAGGGAGAGATCTTCACCACTGGGGCTCTGCAAAGCCATCACAGAGTCTCGATGGTAGCCATGGACCACAGAGGGCTCACTGAGGCCTCCAATGTCCTGGCGACTGAATCTAGAAGTTAAGAAGGTGATTAGAGATTGTGGCAGTGCTTTTCAGGTAATGTAATAATGTGAGTACAACCTTGCTCTCTTTCTGCTACCCTCCCTCCCCTGCCACTGTCACCAGGTCCGCTGGGCTGCAGGCATCATAGGCATCAGGCTCCTATGATGCTTTAATTGCAAAGACAGAACCAGGAGGTTTTTGAAGATGCCACCTGTGCAGGTAAACTTGTGACAGTAGCTAAGGAGGTGGGTTGATGCATGGGTAAAGAACAGGCCTTCAGCTTATGATATTGACATTGTGGGGCAGAGGTGTAGCTAGGGTCTTCTGCACCCGGGGCAAAGATTCAATTTTGCCCCCCCCTCCTGTGGGCACAGTAAGCACAGGGGGGGCCAGGTCGTCCTTTCACTGCTGGTATATAACATATACAGTATATGTTTGTTTGTTTTTATGAAGTTTAGATGAGCGATTCATGTGGTGTTCACAATATGGGATAAATAATGTCATATTTACTGTATACCTGGAATGTTTCTATGAAGAATGATTATCAGGAAGTTATGGGCTCAATCAGCATTTTTTAAAGTAATTCCATTTTTCCCATTTAAAATTTTGTCCCTAAGTACCTTAACGGAGGCGCCATTGTCTCCGCTTCCTGCAGTCTGTACCTGAGGAGGCGCCGTTGTCTGTACCTGTGAATTAGAAGGCGAAGCTTCCTGATCTATTTCCAGTGTGACCCCCAGTGTAATGTAATTCTGTGGTGTGGTCGCCTAATGCACAGGTACACTCAGCAGTAGAGTCGATCAAACCTTGGGAAATCCTAGGTTCAATTGAACTCGAACACTCACGAACCTGCCGCATTAGATTGCTGATGTCTTTTTCAATTTGTGGGAAAGGAGGAGACTTCCCGGGATTCAGCCTATTACCTAGGCTATAACCTAGGCTAAATCCGGGAATTCCAGGCGGTACCCGGGCTGTCTCCTCTCGGCGCACGGACCGGGAAGGCATCAGCAATCAAATGCGGCAGTTTCATGAATGTTCGAGTTCTATAGAACCTAGGATTTCCTGATGTTTGATCAACTCCCCTCAGCAGGTGAGACAACAGCAGCTGTACCTCCAGTAAGGTTTTCCGTCACCAAATTCAAAATAGAAATAATTTAGAAAAATGACTCTTGTATCATGGTCACTGTATATACAGATACAGGTGCTTTATAGATTGGCGTAGGAAACCTTGGCTCCCCAGCTGTTGCAAAACTACAACTCCCATCATACATGGACAGTCAAAGTTAAAACTTTGGCTGTCCAGACATGATGGGAGTTGTAGTTCTGCTACAGCTGGAGAGCCAAGGATCCCTACCCCTGCAGATATTAGGTAATGTTTATATAAACGTGATATATTAGGAGAGGGCAGTTATTAAGGGGTTAAGTATATAATAATGTATAACCAGACCCCTAAATAAACACTGGACCCCAACTCTCTTATGTGTCTCCCCCCCATCCCAGACTGGTGTCACCCTGAACCCCCCTGCCCCCCTCCTCACTCCACACTGTGCACCCCTGATTGTCCTCCCCTTCCCACACACCTGTATCTTCTTTCCTCCTCCTCCATAGTGCAGTGTACATACAGGACCTGTGGTGACATCATAGTCACATGTCAAGGTCCTTCACCATCTCTTTACTGTACTGTCTCCTGGCTGCTGTTTATCCATGATTTGCGCAAAATCACATTAAAAATGCCACGATTTTGCGCAAATTATAGCTAAACAGCAGCCAGGAGACAGTACAGTATGATAAATAAAGTAAATAAAATAAATAAAATAAAGTAAAAATCGTCCCCTGCCTCCCCACATTGACAGAGGGCAGGACACTTCCAGGCTGCCTCATCCACTGCCATCTTCTCTCTGCTCCCTGTGATGGCACCCCCCCCCTGGTCTCGGCGCCCGGGGCAGCTGCCCCCTTCCCCCCCTCCCCCTAGCTACGGCCCTGTCCTGGGGTATTTGTATCATTGTGTATGTAATGTCCCTTTGGTGTTCTGCGGTGATATGCTGAGGGTATTGTGTTGCTGGGTGGTGTAGTGCAACCTTAGGGCTCACCTTCTGAAACTGTCCTTTCACGGTGGGGTCCGAGGGTGCTGGGGCCCTTGTCTTCTTCAGCATACACACAGGGACATATAATTTTTAATAAAAGTCTTCACACAATAGCGGTGAGGATAACTATGTACAATCTAATACAGGGGCATCTGATGACTGTTGACTTGATCACAGTCCTTTGCTTCAGGGGGAGGGTTACCTTGGTTACTATAGCTTAGACTTGGTGGATAAATAGGGTTTCAAGTAGACAGACCTGTTCCAGGGACTTTGTTTTATTATTGTAAAGTTGTTTATTCAGTCCCTCCACAATCCATGACGTAAGGGTACATCATGGCACCGCTAGGGTGGTTCAGAGAGGGGTCACACAGGCTAATAACTGGTGCAAGCCGATCGCCCAGCCCCTCCCACCATCATGTTTCTGGGCCAGGACTCAGCAACACTATGATACTTATCTCGGCTTGGCAATCATTTACTATGGGTTTTAGCAGCTCACAGTAATCAAGCATCAATTACATAGATCAATGCAGCACATATCACCACATAGCTCATATGAGTCATAAAAATCACTCCCCTTTTCCCATTTTATAAAAAAAAATAATGATATTGGTACATGTGGAATTGCCTGCATTATTATTATATAATGGAATTCCTAATCTCATACGATAAACTGCGTAAGAGCAAAAAAATGCCAAAGTGCAAAATTGCTGATTTTTGTTCACATCAAATGTGGAAAAATTGTAAGAAAAACTGATCAAAACGTTGCATATGCACAAGCAAGCTAACGATATTAATTTCAGATAAAGGTGTAGAAAATGATGCCTCAAATAGACCAAAAAAATTAAACACGTTATAAGGATGGTAATAGAGTACACAATATTTTTTTATTTTTAAAAAAGGTTTTAATTTTTTAAAAACAGTCAAATAAAATAAAAGTTCTATAGGTTGCCTTTCATTTTAATTATACTGACTTGGGCAAAAGAGGTAACATGTCAGTTTTCCTTAGGGCGAATGGCGTAAACACAAAACATGCTTTTTTTCACTGTATAAATAATTTTTTTCTGGTTTCGCAGCATATGGTATGAAAAAATTAGCCTGTCATTGCAAAATGCAATTGGTGTTGCAAAAAATAAGGGCTCATGTGGGTCTTTAGGTAAAAAAATTCAAGTGCTATGGCCTTTTGAACATGAGAAGGAAAAAACAAAAGTGTAAAAATGATTTATTTTTTTTTAACGACATAGGAGGAGTGCTTATTCTCCCTAATCAGAACAGCAAAGAAGTCAACAAATCCATCTCCCCAGCAGTTATGTCAAGCATTGGATTAATGCCACATATGGCGCTGAAATCTTGCTGGACATAGCTTTTCTTGGCTGAGCAGGGAGAATCACACAACACATTTCTAGTGTTGAGCAAACTTTAGCAAAGTATTCGGGTTCAGTAACCTATGGTATGTAACTCTCGGTGTTTGGAGAATCTGGATGCCACTCTAAGGGCCCTTGCACACTGAGCAATTCTCGAGGAATTGTAGCTGAAAGTTTTCAGGCAGAATTCAAGCAGAATTTAAGCCCCCCATTGACTACGGCTATGTGCACACGGAGCAATTCTCGCGGAATTGTAGCTGAAAGATTTCAGCTTGAAATTCCGCTACTAATCTTTATGCGGAATTCACGCGGAATTCACGCGGAATTCACGCGGAATTCACGCGGAATTGAGTCAGAATTCCGCCAGAATTCCGCCAGAATTCCGCCAGAATTCCGCCAGACATGTGTGGGTGGAGACCTAGATAAAATGTTGCAAATTAGGCAAAGTCTGGTCTCATGAGCCTGGAGAGTGTGGGGAAGAAAGAGAGTGATGGCTTCCAAACGCCACAGGATGCCTATTGATGGGGATACCTTGATTTCTGAGGTAAAAAAGAACTTTTATTTCACTTCTGACATTTGTTCATAATCTTGTTTAGTCAGAAATGTTGTTGTGCATGTTGTATTTTTCTGTGTGTGAGTTTGTATTCCTCAGGAACCATATTAGCATGTAGTTTAGCATGTTGAGCATATGTGATCATCCTTAAACTTGGACTGTATACTCCCCTGTGTTATTTATGTTTATCTTTAATTTTATGTCATTTCATTGGCCAACATTATGTTAATTTTTCAACATGCATGTACTGATCTCTACAAACAGCTTTTAGCCACGTGCTTGGTGTGCTTGTGTTTGTGTGTTTCCCTACCCATTGCATGCTATATTCTGCTTAGGCATTTTTAGTTTTACATGCAGCATTTGTTATGTACTCAAATATATATATATATATATTTATATATATATATATATATATATATATATATATATATATAATGTTTGTTTTACGCTGTGCTATCACCATGTTTTAACATTGGGGGAGATTGATCAAACATGGGGTAAAGTGCGACTGTCTCAGTTGCCCCTAGCAACCAATCAGATTCCACCTTTCATTCCTTTTACAGACTGTTTTAAAAATGAAAGCTGGAATCGGATTGGTTGCTAGGGGAAACTGAGCCAGTTACATACACACAGTGGTTGAGATTTATCAAACATGGTGTAAAGTGAATGTCCTTATGGCCATTATCATAACCATCCTTTCACCTCTTTGCCTTTACATGCTCCGCAATATTTAAATATAAAATTAATTTTTTTGCACTCTGCTAGTTATGTTTTTCAGCATTTACTTTCTGCTTTAATTACATTATTTGATTTCTAATTGTTTATAGGTGGAAGCTAGACCAGCTCTGTGGGACAAAGCGGCAAAAGGCTACTCTGACCGCAAGTTAAAGGCCAGATTATGGAGAGAGGTGGCCAACGCAATGTTTGACGATTTTGAGGATCTTGAGCCTGAGGAGCAGGCGGAATTAGGTATTTTTTATGTGTAAATAATGTAAACCTTTGTTAAAGGGTTACTCTGGCCTGGTGTTTTTTTTTCGCCTATGTGGGCGGGGAGGAGGTGGATGAGGGCAATGACGTCCCCTTACCTCCCCTGTTCCAGTGTCCCGGATCCCGCAACTCCCATTCTGCGCTGTCCGGGCGCTTTCTGGTCTCTGAAACGGCCTTGAGATGTGATGTTTGAAGTCCCCCTCAGCCAGTCAGGGATATGGCCTCTGCCTTTTGACTGGCTGAGCAGAATAGAAACGTCACGTCTCAAGCCCCAGCATCCACCTCCTCCCCGGCCATAGACAAAAAAGCACACCAGGCCGGAGTACCCCTTTAATGTAATGTGTTATATTTCTAAATCCACATTTTTAACTTTTTATTACACAGATAAAAGCTTGCGGACAAGATGGAAGTCCATACGAGATTATTTTACAAAGGGGATGATGGAGGCAGAGAGGAGTGGTGCCTCACCAAGCAAGAGGAAGCCCATTCCATATGAAGATTCGTTAAGATTCTTGATTTCTAAAAAGGCATTTCGGAGGTAAAGGATTGAATCAATATATGTGTGCTATGTTCACCAAGGTTAGAATATAACAAATATATTTGAAATTTACATTACTCCTTTTATTTTGCTAGGACTTCTGGGAATTTTGGGAAAAAAAAAACCCAGCAGCAACAACATCAGCAGCCACCACAAAGGAGGTCAAGCAGCAGTGCCACAGCATCAAGGGCCCAAACAGAGGAGGAGGAGGAAGAAGAGGAGTCTGGCACATCATGTATGTTCATGGACATCCCTGACTCGCCTTCCACACGCTCAAACACCCCTTCCCCAACTCCAAACATTAGATCGCCTGCCACTACCAGTGGTGCTGATGCTGCCACTGTCACCACTGCTGCTTCCCAGGCTGAGACAACCTCTGCTCGGCCTCGTCGTGTGCCCCTCCAAATTCGGAGAAATGTAAGAACCCCTCAAATACCAGATAAGGAACTTGATGTAGAGAACGAAACCTTATCTCTTATTCGACGGGTAGATGCCAAAGATGATTTTGATAACTTTGGCTCACTGATGGCAGCCTCCTGTCGTCGGATGGATCGTAATTTAGTTGGCCATTTTATGACTCTTTCCTTGACCATGTCAACAGCTTTTGAGTTAGCAAAATCCATGCCACCAGTGGTAGATATGATGAAAGGGCTGCACATTGCTTTGGGCCTGCGGGAGAGTACAAATGACCAGGCTATACAGACAGATATCCAATCTCAGGTCCAACTGCCAACATCACGTGTGCCTTCAAATAATCCTTTTTACCCCCAGTACCAGTACTACAGCCAGTACAATGTTGGACCTTCACAACGTACAAGTGCCCAGCATGACACCAGTACCATGGGAAGATCCCCTACTTCTTACACAGACCTCAGCTAGTTGAGCCATGTGTGGTTGAGATTTCCTTTTTTTTTTTTTTTGGTTAAATTATTTGCTTGAGACATTTGTTTTTTGGTGGAGTTTTTGTCTTGACTTTAAAGAAGTCTATTTGCCTTGAATTAAGGCATGATAAAAGAATTTTGTTTCAAAAAAACAGTCTTGTGTATTCTTTATCTTTGACTATTTGAATGCATATGGCGATTTATGTTAAGCATGTGCTCCAGCCTGGGTTTTTGGGGACATGTTGGTCCAACACAGCTATTTATGTGTGTGTGTGTGTGTGTGGCAGCAGGTTCCCAGAGAAAACAGGCTGATGTACATACATAAGCATTTACACATTATTTATCAAACATGGTGTAAAGTGACACTGGCTTAGTTGCCCCTAGCAACCAATCAGATTACTCATTTCATTCCTCACATATTCTTTGGAAAATGAAAGGTGGAATATGATTGGTTGCTATGGGCGACTGAGTCAGTTTCACTTTACACCATCATCATGTTTGAGAAATCTCCCTCTATATATTAACATACCAGAGCATACATAGACAAAGCACTTTTTAAGTATTACTGAATGACATTAAACATCAGCAACATGAATTTGTCATGTCCATGTCCAAACTTTACATTAAAGCAAGGTGAGTTTCCTTTTGGAAGAAATTAACTGGACAGACTACTGTTGATGATCAGCTAGCTACAAGGTGATCATGTAATTCTGCATAGAAATATGTCACATAAAAAATATCAACAATTATTGTCACTCTGAGCCAAGACTTAAAATCCAATAGTGATTTCAAAGGACGGGGACACTATAGCCTTTTCATTGGTTGTGCTGCTTGGGCCTGGAAAGATTGACATCAAGTAAATGTCAAATTATGTCCAACATGTATAGTATGTGTGCAATAATTGGATAAGCACTCAGACATTAATTTTAAACCAAAAATGGTATTTTATCTTAACCTTGTTATATATTGAACCAAATAAAAAAGTAAGAACATAATGGCAAACATTTTACAACAAATTATCACATAAGCAAATAAAGGACAATGTCAACTGGCATCCGAGGCAGGATACACTGGTTGAAAGTCACAGCTGGGCAGGAGCACTGATGCCGGGACTTTGCCACTCAAAAAATAATCTTTCGCTTAACTGCATAGTCCTAAGGATGCCGGTTCCAGCAAGGAAAAAAAAAAAAAAAAGGATGCCTTTGATAAAGTGGTAGAGAAGCCATCATCCCAAGGAGCGAGCGGTGATCACGGAGGCTGAATCAAATGCCAGGGCAAAGCACCTTCGGGGGACCCGAAATAGTCGGTGAAGGCTTCCCTCACCAGTACACCACGGTTGGATGGCCGCCCCAAGCCCCAGTTGACAGGGGTGCCATCAAAAGCTTCATGTGTGTCCACCTCAATGTCCAAACTAGCATCGTAGTCACGCACAAAGTTGTGGAGCACACATGCAGCTTTGATGACACTGTCAACTGTGGCTTCATCCAACTGCATAGCACTGGTGAAGACCCTCCACTTACTACACAGGATCCCGAAGGTGCACTCCACGAAGCGTCGTGCCCGGCTCAGCCTATAATTGAAGACTCTTCTCCGGGCATTCAAGCCCCTCTGTGGGTATGGGCGCAGCAGGTTATTCATCAGTGGAAAGGCCTCATCCGATACCAAGACGAAGGGGACTGGATGCGTGGTACCCGGGAGAGAACGTGGAGGGGGTAGAGTCACCTGATTTACAATTACTTGCCTCCCAAATTCAGATGTCATCAGCACTCGGGAGTCCCCGGTCCCTCCATAGGCACCGACTTCGATAGCAATGAACTTATAGTTCACATCAGCCACCGCCATCAGGACCACTGAAAAATACTTCTTGTAGTTGAAGTACAGTGATCCTGATCGCGGTGGCTGCAGAACTCGAACATGCTTACCGTCGACGGCACCTATGCAGTTCGGGAAGTTGGCCACAGACTGAAAGCCTGCTGCTGCCTGCAACCATGTCTCCTGAGTTGGACTGGGCATTGAAATGGGCTGCAAGTACTCCCAAATCACGTGGCATGTTGACCTCACAATTGCAGAGATAGTAGATGTCCCGACTCTGAATTGGAGGTGCAACGATGCAAAACTCTCCCCAGTTGCCAGAAATCTGCAAGAGACAAAAGAGAGACAAAATTTTAATCTTTTAACATCATTTATATAGCATAATTAACATTCATCATATGCCAATAAACTAAGCATGGAAAAAATTTGCAAAAAAACCCATAAAAAAAACATCCATGTTCTATAAAGCGCTAAACACTAAACAAAATATATAATATACATTCTTACCTCAACGTGATCATCAGTCGCTCCTTGGGAGTGATGGCTTTTCGCATTTCTGTATCCTGCTTCTTGAGATGTGGACCCAAAATTTCTACCAATTTATCAAAGGCATCCATTGGCATCCGAAAAAAACCAAAAAACTTGTCCGGATACCTTAGGGGAAAAAAAAAAAAAACAAAAAATTACAAGTCTACTCAATACCAATAATATTTAGAAGGCAAAAAGTACACCAAAAAAAACTCACTCCCTCAATTCTGCATACAGTTGACCAATGTGACCACATTCGTGCCGACGAAGATTAATTGGGTGTACCCAAAAACGTCGTCCCTCAAATATGGTCTACACACAAAAAAAAATATAACAATTAAACATAGGCAGATATTGAACATGCTAATTTGTCTATTCTAAGGAAACACATCTTGCATCATCAAAATATACATATGAATTTATCACTATTCTATGGTTACATGATGTACAGTATTTATCTTTCAAGGAAAAATAACATTATCAGGGTTAACACAAATAACTTGAACATAAACTAGGGATATTGAAAAAAGCGATAAGCAAAGACTGAGCACAGCAAAAACATGCTCGTTTGTTGAACGGACCAAACAACATTACCTGTTGTTGTTGTTGTTGGTTACGTCGTCGTCGTCGCCGTCGTCGACGCATTACTCGTAGGGCTTGAATTAAAAGCAGCTGCAAAAATTCATCTTGAAGGCGTAGCCTTGGCTCTTGTACAGGAGCATGCAACTGGACTTGTTGTTCTGAAGCCATGTGCACACATTAAACTTGTTGTCCAAAAATGGCTGTTGGTCCAGCAAAAATGGGAGTTTTTGTAGGCCATTGTACCGCCCAGGGGGTGGAATAGTTGCTAAATTGTATTATAATTAATGTGCGGATATCCGCTTGTTTTCCGCTTGTTTTCCGCTTGTTTTCCGCCCGTTTTCCGCCCGGATTAGGCGCGGAAATAAAATGTAAGCGGAAAATCAAAAACCCATAGAGTTCTATGGCATTCCGCCAGCGGAATCCGCCCAAAGAATTGTCATGTACATTCTTCGGGCGGAATGCGGAATCCGCGCGGAATACGCACGGAATTCCGGACGGAAATTTACTCTGTGTGCACGGCCAGTCGGAAATCCCATTGTTCTCTATGGAAAGAGCAATGTTGAATTTACACGGGCGGAATTCCACGCGGATTCCGCCCGCTTTTTATGGCGGAATTCGGGCGGAATTCCGCGAGAATTGCTCCGTGTGCACGGGCCCTACTATAGGATTCCTCTAGCAGATCTACAGCAGAAAATTCTGCTCGGAAATTCTGCAGTGGGTACAACAGAGCAGAAAACCCATTGAACACAATGGGACTTTGCTCTGCACATTTTTTACGGGAGGAATTTCAAGCTGAATTTTGAGCTGAATTTCAAGCTGAATTCCTCGCCTTTTCCTCAGTGTGCACATACCCCAAGGGTATGTGCACACTGAGGAAAAGGCGAGGAATTCAGCTTAATATTCAGCTTGAAAATCCTCCCGTAAAATATGTACAGAGCAAAGTCCCATTGTGTTCAATGGGTTTTCTGCTCTGTTGTTCACACTGCAGAATTTACGAGCAGAATTTTCTGCTGTAGATCTGCTAGAGGAATCCTATAGAAGTCAATGGGGGGCTTGAATTCTGCCTGAAAACTTTCAGCTACAATTCCTTGAGAATTGCTCAGTGTGCATATACTCTTAGGGCCCTTGCACACTGAGCAATTCTCGAGGAATTATAGCTGAAAGATTTCTGCTTGAAATTCCTCACCTATTCTGCTCTGGCAGAATTTGAGCGGAATTCGGGCGGAATTCGAGCGGAATTTGAGCGGAATCTGCGCGGAAATCAAGCGGAATGCAAGCGGAATTACCAGCAGAATTCAAACCCCATTGACTTCTATAGGATTCCTCTAGCGGAATCCGCCCAAAGAATTGACATGTACATTCTTTGGGCGGAATGCGGATTCTGCGCGGAATCCGTGCGGAATTCCGGACGGAAATTTACTCTGTGTGCACGGGCAGTCGGAAATCCCATTGTTCTCTATGGAAAGAGCAATGTTGCATTTACACGGGCGGAATTCCACGCGGATTCCGCCCGCTTTTTATGGCGGAATTCGGGCAGAATTCCGCTAGAATTGCTCAGTGTGCACATAGCCTTAGGGTATGTGCACACTGAGGAAAAGGCGAGGAATTCAGCTTGAAATTCAGCTTCAAATTCAGCTTGAAATTCCTCCCGTAAAAAATGTACAGAGCAAAGTCCCATTGTGTTCAATGGGTTTTCTGCTCTGTTGTTCACACTGCAGAATTTCCGAGCAGAATTTTCTGCTGTAGATCTGCTAGAGGAATCCTATAGAAGTCAATGGGGGGCTTAAATTCTGCTTGAATTCTGCCTGAAAACTTTCAGCTACAATTCCTCGAGAATTGCTCAGTGTGCACATAGCCTTAGGGCCCTTGCACACTGAGCAATTCTCGAGGAATTGTAGCTGAAAGTTTTCAGGCAGAATTCAAGCAGAATTTAAGCCCCCCATTGACTACTATAGGATTCCTCTAGCAGATCTACAGCAGAAAATTCTGCTCGGAAATTCTGCAGTGGGAACAACAGAGCAGAAAACCCATTGAACACAATGGGACTTTGCTCTGCACATTTTTTACGGGAGGAATTTCAAGCTGAATTTTGAGCTGAATTTCAAGCTGAATTCCTCGCCTTTTCCTCAGTGTGCACATACCCTTATGGTATATGCACACTGAGGAAAGGGTGAGGAATTGAAGCAGAAAGTTTTCAGGAGGAATTCAAGCAGAATTTAAGCCCCCCATTGACTTCTATAGGATTCCTCTAGCAGATCTACAGCAGAAAATTCTGCTCAGAAATTCTGCAGTGTGAACAACAGAGCAGAAAACCCATTGAACACAATGGGACTTTGCCCTGTACATATTTTACAGGAGGAATTTCAAGCTGAAATTCCTCTTTAATTCCTCACCTAATTCCTCACCTTTTCCTCAGTGTGCACTTACCCTTAGGGCCGGTTCACACTGAGCAAGATCGGCGGAATTCCGCGGCGGAGGGCTCCCGCCGTGCTCAGTGTGCAGCTGTAAAGTGAATGGAGAGGACACGCGCCTGTCCGCTGCCGCCGCTCTCCGCTCACAGATTGAACATGTTCATTCTTTGAGCGGAGAGGAGAGGAAGCAGACAGGCGCGCGCTCTCCCATTCGCTCAAAGTAGAACACTGAGCAC
Organism: Dendropsophus ebraccatus; assembly: GCF_027789765.1. Classification (NCBI taxonomy): domain Eukaryota; kingdom Metazoa; phylum Chordata; class Amphibia; order Anura; family Hylidae; genus Dendropsophus; species Dendropsophus ebraccatus. The sequence continues at coordinate 68,654,994 of NC_091459.1, forward strand.
GGCGGGATTCCGCGGCGCAGCTCGATCTTGCTCAGTGTGAACCGGCCCTAAGGGTATGTGTACACTGAGGAATTCTTGAGGAATTGCAGAGGAAAGTTTTCTGCTTGAAATTCCTGGCCTATTCAGCTCTGAGGGTATGTGCACACTGAGCAATTCTCAAGGAATTGAAGCAGAAAGTTTTCAGGCAGAATTCAAGCTGAATTTAAGCCCCCCATTGACTTCTATAGGATTCCTCTAGCAGATCTACAGCAGAAAATTCTGCTCGGAAATTCTGCAGTGTGAACGGAACAGAATGGAAATCCCATTGAACACAATAGGACATTGGTCTCTGTTCAGAGTTCCGGGTTCAGGCTGGTGGATCTATGGCAGGGTCGGGGAACTGTTCAGCGAAACGCATCAGGCCCCCGACATCTCCTGATGCGGCCCACGTGCACAGCACTCTCCTGTTTCCAGCGGCCGCTAGACACAGGAGAGTGCTGTGCCTGAAAGCTCCTGTGAGGCGGCGCACGTCTCTTATCTCTGGCGGGCTGCTGGCGATGACGTCATTTCATCGAGCGCCGCCTGCTGAAGAAGATGTGCGCTGCAGGAGATGGCAGAGGACCCGGCCTGCCCACCAGCCCAGCTCTGGAGCGAGGAAAAATTAGTGGGAAAGGGGGTGAAGTGAACCAGAGCCACCAGGACACCATTGAGGGGGGGGGGGGAGGGGAGAACTAGAGCTACCAGGACACCACTGGGGGGAGGAGAACTACAGCTGCCAGGACACCACTGGGGGGAAGGGGGTGAACTACAGCTACCAGGACACAACTGGGGGAGAGGGGGGAAAATTACAGCTACCAGGACACCACTGGGGGGAACTACAGCTACCAGGACACCACTGGGGGGGAGGTGGGAGAACTACAGCTACCAGGATACCACTGGGAGGGAGGGGGGAGAACTACAGCTACCTGGACACCACTGGGGGGGGACTACAGCTACCAGGACACCACTGGGGATTGCCTACAATGCTAGAGGCATTAAGGGGCACAGTACTTTGTCTTGCCTCGGTTGCTGCTAACCCACACACAGCACTTCTGTGCATTAAGTGTGGACACAGCAGGAGATATTATTACTATATGGAGGGCACAGCAGGGGACGTTATTACTGTATGGAGGTTACAGCAGGGGACATTTTTACTATATGGGGACACAGCAGGGGACATTATTACTATATGGGGCACAGCAGGAGACATTATTACTATATGGAGGCACAGCAGGGGACATTATTACTATATGGAGGGCACAGCAGGGGACATTATTACTATATTGAGGCACAGCAGGGGACATTATTACTATATGGAGGGCACAGCAGGGACATTATAACTATATAGAGGGTACAGCAGGGGGCATTATTACTATATGGAGGGCACAGTAGTGGGCAGTATTACTATATGGAGGGCACAGAAGCAGGGAACATTATTACTCTATAGGGGCACAGCAGCAGGGGACATTATTACTATATGGGGACATAGGGACTTTATAACTATTTGGGGGCACAGGAGGGGATTCTACATACAGGGGGCAACCCACATCCCTACTCACTTTACTGGAAATCACACCAAAAAGTGGAATCACTACTGTTTGGAACCTTATGGGTTCGAATAAGGGAAGGAAGTTGAAGGAAATGTGTGGAGGCTAAGATGTTTGTCTGGCAGGTTCTGAAGAGAGGAATTGTAGCTGAAAGAAAACATCATGGTGGTCTGGGCCAGATGGAGAGGAAAAGGGAAAGTGACGCCTCAGATCAAAGAAGACGTCACCTGTGAGTCACTGAATGACGTTTCTTTTGTATTTTTTTAGAACATTATTCAGTAGGGGTGCCCAGGGGTAAAATAAAAGGTTAGCCATAATTCTCACACTGCTCCTCCCTAGCAAAATCCCCCCCATTAACTGATCCATGTCTTTCTACATGTTCAAAAATCATTGGCCACCGGCCGTGCATCGCTGCTTTTAATAGTGCTGTGCGACCGATGGCTGATCGAGCCTTATAATAGGCTCTGTAAGCGAGCTCCTATCTAGCAGAATGGCACTGTTTACCCAGGATATCAGACTATGTGATATGGCCCTAACACAGTAGGTAGGAACGCAGAGAAAGTGCTGGGTTCTCACATTGCGTTATTAAGACAAACACAACGTGAGAACACTGAGCCCTCCCCTCTTCTGTCTCTAGGGCCTGGCATCTTCCTCTGCTATGCAGCTATCACGTGCACAACAGAGGAGGATGCTAAGTCACACAGCCAGGAGTGAGGAGGGATCTGTGCTTAGTCGCCTACAGGAAGCTGGCATCTGTATAGATCACGGTATAGTTTTCTTTTTTTTGGGGGGGGAGGGGGGCCCTCAACAAGATTGTCGCCCGGGGCCTCCACCAACCTTAATCTGGCCCTGCTCGCTATAATATATGTCACTTTGGTTGCTTTTTTTAAATTTATTTTTTCTTTATTGTTAATCTTGTAGGTTAATTAATGTAGTGGGTTAATAGCCGTAATCATTTGCGTAGTGTTTTGTTTTTTTCTTTCCTTTTTTTTTTTATTTATTTATTTTTTACATTTTTGTCCCATCACACGATCTTTGCTATAATGCATTATATATGAGTTGTCAGTTCCACACTGACAGCTCATGTGATCAGGCTCCTTTGTCAGTGCAGGGGCCTGATCAGTTACTAAGCCAACAACCCAGAGACTTCTGGGTTGCCATGGCTACCCTAAAGATCATGTGACTGCAGAGCTCCCAGGGGTAACGGAGAGAGCCAATCCTTCCTGGGCAGTGATGGCGGGAGGAGGCAATGTGCGGCAACCGCCTCCCGACGCCTGAATGAATCAATGACATGCCAGCATATTAAGAAGGGAAGAGAGATAGCAGACACATACAGTTTTTATGGCGACAGCCGTTTCATACATGACAGCCACTTTCATTCTGTAATTGGTTTCTATGTACAAATTATACCAGTCTTTGTTTCACACAGATTGATAAATCCGGGTCATCATGTTCACCAGTTTGTTATTGCAAAAAGAACCAGAATTCTGGTACATTGTGCTTGAATCTTTTTGCTATGTTAAAAGTTTACTTTTGAGTTAACATAAGATTAAATTTGTCGATTTCCTCTGCTCATCAAAGAATCGCTGGCAGACTCCATTTCTGAAGAATTTAAATACCAGTGCTGTAAAAACTTGCATAAATCCTAGAGTTGACAACAAGCCACTTTCCATACAGATGGTCCTTGCAAAATGAAGCTATATAGCTTTAATGTATTGGCTTAATACCTTAAGAATATAACTCCCTGATATGTCTTAAATTTAAAAGCCTTTTACGTTGTGAGTTTTCACTTCAGAATGTGATGCATTTGCGAACAATACAAGAAAGAAAAATAGCTTCTTCCATTTAATGTTGTGCAGCACCGAGGAATTAAAACATCAGATTTATGGAATATGTTTCTCAGATTCATCAACTGAAAGAAAAAAGCAAAAATAAGACTGGTGATGGCATTTCAACAATGTCTGCTAATGCAAAGCCCTAATGCATTTGTATGAATAGAGCTATATGCTTATGTGATCTTTTTCAACCAGAAGATGTATGTCCACGAAGATACACTGATCTATTAGCAGGTAATTCAAATCACAAGGAAATTACTGGGTTTGTTTACCAAGGACTAGAGTATTCAATAACATACAAATTAGGTTTCATTAGAATTCATAGGCTACTCATTAAGTAGCGATGTTATTTATTGAGGTGAAGGCATCAAACTACCATTCCTAAAGGTTACAGATTGCCACTTTGATCTACTATAGATACTCTACAATTTCAGGCTATGCTTCCATGATGAGATTATATAGGGAAAAGGCAATCATCTATTAACAATGATGGCCACCTTTCTCACTATGATGGCACATTCTCGTAGTGGAAACTATTTTTAGATGAATAATTGGATTTTTCACCCCTTTTTTGTCTAAGTTCTATTTATGAACCAGTATTTGACAGGCGAACATTTTTTAGACGTAACTTTTTTTTTAATCTGCCTGTTTTGAGTATTCACCCAAAAATTAGCATTATCGAGATTAGCACTCAATTTATCATTTGCAACTTTTTGACAGTGCAACATTTTAATAAATCAGTCACAAGATATTGGAACAAAATATTTACCAATCATCTTTAGAATAGTCACACACATTAGACTCCTTAGTAAATGTCCCCCATAGTCTCAGAGTTGAAAGAAATAAAACATAGAATTATGTGGCCCTTAGCTCTCTTGATGGCACTGCAGTGGACTTACAGTATATGTGAAAAGTGCTAGAACATATTTTGGGCACTTTCAGGATTTACATCTGAAATTATTATTTTTTATTTATTTTTCATCCAACCAGCTAAGTTATCCTTAAGTGACTCTGTACCCACAATCTGGCCCCCCCCCCAAACCGCTTGTACCTTCAGATAACTGCATTACCTGTCGAACGAACCACAGGACAGATCTTGGATTAAAAGCAGCTATCCAAAGGTGCAAGTGGTTTGGGGAGTGCAGATTGTGGGTACAGAGTACATGACCAGACCAGATAAAGGGTTGTGGTGTTCAGTACTCAGTGTTTACTGTTTCGGAGCATAGAGAACAAAATCACAGCAGTCACCGTTTTTCCCTTGCTGCTTCATTTATGGTGGTTTAACAAACTAAGAAAGGAAAAAGGTAGGCAGAATACCTACAGCCAACATTCATTTCACATGATCCTGTCAGGCATTTGGGTTCTACAGATGTGTATGTGCTTAACCCCTTAAGGCCATAGCACTTACATTTTTTCACCTAGAGACCCATATGAGCCCTTATTTTTTGCGAAACCAATTGTAATTTGCAATTACAGGCATTATTTTTCCATAAAATATGCTGCGAGAAGGGAAAAAAAATAATTTGCGCTGTCAAATTAAAAAAAAAAAGGAATTTGTTTTTATTTCGGGGAGTTTTGCATTTATGCCGTTCGCCCTATGGTAAAACTGACTTATTATGCATGTTCCTCAAGTCGTTACGATTACAATGATATAAAACATGTATAACTTTTATTGTATCTGAAGGCCTTTAAAAAATTCAAACCATTTTTAACAAATATATGTTCCTTAAAATTGCTCTATTCCCAGGCTTATAGCGCTTTTATCCTTTGGTCTATGGGGCTGTGTGAGGTGTCATTTTTTGCGCCATAATGTTTACTTTCTATCAGTACCTTGATTGCGCATATACAACTTTTTTATCGCTTTTTATTAATTTTTTTCTGGATTTGATGCGACCAAAAATGCGCAATTTTGCACTTTGGAATTTTTTTGTGCTGACGCCGTTTACCGTGCGAGATCAGGAATGTGATTAATTAATAGTTCGGACAATTTGTTTGTTTATTTATTTATATTTATAAAATGGGAAAAGGGGGGCGATTTGGACTTTTATTAGGGGAGGGGATTTTTATTAATAAAAAAACATTTTTACTTTTATTTTTACATTAACTGGCAGTCCCCCTGGGGGACTTGTATATGCACAGCACTGATCTCTCATAGAGATCAATGCTGTGTATATACACAGCAATGATCCATTAGATCAGTGATAGATCGCTATGGCCTGCTGCAGGCCACAGCAATCTATTGCCGAGCCAGGATCAGCGTCAGTGTGACGCTGAGGCCCGGCATGGGCAGAAAAACAGATCTCCCCCCCCTCCCCCCGCAATCGCATTGCGGGGGGAGGGGAGATGCGTCCCACTAGACACCAGGGATGTGCGAGCAAAGCCTCTAAGTGCAGCTGTCAGGTTTGAGGCTTAGAGGCTTAATTAGCTGGCGCGGCAACAGGACCCACGCTGGCTAATAGAGGCGCTCCCCGGCTACACGGCTACACCCCTCTCTGAACACCCCCCGCGGCACCATGACGTATCAGATACATCATGGGTCGCTAAGGGGTTAATTCAGAAAATGGCCAACTGCACTGCCATGCAAAAACATTAAATAAACTATAACATCATAAAATTGCATAATAAGTAGAGATGAGCGAAGTAAATCTGACGAATTCTGATTTGCAGCAAATTGGGCGTTTAATTCACCAAATTTGCTTCACAAATTCGCTAAACTTGGCAGCCACAATAGCGAACACACATGTTAGCTTACACTTACACAGTTAAGTACATTATGCAGTTGCGAATATTATGCAGTTGCGTACATCACAAGATAAACGTTCGCATGTTTGAAAATGATTGTTATAACCATTCCAATCATTAAACAAATTGTTTGTAGGGACAAACACGGACATATAGCGGCATATTCGCACGAACATACGAACATTTATGAACACATTTGCTCGCCACTATTTTTAATGAAATTGTTTGTATGCAATTTGCGAATATTCGTGAATATTCGTGAACTTTGCAAAATGAATTTCCGAGTGATTCGCTCATCTCTAATAATAAGTACTGCACGCTACTGTAGGTTGCATAATGGCAATGTTTATTATGAGAAATACATATAGTATCATTGCACACTGTACAAAGGGGTTGTCTCTTGAAATAACACCTTTTTATATGTCCAGGGGCAGAACTAAAATTCATAGGAACTGCAAAATAAGTTGCCCCCCCCCCCCACTCCCCACTAAATGACAAGTAAATAAAACACCAAGATATGTAGAAATAATTATGGCTTATGGTACCATATAACCTCTTTAAATATAAACCATTTCTTCTGCTGAGAAATTAAAAAAAAGGAATACAATTTGATTTCCATTAAGCTGCACCCTGTATTTCATTGGTGGCAAATTATTATAAATATCTACATAATTTGCAAACTGGCTACCGTTGTTCTTTTCTAATCCAAGGGCAAAAGGTGCTCTAATATGCTAAACATCTCTTCTAATAATATACACCAGCTTCAAAAATCCCAATACAATTCATACGATTTGCTGTGTGAATATGTCTTCCATGTACGCCACAGAAAAATATCTACCTTGTTTTCCAAAAATGTAAATGGACCTGCCATCAATTCTGAAAATATTCTCACTAATAAACTACATAATTGGCAAACATAAAGAAAGGTTCTGTCATGAAAGTATTGCAGGCACCGAATAACACGGTTGGCTCCTGCTTTATATCTCACACATGGGTGGGAAGAGAAAGCCCCTTTTTTTCTCAGCAGTAATACACCAGCTACCATTATATCTGGATGCAAAAGGGGCTCTAAAATGGGCAATTATGAGAGAAATAAATACTATCACCACATGAACTCAACAATAATAATTAAAAGTGCACACTGTAAAAGAAATCTATACTGTAGAAACTGAAGTAGCAAAAGTACAGCTCCAAGATGGGAAAATAATTGAGGAGCGTAGGGAAGAGTGTATAAGCTGCTATTATGTAGCATTGTGAAACCAGCTCCTCAAATAAAAGAATAACACCATACAGTTTTCTTACTGTTAGCACAGCACATGATGGGGGTTTAATACAGGAGTGGTGTGAGTCACACGTTCGTATCTTCCCATCAGGTATGGTGAAATGGTGGGAATGTCTTCTCCACCCACTCTATTAAACAGTGTGAGTTTTTGTTTTCCCCTATTTGAGAACCAGACTATTGCACCATGTCACCTATGAAAAGAGAAAATAATATACAATGTGAACCCACACTGCCACTGTTAACTGTATTACTTTGTTGATTTCTTTCTTAAAGCAGATACAATAGCTCCTGGAACAGTTCCAGTGGATGAAAGAAATAGATTTGGGAGTGACTGTAAAGACACCAAAGGAAGGGACTAGATTAATATGGGTCTATTATGAGCCAATGATTTATTCAAAGCAGAGTACTTATCCCCTACTCTCAGTATTGTGGCAGCCCCATGGCTGGCATGGCATGGAGTTAGGAGTGCAATGAAATCTAGATCAATCATAATGGAAAGCCATTGCTAACTAGATTACAAAAATGTAGACTTAGGGGAAAACTTAGCTTTGTTCAAACCTGGCAAAATGTCACAATTATTGGACAGTGGCTACCAGCAGAGAGGGTGCAGTTTAGCATAAAGAAGCATGACCACTAGAGATGAGAGAACCTCGAGCATGCGCTGATTCTTTTGAACCAGAGTGTGTCACATTTGAGTAACAATAACTGCAGAAGTTGGAAAACACGGAATACAACCTATGGCTTTATCCATGTTCTCCAGACTAACTTAAGGCTACATCCAACTTCAAATACCGTACATATAAAGATTTGGACAAACCCAAGCATGCTTGAGGTTCACCTATCTTTAGTGGCCACCACCTTGCATCAAATTTACTACAATGCATCGCACAACATCTCTTTTAGGCAAAATAACTGAAGTTGTTTGATAATGACGACCGTGAATAATCGTTATTGAAGTCCGTCATTGTAAAATAATGGCTTTATTTTACAAACACTGGCCGTTACTTTGCATAAAAAGACGTTGTGTGAGCATAGCCTTAGTTTTATAATAGTAATGACTGATTACATTTACTTCCGCCATCACATTTATGATCTATACAATATTGATGGGATTTTACAAAATAATGAATGTTTAGCGGCACATGTATCAATAGCTGGCTTTTTTGGGCCGCAAACTGTCGACCTTAGTTACTTAGGGTAACTCTGCAGAGGCAGAGGTCACTTCCTTTTTACACTAAGGGTACTATTACATTAAGCGATTTTTCGTTGAATAACGAAACGACCACTATGGCGATCGACCTGAAATCGTTCGCCCGATTACATGGAACGATGATCGTTATTTATGATTGTTCTTGCGGTCGTCTTGTCGTTGCTATTGTGTTTGTCGCTACTGCAAACGACGTCTTATTCCATGCAACGATTAACGATAAAAATAGGTCCAAACTCTATCAAACGACCAACGATTTCTCGTTGGTCGTTTAATCGTTGTCTGCTATTACACTAAACATTTATCGTTCAAATCCAAACGATCTAACAATTTTTCCAACGATAATCGTCCCATGTAATAAGGCCCTAAGTCCTTTCCACTTGTTTCCAAAGTGGCAAGGGTGTCATACACCTGGCGGTAAGTCACAAAGTTGAGCACAAATAATTTGTGTATATCTTATACTACTAACCCTTTTCATTATCTAAAAAGGTTCAAACTGAAAGTGTTAATCCTTTTAAAAGTAATAAACTATGCATTATTGCAGATGATGAAGTAAAAGATTATTAAACGTATTTTTCTCTACTGTAATCAAAGTGAAAAATAAAATGTCAGGAGAAATGCAGAGGAATAATGTAAACTCTCCATAAAATGTCATAACTCTATCCAAGGAAGGTGATCCTTTTATTTAAATACAATTTTCTGATGCCAGAATACCCATTAGGCTATATTCCTACTACAGTATTTTAGCGGGAGAAGGAGGCTGTCTATAATAATGATGGCAGCAAAAAATGATCATGATCATAATTTGTGACTGTCTTTATCAATAGATGTCCTCCTTTTCTTGATAAATGCTCACCTGCTCCCATAGTGGGATCAGAGCCTATAACAGAAAATATTTGTGTATTTTAAAGAACATAAAATTAACATGTGGCAAATACAGTATATATAAAACATATCAGGGATAAAAAAAAATCATGTATTAATCTTCTTCTATACTTACCTTATGTTCCCACTAGTCGAGAAACTGCATCAATAGAGATATCACAGCATAATCTTCTGCAATACATGGAGGTCACCAACAGCAAGCATTTTAAGGTCAATAGAATGGTTTTCATCTGTAAATAAATAGGTTTACTACAGCACAAAGTATATAAGTATAGCTTTCTGTAAGAATGGTTTTCACTTGGACCATATTTTCTGAAATGATATACTGCGGTGTGAAGTACAGAGCTGTTCAGTGTAATTGTACATTCTCAGTCACCTAAAAACAGGTTTCTACTCCGAAAGGGCCTGTAATTAAGGTGTACTATTGTCAACATGGCTGCAACAAACGTCCCATTGTTGTGAACTTGTGTTATTGGGCAATGCAACCACCAGTGGCACTGTGATGAATTTCAATGAACTGACATTGGTAATCTATACATGCTTATATTATCATGCTTTATAACAAAACTATACTTATCTGAAATCCAGGTCCAGTCTACTGAAGGCAGCTTTTTAGTCTTGTGCTTGTTAAAAAAAGAGACTAAACATATGAAGTCCTGGCCAGTAAAGAGTGTCACGGCTTAATATAACCCTCAATCACATGACAGCCTTCTCCGTGAGCGCAGATGGTCTGGGAAACACTGGGCTACCCTTTGTTTAGACTTCCTTTGCTTTGAAAAAGTGTCTAAACACAGGAAATGCCATGTTTTCCATGATAACTAAAAAAAAATAAAAGAATGAATATAAATTGCAAACTTGCTTTATTACACATCCACTTTTGATTTAGATTTTGAAAGTTATAACAACGACACTTTAAGGTACAGGTACAAAATAACAGTCACAATCCAATCCAATCCAGCTGCTTGTTCACACGGCAAAGTTAGCTTTAACTAACTTTAGTAGTCTCTGACTTAAAGGGGTTGTCCGGCGCTAAAAAATTATTCACAGAATAACACACATTACAAAGTTATACAACTTTGTAATGTATGTTATGTCTGTGAATGGCCCCCGTCCCCGTGTCCCACCCCCCCCCACCCGTCTACTCGGAAGTCGGAAGTGTGGTGCGCTATACATACCTGTCACGTGCCGACCACGGTCTCTGATCCTCAGCAGTGACGTCTTCTTCGGGCGGCCGGCGGATCTTCCCGAGTGCCGGCCGCCCTCTGCAGCGTCATCCGAAGCTCAGCCGCGATTGGCTGAGCATAACTGTGCTCAGCCAATCGCAGCTGAGCAGCTGATGACGTGGCCTGCTGAAGATCGGAGACCGTGGTCGGCACGTGACAGGTATGTATAGCGCACCACACTTCCGGGTACACGGGTGGGGGTGGTGGGACACGGGGAAGGGGGCCATTCACAGACATAACATACATTACAAAGTTGTATAACTTTGTAATGTGTGTTATTCTGTGAATAATTTTTTAGCGCCGGACAACCCCTTTAAGTTACTTAGAGAAGAGTTAAACATTTGTGGCAGAGGTGGACTACTAGGAAGCACTGTCCATACAGGTTTGGTCCTGTGACATTGGGGTTGCAGGGCCATTTCATGGCCTCCCTTCCCTGTTTGTGCACGCTTTGCAGTTAGTGTAGGGACCCATGTGAACCAGGAGGCCGGCACAGGGTACATGGGGCTATATGGTTTGCTCAAATTATATACCAACATCCTGGTGTTGGTTTTTAAATATAGCCGAGTGGCATTAGTGTCAGCCATACCTGTGATGAGCAACAGCTCCTTTCTCTCCATGTCGCACTGTCCATACAGTACTGTACTCTGCTGGAGAGGGTCTTGACAACGTTGGCTGTTGCGGTTAATTTAGTAAACAAAGCGACAACCAGTGCTCATGGTAAAGATACGATCTTGCTGTGATGAAACATGCAGAGCGGCACATCCAGTAGCACTTGGCACTAGTGTTGAGCGAGACTAAAATGCTTGTTACTTAATGTTTTCTATTAAAGGTACATTAAAAGTTATATAGATGTGTCTATATAATGTATTACCATATCTGTATGGTTCTGCCACACTGGTAGCTGATAGAAACCCAGGAAGTGAAGAAAACTGGCCTCTGTGCCAATCCACATTGTCTCCTGCTCCCACTGCTCTCCATCCTTAGGAGACAAATCTTCTATGCCTCTGTCTCATATTGTGTGTGTTTGCTGAACGCAGGCTGATGACAGGGGGCAGGGCATGATGTCACAGGAGGCTTGGCTGGATCCCCCAATCCCCTGAGTAATTCACCATGTCTGACTGGCCAGAAGCAGCTGCTGCACTGATTTTACTGATTGTGAAAAAGTCTGCAGTGAAATTAGGGCCATGTTCACACATGTTGGAGTGTCATTGCAGTACTACAACTTATTCACAAAAATGATGCAGTAACACAAGTAAATGATGCTAAATGTCAGAGAGGATTAGAACCGGCACTGCCGATCTCACCTAGTGAAAAAACGAGGCATAAACAGTATATCCCATGTAAGATAGTATCGGATAAACTCCTTATTGTGGGGCTCAACTTCAAAGATAAAAGATGCTTGATCATAATATGCGCGTGGAAATGAAAAGAAAAAAAATTCAATTCAAAAAGTTCTTTACTTTATTCCAATATCAGCATTACAGGTAGAGAATAAAGCGTGCTGTGTGGTGTTACAGGCAGTAACTGTGTGCTGTGTGGGTGGGACCACAATGAAATGATAAAGTACTGCAAATAATTCAGTAACACAATGAAATTGCAATGTATGAACACAGCCTAGATGTTCTGCAACAGATTTGGGCGGGGAATGGGAAGGGCGGAGGACTTTGATGAACAGCTGAGGGAAAGCATTGCATTCTGGAACTAGTACTGATTTCTGGGAACTGCTCAACCAGGAAGTACAGAAACACAATACAGAACAACCCCCCCCCCCAACAAATGTATTTTTGGTAGTTTTAAAACTGGGATATATGCTATATGCTTCTGCAGAAGATTCATTTTTTAACTTCTACCTGGAGTCTCCCTTTAAGTGGAGAATTTTTCAATGCTCAAGTGGTTTAAAGCAGGGGGCACTATGACTATGAAGGCAGGAACAATAGAGCTGGAAAGAGCAGCTTAGTTCTCTGACATGCTGACTATTTGTTAGGACTGCAGTTACAGAGATAACAAACAGACACAGACAGTGGACCCTAGGCTCAGCCCTGCCCACTGTCCCTGCCTACTTGCCGCGACCTGCCCGTAATCTCTTAACTACTCATGATGTACAGGTACAGCATGGAATCCTGTCACTTAACCCTTTGAGGACCAGGCCCAAAATGTCCCAGTGGAACGTGCAAATTTTTATCTTTGCGCTTTCGTTTTTCCCTCCTCCCCTTCTAAGAGCTCTAGCTCTTTCAGTTTTCTATCTACAAGGCCATGTAATGGCTTGTTTGTTACAGGAATAGTTGTACTTTGTAATGGCGTCTTTCATTTTACCATAACATGTATGACAGAATCCTAAATATATTATTTATGAAGATATAAATAGGTGAAATCGTAAAAAAGAATGCAATATGTTACTTTTGGGGGTTTCCTGTGTCTACGTAATGCACTATATGGTAAAAGTGACATGATGCTATTACTCTGTAGGTCAGTCCAAACACAACCATATGCAGGTTTACACAGATTCTCTAATGTTATATATATATATTTTTTAATGAAATCCTTTTTTTGGCAATTAATTATTAATAAAATGGGCCTATTTTGACGCTTATAACAGTTTTATTTTTTCACCTATGGGGCTGTATGGGGTGTCATTTTTTCCGCCATGATCTCTAGTTTTTATTAATACCATATTTGTGAAGATAGGACGTTTTGTTCACTTTTTATAATTTTTTTTTCTATATATAAAATGTAACATAAAATCGGTAATCGGCGCACTTTTTTTCCCTCTTTTCATCTACGCCGTTGACCATTCGCAATTACGCTTGTTATATTTTAATAGATCGGACAATTATGCACGCTTCGGTATATTATATGTTTATTTATTTTTATATGTTTTATTTATATAATGGGAAAGGGGGGTGATTTAAACTTTTATTGGGGGAGGGGTTTTGGGGTAGTGTGTTAGTGATTTTAACTTTTTCTTTTTTTTTTATACATTTAAAGTCCCTTTGGGGGACTTGTACATTCATTACTTTCATTTTATACACTGATCATTGCTATGCCATAGCATTGATCAGTGTTATTGGCGCTCTGCTCATTGAGCCTGTCTCTGCAGGCTCAGTGAACAGATCGCCGATCGGACTGCGCGGAGGCAGATGAGAGACCTCCGGCGGTCCGTTTTAATGATCGGGAACCCAGCAGTCACACCCGATCGGTAAGTGACAGGGGACTCCCCCTGTCACTTACACTTAAATGCCGCGGCCGTTTAAGGAGTTAATGTCACGCTGCAGCGCAATCGCTGCAGCGTGTCATTAACGGTGAGGTGCCGGCTGCTGATTGCAGCCAGTCCCCATCTGCTATGAAGCTCACTCCCTCTCCCAGCAATATACTGTATTTCCAGGACAGGACCCCGGAATTGAGCGGTGATTGGTGCTGTCCGAGACGGCACGGCACATTGGGCCTGTCACCATTGGGGTCCATATGCCCACTATACCCCTTGTTACATTCTTTGAGGGATGTAGCTTCCATAATGGGGTCAATTGTGGGGGGTTTCCATTGTTTTGGCAGCACGTGGGCTTTGTAAACCCGAAATGGCCTCCGTCCCCCTTTTTTGGCTAAATACAGCTTCTGAAAGCCGTTCCTTCCTTTTTGGTGCGTGTCCTGCGCCCGCATGGTACATTACGTCCCCATGTGGGGTATTTTTGTACTTGGGGGAAATTTCTCTACATGTATTATGGGATTTTTTCCCTTTTAACCCCTTGTCAACCTGAAAAATTTAAGGCTAGACCACCGCTAGAATCACTGCTGTGCCCGTGGCAACCTGTCCCCGATCAGCCGCGATTGGCTGGTAGCAACCGGCCGGCCAATCATGGGCCATCTATACTGCTGCTCCCATCCTCTTCTTCTCTGCTCGCCGATTCTCAGTGAGCAGAGAAGGAGAGGATGGGAGCAGTAGTAGTAGTATAGGAGTGTGCAGCATGCCCGGTGCTGTCCTGTGTGGGCGGTGCCTCTGCCGCTTACTCCCCCCCATGCTTCCTCCTCCTTGTGACAGGGAGATCAGCTAGCAGTTCTCTGCTTCTAGCTGTCTCCCTGTGCTGTCTCCTCCTCCTCCATGCTTCTGCCGCCTCCCCCCGTGCTTCCTCCTCCTCCTTCCCCCTCCTTCATCCCTCCCTGCTGCCTCCGGTGACAAGGAGATCAGCTAGCAGTTCCCTGCTGCTAGCTGTCTCAATGTCTTCCTCCCCTGTGCCGTCCTCGTCCTCCCACCCTCTCCTGCCACCCTTTCCAATGCCAGCCTCTCCCCTGCCATCCTCTCCCCTGCCACCCTCTCCAATGCCACCCTCTCCCCTGCCCCCCTCTACCCTGCCACCCTCTGCTGCCTTCTGCCCTCACCTTCCACCCTCTACTCTGCCACCCTCTCCCATCCTCTGCTGCCTTCTGTCCTCACCTGCCCCATCTCTTGCCACCCTGTACCCTCTCCCCTGCCACACTCTCCCATCCTCTGCTGCCTTCTGCCCTCACCTGCCACCCTCTACCCTCTCCCCTGCCACCCTCTCCAATCCTCTGCTGCCTTCTGCCCTCACCTGCCACCCTCTGTCCTGTCAACCTCTCTTATTCTCTCCTGCCACCTTCTCCCATCCTCTCCTGCCACCCTCTCTCATTCTGTCCTTCCACCCTCTCTTATTCTTTCCTACCACCCTCTCGCATCCTCTCCTGCCGCCCTATTTCCTGCCACCCTCTCCCATGCTCCCCTGCCACACTCACCCATCCTCTTTTGCCACCCTCTCCTCTTGCCACCCTCTCCCCTCTCCTACCACCCTCTTCCTGTCCTGCTACCCTCTCCCCTTTCCTGCCATCCTATCCTCTCTCTACGACCCTCTCCTCTTTCTGGCCACTCTTTCCTGCCACCCTTTCTTCTGTCCCGCCACCCTCTTTCCTCTCCTCTCTCTTGCCACCCTTTCTTGCCACTCGCTCCTCTGTTCTGCCACCCTCTCCTCTCTCTTGCCACCCTCTCCTCTCTCTTGCCACCCTCTCCTGCCACCCTCTCCTATGTCCTGCCACCCTCCCCCTGTCCTGCCACCCTCTCTTCTGTCTTGCCACCCTCTCCTCTCTCCTACCACCCTCTCCCCTCTCCTGCCACCTTCTACCTTTTCCTGCTACCCTTTCCCCTGCCTCTGATGCTTTTTTTCTTTTTTTAGTAAAAAAGTCAAAAACACCACACACAAATAAAATGTTAAATCATTACATAAAACACACACACACTAACACTTACATGTGTAAAACCATACACTTACACTTACACACTCCCTCTAAAGAAAAAAAAACAAAAAAGTCCCACAGGTTGTTCTCAGCTAAAGAGACATACCCCTGGATTGCCTCTGATACTAAGACAACCAGTGTGGGAGAAGTGGAATATCCCTTGTTCCTTCTTCTTCCTCTTATTCCTCATCGTCATCATCATTTAGTGATGATGAGCCCCCAAGGCGCCGCCCCAGGACGAGGCCCAAGGAAGCCCCACAAGCCCCCTTAAGTGACTAGTGACCCCATCTGGACACCAGTCCCTGACACGTAAGAGCCACAGATTCCTGAGTTCATTGGGGTCACTTGTGGGGGGGGGGGGTTTACAATGTTTTGGCAGCACTGGGGCTTGGCGAACCATTGGTCATCCATTCTGGCCAAATCCAGCTCCCAAAAACCAAATTGTGCTCCTTCCCTTTGGAGGCTTTCTGTGCACCAGCTTTGCACTTTGTGTCCACATGAGGGGTATTTTTGTAATCGGGGGAAAATGCTCTACATGATTAGTGGTTTATATATTTTTTTAACCCCTTATGAACACGAAAAATTCAAAGTTACACCAACGTTTTAGTGTAAAAAATTTCAATTTTCATTTTCACAGCACATTGTGCCTGTCACCAGTGGGGTTCATATGCCCACTATACCCCTTGTTACATTCTTTGAGGGGTGTAGATTCCATAATGGGGTCAATTGTGTTTTTTTTATTTGTTTTGGCAGCACGTGGGCTTTGTAAACCTGACATGGCCTCCTTCCTCCTTTCTGGCCAGATCTTGCTTCCAAAAGCCAAATGGCGCTCCTTCCTTTTGGAGTTTACTAAATGGTGTCCCTTTAAGGGTGTTTGTTAGGTTTTTGCACCCCAGAGCCTCTGCAAACCAGAAGTGGTACTTTGAAAATTGGCCAATTGTAAGGAGGCTTCAAAATTCTCTAGGCGCTCCTTTGTATCTTAAGCGCATTAGGGCCACATATCGTATATTTCTATAAACTGCAGAAATGAGGCAATATAAATTGAGGTGCATTTCTCTGGAAATAGGTTTTCTATTATGAAAGATATTGGATTACAATATAATTTCTGCAAAGAAAATTGAAATTTTAAATTTTCTCACACACTTAGCTTTTATTTCTGTGACTCACCTAAAGGGTTAAAAAAAACTTTCTGGAATTGATTGGGGGTTTGGGGGGTGCAGTTTCTGAAATGGGGTACTTTGTGGGCGATCATAACATAAAGTCCCCTCAAATACACTTTAAGGCTATGTTCACATTACGTGAACATCCGGCCGTTCCATGACCCCAGCCGGGTCACGGAACGGCCAATCCCAGCCCGAATCATCACCCATCTATCCGCCCGGGAAGCTCTAATGTGGGCGCATCAGCGCGCGCCCGCTTCAAAGCTTCCCATAGCACACAGTGAAGCAAGCGGCCAGAACAGCTCGCTTCACTTTGTGAACTGACAGGTCCCTCTGCAGCCGGAACTCATGGACCTGTCAGTTTTTTGCGGCGCCTCATGGGATCCGGACAGAACATATACGATGTGTGCACGCTCAGTCTGGATCCCATTGAAACAGAGGCTGTGTCCACACCGCAAATCTACGCCCGTGGTTCTGCGGCGAGAACTACAGCCATAGATTTACGTAGTGTGAACATAGCCTGAGGCTATGTTCACACTGCGTATTAGTCCGGCCGCATTTCCTACGCCGCCGTACATGTGCGGCTGAAACTACGGACGTGGGAAAAATAGTACGCGTCCGCATGCGTACGAACCGCGAACATACGCCCGTAGTAGAGTTATGCTTCTCTAGCTTGTTTTGAAGCGATCTGAAACAGGTCATTTACTTGGAAATCTTCGCCCAGCCCTGTAAACCACACAGAACCTTTTGGATCTAAAAATCAAGTTCAATTTGGCTGAAATAAGTATTCCATACGGGACCACATGGAAATCCACGGCCGTGAGTTTCAACATTTCCGTCCTCAAACAATGGTCTTGTTCATTTTTCACGGCGCCGTATACGATCCGGCCGTAAGCTCATACGTAGTGTGCATTGGGCGGGCGTATATCGTATACTTTCAAGCGAACGCATCAACCTCAAAACTACGTGCGTATATTCGTGGTTCGCACTAAGGCCGGAAACATACGCAGTTTTAACATAGACAAAATGTGTAATGGCCCCATGAAAAATCAGATTTTAAAATTCTTGGAAAATTTGGAAAAATGCTGCTAAGCTTTGAAGCGTTGTATTGTCTTAAAAAATTGAAGGCAAGTTTAATAAATGCTGCCAACATAAAGTAGACATATTGCTAATGCTATTTAATATGCTAATTTATGTGGCATAACCATTTTCCTTACAAGCACAAAATTTTTAAGTTGCAAAAATGCACATTTTCTAAATTTTTCATGTTATTTTGGGGTTTTTCATATAGATAGGCTGTAAGTATCGACTCATTTTTACCAGAAATATAAAGTATGATATGTCACGAGAAAACAGAATCAGAATCAGCCGGATAGGTAAAAGTATCCTGAAGTTATTATTATGGATAAAGTGATTCATATTCCTGAAATTTGGTTCGGACCTTAAGGCCATTTTGGGCTCCGTCCTTAAGAGGTTAATGGCAGCAAGCAACTGGGAGACTGTTCTTGGCCTGGATAGGTGTTACAAATACCAGGACAAACAAACTCAGTAAGAGAATAGTCAACTATCTAATGTCGCAACGGCGGGCAACAAAGGTACAAAGTCAGAATCCAAAAGCAAATTCACAGGTCAGGTTTAGGGTCAGGTATACAGAGCAGGGTCAGGAATGTAAGATAATAGCAGAAGGTAAAGCAGCAGGCTTGAGACTAGTTCAATAACTGGCAAGCAGTATACAGGCTGGCAGTGTTATATAGGAGGCCAGGGGTCTGGTCCAGAACGTATTTGGACCATTTCCTGATCTTCAACCACAAACACCTGACAACAAAGCAAATCGACAGGCAGGAAGATCTTCCAGTCACAGAAACAAAATTTAAAGCAGATGAAACTCAGAACAGACTGAGCACATGGCCCTCTCCACCCCTACTTATAGACACTGGCCCAGATTTATCAAAGGGTGCAAAATATACACTGGTGCAAACTGCCCACAGCAACCAGACACAGCTCCTCCTTCATTTTGCCAGCCAGAGATGAAAGCTGAGCTGTAAATGGTTGCTGTGGGAAGTTAACACTGTATATTTTACACTTAGGGCCGGATTAAGGAATGGACACCAGGGGCACGTGCACCGGGGCCCCCACCACAAAGGGGCCCCCACCTCCCCGAACCCGGAAGCAGGGTTCCGGGTTCAGGCTGGTGCATTTTTATTATTTTCTTTTAAACCCCCATCTGCTGCCCCCCACCGCTAATGTCAGCGCCCGGGGGGGGGGGGGGGGGGGGGGGGGGCGGTGTCAGCCGGGTGAGGTGAGCTTCCGGAAGACAGCCTGTTACACAAAGGCACGGAAGCTCACAGCAGCAGCCCGTGATGCCCGGACTTCCTGCTCGGCAGTGGTGCACAATGACGTCATAGCGCCGAGCAGGGGAGAAGTCCGGGCACCGCGGGCTGCTGCTGTGAGCTTCCGTGCCTGTGTGTAACAGGCTGTCTGCCGGAAGCTCACCTAGCCAGCCTACCCAGCCTGCCCCTCCAGCCCCTCGACCGATCCCCCTGCCCCCCAGCTTCTCTCCCTGCCCCCTCCAGATTCTCTCCCTACCCCCCCAGATTCTCTCCCTGCCCCCTCCCCCCCGATTCTCTCCCTGTCCCCCCCCAGCTTCTCTCCCTGCCCCCCCCTGACAACAAAATTGTCGCCCGGGACCTCCACCAACCTTAATCCGGCCCTGTTTACACCCCTTGATAAATTCCCCCCATAGTGTTGTTTCAGGTTTTCTCAGGTTTGGACACACTGGACACACATACATTTAACCTACCATTACATATTTTTAACTTTTAAATCCCAAATCTCAGGACATTTTAACCCTTGCTCCCTTTGTTCCTGGGTACACTCCCAAAATTGCAAAAGAATACCCATTTTGGTGTGAATCGAGATAAACCCCACCTATTTTCCAGTCTGGTTCAAGAAAGAGTTTTGCAAAATCACAAGTCCTCCAATGAATTATTGGGGTGTAGGAGGTAACTTAAATAACCTCAACCAGTGCCAGCTTAGAGATAGTATAAAAACTCTATGTTGAAGTCATCTTGGATACATCTGAGCTGTAGACTCTGGTGCTGCAAGACGGCAACGCTAACCAGTCAGTCACTGCATCTCTACAAAGTTACCCTACATAATCATAATAACAATATAATTCAGTTGAACTAGAGATGCAGACAATAAAACTGATGCTGGTTGAGATGAGCAACATGGGGATCACTATCTATTTTGGAATTGAAAGTCCCAGCATGCTTGTATTGCCGGTGGATTGTTCCATAACAGCTAGATCTACAAGTTCCCTACAGAGTATATGGCTGAGCATTCTTTAGGTGAAAGTTGACTGGAATCTTTTCCCTTTTCATAAGGTTTAAACTCCATCTGCTGCTGAAAGCATTGGCTTGTCTACAGTCGATGAACAGATAGCTAATTTGCATTTGACTGCTGGCCTAATATTAGTACAAATGAAAAGACACTGTCCTGTATTCATTCATAGCCAAATTGGGATGCCACTGTGCCTTTAACAATGACTCGTTTTATGGTTAAATGCCCTAAAACATTGTTCATTCATGTCTTTTCTACACAAGTCTGTTCATTAGTGAACGAAACAAAAGGAACTAAAGTAGAGAGACAAGAAACAAGTAAATAAACAAAACCAGTTATTAAACCTGTAGAGCCTGCAGTATGTTTGTGTTTGTCTTGTAATTAAATATGCCGGTTCTTACAATACTGCAATGTGTTTACTCCTTTTATGATTTTTTTTATGGTTTCAGCCTGATTTTATTTATGTTCTGCAGATCTGATGAAATGCTGAAGGTATCATCTGCATATATTTCATAGTCAAGGTTTCATGGACTATATCCTACATAATACTTTGAGTAATGCTGCTTTTATTTAATGGGGTCTGAGGATATGTGTAACACCCACCAATTGCTAGAAAGAAGGAGCCCTGGCACTCTTCCAAGAGCCTAGTTCCTTTATCGTGAAGATTGCTATAGACCTTCAGGCTAAAGGCCCTGCAACAAGGGCTGATCTGGAGGAGCAAGCAAGCACCAACCAGTCAGGTTATCGCTCACTTGCTCCTTCTTACCCACATACTGCCAGCTACTAACAGGAGGGGGGAGGGGGGACTGCGCGGGGAGCTGCAGGAGCTCATAGGAAATAGCAGCGGTCTGCTACTGCCGCTCCTATTGCACAAAGCGACGCCCAGCAGACTGTCCCTATCATTCTAGTTTTTTTCAACATGTTGACAGTGAAGTATCACCCGACGTCATACAACCGATAATCACTCGGTGTAACGGGGCCTTAAATGTTGATGGTGCTTCTATACAGACTTGAACGTGGATTAAACTGTGAACTGTGGCATACGATAGGGAGAAGACACAGATTTGCCCCTTCGCCCTGGCATACGCCCACCTAACAGGCAGGCATGGGGTGCGGCGAGGTGTGGCCTCCTCCCGCGCCTCATTTATCATGATTTAGGTAAATATACACATACTGGAAGCAGGTGTAGATTTGTTGCACCAGACGCAGGGCTGGGCGGGTTGACTAAGAGGCGTACACCTCTTTGTGAATCCAGCCGGGAAAAGGGAGTGGGGCCTAATTTAATAAATGTCCCCTTTAGTGTTCTAGCAATCTTCAATGGATCAAGCTTGCATTGCAATGACTTGTCAGTTTTTTATATCTCGTAAAATGAGGTTCTTTGGTATTCTTTTAGACACTTCTGTCTTGCCACTTA
This sequence comes from Dendropsophus ebraccatus, assembly GCF_027789765.1. NCBI lineage: Eukaryota > Metazoa > Chordata > Amphibia > Anura > Hylidae > Dendropsophus > Dendropsophus ebraccatus. Next base: position 68,676,887 of record NC_091459.1, read on the forward strand.
TACTGTAATGGATTTTGAGGGACTACTACTATTGTCGAACATTAACATTTTGTATTATGGAATGTAGGTCTGGGTATGTATGCCATTCTCAGTCTCTGGAAAGCCCAGTGAATACCACCTTTGGGTACTGTAGTAGTTGTCATTGAGCAATTCTAACATTGTAGAGCATTAAAAGGGTTATCTACCCTTTAATAATTGATGGCCTGCCATGTTTTTCCCTTCATTTTAATGGTACAACGATTTAGTTCCTTGCACTGACACTAGCACTGGTAACCATAAAATAGACTGTGGCTCTAGCATTAGTGCTCCAACCCCTTCAAATAGTTTATAGGCGACACATGGGTCCACAGTTGTGAAAGCAAACTGTCTTTAGGTGGCAGACCTACAGGTTCTTTAAATGGGTTGGCCCCTGGGTTGGTAAAACAGTTCAGTGTACGGTATTAGTAAATGTACTTTTACTGACAGCAGCTCCCTGTGTACCTCATAGAGCTAAAGTTAGACTTCCCTCCTCCAGGCTGTGCTGTTCTGCTCTGTGGTGAGTCTGTCCATAAGATGTCTGACATGGAGGAGCATGTGACCATGTCCCATCCCCCAGTGTCCACCACTGAGCCTGTACATGTCTATGGAATACACAGGGGACAGGGCATGTTAACATGCTCCTTAATGTCCGCCATCTTATGGACAGACTCACCACGGAGCAGGATGACACAGCCTGGAGGAGGAGAGTCTGATTTTAGCTCTACGAGGCACACAGGGAGCTGCTGTCAGTAAGTGCAGTGATTACACTCACTTATTCTGTACACTAACAGTACACAGTTTAATCTAAGAGGCTGAAAGGAACCCCTGGAGCACTTCAGTTATGAATCCAGACATAGTCCGACACTACGTTCTGGTTGACTTCCTTCTAGGCAGGATGGCACTTTACAATTTAAATATTTTGCTCTTGAAACACTGACTGTGCAACCAAATGTTACGCACAGATCCTTCTCAGCTATTATCTCATCATCATCAGCCTGCTAATTTGGAAATGTTCTCTGATGCATGTAGACCGGTACCCAGTATATATATATAGACACCTTCCTCTAGGCATATGGTGCCTCTACCAATATGTTGCCCCAATAGAAGATCCATCCCGAATCAGTTACGAGAAATCCCCCCAGTGTCATAATGGCTACTGATTGGCAAATTAGGGACAGCAGTAACAAACAATTAACTCTGCATAGAAGAAACTCATATTCTCAATGACTACACTTTCCCAAGTAAGTGCCCTATTATAACCATTACTCTACATTTACAAAAAATGTTTGAAGGGAGTCTGTCAGCACCTGGGCCCTACCCAAGGTGCTGACAGTGTGCTTTAGTTGGCAGTCCCCTTGTGAGCATGGTACCTTTTGGTAATTTGTCCGTGGAGTGGATTAAGCACAATCTTAGGTCTCTTGCTATGGCTCAGCATTTCAAAACAAGCAGCCAGGTCAGCTCAGAAGCTCAGCATCTCTCCTGTGGTGCACAGAAATCCTGGACGGAGCTTAAAAAAATTTCAAATGGAAATACTCCAGCACCTCTAGTAAGATAAAACTTTATTTTTTATTATTGTCCGAGACGGTACAGAGCTAAAGTAAGCACATGGTTTTACACGTTTCAGCAATCCGCCTAGTTAAAAACCACTAGTGTTACTAGTTGGGTCTCTTACTGTTATGAAGAGTCAAAAACGAGTTGTGGCTCAGTGTGTGCGCCACACTCTGGCACACCTCACCACTGATTCCTTCTCTCTCTTCTTCAAGAATAGTTTGCTGTCTGGCCTCTTGCTGCCTTGTGCTGTCAGTTTCTCTGAATATTTATTCCAGACAGAAACAAGTTACATAGTTACATGTGGGGTACCGCGGGGCTCAGTATTGGGTCCGCTTATTTAAAATGTATTTATTAATGACCTTGTAGACATATAGTTATAACTTTTTTCAGCCAATAAGGAGAAGCTTGTACATATACAAGTGCATGTACCTTGCTGCTTTTTAGGACTTGTTGGTCTTCAGGATAGGCCTGATCTGCAGGGTAGCTAAAGGGAGTATACATTTTTGCCTACACCCTGCCGTTTGACATTGCCAAGTGTCAGTGGAACCACAGATTTCAGGAGAACTTGCTGGAGCTAAATGGTGTGCATCTAATGAGGAAAGAGGAACGTGTGACTGTACATATGTCAATTTACCTAGAGACTAAATATAGAGAGGAACAGGGACTGTTATACTACACTTTATCCCAGAATAGGGTATGTCTAGTGATGAGCGAGCATGCTAGTCCGAGCTTGGTACACATTCGAGTATAAGGGTACTCGATGGTGCTCGTTACTCGGACAATCATATCGCGATACTTGAGATAATGGCATCTTCCTCTTCCTGCATGTTTGGCGGCTTTTTTTCAGCCAATCATCATGCTGGAGAGTCTTTAGGAGCTCGTAGCATCACGTGGGAACCCAACATGTCGATAGCAGCGATTGGCTGGCCAGATCAGATGACCTGGGCATATAAGAATAAGGTCCCGTGATGCTCGCGTCAGACGCAGGCTGGATGAGCATGGAGAGCTGCTGTCTGTCAGGGAGAGTGTTAGGCAGGGAATTAGTGTGCGGTTAGGCACAAAGACACAAAGAACCCATTAGTCCTTTTAAGGGCTTAAAATGTGTAAAACATTTAATTTTTTTGCTACTGTTGGCTGCTGGCTTGGACTTGTAGTCCAGCTGTCAGCAGTCAATTTGTCCTGTTGCTGACATTCTTTTGGCTGGCTCGGATCTGTAGTTCAGCTATACCTATCCTCACTGTGCAGTGTCTTGTGCAACGGGTGCCTTAAAAAAAAAAAACACAGCACCAGTTACACACATACTCTATACGACTACCCCCAAAACTGCTGTCAGGAGTCAATATGTCCTGTTGCTGACATTCTCTTGGCTGGCTGGGATCTGTAGTTCAGCTATACCTATCCTCAGTGTGCTGTGTCCTGAGCACATGGTGCCTTTAAAAAAGCACCAGTTACACACATACTCTATACGACTACCCCCTGTTGCTGTTGCCCATAATTTGGCATAATGTTGCGATTAGCCAGCCCCAAAGGCCTCCATGCATGCTGCCCTGCTGTTTCCTGTCCATTTTCATCTTGTTTCCATCATTTTCTGAGGTTTCCAGGTTTTCACGCAACCTTTCCCTTTGGTCCCCTGCTAAAATGCTAGAGTTTCCCATTGACTGCAATTGGCTTCTTTACTCGAAACGAGCACCTGAGCATTGGGAAATATTCGAGCACCCCAGCATTTTAGTATTCGCTCATCTCCTTACCCTGTCCCTGTTCCTCAAATAGAATAGGGATTAAGAAGCTGGTTGCTGGAGGTCTGACCCCCGGGACTTCCAAAGAAGGGGCATGCAATTGTCAGTGCAGGTGTGAAGTGCTCTCTACACCCGCACAACCACTGCAGCCTTTACCCCATTCACCCTCTATGAAGTCACATAAACGTTTCGAAGTTCAGTGCTTGGTTGCCATGCAGAAGCTGTGAATGCTACATTTATTGTGGGTACAATTGTTTTCCTGTTCTTAAGAATGGTGGGTGTCTTAGAGGTCAGACCCCAATGATCAGCTTGTTATCGCCTATCTTATAAATTGGGGGCGGACACAGACTTTAAAGGGCCCCTGTGTAAAAAATGTGTTTGGGCCCCCATAACCTATTCGTTTCTCCACCTTTCTGCCTTAAAGGCACACACACATGTACGCCTGGGTATCCGGTATATGTGTCCTGGTTTTTTAAGAGGGTCCTACAGCACAGATGCCAGGGCCCACTAAAGGACTCTACTGTAGTCTGTGCAGGCCCCAGTGTGGGACTGGGGTACCTGTGGCCAACCGATAGAACTGATCATGGGGGGCACCCAAATAAAGAACCTGTGAGAAGCAAAATGCAGACTGATGTATCTGCGACCAGAACTCCCGGAATAACAAGAACTACAACTCTTAGAATGCCTTACACTTATGAAGCTCTCCGAGAATGCTGGGAGTTGTAGTGTCTGACAGGACAACCCCTTGAGTTGTCTACTCATTTGTACTTCAAATCCCAGCACATCCTGAGGACTGCAGTAAATGCTGGAAGTTATAGTGTTTGCTGCTGTTGTACTTGGAGGGTCCTAGGTGCATTATACACTGGATGCTGTGTGGGGGATAAGAGTATATAGCTCAGAGTGTGGAAGTGACCCAAGGACAGCACTAATAGGAGATAGAACAGATGGGCCCTTAATCACTGAATAGGTGGGATACATGTACTGTACAGTATGTGGCTGCTTAGGGGGGAGATGAAAGAGAAAAACAACCATGCTGCAGGGGGAGAGGGGCACAGTTATTGGCAAAAAAGGCATAAACTAACAATCAAACATCAGCATGGGGGGGGGGGGGGGGGGCTCTGTGCTTTCTATTACACAGTCCACCCTCTATCTTAAAACTTCCAGCAGCCTGACAGACACACTGACAACAATCACTCACTGTCAGAGCTGCTGCTGTTGCTCCTCTTTACAGTCCTATCCCTGGCAGCCATAACCCTGCAGGATCCCTCCAGCCCCTGTCACCACACGCTCTCTCCCCTCCTCACATAAGGTATGACAGACAGTGGAGGAGAAGAGGGGGAGGGTCTGTCAGCAGCAGCAGCGTGCAGGAGGAGAAAAGGAGAGAGGAAAACCAACCCCAGCCACGCTCAGCATCCAGCCACTAAGTGGAACCCACAGGAGCAAATGGCCCGCACTTCCCGGATGCTGATACCGCCTGGGGGGCCCACTACAGACATGTGCCATGCAGAGCTGACACCTTAGAGTTGGCCTGGGCCCCTGTGCAGCTGAACAGGCTGCACAAGTGATATGTCCGCCTCTGTTATAAATAGTCAATGACAAGCTGACATGGGAATGTCAATTTAAGGAGTGCTTTCCCATCTTTGTAGTCCTGCTTGAGCTCTCCAGGAGTGAGGGAAATCTGTGGGTACTCCTGTGACCATGCAAGGTCCGCAGGTACTCTTTTCACAAGGTAGCATGCAGGGTTGCACATGAACAGTAAGCCAGAATAGCAGTAAAGACTGGCACCTAGAGACCGCTGTAGGAAAGAAGCATAAAGAGAAACAAGGGAGAATGTAACTATTATATGTCATTCTGGGTTTATTGAAAGCTGAATGACAACCTTTAATAGCTCTGTAATGGGCCATTAGTGGTTGTCACCTTTGGAAATCTACAATTTGTTATATCAAGATAACAGAGAAACAGCTGAATACAATATTTAAAGACTTCACATGAGAACAACTTGAGAACTTATACTTCCAAGTAACGTTTTGATTGCTCTTTAATAATAGTACTGAAGCAGTGAGGTCAAACATTACTTCCACCCCCTCCTATCGTTTTTAAGTCTGTAAAAACCAAGGCAGTTGAGGTCCATTATTGTCTGCCTGGCATAGATTTCAGCTGCAAACAGGTAGTAAAACTTTTATTCTGCACCAGCTCTTTGCCTCCATATGGACTCTGGTTAAAGAATTTTCCCACAGATAAAGTTTCTGTTTAAAATTATTAAGAGACAGAAAGATGAGACAATAAACCATTTTATATGTTGCTGTGAGCTGGATGTGGCATGTTTCTTGTTCTTTAAAATGTAAGTTTGTGTTCAGGTTTCTGGTTTGACAGTTATTGGATACATATGTCAGCATGTTTATAGAGGACCCTTGTTAGACGCATATGAAGTTGTGTTACTAAGATGGGATTTACACTGCTGTAATATGCCTCGGACTTGTGGGATACAACTTATGCCTGACAGACTGTTCATATTCTGTCAGAGCAGGTCTGTCACCTTATGGCTCAGCACTAGCCATTAGCATGTCCTATTCTGCATAGCGTTCCAGCAGATAGACATGCTGGTACATCACAGGAATGACACAGGCCCAGTAGTGTCAGCTCCCACCCCTTTCTTCCTCCTCCTCCCAGCAATGTGACCTGCAGGAAGAGGAAAGAATATGGCAAGAGCAGCCTATCAGAGGACCAAGCAGCATTGGGTAACTAGATTTGCATATCCAGGGAAATACATAGTGCTTGAAAAGAGCACCCCTTTACCAGTGACTTCCTTTTAGGAGAAACTTTAATCCTCCCTTTAAGAGCAACTTTGGTACAGTCTCTTTAAGGGCAGCTTTGGTACAGTCCCTTTAAGAGCAACTTTGGTACAGTCTCTTTAAGGGCAGCTTTGGTACAGTCCCTTTAAAAGCAACTTTGGTACAGTCCCTTTAAGAGCAACTTTGGTACAGTCCAGAAGTACAGAATTTCTATTGGCTGCTATATTTCAACTATTTGCATATATGCTGTGATTGGCTGTTAGCATTTACAGTGTGGCTATTATTTCCAATGGGCCATTATTTTCTATGGGAAATTAGGGGTCTTTAGGGGTCTTCTTAAAAACGGCAAATCCAATCGAAACCAAAGATAGATAGCACACCTGTCACCGCCAAGGGCTTCAAAACATAGTTTGAACTGAGTCTGTGCGTTTGAACTGAGTCTGCAGGGGTAATCTGGTACTATATGGTAGCTGCATGGGGGAACTGATACTATATGGGGATTGCAGAATGGAAGGGACTGATAATATGTATGGATGCAGGGGGACTAATACTGTTTAGGGATGCATGGTGGGTACTGATATTATTTGGGTGTTTTATGGCTGAGGTAGATTCTATATGTGAGAGCGGAGGGGCTGACAACACATGGCAGCTGCATGAAGGAAGAGCTGATACAATATGGGAAATGCATGGGGGGGGCTGATAGGAACTGCACAGGGGATCTATTCTATTTGAAAGCTACAGAGAAGGGTCTTATACTATATGGGACTGCAAAGAGGCCTGCTACTCTATGAGGGCTGTACAGAGGGACCTGATACTATGCTGGTACTGCACAGAGGGGATTATACTAAATTGAAAACTACACAGGAGGGCCTATACTAAATAGGGACTGCACAGATGGTACTATAATATATAGGGACTGCACAAAGGGGCCTATATATTATGATGTAGATGATGTCTCCAAATAAATAGACAGCTAACCCAGCCCCCAAAGAGGAGATCACATGTCCTATATTTACAAAGGGAGGGGGGAAGAGAGTGGACATAGAGAAAATGATTTTAGGGGTCTAGTTTACATAACGTATAAATAAGGGCAAAATATAGCCAGATTTGGATAAATGCGCCCTAAAAAAAATGATAATCGTGTTCTTTATTTCAGGCCGTATTTTGCCTTTATTTTTAGGCTGTGTGAACATGGCCTAGAGCAGGTAAATATGAGAAAAAAACAGGGAAAGGGTGCAAGATAGGTTATACATGTGTATAAGACATATGGTGGTATTGGGAACGGGGAATGTTTGGAACAAGGCTTCTCAAACTATTTCTACTGGAGCCTCACCCAACAGACCAAGGCAATGCCTGGGCCTCACCAGACTGACCAAGAGGGTGCTGGGGCCTCACTATCTGTGGTGAAAGTCCATTTAAAAGCTGAAAATAATGCTAGGGCTACCTTTCACCAATCTCCCAAGCTCTATATACTAATAAAGCAAGTACAAAATAAGATTGTAATATAAAATGAGCTTTTGAAGGACTATGCAGATCATAGTTAATTTTGTAAAAAACTGGCTCCCCAGCTGGGCCTCACCAACAAATAGGGGGCGCCTCACTAGTGAGGCCCACCTCACAGTTTGAGAAGCACTGGTTTAGAATATTGTTTTTGTTACCTGAAATATGTCCTGAAAGATGCTGGAAAAAAAATCTTCACAGAAAACACATGTCAATTGACTTGCAATGCGATTTTAAAATCCATAGCATGTCAGTATATGCTATAGATATGTTGTGGATTTTTGCAGATTTGCCCTATTAAGTTTAATGGGTAAAGTAAAGATCTATAATAAATCTTGAGTGTTGAAAATTGTGCTATGAAAAGGCTAATGATCTGCAGGAAAATCCATTATTACAGATTTTAAATATGCCCATTTTTTATTTACATTAAAATCCACATTGGCATGTTCACTAAAAATACTCACAATTTAGGGTATAAACCAATTTCTGAATAAAATACACATCAGCTGTTTAAGCCTCTATTTTCAACAAAATATTTCAGATACTCGCAGTGTATTAACACAGTGGATTTGTGTTATATAACTTTAAAACTTCAACTCTTCTGACTATTCATACTTATGAAACATTTAGTACTGTCAAATGTGGACGTCCTAGTGATAACTACATGGGATAGGAATATATGTGAACAGCAGGCTGAAGTACTGCGGGTAATTAGAGATTAATTACAATGCCATAGTTTGTATCATGGTTCAGGGTCAGCGTGGGGTCACCGCACATGGCAAACTTGGAGAGCTGTGACTGGATGGATGACGCCAGCCCAGAGTGGCTCAGGAAAGTGAAGCGTATAGTAATGTGGAGCCACAAAGACTGGAGAGTGAACTCACAGCCAGGCCTCTGGCGACAGCAGGGACACAAAGTTGTGGGCATTTGGGCACCAAGCAAACTTGTTAATAGACATTAGCCAAAAAGCAGCTGCATTAACTCTATGCAAATCTAATTAACCTTTCACTCTGCATACAAATAAAAACATGTTATTATTATCATCATTATTAATAACCTTTAAGGTAGCTGGGTCATTTAGACAGCAGCACTACATTGATTTTATTCTTTTCAATACACAATCACAATAGCAATCACAGAACAATTTTTTTTTAGTATGGATCAATATTTATTTATTTATTTTACAAATTGTTCTAAATAATGGGTTGAGAAAGTTTCAAGAAGTATTGAAGGCAACTTTTATTCATTGAGAGTACTGTATGATCCAAGAGACCAATGAATTGCATGATTTTTGGATAAATAAATTAGATCTTTTACTTCTCTTCTCAATTCAAAATTTTCTGTAAAATCTCGGCACTTGCATTCAAGTGTCACTTTTTTTTTGGATTTTCAGTTGGTGGTAAAGGATCACACAGAACACAGCTAATGAGATACTAGCAGTAGTGGATTACAATAGGTCATTTTTATGATGGTAGCCCGGGACCCTGAGCTGCTTGTGGGCCTTTGGTTACCCAAACAGACTTATACTTTCAGTGGTGTATTTTCACTTGGCTACAGTTCTGCCAATTGCTTTTTTTTTTTTTTTTTACCATGACTTTGCACAAATCAGGGCACAACTGCAGCCAGGAGACAATTAAGTAACATTAAAGTACATACTGAAGGACCTTATCCAGGTAACAAAAACAATATTCTAAACGATCCTGCTTCCCAATCCCACCCTATGTCTAATATAATTGTATAATCTTACACCCTTTCCCTGTTTTTTTCATTCTTATCGGCTCTGGACATCTAAATTCATCTTCTCTGTGTCCACTCTAACAACGCTGTTCTCCCTCTCCCCCCTCCCTTTGTAGAGACAGGACATGTGATCTCCTCTCTGGGGGCCAGGTAAGCTGTCTATTGACTTGGTAACCCGGCCCCCAGGAGACATCGTCAGCACCTGATCACTGCTAGTGAATGTGCTGCTTCCATAGACTTACATGTGTCCTTGATTCTAGGTCTCTGTAATATGAAACGCAATAGTTCTCTAGTAGTTCTCAATAGTGCAATCTCTGCTTTCTGTCAGTGAATGCAGGCATATGTACCTGTTGTTGTGTCACAGCTTTGTATATTGTAAGTCTTATGGATGTTCTTAAGTGTGCATGGAACTATAGTATTTTCATTCACAATCAGCAACCACAGATGTAAACCTGCATTACATCCCCCCCCTGCCCCGGTAAACAATTGCTCATTATGTAGCACATAGCAACCCCATGCACGCGTCAGCTCAGCTACACCATGCACGCGTCCGCTCTGCTACACCATACGTGCGTACGGTCAGTGGGACAGCAGCGTCTATGGGGAATACAGAGGGAGATTCGCTCCCTCCGCTCCCCCCCGATCCCCCTTCAACTCCCCTCCCTGCAGCTGTGCGAGCGATCGCACGGCTCAGGGGGTAACCATAGCAACCCAGACGCTGCCCACTGAGTCTGGGGTGCTATGGTATAACGATCAGGCCCCTGCACTGAGGTAGGGGTCTGATCGTTTGAATGAGCTGTCAGCTGTAATGCTGACAGCTCATTCACTAGATAATGCATTACAGCACTGATCATGTGCTGTAATGCATTATATAAATGAAAAAGTTAAAGTAAAAAAACACACACACAAATAAAATAAATAAGTAAAATAAATAAATAAATTAATTAAATAATTAAATAAATAAATATTAATAAATAAATATACACATTCCCCTTCCCCCCTTCATAAATGATCCCCTATAAATAAAATACACATATTAGGTATCGCCGCATCCGTAATGACCACTTCTATTAACAAAAATGACCTTTTTTGGTAATCCCACCCCCTAAAAAATATAGAAAAAAGCTATCAAAACGATACATGTACCCAAAAGATGTACCACTAAAAGCGTCAGCTTATGCCACAAAAAAAGCCCTCACATAACTCCATTGGCAAAAATTTTTTAATATTACTGCTCTTACAATATGCAAGACACAAACAGTTTTTATAGTATAAATGGCAAAAACTATAACAAAAGCTATATAAAATGGATATCACTGTAATCATACCGACCTGACAAATAAAGATAACGTCATATGTAATGTATAGTAAACGGCTTACAAAAAAAATATTAAAAACAGCAACTATGTTTTTTATTAATACAACCTCATAAAATATTAAAAAAAAAAATTATCAGGGTGTCACATGTCCCCCAGAATGGTACAGATGGAAACGTCAACTTGTCTTAAACAAATATTTTGTCACCACAAGTCCTCTGTGACATGGTGTTAGGGCTAAAAAAAACCTGAAATAAAAAAAAGGCTCCAAAATTCACTAGGCCTCTGTCATGTCTGAGGCCTGTGGATGAGTCAGGTGACGCACTGTGGCCACATATAGGGGATTTCTAGAAACACTGGAATAAGGGGAATAAATAGTGAGTGGTGTTTCTCAGTTAGTAGAGATGAGCGAGTAGTAAAATATTCGACTTTCAAGAATTCGAATGACATAGTCGCCGAGATTCAACTATTCAAACGAATATTCGATCCCATTATAGTCTATGGGAAAAAAAATTCTCAGCACTTGGAAATCAAATTCGACCACTTGGAGGTCACCAAGTCCCCCATGAGCCTCCCTAAACTATGCCAACACCTCCGGAATGACATTGGGACATTAAGGGGAGCATGCCTGGGTGCACCCAACGCCTCCAAAATCGCAGTAAAATGCCATTCTCCGCAGTTGCGAAGGAAAAATATTTGCGAACTCTTTACGAACGCTTACGGCAATGTTCACACATTTCGTTTGTATTTCTTGCACAGTGTTACATACATGATTCCAATGTGCTACTGCTGCTAAGATCTATGGAGTAGCACTGAGAAGTGCTTTAGATTCAAAGATGATTTTTTCGTTGTGTGATATCACTTGTCCTCAGTGGGCTTCTTAAACAGTATGTATCATGTGCCTTTAGGGGGCTCCTGGAACAGTATGTATCACGTGCCTTTTACTGGGCTACTGGAACAGTATGTATCATGTGCCCTTAGAGGGCTACTGGAACAGTATGTATCACGAGCCCTTAGTGGGCTACTGGAACAGTATGTATCACGTGCCTTTACTGGGCTACTGGAACAGTATGTATAATGTGCCCTTAGTGGGCTACACCAGAGACACTATGAGTCACTTGTACACACAGGGTACTGGAATGAATACACCTGCTGCTGCTATCTATGTTTTAGCACTGAGAAGTGCTTTGGATGGGCTAATGGAACAGTATGTATCACGTGCCCTTAGTGGGCTACTGGAACAGTTTGTATAACGTGCCCTTAGTGGGCTACTGGAACGGTATGTGTCACGTGCCTTTACTGGGCTACTGGAACAGTATGTATAACGTGCCCTTAGTGGGCTAAACCAGGGACACTATGATTGCTTTGGATTCAGAGATGCCTTTTTCGCTGGATCTTAGCCCTTTAAAAGGACTTTTGGGTTCTGTAGTAAGTCTGCCTGACCAAAATGCTACTATAAATCTCCCCCTGCTCCAAGATTTTTCCCTGGCTAGGTTGAAAACGCATCTGCGGTCGAAAAGCGGAAGCCAAATATTTAAGATTCGAGGTCATGTGGTTCAGCCATCCAATGAGGGTAGACGCCGGTCTCGCGATGCGTACGTACTCCCAGCGTCCCTTGCAGCCTCCCTGCAAGGTGATTGGATTTTAAAAAAGCGCAACTGCGATGAGAGGCCTTTTGAATGTTTCCCACGTATTTGCCACACAATTCGATTGAATTTGAATCTTTCAAATACCGCAATATTTGATCAAATACCATCTCAATCGAATCGTATTCGCTTATCTCTATCAGTCAGTATTTTCTGTGTTAGAGGCAAAAATGGATTAAAATAGAATATCTGCCAAAAAAATAAAATTTTTAAATTTCCCCTCCAACTTGCTTAGATTTCTGTGAAACACTTTAAAGGTTAATAAACTTATGAAATGTTACTATGAATACTTTGAGGGGTGCAGTTTTTACAGTGTAGTGATTTATAGGGGTAACTAACATTCAGGGCCCACAAATCCACTTCAGAACTGAACTGGTCCCTAATAAAATAAGAATTTGAAATTTCAATGAAAATTTTAAGAATCGCTGCAAAATTTCCAAGTCCTTTAATTAACATCCTAAAAAGGAAAAGGACGTTCACCAAATGACGTCACCATAAAGTAGACATGTTGTAGATGTTGCAGTAATAATTAGTTCATGTAACATGATTATCTTTCTTAGGAAAAGAAAATCTTAAATAAAAAGAAATGTAAGTTTTTCAAATTTTTGTGCAAATGTGTTTTTTTTTTTTACAAAAAACTACTGAGTGTATTAACCAAAGTATACCACAAACATAAAGAGGAATATGTCCCGAAAAAAACAATCTCAGAATAACCCCGATAATTAATAGCATTGCCGAGTTACTTCATAAAGAGAGACAGGTCAGATTTTAAAAATAGGCCCTGGGCATTAAGGCCAAAACAGGCTGAAGAGACCAATGGTTAATCAAGGCCACCCCCTTCCTTTTTGCCTGACCTGGGGAATGAAGCCTAAAAGTGTCTACAATTCATTAATTGTATTAATTGATTTTAAGCGTTGCATAAACATAAGAAATCTGTCATGAGAATCACCCCCAGTTCCTCCATACACATGCAAGCTTAGCTTGGCTCAGCATATCTAGTATGTTTTCTCAATGGGGAGAAAACCACAGTTAGACTCCTCTGGTGGATGCTTATTTCCCGAAAAACAAAAGGAACAGGAATGTTGTAATCCAGCATGCTAGACTCTTCTCCCTCCAACATTTGCTGTCGACGATGTGTTGGAGAGCCATCATACACATTAGATGTTACACTTTTTTGGACAACTGTAATCTAATGTGTTCAGCCAACCTTAGATGCAGTTAAAATAAAAACAAATTCATACTCTTTCTGACATTTCATAAAATAGAAATTAAAACAAGATTATACTCTTTCTAGCATCTCGTTTAATCCATCTTAAACCTATGCGTGTTCACAAATTTTCTCAAGAACTGACTGGTCCTACCTACGTACTGGAGGCCACACGGGCACTCGAGTACATAAATAACATAGTCACTACGGCAAGTTAGGTGCAGAGATATTGCTACCTCCCAGACTGGGAGATCTGCACTGGGAGGATAGCAGCAAGCGGGAATAGTTAATTTTGGGCGTTAAAGAGAAGGGAGTGGTGTTCAGTCACCTCTCACAGATTTTTTATATACCTGCAGCACAGACGCAGATTCTTTACTGTAAGGCTAGGTTCACACTGCGTCTTTGCAATCCGTTTTTTAATCCGTTTTTTGCAAAAAACTGATGAAAAACGGATGAAAAAATGGATGCATTTGTGTGCATCCGTTTTGATCCATTTTTCCATTTTTCCATTGTAAAAAAAAAACGGATCAAATGGATCCGTTTTTTTAACGGACACAAAAGTAGTGTCAGCTACGTTTTTGTGTCCGTAAAAAAAAACGGATCCATTTTGATCCGTTTCTTTTACAATGGAAGTCAATGGAAAAACGGATCAAAACGGATGCACACAAATGCATGTTTTTTTCATCCGTTTTTTTGCAAAAAACGAATGAAAAAAACGGATTGCAAAAACGCAGTATGAACCCAGCTTAAGCAGTGAGACTTTGGAACTTGATCCAGGGAGTCGGGAAGGATTTTTTCCTTGTGATGCGGCAATTGTCTCCTGCCTCATAAGGGGTTTTGCCAACTATATATATGAAAATAGAGTAACCCTTTAATGAGCCATAAAGCTGCGCATCAATTATTATATGGAGCAATGAGAGGCCGACAGCCAATGATTTTTAAACATTTTGAAAGACGATCTATGTGACGAACGCGACTCTTTAGCAAGTTCGCTCACAATCCTTTGGCAAGTTTGATCACTATCCATAAGTTTTTCCGGTAGGAGTTTATTCCTTGGTGATACCAGCTGTTCACCAGTGATTTGTGAAACTGGATAAATATATTTTTTTTACATTAAGTGAAACATTATTTCTAACACAAATGTACAATAACAAGTGTTTTAAGCAAAGCAGTAGCCATGGGTCAGTTTGACCTAAAAAAAGAAGCCTGTAGTTACAGTAATATATTACGTAGCACATTAATAATGTACCTTCACAAAAAGTGCCATTACAAATATAAAGACATACTCATAGATATCTACTAAACCTCCCCTCAGCCACCTGCACTGCAGTACTGTATGTGTCTATTTATACACTGACGCTTTCTGGGAAGAAAGTAAGCAAATTGATGTTTATGGCAAAAACACTTAAAAATAGACAAGAAAGGTGAAGTTAATTGTTTCCTATTCCATTAGACACACAGCATAAATTGAAGCTTACAGATATAATTTGTTTTAGAACAGAATAATTTTTTCTTCTGGCTGCATCAAATTTTGCAGACCAGATTACTGTTTTTATAAGTATGATGTATGTATAGGTACATAGAAATAGAATATGAAACAAGGGTGGTTAATGAAGTGTCTTTATAGGAAGGGGCTGGAGGTTTAGCTTCTTGGATTTAAAGATGTATCATTTACCCCTTTAGGACTGGGCCAAAATGGCCTTAATGGGGTTTTCCGGGTAACATATATTTTTTTTCTAAACAATTCTCATTTCTAATACAATCCTACGTCTAATATACATGTGTAACCTATCTTGCACCCTTTACCACCTGTTTTTTTTCTAATACTTACCTGCTCTAAATATCTAAGATATTCTTCTCTGTGTTCTATCTGACAATGTGCTGCTCCCTCTTCCCCCCTCCCTTTGTAGACACAGGGCATGTGATCTCTGTTCTGAGGGCCGGGTTAGCTGTCTATTGACTTTGTAACCCAGCCCCCAGATGACATTATCGGCATCATTTCCATGCACCTGTTCACTGCTAGTTAAAGTGCTGCTTCCATAGACTTCGGCCGCATTCACACATTCCATGTTCCGCATTTAACACGTACGTGGAATGGACTACACCCCCCCCCCCCCCGCCCAGGCAGCATCTGTGATAAGATGCTGGGAGCAGGAGAACTGTATGCATATGCGTCTTAGGAACAATTGTACTCTATAATGGTGCCTTTCAATCTACTATGAAATGCATGGCAAAAGCCCGAAAATATTTATAGAGTGAAATTGGAAAAAAAATGCAATTTTTCAAATTTGGGGAGTTCCTGTGACTACATAATGCACTTTGGTAAAATATACATGTTATCTTTATTCTACACGTCCATCTTAATACAGAGATATGCATGTTTACATAGCTTTTCTAATGTTTTACATTTTTTTTTGCAAATGATTATGATTAGGATTGCCCTATTGTGACTTATACTTTATAACATTTTTCCCCACCTACAGGGCTGTATAGAAAAAGATTTTTTGCACCATGATTTTTTTGTATCATAATTTGTATAATAATGTAACCAAAAAATCACCAATCCTGGCTTTTTTTTTTATTTTTTTTATTTATGCTGTTTGCTGTGTGGGAACAATAGTATTTTAATAGATGCTACAAAAGATTTTGTGTTTTTTCTTTAATTTATTTTACATGTTTTATTTGTGTAATGGGAAAGGGTGACGATTTAAAATTTTATTGGGGAGGGGCTTCAGCATATTTTTAAAACCATTTTTATTTTATTACTCTTTTTAAGTCTCCTTTGGCACAGTAATTAGACTGAATACACTGGTCAATGCTATTCCACTGCATAGCATTGATCAGTATTATTGGCCTTCTGCTTATATACTGTAGTCTGCCTTAGGCAGATCTCTGCTGCTAATCATTGATGCCTGTCATTGACGGTGAGGACCTGCTATGCAGCAAGTGTCAGGCTGGGGAGACAGGGACAAGACAGTGAGCCCTGAACTTGCCCCAACCAATGTCCCCTGCCTACTTGCCACGGACGACCCTAAACGGTCGCGGACAACCACGGAGTCAGTCCCTACACTGAGTAAGTGAACACACAAACGTAGACAGACAAACAAAACACAATGGAGGATAGTCAGCTAACAGAGTCAAAAACCGAACGGACAACGCAGTACAAAGTCAGAAAGATAGTGGATAGTCAGATGTCAAGCAAGAGGTCAGAACACGGGCATAGCAATAACAAGGGTATTAGGAGAGGGAACGCTGGGAAAGGATGAGGGGAGCTGGAACTAGTAACAACTAATAGCCAGCAGGGAAGTGAGGAGCTGACTGCTTTTTATCCAGAGTCAGAGACTAGGTCCAGCAGCTGATTGGAGCAGCCTTGATCCCAGCACCAAGTACAGCTGAAAAGACCTAGCAGTGCAGTAACCCCTGCACTGGCAGAAGTCTGACGGGCAAGGCAGGTGTGGCTGAAAGGTAAAACACAATTAGGGTATAAACCCACACACCGTATATGCAGCGTATTTACAGCTGCGATACGCAGCAAATACGCAGCGAACACGCAGCAAATACGCAGCAAATACGCAGCAGATTAGATCTAAATAACTGAACACAGCATCAAATCTGTACCAACAAATCTGCTGCGTATTTGCTGTGTATTTGTTGCGTATGTGTTGTGTATACGGTGTGTGGGTTTGTACCCTAAAGACAATACAGTCAGTGCAACAGCAGACATAAACTCAGCGCTTCCTCGGTCGCCCGTCACGGACCGAAGAGCGCAAAGTCATATTCCTAACAGCAAGTTTAGCTCTTGACCTCCCATTGTAGCTTTGTAGCACTAAATGGCTTACAGGTACGTCATAGGCACCAATGGGGGCCTACCAAGGTATTCAATAGCTCCCTGGGGAATCAGTCCATTCCAGTCCAGTCCTGCAGGTGCAGTTTGATTTACACATCACGCAGAATAACAATAAGGGTAGCAAAAAACAGGACAGAGCAAGTTTAGTGGCAAGTCTACAGTCGGCAAATAGACCAATGAAATAAGTAAGACTTCGGGCACTGGAATGAAGCTGACAAACATGGTTATGATTAGCAATCAATATTAGTGACATACTGTATATTCCACTATATAACATTTTATTCTGAAAACACATGCATGCGTAAAATCTATCTATCTATCTATCTATCTATCTATCTATCTATCTATCTATCTATCTATCATTCAAAACTTTAGAATGCATAGATCTTCAGTCAGCTAAAGAGTTTAGACAGTAGCAAAGCAATATGCACACTCATGATATGAAGCCCCATTTCACAAGTAGCAGATAATCCGGCTGTTACTAGATACTTCCCAGACTATATTTCAGAAATCTAAGAATCACAACTCAAGTTTCATGAGAGTAATTAGGCCGTCCTATAGCTAATTATCCATACACATTACAAGGATGATTGATTGACATTCAGAAGCCTGATGAAGGTTGTTACTTATTTATTAAATGTCTAATTATCTACATACATCTAATATTTATAGAAGAATGTTTTGATTGAAAAGACTATTTCCTAATTATCGTCCTAGCCAATACATTTTAATAAAAGTCACTGTCTAAAATCAAAGCTTTCTTTATCTTTTTCCAGAGAAAATATACTCAATATTATCTGCGAAATGGAATGGAATGCTGTCAGGGATTTAATGCATGCAATACAGTACAATACAATACAAGAGATATGATACACAGCAATTTTGTACAATACAAGCGATACAATACAAGGCAATGTGCTGTTCTACCTATTAATTCATCATCTTTTATATCTGCTGCCGCAGGTGCCCGGCTATCACTGACAGCCAGGTTCCCCCGCACATGACACGGGAGCAGCTTCTATGCCCAGTCATCCCAGCAGTGGCGTAGCTACCAGGGTCGCAGTGGTCGCCGCCGCGACCCGACCCGCCATTGCCATTGCAATGCTCCCTCTTAAATTACTCTTGTGACCGCAAGAATTGTTTTGCTTGCGGTCACAAGAGCGGGCTCGTCCAGGCCCCAAGCTGATGTGCGGCTGCCGGGGGTGTCCTGTCCTATCCCCGGCAGCGCCACGCATCAGTGAACTCCCTGTGCCGCCTGGGGACCTGACTTCCGGCAAAGGAAGCGCACGTCAGAGACGCTTCCTGTGCCGGAAGTCCCAGCCCCGGCGTACAGGGAGTTCACTGATGTGCAGCGCTGCCGGGGATAGGACGGGGCACGGGCCCGGATGAGCCTGAAGAAGGAAACGATTGCCGGGGGAGCGGGTTGTTAGGTGAGGTTGTTAGGGCTCGGAGAAGTTCTCATAATGGCCCACGGCAGATGGAGAAGAAGATGAAAAGGGAAGAACTCCGATCAGAGAAGACGTCCCCTGTGAGTCACCTGATATAACTGCACTGTAATTTATATGGTGTATACAACCTGTTTGGAGCTGCGTCCACCTCTATATGACTGTATGAGGTGATAGTGATATGTGTACAGTGGATCTTATTCAGTAGCAGCGGTGGTGTTAAGTATGTGGTGGTGGTATTAGTCAGTATGTGGCGGTGTTAGTCAGTATGTGGCGGTGTTAGTCAGTATGTGGTGGTAATATTTGTTACGTGTTATCTGGTACTGTGTTTTATTGGTCTTAGTATACTGGATTTGGTCAGTAACAATATGGTGGTAATGGTAGTGGTGGTGGTGTGGCGGTAATATTTCCCCCTTGTATACTCATATTATTGGCAATATTGGTCTCAGTATACAGTAACAGTATGGCGGTAATATATATGGTGATAATATTTTCTCTTGCTATAAGCTGGTGTTATTGGTAATATCTGTCTTGAAGTATATATATATATATATATATATATATTTATACACATACACCTACCAGTAGCATCACTTGGCCGTGAAAGGGGGGGGTGGGGCCCAAGTTGACCTCTCGCACCAGGGCCCAGGAGACATTAGCTACGCCCCTGCATCCCAGTCACAAACCAAATGTCCATCTGTCAGATTGGGATGTGAAGGTACAGTGGTGCCTTGGATTACAAGCATAAATCGTTCCGGGACCGTGCTTGTAATCCAAATCACTCTTAAACCAAGCAAATTTTCCCATAAGAAATAACTGAAATGCAGACAATTGGTTTCACACCCCCAAAATAATGATTTTTTTTATTCTGAATAACATGTAGAACAGATGAAATGAACAATGAGAAACAGCTGAATATGTGATATTATAAGTTACTGTACAGTATAGCAATCAGTATGTGGAGTATAATGTATAGTAACTGAATAAACCTGAAAAAAAAGCAGCAGTTTGCAGACACAGGATTGAGCTGCAGATCCCCATAATCCAGTAGTGTAGTACAACAGGCTAGAATAGAGAAGCAGGGCTGCTGTTAGACGTCTGTGTGGTCACTTGACAGCAATGGGGGAAGGGGGGGTGTTCAGCATGAACCAATCAGCAAGTGAGAACAGAGCTGTGCATAAGGACAGTGACAGAAACTTCTCTACACAGCAGTGTGAATGGCTGAGTGTAAGTGCAGGGAGATTATAGCAGCAGTGTGTATAGGTGAGTGTAAGTGCAGGCACATTATAGCAGCTGTGTGTATAGCTGAGTGTAAGTGCAGGCACATTATAGCAGCAGTGTGTATAGCTGAGTGTAAGTGCAGGCACATTATAGCAGCAGTATGTATAGCTAAGTGTGAGTGCAGGCACATTATAGCAGGAATAGAGAGGATTGGAAACATCCTGATCCGCTGATCCCGGCTCGGCACTCGGTTGTTTTCGGCTGCAGCAGCCGGAAGCAATCGAGTGCCGATCTCATTAATCTATGCAGTATAACTATAGATATAACTATGAAAGAACAGTGTCCTTATACTAGAAGCCCCCTTCCCTAATAAAAGTGTGAATCACCCCTCTTTTCCCATGTTATAAATAAAAATAAATAAATAAATAAACATGTTTGGCATTACATGTTTCATAATCGCCCAAAAAATTAATTTATCACATTCCTGATCTCGCATAGTAAACGGCCTAAGCGCAAAAGAATCCCAAAGTGCAAAATTGTGCTTTTTTGGTCGCATCAAACCAGAAAAATTGTAATAAAAAGCAATCAAAAACTTGCATATGCGCAATCAAGGTAACGATAGCAAGAACACATCATGGCGCAAAAAATGACACCTCACTCAGCCCCATAGACCGAAGGATAAAAGCGCTATAAGCCTGGGAATGGAGCGATTTTAGGCTCGATTCACACGTAGTAATAGTGCGTCCGTATGTACGGATGTAATAGTGAGGCCGTATATTTGATGTTTCGTGTGTATGCTGGGAAGTATAGGATATGCGGCTGCACAGTGCACACTCCGTATGAGTTTCTGGCCTGATTGTATCCGGGTCCGTAAAAAATGAGCAAGACCATTATTTCCGGGCCGAAATGGTCCAAGTCGACCGTAGGAAGTAACATTCGGGCCTGGCGGAACCTCTGATTACTGCCGGA